>NC_140588.1:1120425711-1121041095 GCF_964204655.1 Triturus cristatus | reverse complement strand
AGAGTCAGGATCTCATTGGCAATGCGAAGCAAGAACGGATTCCTCGAAGAGAAGGAGAAGCCAGGAGGCCAACGATCTCACGCTCCACCCTGCCATCCTCCCAGAGGAATGTGGCTGAACCAGGTACGGTTCCAACTGCGGGGTTTCACTGACCACTGGGAGGGAAAGGTAAAAAAATGATAACGGGAGGTCGCCTCTTACAAAGACCGGTGACAGAACCGGAACACACGTGGTGGTGGTCACGTTTCCTTTTTTTTCTTGCATGGTGTTACCTCCTACACGGGCCCCTACCCTTCAATCCATTTACCGACTAAAACGGTCACCAGTGCCTTTCTTGTTTTCCTCCCGAGGGGCTCCCGACATCAAGACTGACCCAATACTTACAGAAGAGGCAGAAAGGAAGAAGCATTCCGACCCAACCTTTATGAACCGAGGGAACAGTTACAATTTGGACTCAATGAAGGGATATATAGAACCTATATTCAAATAAAAGGCATCATACGAAGTAAAAGGTCTGTGGTTTCCTTCTGGGGTTTGGCTCCCTTCTCTTTGAAACGGTGACAGTCTCCTACTTCCTTCATCACACCGTTTGGTGCCTTCAGGCCACGTCGGATGTCGTTTTGGATTAGCATCGGTGGCAGCCGTACTTCAAAGGGTGATGCATCAGCTGCTTAAGGGTGTGTTTTATTTTCAAGATGATTTGTTGATTTATGGGGAATCCATGTGCAAACACGACGACACGCTTACAAATGTTCTCACTATTCTCAAAAATGCAGGTTTGACCATAAAACTGGATACGTGTAAATTTGGTGTGGATTTTGTGAACTAATTGGGGCACCACAAGTCCAAGGATGGTGTTAAACCCAAAGTACACCTCGTAGCAACTGTTAAAGAAGCTCCTCACCCTACCTCAAAAGAAGAGCTCAAATCTTTAAAAATGTGGTGTGTCCACATTGGGTTTTAGGCCGTTTCCTGTCACGGGCACTCGGCCTACCCACACAAGTGAGGCACCATTTTTATAGGGAGACATTGGGGTACACGGGGTGTGTAGAATTTTGTAGATCCGCGCAGATTCTAGAACTTTCCATCACAGAAATATGAGGAAAATGTGTTTTTATTTACAAAGTTTGAGGTTTGCAAGGGATTCTGGGTAACAGAACAACAGGTGAGGGCCACTCAAATCACCCCATCCTGGATTCCTCTGGGTGTCTAGTTTTCATAAATGTGTAGGTTTGCTAGGTTTACCTTGGTGCAGGCTGGGCTAGGGTTCAAAATTCACAGCTAGGAACTTTTCAAAAAAATGGTTTGTTTTCACTGTAAAAATAAAGTGTGTCCATGTTGCGTTTTGGTCCGTTTCCTGTCACGGGCACTAGGCTTACCCACACAAGTGAGGTACAATTTTTATCGGGAGACTTGGGGAAACACAGAATTGTAGAGCCACTGTTATTACCTATTGAATTTCTATGCATTTTTGCCTTCCAAATATAAGACAATGTGTAAAAAAGGTGTCACTTTGAATAATGTCCTATAATTCACATGCTTGTATGAGTACCTACAATTTCAGAGATGTGAAAATAGCTACTGCTTCTAAACTCTACATTGTGTTCCCATTTTGGAAATACATAGGTGTCTTTGATACCTATTTTCTAATCTTTATATTTTACCAAATGAATTGCTATATACCCCGTACACATTGAAAAAACATTGCAAGAGGCTGCTCAGTTATTGGCTCTGGGTTCCTCGGGTTCTTGGTGAACCTACAAGTCTTATACATCCCCACAACCAGAAGGGTCCAGCGGATGTAACGGTATACTCCTTTCAAAAATGTGTCATACTTAGAAGAAGTTACAGATTAAATTGTTGGCACAGACGGCTGTTTTTTTCAACTAACTTTTTAGGGTAAGTGTTGGATAGTGTATGGGTAAAAATTACTATTCCCCATTACTTACCTTATAATGCGTTGTAATGGCATGCGTTGTAGTGACATGCGTTGTAGTGACATGCCTTGTAATGACATGCCTTGTAATGGGTGCATTGTAATGGCATGAGATGTAAAGGATGTTGCGTTGTAATGACTGCGTTGTAAAGGTTGTTTCCCAACATATTGGCCTTGCCAATGCTTGTTACTTTACTAACCACACGTGGCCTGAGCCAGCCCAACATGTGTCCTAGAAGCGGCCCGCACTGAGCAGTGACAGTGGCCTTCCCCGCTGTCACCTCCTGTCTCGGGCGCCACTGAATAATTTTGCTACTTCCCCCAGGCCCGTTCTTCAACAGCACCGGCCCACGGCTGCGGCAACATTCCCTCTGGCTGCACCTCATCCCTCGGCACTGCCTCATGCAGTTGGCCAATCAAACACAACAAATTCATATATAGCTGACTCTCCACAGGGAATACAACTGCCGGACACAGGACTGCAACTGATCCCCAGCGCTTCATTAACGTGCAGCTGTCTTGGAATCCGATATTCTGGTGCCAGAACCTGTAGGTTTGACCTAACCAGCCTAAAGGGGCTGTGAGTTGACAAAGAGGCTAGGTATGTCTAAATATCTCAAAATGTTATTCTATTTAAAATGCTGGAGTTTACACTGAGGAATTCAGTTTTTTTCATTAGGTTTATCCCATTCCAAGCTTTGAATCCATTGGCCTCTGGTTAAAACAGGCTTTCTGACCACCGACCTCGGACACTTGGCTTGTCAGTGACAGACATCAACCAACAGGGGCTGGGCAGCATGTTGCAATGTAGGTGACAGCTTGTGAGTGGTGTCAGCATGTGGCCAGGACAATGCCCAGAGAAACAGCTTGTAGGCATGCAGGGGGGAATCTTGCAGGGAAAGAAGGCATGTGGGTTGTATCTCGCAAAGAGAGAAAAGCATGTGGCTGCATCAGCCAGATAGCACGTGGCCATGTTGGCGACATCTTGCACAGAGGAACAGCTTTCTGGCCCTGTGGGTGGCATATCGCACTGAGCTGGAGCTTGTGGCCGTGTGTTTGGCATATCACAGTGAGCTGGAGCTTGTGGCCGTGTGTTTGGCATATCACAGTGAACTGGAGCTTGTGGCCGTGTGGGTAGCATATCACAGTGAGCAGGAGCTTGTGGCCGTGTGTTTGGCATATCACAGTGAGCTGGAGCTTGTGGCCGTGTGTTTGGCATATCACAGTGAGCTGGAGCTTGTGGTCATGTGGGCAGCATATAACAGTGAGCAGGAGCTTGTGGCCGTGTGTTTGGCATATCACAGTGAGCTCGAGCTTGTGGCCATGTGTTTGGCATATCACAGTGAGCTGGAACTTGTGGTCATGTGGGCAGCATATCACAGTGAGCTGGAGCTTGTGGCCATGTGGGCGGCATATTACAGTGAGCTGGAGCTTTTGGCCGTGTGTTTGGCATATCACAGTGAGCTGGAGCTTGTGGTCATGTGGGCAGCATATAACAGTGAGCAGGAGCTTGTGGCCGTGTGTTTGGCATATCACAGTGAGCTGGAGCTTGTGGCCGTGTGTTTGGCATATCACAGTGAGCTGGAGCTTGTGGTCATGTGGGCAGCATATCACAGTGAGCTGGAGCTTGTGGCCATGTGGGCGGCATATTACAGTGAGCTGGAGCTTTTGGCCATATGAGCGGCATATCACAGTGAGCTGGAGCTTGTGGCCGTGTGGGCGGCATATCACAGTGAGCTGTAGCTTGTGGTGATCTGGGCGGCATTGCTTGTGGCCATGTGGGTGGCATATCACAGTGAGCTGGAGCGTGTGGCTATGTGGGTGGCATATCACAGTGAACTGGAGCTTGTGGCCAAGTGGGCAGTATATCACAGTGAGCTGTAGCTTGTGGCCAATTGGGCGGCATATCACAGTGAGCTGGAGCTTGTGGCCATGCAAATGACATATCACAGTGAGCTGGAGCTTGTGGCCAGGTATGTGGCATATCACAGTGAGCTGGAGCTTGTGGCTATGTGGAAGCATATCAAAGTGAGTTGGAGCTTGTGGCCATGTGGGTGCCATATCAAAGTGAGTTGGAGCTTGTGGCCCTGTGCGCAGCATATCACAGTGAGCTGGAGCTTGTGGCTATGTGGAAGCATATCGCATTGAGCTGGAGCTTGTGGCCGCGTGTGAGCATATCACAGTGAGCTGGAGCTTGTGGTTATGTGGGCAGCATATCACAGTGAGCTGGAGCTTGTGGCCATGTGCGCAGCATATCACAGTGACCTGGAGCTTGTGGCTGTGTGGAAGCATATCACAGGGAGCTGGAGTTTGTGGCCAAGTGGGTGGCATATGACAGTGAGATGGAGCTTGTGGCCATGTGGGTGGCATATCAAAGTGAGTTGGAGCTTGTGGCCCTGTGCGCAGCATATCACAGTGAGCTGGAGCTTGTGGCTATGTGGAAGCATATCACATTGAGCTGGAGCTTGTGGCCTTGTGTGCAGAATATCACAGTGAGCTGGAGCTTGTGGCTATGTAGAAGCATATCACAGGGAGCTGGAGCTTGTGGCCGAGTGGGTGGCATATCACAGTGAGCTGGAGCTTGTGGCCATGTGGGTAGCATATCAAAGTGAGTTGGAGCTTGTGGTTATGTGGGTGGCATATCACAGTGAGCTGGAGCTTGTGGTTATGTGGGTGGCATATCACAGTGAGCTGGAGCTTGTGGTTATGTGGGTGGCAAATCACAGTGAGCTGGAGATTGTGACCATGTGTGAGCATATCACAGTGAGGTGGAGATTGTGACCATGTGTGAGCATATCACAGTGAGGTGGAGATTGTGACCATGTGTGAGCATATCACAGTGAGCTGGAACTTGTGGCCATGTGGGTAGCATATCACAGTGAGCTGGAGCTTGTGGCTATGTGGAAGCATATCACATTGAGCTGGAGCTTGTGGCCTTGTGTGCAGAATATCACAGTGAGCTGGAGCTTGTCACAGTGAGTTGGAGCTTGTGGTTATGTGGGTGGCATATCACAGTGAGCTGGAGCTTGTGGTTATGAGGGTGGCATATCACAGTGAGCTGGAGATTGTGACCATGTGTGAGCATATCACAGTGAGGTGGAGATTGTGACCATGTGTGAGCATATCACAGTGAGCTGGAGCTTGTGGCCTTGTGTGCAGAATATCACAGTGAGCTGGAGCTTGTGGCTATGTGGAAGCATATCACAGGGAGCTGGAGCTTGTGGCCGAGTGGGTGGCATATCACAGTGAGCTGGAGCTTGTGGCCATGTGGGTGGCATATCAAAGTGAGTTGGAGCTTGTGGTTATGTGGGTGGCATATCACAGTGAGCTGGAGCTTGTGGTTATGTGGGTGGCATATCACAGTGAGCTGGAGCTTGTGGTTATGTGGGTGGCATATCACAGTGAGCTGGAGATTGTGACCATGTGTGAGCATATCACAGTGAGGTGGAAATTGTGACCATGTGTGAGCATATCACAGTGAGCTGGAGCTTGTTGCCATGCAAATGACATATCACAGTGAGCTGGAGCTTGTGGCCAGGTATGTGGCATATCACAGTGAGCTGGAGCTTGTGGCCGTGTGGGTGGCATATCACAGCGAGCTGGAGCTTGTGGCCACGTGGGCAGCATATCACAGTGAGCTGGAGCTTGTGGCTATGTGGAAGCATATCAAAGTGAGTTGGAGCTTGTGGCCATGTGGGTGGCATATGACAGTGAGATGGAGCTTGTGGCCATGTGGGTGCCATATCAAAGTGAGTTGGAGCTTGTGGCCCTGTGCGCAGCATATCACAGTGAGCTGGAGCTTGTGGCTATGTGGAAGCATATCACATTGAGCTGGAGCTTGTGGCCGCGTGTGAGCATATCACAGTGAGCTGGAGCTTGTGGTTATGTGGGCAGCATATCACAGTGAGCTGGAGCTTGTGGCCATGTGCGCAGCATATCACAGTGACCTGGAGCTTGTGGCTGTGTGGAAGCATATCACAGGGAGCTGGAGTTTGTGGCCAAGTGGGTGGCATATGACAGTGAGATGGAGCTTGTGGCCATGTGGGTGGCATATCAAAGTGAGTTGGAGCTTGTGGCCCTGTGCGCAGCATATCACATTGAGCTGGAGCTTGTGGCCTTGTGTGCAGAATATCACAGTGAGCTGGAGCTTGTGGCTATGTAGAAGCATATCACAGGGAGCTGGAGCTTGTGGCCGGGTGGGTGGCATATCACAGTGAGCTGGAGCTTGTGGCCATGTGGGTGGCATATCAAAGTGAGTTGGAGCTTGTGGTTATGTGGGTGGCATATCACAGTGAGCTGGAGCTTGTGGTTATGTGGGTGGCATATCACAGTGAGCTGGAGCTTGTGGTTATGTGGGTGGCAAATCACAGTGAGCTGGAGATTGTGACCATGTGTGAGCATATCACAGTGAGGTGGAGATTGTGACCATGTGTGAGCATATCACAGTGAGCTGGAGCTTGTGGCCATGTGGGTGGCATATCACAGTGAGCTGGAGCTTGTGGCTATGTGGAAGCATATCACATTGAGCTGGAGCTTGTGGCCTTGTGTGCAGAATATCACAGTGAGCTGGAGCTTGTCACAGTGAGTTGGAGCTTGTGGTTATGTGGGTGGCATATCACAGTGAGCTGGAGCTTGTGGTTATGAGGGTGGCATATCACAGTGAGCTGGAGATTGTGACCATGTGTGAGCATATCACAGTGAGGTGGAGATTGTGACCATGTGTGAGCATATCACAGTGAGCTGGAGCTTGTGGCCTTGTGTGCAGAATATCACAGTGAGCTGGAGCTTGTGGCTATGTGGAAGCATATCACAGGGAGCTGGAGCTTGTGGCCGAGTGGGTGGCATATCACAGTGAGCTGGAGCTTGTGGCCATGTGGGTGGCATATCAAAGTGAGTTGGAGCTTGTGGTTATGTGGGTGGCATATCACAGTGAGCTGGAGCTTGTGGTTATGTGGGTGGCATATCACAGTGAGCTGGAGCTTGTGGTTATGTGGGTGGCATATCACAGTGAGCTGGAGATTGTGACCATGTGTGAGCATATCACAGTGAGGTGGAAATTGTGACCATGTGTGAGCATATCACAGTGAGCTGGAGCTTGTGGCCATGTGGGTGGCATATCACAGTGAGCTAAAGCTTGTGGCCATGTGGGTGACATATCACAGTGAGCTGGAGCTTGTGGCCATGTGGGTGGCATATCACAGTGAGCTGGAGCTTATGGCCGTGTGGGTGGCATATCATAGTGAGCTGGCACTTTTGGCCGTGTGGGAGGCATATCACAGTGAGCTGGAGCTTGTATCCATGTGGATGGCATATCACAGTGGGCTGGAATTTGTGGCCATGTGGGTGGCATATCGCAGTGAGCTGGAGCTTGTGGTCGTGTGTGTGGCATACCACAGTGAGCTGCAGCTTGTGGTCATGTGGGCAGTGTATCACAGTGAGCTGGAGCTTGTGGCCGTGTGGGCGGCATATCACAGTGAGCAGGAGCTTGTGGTCATGTGGGTGGCATATCACAATAAGCTGGAGCTTGTGGCCAAGTGGATGGCATATCACAGTGAGGTGGAGCTTGTGGTCGTGTGTGTGGCATACCACAGTGAGCTGCAGCTTGTGGCCATGTGGGCAGCGTATCACAGCGAGCTGGAGCTTGTGGCCGTGTGGGCGGCATATCAAAGTGAGCAGGAGCTTGTGGCCATGTGGGCAGCATATCACAGTGAGCTGGAGCTTGTGGCCTTGTGGGCGGCATATCACAGTGAGCTGGAGCTTGTGGTCGTGTGTGTGGCATACCACAGTGAGCTGCAGCTTGTGGCCATGTGGGCAGCGTATCACAGTGAGCTGGAGCTTGTGACCATGTGAGTGGCATATCACAGTGAGCTGGAGCTTGTGGCTGTGTGTGTGGCATATCACAGTGAGCTGGAGCTTGGGGCCATGTGTTGGGTATATCACAGTGAAATAGAGCTTGTGGCCATACCGGCAGCATATCAGAGTGAGCTGAAGCTTGTGGCCGCGTGGGTGGCATATCACAGGGAGTTGGAGCTTGTGGCCTTGTGGGCGGCATATCACAGGGAGCTGGAGCTTGTGGGCGGCATATCACAGTGACCTTGAGCTTGGGTCCGTGTTTGTGGCATATCACAGTGACCTGGTGCTTGTGGCCAGGTATGTGGCATATCACAGTCAGCTGCAGTTTTTGGCCATGTGTGGGCATATCACAGTGAGCTGGAGCTTGTGGCCAGGTATGTGGCATATCACAGTCAGCTGGAGCTTGTGGCCCTGTGGATGGCATATCACAGTGAGCTGCAGCTTATGGCTGTTTGGGTGGCATATCACAGTGAGCTGGAGCTTGTGGCCATGTGGGTGGCATATCACAGTGAGCTGGAGCTTGTGGCCATGTGTGGGCATATCACAGTGATCTAGAGCTTGTGGGCGTGTGGGTGGCATATCACAGTGAATTGGAGCTTGTGGCCAGGTATGTGGCATATCACAGTCAGCTGCAGTTTTTGGCCATGTGTGGGCATATCACAGTGATCTAGAGCTTGTGGCCGTGTGGATGGCCTATCACAGTGAGCTGCAGCTTGTGGCCGTTTGGGTGGCACATCACAGTGAGCTTGAGCTTGTGGCCATGTGGGTGGCATATCATAGTGAGCTGGAGCTTGTGGCAGTGTGGGTGGCATATCACAGTGAGCTGGAGCTTGTGGCCATCTGGGCGGCATATCACAGTGAGCTGGAGCTTGTGGCCATCCGGGTGAAATTGCTTGTGGCTGTGTGGGTGGCATATCACAATGAGCTGGAGCTTGTGGTTATGTGGGCGGCATATCACAGTAAGCTGGAGCTTGTGGCCATGTGGGTGGCATATCACAGTGAGCTGGAGCTTGTGACCATGTGTGGGAGTATCACAGTGAGCTGGAGCTTGTGGCCATGTGGAGGGCATATCACAGTGAGCTGGCACTTTTGGCCGTGTGGGAGGCATATCACAGTGAGCTGTAATTTGTGGCCATGTGGGTGGAATATAACAGTGAGCTGTTGCTTGTGGCCATGTGGATGGCATATCACAGTGAGCTGGCACTTTTGGCCGTGTGGGAGGCATATCACAGTGAGCTGTAATTTGTGGCCATGTGGGTGGAATATCACGGTGAGCTGGCACTTTTGGCCGTGTGGATGGCATATCACAGTGATCTGGAGCTTGTGGCCATGTGGGTGGAATATCACAGTGAGCTGGAGCTTGTGGCCAAGTAGGTGGCATATCACAGTGAGCTGGAGAGTGTGGTCGTGTGTGTGGTATACCACATTGAGCTGCAGCTTGTGGCCATGTGGGCAACATATCACAGTGAGCTGGAGCCTTTGGCTGTGTGTGTGGCATATCACAGTGAGCTGGAGCTTGTAGCCTGGTGGGTGGCATATTACAGTGAGCTGCAGCTTATGGCTGTTTGGGTGGCGTATCACAGTGAGCTGGGGCTTGTGGCCGTGTGGGCAACATATCACAGTGAGCTGGAGCCTTTGGCTGTGTGTGTGGCATATCACAGTGAGCTGGAGCTTGTAGCCTGGTGGGTGGCATATTACAGTGAGCTGCAGCTTATGGCTGTTTGGGTGGCATATCACAGTGAGCTGGAGCTTGTGGCCATGTGGGTGGCATATCACAGTGAGCTGGAGCTCGTGGCCATGTGTGGGCATATCACAGTGATCTGGAGCTTGTGGGCGGCATATCACAGTGAGTTGGAGCTTGTGGCCAGGTATGTGGCATATCACAGTCAGCTGGTGCTTGTGGCCGTGCGGATGGCATATCACAGTGAGCTGCAGCTTGTGGCCGTTTGGGTGGCATATCACAGTGAGCTGGAGCTTGTAGCCTGGTGGGTGGCATATTACAGTGACCTGGGGCTTGTGGCTGTGTGTGTGGCATATCACAGTGACCTGTAGCTTGTGGCTGTGTGTTGGGCATATCACAGTGAGATAGAGCTTGTGGCCATGCGGGCAGCATATCACAGTGAGGTGGAGCTTGTGGCCATGTGGGCGGCATATCACAGTGAGCTGGAGCTTGTGGCTGTGTGGGCGGCATATCACAGTGACCTTGAGCTTGGGTCCGTGTTTGTGGCATACCACAGTGAGCTGGAGCTTGTAGCCATGTTTGTGGCATATCACAGTGACCTGGTGCTTGTGGCTATGTGGGTGGCATATCACAGTGAGCTGGAGCTTGTGGCTGTGTGGGAAGCATATCACAGTGCGCTGTAGCTTGTGGCAGTGTGGGTGGCATATCACAGTGAGCTGGAACTTGTGGGCATATCACAGTAAGCTGGAGCTTGTGAGCATGTGGGTGGCATGTCACAGTGAGCTGGAGCTTGTGGCCAGGTATGTGGCATATCACAGTGAGTTGGAGCTTGTGGCCGTATGGGTGGCATATCACAGTGAGCTGGAGCCTGTGGCCGTGGTGCGGCATATCACAGTGAGCTGGAGCTTGTGGCCATGTGGGTGGCATATCACAGTGAGCTGGAGCTTGTGGCTGTGTGTGTGGCATATCACAGTGAGCTGGAGCTTGTGGCCATGTGTTGGGCATATCACAGTGAGCTGGAGCTTGTGGCCATCTGGGCGAAATTGCTTGTGGCCGTGTGGGTTGCATATCACAGTGAGCTGGAGCTTGTGTCTATGTGGGTGGCATATCAGTCAGCTGGAGCCTGTGGCCGTATGTGCGGCTTATCACAGTGAGCTGGATTTTGTGGCCATGTGTGGGCATATCACAGTGAGCTGCAGCTTGTGGCCAGGTGGGTGGCATATCACAGTGACCTGGAGCTTTTGGCCATGTGGGCGGCATATCACAGTGAGCTGGAATTTGAGGCAGTGTGGATGGTATATCACAGTGAGCTGGAGCTTGTGGCAGTGTGGGCGGCATATCACAGGGCCCACTCTGAATCTCCTGCACTTGGTGAGCCCCTTGGATCTTGCTAGTCCTGACACTACACCTTCTCCGTTTTCCACAGTGGTTGGCTACTACCAAGGCTTGTTGATGCTCCCGCCGGACCCTGACCCCCTTGTTCTCGACTCCTGACATCGGACAGCTCATGAATGGCTCCTAGTCTTCTACATGGTCGCCTGGTCCTCAGAGCTACAGCGACAAGGTCACCGTCAACTCTCCTGCATCTTCCGTCATCTGTAGTCATTGGTATTCCGTGCCTCTTGGTCACTCCTGAGTGGCACAGACTTTGTCCCCTCTAATTGCAGGTACTCCTCTTCAAGAATCCACCCTTGGATTCCACCGGACTCTCTCACCTTTTTTGCAAGCGGGATCTTCAGTGAAATCCTCCATTGTGGTCTATGGCAGCTTTCGACGTCACTTCACACGTATGCACCCGGCTTCTCTGGTGTAGATATCATGGTTCCTGGGGTTTCCATGGGTGGTGTGACTCTCCAACCTTCCATCTTCCACAGGGTTTCTTCAGAGTCTTCTGGGAAGGGTCCTCCTTCCTGAAAACTGCAACCACGACTTTCCTGTTGACTTGCTGTATTTCCACTCTGCACACCACCTCCATGGGGTTTCTGGGTACTTACCTCGGGTGGTTCCTCAGGTCCCCACCTCTTCTAAGTCTTCTGGGTCAAGTTTGGACTTTGGTTGCAGTTCGCATTCCACTTTACAATAGGCTTGTTTACAAAAAAGATCTTCTTTCAAAATGAGAAAATAACTTTTTGTATTTGGCTTACCTTCAAGGTGATAAGAGGATAACTATAAGAAGAAAACATTTGTTAGTGCTGCATTTGTATATTAGGATCAGGGTCACGTTTGAATTCACTGACTTTGTTATAAGCATACCATACAACAGTATTTCTTCTATTTTAGTTTACAATAGTTCAGAACCCACAATAACTTGATAATGTGATTTGCAGTGCACTAGAGTTCATAATAATATGAAAGACACTTGTGAAACAAAGACATGCTAAAGAGTGGGTAGTTCTGATCGATGGCACCCACTGAAACAAATAAGTACAAGCCTATTCTTGCAAGATATTCTCTCGTTTACCGGTGTCTTTGTCAACTTCACAGTAAGACAGATAAAATGATTCCAACAAGAAGTCTTGGCTGCAACAACAGTGTATCACTACTGCCAAGCAAATATGCTATGGCCCAGGGGGATCTAATGCTCTGTGCTTCAAGACAGCCTCCACCTTCTGCAAGTCTCGAGAAGGTCCTCCGGACCAATGAGGAATGTAGTCTTTCATCCTCACTTAGGTATCTGGTAAAGCATGTCCTTCTAAGAAGGAAGGCTCCTGTCACAGCAGAGCCCAGACCCTGCGCATCCTTACACCCTCCCTAGGAATGCATGTTCATGAGAAACAGCATACAATGGTTGGTGCTCACAACCGCAGCGCGCTTACCAAACCTTCTAATACCTTTAAGGGAACCATCTTGACGGTGATTCCTTTTGAGGTACAGAGAAGATGTATGAGCCTGTGGTCCTCTTTAAATTTGAAAAATGGTAGTCTGTCTGGCTGACTGGAGTAATTTCAGTAGTTATGCATTACTCTTGTGATGTGAAATGATCCAAGTTATACCAGCTTGAGTAACCAAGAGTAATTTGGGGCAAAAATCCTACTGCAGGACCACAAAAACAATGAACTAACAGAGAGCGAGCGGCTGCCCGCTACTGCTGTTTATGTCCTGCAGCATTTAATGCTATTTTATTAGTGCAAAATGCACCCTCTGGCCCATTTTGGACGCAAGAGTGCACTTTGCAAATAGAGCTAAATGCTGGATTACACTTCCCACACAGTTATGCATAGTTACGCAAAATTTTGCGTAAATACGGTATAAAGAATTACACCAGTTACCCCCACCCCTAGTTACCATCTCTAACATTTGAGATTGATAAGCACTGGATTCCATCCCTTGGGTCGGAAAGATAACACGGTCAAGGCTGTTATCTGGGTTCCCGTAACCTGAAAATGTGGGCCCCATAAGAAAGATGATATTTTCCACCCACCATTCATATCACAGCCACCTTCACAACACTATTGTGGCAGTAGTTATCAGTAGGCCTGGGGGAAGTGTGTGAGACGAGAGAGAGAATCAGAGACACTGCATATCATAGCACGCTTGGGGGAAGGGTGTGAGACGAGAGAGAGAATCAGAGACACTGCATATCATAGCACACCTGGGGAAGGGTGTGAGACGAGAGAGAGAATCAGAGACACTGCATATCATAGCACGCCTGGGGAAGGGTGTGAGACGAGAGAGAGAATCAGAGACACTGCATATCATAGCACGCCTGGGGGAAGGGTGTGAGACAAGAGAGAGAATCAGAGACACTGCATATCATAGTACGCCTGGGGGAAGGGTGGGAGACAAGAGAGAGAATCAGAGACACTGCATATCATAGCACGCCTGGGGGAAGGGTGTGAGACGAGAGAGAGAATCAGAGACACTGCATATCATAGCACGCCTGGGGGAAGGGTGTGAGACAAGAGAGAGAGAATCAGAGACACTGCATATCATAGCACACCTGGGGGAAGGGTGTGAGACGAGAGAGAGAATCAGAGACACTGCATATCATAGCACGCCTGGGGGAAGGGTGTGAGACAAGAGAGAGAATCAGAGACACTGCATATCATAGCACGCTTGGGGGAAGGGTGTGAGACGAGAGAGAGAATCAGAGACACTGCATATCATAGCACGCTTGGGGGAAGGGTGTGAGACAAGAGAGAGAATCAGAGACACTGCATATCATAGCACACCTGGGGAAGGGTGTGAGACGAGAGAGAGAATCAGAGACACTGCATATCATAGCACGCCTGGGGGAAGGGTGGGAGACGAGAGAGAGAATCAGAGACACTGCATATCATAGCACACCTGGGGGAAGTGTGTGAGACGAGAGAGAGAATCAGAGACACTGCATATCATAGCACGCCTGGGGGAAGGGTGTGAGACGAGAGAGAGAATCAGAGACACTGCATATCATAGCACGCTTGGGGGAAGGGTGGGAGACAAGAGAGAGAATCAGAGACACTGCATATCATAGCACGCTTGGGGGAAGGGTGTGAGACGAGAGAGAGAATCAGAGACACTGCATATCATAGCACGCCTGGGGGAAGGGTGTGAGACAAGAGAGAGAGAATCAGAGACACTGCATATCATAGCACACCTGGGGGAAGGGTGTGAGACGAGAGAGAGAATAAGAGACACTGCATATCATAGCACGCCTGGGGAAGGGTGTGAGACGAGAGAGAGAATCAGAGACACTGCATATCATAGCACGCCTGGGGGAAGGGTGTGAGACAAGAGAGAGAATCAGAGACACTGCATATCATAGCACGCTTGGGGGAAGGGTGTGAGACGAGAGAGAGAATCAGAGACACTGCATATCATAGCACGCCTGGGGGAAGGGTGTGAGACAAGAGAGAGAATCAGAGACACTGCATATCATAGCACACCTGGGGAAGGGTGTGAGACGAGAGAGAGAATCAGAGACACTGCATATCATAGCACGCTTGGGGGAAGGGTGTGAGACGAGAGAGAGAATCAGAGACACTGCATATCATAGCACGCCTGGGGAAGGGTGTGAGACGAGAGAGAGAATCAGAGACACTGCATATCATAGCACGCTTGGGGGAAGGGTGTGAGACGAGAGAGAGAATCAGAGACACTGCATATCATAGCACGCCTGGGGGAAGGGTGGGAGACGAGAGAGAGAATCAGAGACACTGCATATCATAGCACACCTGGGGGAAGGGTGTGAGACGAGAGAGAGAATCAGAGACACTGCATATCATAGCACGCCTGGGGGAAGGGTGTGAGACGAGAGAGAGAATCAGAGACACTGCATATCATAGCACGCTTGGGGGAAGGGTGTGAGACAAGAGAGAGAATCAGAGACACTGCATATCATAGCACGCTTGGGGGAAGGGTGTGAGACAAGAGAGAGAATCAGAGACACTGCATATCATAGCACGCCTGGGGGAAGGGTGGGAGACGAGAGAGAGAATCAGAGACACTGCATATCATAGCACGCTTGGGGGAAGGGTGGGAGACAAGAGAGAGAATCAGAGACACTGCATATCATAGCACACCTGGGGGAAGGGTGTGAGACAAGAGAGAGAATCAGAGACACTGCATATCATAGAACGCTTGGGGGAAGGGTGTGAGACAAGAGAGAGAATCAGAGACACTGCATATCATAGCACGCCTGGGGGAAGGGTGTGAGACAAGAGAGAGAGAATCAGAGACACTGCATATCATAGCACACCTGGGGGAAGGGTGTGAGACGAGAGAGAGAATAAGAGACACTGCATATCATAGCACGCCTGGGGGAAGGGTGTGAGACGAGAGAGAGAATCAGAGACACTGCATATCATAGCACGCCTGGGGGAAGGGTGTGAGACAAGAGAGAGAATCAGAGACACTGCATATCATAGCACGCTTGGGGGAAGGGTGTGAGACGAGAGAGAGAATCAGAGACACTGCATATCATAGCACGCCTGGGGGAAGGGTGTGAGACAAGAGAGAGAATCAGAGACACTGCATATCATAGCACACCTGGGGAAGGGTGTGAGACGAGAGAGAGAATCAGAGACACTGCATATCATAGCACGCTTGGGGGAAGGGTGTGAGACGAGAGAGAGAATCAGAGACACTGCATATCATAGCACGCCTGGGGAAGGGTGTGAGACGAGAGAGAGAATCAGAGACACTGCATATCATAGCACGCTTGGGGGAAGGGTGTGAGACGAGAGAGAGAATCAGAGACACTGCATATCATAGCACGCCTGGGGGAAGGGTGGGAGACGAGAGAGAGAATCAGAGACGCTGCATATCATAGCACACCTGGGGGAAGGGTGTGAGACGAGAGAGAGAATCAGAGACACTGCATATCATAGCACGCCTGGGGGAAGGGTGTGAGACGAGAGAGAGAATCAGAGACACTGCATATCATAGCACGCTTGGGGGAAGGGTGTGAGACAAGAGAGAGAATCAGAGACACTGCATATCATAGCACGCTTGGGGGAAGGGTGGGAGACGAGAGAGAGAATCAGAGACACTGCATATCATAGCACGCTTGGGGGAAGGGTGGGAGAAAAGAGAGAGAATCAGAGACACTGCATATCATAGCACGCCTGGGGGAAGGGTGGGAGACGAGAGAGAGAATCAGAGACACTGCATATCATAGCACGCCTGGGGGAAGGGTGGGAGACAAGAGAGAGAATCAGAGACACTGCATATCATAGCACGTCTGGGGGAAGTGTGTGAGACAAGAGAGAGAATCAGAGACACTGCATATCATAGAACGCTTGGGGGAAGGGTGGGAGACAACAGAGAGAATCAGAGACACTGCATATCATAGCACGTCTGGGGGAAGTGTGTGAGACAAGAGAGAGAATCAGAGACACTGCATATCATAGAACGCTTGGGGGAAGGGTGTGAGACAAGAGAGAGAATCAGAGACACTGCATATCAAAGAACGCTTGGGGGAAGGGTGTGAGACAAGAGAGAGAATCAGAGACACTGCATATCATAGCACGCCTGGGGGAAGGGTGTGAGACAAGAGAGAGAATCAGAGACACTGCATATCATAGAACGCTTGGGGGAAGGGTGGGAGACAAGAGAGAGAATCAGAGACACTGCATATCATAGCACACCTGGGGGAAGGGTGTGAGACAAGAGAGAGAATCAGAGACACTGCATATCATAGAACGCTTGGGGGAAGGGTGTGAGACAAGAGAGAGAATCAGAGACACTGCATATCATAGCACGCCTGGGGGAAGGGTGTGAGACAAGAGAGAGAATCAGAGACACTGCATATCATAGAACGCTTGGGGGAAGGGTGGGAGACAAGAGAGAGAATCAGAGACACTGCATATCATAGCACACCTGGGGGAAGGGTGTGAGACAAGAGAGAGAATCAGAGACACTGCATATCATAGCACGTCTGGGGGAAGTGTGTGAGACAAGAGAGAGAATCAGAGACACTGCATATCATAGCACGCCTGGGGGAAGGGTGGGAGACAAGAGAGAGAATCAGAGACACTGCATATCATAGCACGCCTGGGGGAAGGGTGGGAGACAAGAGAGAGAATCAGAGACACTGCATATCATAGCACGCCTGGGGGAAGGATGGGAGACGAGAGAGAGAATCAGAGACACTGCATATCATAGCACGCCTGGGGGAAGGGTGGGAGACGAGAGAGAGAATCAGAGACACTGCATATCATAGCACGCCTAGGGGAAGGGTGTGAGACGAGAGAGAGAATCAGAGACACTGCATATCATAGCACGCCTGGGGGAAGGGTGTGAGACAAGAGAGAGAATCAGAGACACTGCATATCATAGTACGCCTGGGGGAAGGGTGGGAGACAAGAGAGAGAATCAGAGACACTGCATATCATAGCACGCCTGGGGAAGGGTGGGAGACGAGAGAGAGAATCAGAGACACTGCATATCATAGCACGCCTCGGGGAAGGGTGGGAGACGAGAGAGAGAATCAGAGACACTGCATATCATAGCACGCCTAGGGGAAGGGTGTGAGACGAGAGAGAGAATCAGAGACACTGCATATCATAGCACGCCTGGGGGAAGGGTGTGAGACAAGAGAGAGAATCAGAGACACTGCATATCATAGTACGCCTGGGGGAAGGGTGGGAGACAAGAGAGAGAATCAGAGACACTGCATATCATAGCACGCTTGGGGGAAGGGTGGGAGACAAGAGAGAGAATCAGAGACACTGCATATCATAGCACGCCTGGGGGAAGGGTGGGAGACAAGAGAGAGAATCAGAGACACTGCATATCATAGCACGCCTGGGGAAAGGGTGTGAGACAAGAGAGAGAATCAGAGATACTGCATATCATAGCACGCCTGGGAGAAGGTTGTGAGACAAGAGAGAGAATCAGAGACACTGCATATCATAGCACGCCTCGGGGAAGGGTGTGAGACAAGAGAGAGAATCAGAGACACTGCATATCATAGCATGCTTGGGGGAAGGGTGTGAGACAAGAGAGAGAATCAGAGACACTGCATATCATAGCACGCCTGGGGGAAGGGTGGGAGACGAGAGAGAGAATCAGAGACACTGCATATCATAGCACGCTTGGGGGAAGGGTGGGAGACAAGAGAGAGAATCAGAGACACTGCATATCATAGCACGTCTGGGGGAAGGGTGTGAGACAAGAGAGAGAATCAGAGACACTGCATATCATAGCACGCTTGGGGGAAGGGTGTGAGACAAGAGAGAGAATCAGAGACACTGCATATCATAGCACGCCTGGCAGAAGGGTGTGAGACAAGAGAGAGAATCAGAGACACTGCATATCATAGCACGCCTGGCAGAAGGGTGTGAGACAAGAGAGAGAATCAGAGACACTGCATATCATAGCACGCTTGGGGGAAGGGTGTGAGACAAGAGAGAGAATCAGAGACACTGCATATCATAGCACGCCTGGGGGAAGGGTGGGAGACGAGAGAGAGAATCAGAGACACTGCATATCATAGCACGCTTGGGGGAAGGGTGGGAGACAAGAGAGAGAATCAGAGACACTGCATATCATAGCACGTCTGGGGGAAGGGTGTGAGACAAGAGAGAGAATCAGAGACACTGCATATCTTAGCACGCTTGGGGGAAGGGTGGGAGACAAGAGAGAGAATCAGAGACACTGCATATCATAGCACGCCTGGCAGAAGGGTGTGAGACAAGAGAGAGAATCAGAGACACTGCATATCATAGCACGCCTGGCAGAAGGGTGTGAGAGAATCAGAGACACTGCATATCATAGTACGCCTGGGGGAAGGGTGGGAGACAAGAGAGAGAATCAGAGACACTGCATATCATAGTACGCCTGGGGGAAGGGTGGGAGACAAGAGAGAGAATCAGAGACACTGCATATCATAGCACGCTTGGGTGCAAGTTGGGCTTCATCTGCTCTCTTGTGGCACTGATGTCTACAAAGCTCTAATCGGATCCTATGCCACGTCCTAATCAAAAGTAAAGGCTTGGGTCCTTATGGAACTAGCGGAGGTTGAACACATCAGTCAGATACACACAGGAACGCGCCTCCCTAGTCTAGTTACCTGTGCAGAAAGCTTGTGCTAAACATTGGCATCAATATGAATACTTAAGGAAAGAAACCAATCATGTGTTATTTGCTTCAGATCATTTTATACGGGTTAGTCTCGTCATATTCTCCAAGGGGTATAACAAAATAAATATTTAAACAGCAAGCCATGAAATGAGCGCAAGTGACGTGAAGTGAACACCACCTCCAGTGAACAGATTGTGAATATTCAACATGAACTGTACTGGCATATTTCAACGTGAATCCTTCAAGTTTCCAACAGAGATTGTCAAGATCAGCAGCTTGAAAGCCTGTGTTTCCTCTGGGAATGTTCCATACAGTTCAAATATTCTGATGTAATTCATTCCATCTCTTGGCCCTGGCTACCATCCCACATATCCGCAAGACCACAGCCGGAGGAAGATCCTTCCCTGACCTCGCAGCAAAGACCTGGAACACCCTGCTCCGCCACCTCAGGCAATCACCGTCACTGCCTCACTTTAGGAAGGACCTCAAGACCTGGCTCACCCTGCCTCCACACCTCAGGCAATCACCATCGCTGCTGCACTTCAGAAAGGACCTCAAGACCTGGCACACCCTGCCTCCACACCTCAGGCAATCACAATCACTGCTGCAATGCAGGAAGGACCTCAAGACCTGGCACACCCTGCCTCCACACCTCAGGCAATCACCATCGCTGCCGCATTCAGGAAGGACCTCAAGACCTGGCTCTTCGACTGAACCACAACGCCTTACCGGACCGGCAGCTGTCCCCTTCCCCTCAGCGCCTTTGGACCCTTACGGTGAGTAGTCGCGCTTTACAAGACATGTGTTTGATTGATTGATTGATTGGCAAGGGCAGAGCAGAAAGGCCTCAGGGCCATACCGATGATTCCTCTACGTTGGTTATGCCCCACTGGATACATTAAACTTTGCCTAACCCCTATGTACTACTGTTGACACGTTTCAACCCAAACTGTTGAAGGGTCTCCTCAGGATGAGGACCTGGTGTGCCCTTGAAACATTGTTTAGAGTTTGATCTGCATGATCTTAAACTTGCTGCTATGTAGGGTCTTATTATAGGCGTTCCTCCTGTTGGCCTCATCCTAAGTGCATTATGCCATAAGTGTTAAGTCAACATAATGCATACAGGTAGAGGAACTGAAACCTATGCACGTGAGCATTATCACATGTGGTTCTTGCTGCATGTAACTAGGTGGAATGTAGGATCCCAATCCTTGGAATGCATGGCCATGAATACCTTATTCTGTTACACCAATCTCTATACGATCGATGTTGTCTTATTTATTGTGTAGGATATTCTAGACTTTTGTCAGAATGTGCTCTTTCTGCTGGGTCACAGCAGATTTTTTGCCTTCTTTTGTGAACCCATTTTTGTTGACCACAGGACACCTGTGTAATTTAGTCCTGCTAACCACAGACTCGAACAAAGAGCTTATCCAAAGTGCTTCCCCGTCTAAACATGGTAAAATTGCAATATTTCTAATTGGCACATTTAATTTACTTATAGGCCCCTAATATATGGTACTGCACTTACCCAGGGCCTTTAAATTAAATGCTACTAGTGGGCTACGGTACTCATTGTGCCACTCACTAACGTAGCACTATAAAACATGTCTCCAGGCCTGCCATTTTAAACCGCCATTTTGTCCTGGCAAAATAAACCTTTTGTCAGGCCGAAACCTTTGTTTATAATACTTGTAAGTCATCCCTTAGCTAGGCCTTACATGCCCATAGAGCGGGGCATAGTATTAAAAAGTAGGACATGTATATTCAATGTTTTAAATGGCCTGGCAGTGAACATCCCCCAAAGTTTTCACAATTGCAAGGCATTCTCCCATGGGAAAAAACTGGGCTACATTCTAACAACGAATAATGCTTGATGCATAACGCCAAAATGGCCTTTCTGCCAGTTGTACCTGACTGTTAAATGGCTTCTCTGTGGTGATGTGTACTTCGTCCCAGACAGTGCACAAAAGGTTTGGGTGTAGAGAGGCGTTTTCTCCCTTGAGCAGGATGACCTGGGGGCTGTGTCCAGCCTCTTTCTGAGCTTCATAGGGGACCTGCCCTGTTACTGGCAGATGTAGCTCATACCGAGGCCTGTCTTCCTAGTCAGCTTGGCTTCAGACGCAGTGGGAGGGGGGAGCTGCCCCAGAACTGGTCTGGCATGACCACCAGGGAAGGTTTCCCATTCGCATAGCCACACCTCTTAGTGGGCACATGGAGCTCTGACCAGGGAAAGAAATGTGCTACTGCTTTCAAAGTGTAATCCTGCTGAAGATTCCTGAAACCTGGGACTTCAAATCCTTTTGCCAACTTTTTCTCTGAGAACCGATGGGGAACTGAATCCAACCTGCAAAGCTGATTCGACAAAGGTGCATTGCCACTGGGCGAAAGATTCAGGTGTCTCCCACTTCATCCTTCTCCACGTGTTAACAACTACAAGAGACACCCGTAGTCCCAGTCGAGACCTGGGTAATTATAGTAACATGCAACAATGTCTCAACAGGAATCAATGAAGGGATATAATTTAAGAGGTATCTTAATTACAGCACATACATTAAATTATGGCAAAAATAGTCCAGAGAATATGATTAATGTGGGAGACCTGTGACGCATTTCCGAACTGTACTGATTCATGCATAACTTCAGTTTGAATTCTGTGCCAATACGCTGTAGCATCCTCAATGATCTTTTCCCTTGTTTCTCTTGCACAGTTTAATATGTCTTCACGAGCACAAAGTGTTCACTTATTACACAACCTCAAAAGCGTGTCTTAATGCATGTCTTAATGCATAAGGCTGTCTTGATTTCTCCTGAGTCTTGAGCCGGGAGCAGATTTGTTTTATTACCCGAGTCGCCGCATTTTTAAAAATCGCCTGATATTGTCTTTTATTTCTTTTGCGTACTTGCACAGTCTGTAAAATACTTTTAGCGCATTTCACTTACCTATTCACCCAGGAGGGTGTCTGGGGAATCCCGGGGGCCCGCAGCTGACAGGCGCGGCCACCATATTGGGAGTGGGCAGGGTTGCGGGCTAGTCTCCACCCACCCGGATTTAAGGTATTTAGCGCTGGTGGCGCGAGCGCGCAGTCGGCTGTCTTAATTCCTCCTGAGGCTTGTGCCGGGAGCACATTTGTTTTATTACCCGATTCGCCGCATTTTTAAAAATCGCCTGATATTGTCTTTTATTTCTTTTGTGTACTTGCACAGTCTGTAAAATACTTTTAGCGCATTTCACTTACCTATTCACCCAGGAGGGTGTCTGAGGAATCCCGGGGGCCCGCAGCTCACAGGCTCGGCCGCCATCATGGGAGTGGGCAGGGTTGTGGGATATTCTCTACCCACCCGGAAGTAAGGTATTTAGCGCTAGATGGCGCAAACGCGCAGCGGGCACGCCGATGGTGCGCCGAAGGCGCGCCTAAGGTAAGCCCGTCTACGCCTGACCGGGTCCAGGGGCCAGGACCCTGCACCTCCTATGCCGGATCGTATCCATTACACTACCGCACAGCTCCACCAGCTTTACAGGGCACCTACAGCTCAATGTTATCACCAGATTCAGTGTGATAAACTGGTGAAGAGCTGCTTACACTGCCCGTTCACACTTTCTCCCCTGACTGCCACCCCCTTTGCAGGTACAGGCCTCTACAAACTGTTCCTACTTAACTGCAGATCCATGTCTAAACACAGTATTGAGATCTCAATGATGTTACAGGACCTTGCGCCAGATGTCCTGTTCTTAACAGAAACCTGGCTTAATTCCAGCTCAGAGTCAGACATTGTGGAGACACTCCCTCAGGGATATTTAATACAGAGGGTGGACAGAGCAATAGGCAAGGGTGGAGGAATCGCGATTCTCTACAAAGACCATCTCACCTGTCGCCTAATTGGAAACCCTCTCACAGATTGTGAGAATGTGCATTTTTCAATCGAATTCTCCCCTCTCCTCTCTGTCTCTGGCATCCTGATCTATCGTCCCCCAGGAGCGGAAGGCTCCTTTTGCAAAGCATTGGTAGAGACTGCTATTAACCTAGCCAGCACGTCCGCCAACTTCACCGTTCTCGGCGATTTTAATCTGCACTTCGACGATCCGAAAGCAGTAACAGCCGTTGAATTAGTGCAAGACCTTACGACCCTGCAGCTGTCGCAAAAGGTTCTGCGCGCCACCCACATCAAAGGACACTGCCTTGACCCTGTGTTCTCCAATCTGGACAACCTTACAGGAGATGACCCCATCCCCATTCCTTGGTCTGATCACCTCCTCATTCCCCTTTCATGGTACCCCAGGATCCCCAACTCCCATGCCCAACCTTTACTGACCTGGAGTCGGCCTTGGTCTAAGCCCCATCTAGACAAATGGACTCAAGAACTGGATAAGACCAGACCAGCACCAGATTCCTATCCAGTTGCAGCTAACAAGGATTTCTGCAGCTGGATTGAAGACTCATTAAATGAGGTCCTGCCTAAAACTTTGATTAAGAAAAAAAATGGTTCTTATAAATCCCCTTGGTATTCCGCAGAATTGCGCGCTCTTAAGCAATGCTGCAAAGTACATGAGAGAAGTTGGAGGAAAGACTTCTCTGCCAGTAAGAAAAGCGAATATAGAAGTGCCGTCTGCAAATACAGAGCAGAAATTAAAAAGGCACAAGCATCTTTCTATGAGAAAAAAATCCTTCTGGGGTCGAACTCCCCAAGAGAGACCTTCCTCATTATTAAGAAACTTATTAAAACCCCAGCTCCACCTATATTGCCCCTGATACGTCAGGCCAACGATGCAATAAACAGGCAGAGTTTTTTAGCACTAAAATTCATAACATTCTGAAACTGCTGCCCCAAGTCGAGGACGAACTCGACGATCAATGCTCTACTCTCCCTAGTCACCTGCTGGAGTCTCCCCCAACCCCCCCCCCCCCCCCCCTCCCAAGAAACCCTTTTGACCCTGATCTCCCGGGTGAAAAGTGGCTCACCGAGGGACCCTGCACCCATGAACATTTTGGAAAAGGTAGCACACATAGTTGCCCCTACTGTTGCAAATGTGATTAATACCTCCCTTAACACAGGAGTAGTACCCCCTAATTGGAAAAGGGCAATGGTAAAGTCATTGTTGAAAAAGCCCAATCTGGATGCGGTGGACTTGGGGAATTACCGCCCCATCTCCCTCCTTCCTGGGATCGCCAAAGTGACCGAAAAATACGTTAATTATACACTCTCCAACTTCCTGGAATCGCACAGCCTACTGCACCCCTCTCAACCCGGATTCCGCCCACGACAGAGCATGGAAACCACTCTATTAGCCGTACTAGAGGAAAGTAGAAAGATCGTGGACACCGGAGGGTCGGCAGCCATCATCCTTCTCGACCTGAGCGCAGCATTTGATACGGTAAACCATCGCATCCTTATCCACCGTCTCAAAAAAATAGGAATAGCTGCCAAGGCCCTGAAATGGCTTTGCTCCTTCCTAGAGGATCGCCTCTTTCAGGTCTTCGAAGGAGATGTGTGCTCACTACCTCTGCCTCTGGTATGCGGCGTCCCCCAGGGCTCATCATTAAGTCCGACTCTTTTTAATATATATATGGCCCCTTTGGCAGCAATCGTAGCCCCATTTGGAATCCAAATGGTAACTTACGCCGACGACACCCAACTGGTCGTGGCTCTCAATCAAGCAAGCAACACATCGGACTAAGGCCCTTCACTCGTGCCTAACGGAGGTCTCTAAGTGGATAAGTGCTTCCCAGTTGAAGCTCAACGGGGATAAGCCAGAGATCATGATGTTGGGCAACCACGCCCCAGCGATACTGGAGTCCCTGTGGCCAGCATGCATGGGCCCAACCCCAGCTCCCAAAACTGAAATAAAGAGCCTGGGCTTCTGGCTTGATCAGAACCTGACATTCAAGGTGCAGGCAAGAAAGACAGTTGCCACCTGTTTCGGCCTGCTCAGAATGGCTCGGAAAGTGCTTCCCCTTCTTCCTCCACTAGCCAAGAAAGTCCTAGTTCAATCATTAATACTTTCAAGGATTGACTAGGGCAATGCACTTTATCTGGGAGCCCCAACGGCAGTCACGACCAAACTACAAACGGTCCAAAACTGCGCAGCCAGACTGCTGCTGGGTGTACCCAATCGCACCACAGCCAAACCTGCCATCCGCTCCCTTCACTGGTTGCCAGTGAAGAAAAGAGTACATTTTAAAGCCCTCTGTATCGTTCATAAGTCCCTTCAGGGAAAAGGACCCCCATTATTTTCTTCCATGATTTACCCATACAAAGCTAACAGGAAACTCCGGTCGGACGACCTCCACCTTGTGGCGGTCCCTAGAGTTAAGAGGGCCAGAAGCGGTGGTCGTCTCTTTTCTCTTAATGCTGCCAAACTATGGAACACATTGCCACTCCAGCTCCGGAGGGAATCCAACCACTTAGTCTTTCGAAGACAATTAAAAATGATTCTGTTCCCCTAAGTCTCCCTATCTCCATCTTATTAGGCATGCCCAGCGCTGGGAGGCCTCCGGGTAGCCATGCGCTATATAAGTGCCCTTTCAATTCAATTCAATGGTCGATGCTGCATTTTGATTTATGTAAATCCAATCTGTTTGTCTTTCCTGACAATATAACTGCATGAAATCATGTTCTTGGGCCTATTTTACCATAGTATAATACATGCACTGTAATTAAGGTATCTCTTAAATGAGATCGCCTCATTGATTCCCGTTGGGACATTGTTGCATGTTACTAGTCTTCTCCACAGCAGCAAATATGATCCAGCAAGATCTCAAGGAGAAGGTGTCTGGCCTTGTGGATCCCCCTTCGGCTACAGCCTGCACCCTTGCCACGCTAGAAGAATCCCAGCTCCTAAAAAGTGACAAAGTCTGAAGGTAGAAATCTTCACAGGGTGAAGGTGTAAAAAGTATCTGGCTGGTGAGAGATCTTCTCTGGGCATGAGATTGAAATTTCTCCAGCTCTGAGCTTTCCCACCAAAAGTCAACAGCTTCATGAGACCTAGTCCATCGTCTATCCAACTATGTCAAGCCCTCTTCATCCACAGCCTTCTGCCTTGTCCCACTGAGGATTTTTGACACCCAGCCCAGAGACTAAGGGGCCAGTACAAGTACGGTAGTTTTACCACTGAGTAGCCGGCCTCACTGCCTGCCTGCCGAATTAGGAGTTTCCCGCGGGGCAAAAGGGTGATCGGTGGGGTCATGACGGCGATTCCCTTTGAGCTGTAGACGAGCCAGAGGATGGTGATGTTGAAACACTTCCGACTGCTGGACACACATGGTACGTGATCCCAGCCAGTCGGGCGTATGTGTGCCAGTTGGATGCCCCTGCACTTTGTCAGTGCGTGGCCATGTTGAAGAAGGTATTGTAGTGAGCCCATGTACACCAGTGACAATTCACATGGGCATATGTATCCTCGGTTTGGATTTGGCCACTTGAACTGCCTTTCTGTTGGCTGTCTCTGCCATGCGCAGAGATGCAGTTTGTGATTGGCACGGTGGTGTTGATGCCTGGACCGCCTCTGACTCTGCCACCGCAGTAGCACACATGTTAAATTTGATACTTGTATAGCGCACTACTCACCCGCAAGGGTCTCAAGGCGCTTGTACGAATACCGCTGTGGAACCCATCCTGGCTTTCCCTGTGAGGCGTCCACTCCTGGGCACCCCCAAGGTGGAGGCGAGGCATCCTTAGCGTTGTGGGGGCCGTTGTGGAGATTAAGCAAGCTATTGCCCAGAGTTGCAGAGTGGGACTCCATGATTGGAATGGCACCGAGGCCAGAATTATCAGGTCCGTGGAATTTTTTGAGCCCAAGACCCGCCGAGGCGGGGAATTGAACCCTGGTCCCGGGCTAGACCTCTGCATCAGGGTCTGTCGCTCTAATCATTGAGCCACACTTCTCCACCATGTTGGTGTGGTCTTGTGGTAGCCTGCCTGCCCTGCTCATAGTCCGGCGGTAGGACTGCTGGGGAAGCGAGCGGTTGGACTGCCAATGTGCGGCAGCAGTTCCATTACCGCCAGGGTCGTAATTGGCCCGAGTCTGAAGGTAAAACTATTTCCTGGGACGCACCTGGTCCCTTTATCCGACAGTGCTCCATCGCAGTGGGTCTTAAATCTTACGCTTTTCCTGGTCAAGCACAACCAGGTGACCATGGTAACGCTTGAAACTTTTTGGTGCTGTTTTGAAACTTTAACCTTAAAAATTCATAACTCAAGTTTTACTTACTGCATTTTTGTGAAATTCTATTAATTAAAATATTCTCTATTCTATTTTCTAAAATTGGTGTGGGCATTTTCTTCTGTTGTGTTTTCACTTTATTGCCGTGTGTGCTGCAGGAATACTTTACACGTTGCCTCTAAGTTGAGCTTGACTGCTCTTGTGACTGAGCAGAAGTTTGCTCAGTGACTTTTATGGGTCACCCTGAGAAGGGCTGTGATTATTGAGATGGGCGCCCCTCCACCCCCCCATTAATGCTTCAATTTCCAACAACGTTCTAACAAAGCCTTTTGTATTATTCATTAAGTAAATTGTTCTGCCGCCCTGGCTGACAACTTACTAATAAATACAAAGAATAAATGCTGCCGAGTTGGCTCCTTGTGCCAGGAGATGTGATCGTGTGGGTGACGGAGGGCCCTGTGGTGTGCGATGGGAATGGGATAGAGGTGAGAATCATCTGAGGGGCTTACATGTTGTAAGCAGGGGGTTGGTAATGGGGGTCTCTGCGGGCCCAGGAACATTCATGGGGCGGGCATGGAACGGTCAGTGAGGCTGAGGGGCTGGAGGGTCCTCCTTGGTCCTGCTCCTCTGGATTGCAGGTGATGGGTGATGGGTCCGGCGCTCTTTGGTAGTTTCTTCCATAGTTCGCTTGTGTGCACTGAGAGCCTCTTTACGGCTTGAATGAAACCAAAGGGGCCATGAGATCAAAGATGCACCAGTGGCCTTCTCATCTCATCAGAGTCTCTCCAGGGGCCCCTCCTCGTCTCATCAGAGTCTCTCCAGGGGCCCTCCTCGTCTCATCAGAGTCTCTCCAGGGGCCCTCCTCATCTCTTCAGTGTCTCACCAGGGGCCCTCCTCATGTCATCAGAGTCTCTCCTCATCTCATCAGAGTCTCTCCAGGGGCCCCTCCTCGTATCATCAGAGTCTCTCCAGGGGCCCTCCTCGTCTCATCAGAGTCTCTCCAGGGGCCCTCTCGTCTCATCAGAGTCTCTCCAGGGGCCCTCCTCATCTCATCAGAGTCTCTCCAGGGGCCCTCCTCGTCTCATCAGAGTCTCTCCAGGGGCCCTCTCGTCTCATCAGAGTCTCTCCAGGGGCCCTCCTCGTCTCATCAGAGTCTCTCCAGGGGCCCTCCTCGTATAATCAGAGTCTCTCCAGGGGCCCTCCTCATCTCTTCAGTGTCTCACCAGGGGCCCTCCTCATGTCATCAGAGTCTCTCCTCATCTCATCAGAGTCTCTCCAGGGGCCCCTCCTCGTATCATCAGAGTCTCTCCAGGGGCCCCCCTCGTCTCATCAGAGTCTCTCCAGGGGCCCTCCTCGTCTCATCAGAGTCCCTCTAGGGGCTCTCCTCGTATAATCATGGTCCCTCTCCAGGGGCCATCCTCGTCTCATCAGAGCCTCTCTAGGGGCCCTCCTCGTATAATCAGAGTCTCTCCAGGCGCCCTTCTCGTCTCATCAGAGTCTCTCCAGGGGCCCTCGTCGTATCATCAGAGTCTCTGCAGGGGCCCTCCTCATCTCTTCAGTGTCTCACCAGGGGACCTCCTCATGTCATCAGAGTCTCTCCTTATCTCATCAGAGTCTCTCCAGGGGCCCCTCCTCGTATCATCAGAGTCTCTCCAGGGGCCCTCCTCGTCTCATCAGAGTCTGTCTAGGGGGCCCTCCTCGTATCATCAGAGTCTGTCTAGGGGCCCTACTCATCTCTTCAGTGTCTCTCCTCATCTCATCAGAGTCTGTCTAGGGGCTCTCCTAGTATCATCATGGTCCCTCTCCAGGGGCCATCCTCGTCTCATCAGAGCCTCTCCAGGGGCCCTCCTCGTATAATCAGAGTCTCTCCAGGGGCCCTCCTCATCTCTTCAGTGTCTCACCAGGGGCCCTTCTCATGTCATCAGATCTCTCCAGGGGCCCTCCTCATCTCATCAGAGTCTCACCGGGGGCCCCTCCTCGTCACATCAGAGTCTCTCCAGGGGCCCTCCTCGTAAAATCAGAGTCTCTGCAGGGGCCCTCCTCATCTCTTCAGTGTCTCACCAGGGGCCCTTCTCATGTCATCAGATCTCTCCAGGGGCCCCTCCTCGTCTCATCAGAGTCTCTCCAGGGGTCCCTCCTCGTCTCATCAGAGTCTCTCCAGGGGCCCTCCTCGTCTCATCAGAGTCCCTCTAGGGGCTCTCCTCGTATAATCATGGTCCCTCTCCAGGGGCCCTCCTCGTCTCATCAGAGCCTCTCCAGGGGCCCTCCTCCTTATCAGGGTCCTGCACTACGGGCCCTCCTCGTCTCACTAGAGTCTCTCCAGGGGCCCTCCTCATCAGGGTCCCTCTCCAGGGGCCCTCCTCGTCTCATTAGAGCGTCTCTAGGGGCCCTCCTCCTTATCAGGGTCCTGCACTACGGGCCCTCCTCGTCTCACCAGAGTCTCTCCAGGGGCCCTCCTCATCAGGGTCCCTCTCCAGGGGCCCTCCTCGTCTCATTAGAGCGTCTCTAGGGGCCCTCCTCCTTATCAGTGTCCTGCACTACGGGGCCTCCTCGTATCACCAGAGTCTCTCCAGGGGCCCTCCTCATCAGGGTCCCTCTCCAGGGGCCCTCCTCGTCTCATCGGGTCCTCGACTCTCGTCCTCTGAAGCACACACGTGAAGTAGGATGCTCTCTTCCAAGGCCTCGAGGCGCCTTCTGCAGCCCTAGTGGGGCTCCCAGGATGCGCTCCCCTACTCCAGCCCCCAGGGGCCCCTCCCTCTCCCCCCTGAGCTCCTGCTCCTAGCTCCTCCCGTCCCGGCTTCGAGGCGCCTTCTGCAGCCCCGGGGAGCCCCCAGGCTCCATTGTGCCGGCTCTAGCCCCCGGGGGGTCTCACCCCTCTCTCTCCCCCCTGAGCTCCCGCTCCTAGCTCCTCCCGTCCCGGCTTCGAGGCGCCTTCTGCAGCCCTAGTGGGGCTCCCAGGATGCGCTCCCCTACTCCAGCCCCCAGGGGCCCCTCCCTCTCCCCCCTGAGCTCCTGCTCCTAGCTCCTCCCGTCCCGGCTTCGAGGCGCCTTCTGCAGCCCCGGGGAGCCCCCAGGCTCCATTGTGCCGGCTCTCGCCCCGGGGGGGTCTCACCCCTCCCTCTCCCCCCTGAGCTCCCGCTCCTAGCTCCTCCCGTCCCGGCTTCGAGGCGCTTCCTGCAGGCCCGGGGAGCTCCCAGGCTCCATTGTGCCGGCTCTAGCCCCCGGGGGGTCTCACCCCTCCCTCTCCCCCCGAGCTCCTGCTCACGCTCCTAGCTCCTCCCGTCCCGGCTTCGAGGCGCTTCCGGGTCTCGGGGGCAGCGTCAGCACAGGCGGCGCCCTTTGTGTCTGCGGCGCCGGGAGGGCCGGCTGCTCTCCCCCCACGAGAGCCCCCCCCGTGCAGGAGAGCCCCCCTCCTCCCCGAGGCCCCGCGCAGGTGAGACTGAGAGGGCCTATAGCGCCTCGAGACGCGCTGCATGGGAGGGGGGAGGGGCTGACACGGGGACAGCCCTGCACTGCTAGCGCACCCCCCCCCCGACACCCCCTCAATGCCAGAGCCCCCAAAGGGCAGGAGAGCCCCCCCGGCCTGAGGCCGCGCGCAGGTGAGAGTGAGAGCCTATAGCGCCTCGAGGCGCGCTGCATGGGGGGGCTGCGGGTCTGACACGGGAGGGGCAATCCTGCGATACTGGAGCCCCCCCCTCTAGGGTGACGGGGGGGGGGGCACAATGACACACTCCTGGGGTGAACCCCCCCACCCCTGCACTATCCCCCTGGTGGGTCCGTAGCGCTGAGGTCGGCACCGGGCCTTCTAGGCGCAGAGGCCAGAGAGGGCGAGGATCTGGGGTACCGAGTGAGGGGGGGGTCGGGGGACCCCAGGCTCATGGCGGAGGGTGCGGAGAAGACAGCAGGGTCTTCAGAGCAGTGCGAGACACCCCCAGATCTGGGAGAGGGGTGGTGGAAGAAAGCAGGGTCTGCAGATTAGTGAGAGACACCCCAAGATCTGGGAGAGGGATGGGAGGAGGAAGCAGCTTCTACAAGAGGGGTGCGAGACACCCCAAGAACTGGGATTCAGGTGGTAGGAGAAAGCAGGTTCTGCAGAGCGGGGCAAGACACCCCAAGATATGGGAGAGGGGTGGAAGGAGAAAGCAGGCTCTGCAGAGGAGTGAGAGACACCCCCAGAGCTGGTAGAGGGGTGGCGGAAGAAAGCAGGATCTGCAAACCAGTGCGAGACCCCCCAAGATGTGGGAGAGGGATGGGAGGAGGAAGCAGGGTCTGCAGAGGGTATCGAGACACCCCAATATCTGTGAGACGGGTGGGAGAAGACAGCAGGGTCTACAGGGCAGTGCTGGACACCCCAAGATCCAGGAGAGGGGTTGGTGGAGAAAGCAGGGTGTGCAGAGGGGTGCGAGACACCCCAATATCTGGGAGAGGGTGGAAGAAGACAGCATGGTCTGCAGAGCAGTGCTGGACACCCCAAGATCTGGGAGAGCGAAGCTAGGAGGCAGCAGCTTCTTCAACCGGGGTGCGAGACACCCCAAGATCTGGAAGACGGGTGGTAGGAGAAAGCAGGGTCTGCAGAGCAGTGCTGGACACCCCAAAATCTAGGAGAGGGGTTGGAGGAGAAAGCAGGGTTTGTAGAAGTGTGCGAGACACCCCAAGATCTGGAAGAGGGAAGCTAGGAGGCAGCAGCTTCTACAAGAGGAGTGCGAGACACCCCAAGATCTGGGAGAGGGAAGCTAAGAGGCAGCAGCTTCTACAAGAGGGGTGCGAAACACCCCAAGAACTGGGAAATGGGTGGTAGGAGAAAGCAGGTTCTGCAGAGGGGGGCGAGACACCCCAAGATATGGGAGAGGATTGGGAGGAGAAAGCAGGTTCTGCAGAGTGGTGCGAGACACCTCAATATCTGTGAGAGGTTGGGAGAAGACAGGGTCTTCAGAGCAGTGCTGGACACCCCAAGATCTAGGAGAGGGGTTGGAGGAGAAACCAGGGTCTGCAGAGAGGTGCGAGACACCCCAATATCTGGGAGAGGGTGGGAGAAGACAGCAGGGTCTGCAGAGCAGTGCTGGACACCCCAAGATCTGGGAGAGGAAGGCTAGGAGGCAGCAGCCTCTGCAAGCGGGGTGCGAGACACCCCAAGATCTGGGAGAGGTGTGGTAGGAGAAAGCAGGGTCTGCAGAGCAGTGCTGGACACCCCAAGGTCTAGGAGAGGGGTTGGAGGAGAAAGCAGGGTCTGCAGAGGGGTGCGAGACACCCCAATATCTGGGAGAGGGTGGGAGAAGACAGCAGGGTCTGCAGAGCAGTGCTAGACAGCGCAAGATCTGGGAGAGGGAAGCTAGGAGGCAGCAGCTTCTGTAAGCGGGGTGCGAGACACCCCAAGATCTGGGAGAGGGGTGGTAGGAGGAAACAGCTTCTGCAAGCAGGGTGCGAGACACCCCAAATCTGGAAGAGGGGTAGGAGGAGGAAGCAGTGTCTGCAGAGGGGTGCGAGACACCCCCCCGATCTGGGAGAGGGGTGGTGGAAGAAAGCAGGGTCTGCAGACCAGTGCGAGACACCCCAAGATCCTGGAGAGGGATGAGGGAAGGAAGCAGGGTCTGCAGAGGAGTGCAAGACCCCCCAATAACTATGAGAGGGGTGGGAGAAGACAGCAGGGTCTGCAGGGCAGTGTTAGACACCCCATGATCTGGGAGAGGAACTAGGAGACAGCAGCTTCTACAAGAGGCTGTGAGACACCCCCAGATCTCGGAGAGGGGTGGTAGGAGAAAGGGTCTGCAGAGCAGTGCTGGACACCCCAAGATCTGGGAGAGGGATGCTAGGAGGCTGCAGCTTCTGCAAGAGGGGTGTAAGACACCCCAAGATCTGGGAGAGGGAAGCTAGGAGGCAGCAGCTTCTACAAGATCGGTGCGAGACACCCCAAGAACTGGGATACAGGTGGTAGGAGAAAGCAGCTTCTGCAAGCGGGGTGCGAGACACCCCAAATCTGGGCAAGGGGTGGGAGGCGGAATCAGGGTCTGCAGAGGGGTGCGAGACCCAAATCTGGGAGCGGGGTGGTGGAAGAAAGCAGCATCTGCAGACCAGTGCGAGACACCCCAAGATCTGGGAGAAGGATGGGAGGAGGAAGCAGGGTCTGCAGAGGGGTGCGAGACACTTCAATATCCGTCAGAGGGAAGATAGGAGGCAGCAGCTTCTGCAAGAGGGGTGCAAGACATCCCAAGATCTGGGAGAGGGAAGCTAGGAGGCAGCAGCTTCTACAAGAGGGCTGCGAGACACCCCAAGAACTGGGATACGGGTGGTAGGAGGCAGCAGCTTCTGCAAGCGGGGTGTGAGAGACCCCAAGATCTCAGAGAGGGGTGGTAGGAGAAAGCAGGGTGTGCAGAGCAGTGCTGGACACCCCAAGATCTAGGAGAGGGGTTGGAGGAGAAAGGGTCTGCAGTGGGGTGCGAGACACCCCAAAATGTGGGAGTGGGTGGGAGAAGATAGCAGGGTCTGCAGAGCAGTGCTGGATACCCCAAGATCTGGGAGAGGGAAGCTAGGAGGCAGCAGCTTCTGCAAGTGGAATGCGAGTCACCCCAAGATCTGGGAGAGGGGTGGGAGGAGCAAGCAGGGTCTGCAGAGGGGTGCGAGACACCCCAATATCTGGGAGAGGGTGGGAGAAGACAGCAGGATCTACAGGGCAGTGCTGGACACCTCAAGATCTAGGAGGGGGTTGGTGGAGAAAGCAGGGTGTGCAGAGGGGTGCGATACACCCCAATATCTGGGAGAGAGTGGAAGAAGACAGCATGGTCTGCAGAGCAGTGGTGGACACCCCAAGATCTGGGAGAGGGAAGCTAGGAGGCAGCGGCTTCTTCAACCGGGGTGCGAGACACCCCAAGATCTGGAAGAGGGGTGGTATGAGAAAGCAGGGTCTGCAGAGCAGTGCTGGAGTCCCCAAAATCGAGGAGAGGGGTTGGAGGAGAAAGCAGGGTTTGCAGAAGTGTGCAAGACACCCCAAGATCTCGGAGAGGGAAGCTAGGAGGCAGCAACTTCTACAAGAGGAGTGCGAGACACCCCAAGATCTGGGAGAGGGAAGCTAGGAGGCAGCAGCTTCTACAAGAGGTGTGTGAGACACCCCAAGATCTGGGAGAGGGAAGCTAGGAGGCAGCAGCTTCTACAAGAGGGGTGCGAAACACCCCAAGAACTGGGAAATGGGTGGTAGGAGAAAGCAGGTTCTGCAGAGGGGTGCGAGACACCCCAATATCTGGGAGAGGGTGGGAGAAGACAGCAGGGTCTGCAGAGCAGTGCTGGACACCCCAAGATCTGGGAGAGGGAGGCTAGGAGGCAGCAGCCTCTGCAAGCGGGGGCAAGACACCCCAAGATCTGGGAGAGGTGTGGTAGGAGAAAGCAGGGTCTACAGAGCAGTGCTGGACATCCCAAGGTCTAGGAGAGGGGTTGGAGGAGAAAGCAGGGTCTGCAGAGGGGTTCGAGACACCCCAATATCTGGGAGAGGGTGGGAGAAGACAGCAGTGCTAGACAGCGCAAGATCTGGGAGAGGGAAGCTAGGAGGCAGCAGCTTCTGTAAGCGGGGTGCAAGACACCCCAAGATCTGGTAAAGGGGTTGTAGGAGAAAACAGCTTCTGCAAGCAGGGTGCGAGACACCCCAAATCTGGGAGAGGGGTAGGAGGAGGAAGCAGTGTCTGCAGAGGGGTGCGAGACACCCCCCGATCTGGGAGAGGGGTGGTGGAAGAAAGCAGGGTCTGCAGACCAGTGCGAGACACCCCAAGATCCTGGAGAGGGAGGAGGGAAGGAAGCAGGGTCTGCAGAGGAGTGCAAGACCCCCCAATAACTGTGAGAGGGGTGGGAGAAGACAGCAGGGTCTGCAGGGCAGTGTTAGACACCCCATGATCTGGGAGAGGAACTAGGAGACAGCAGCTTTTACAAGAGGCTGTGAGACACCCCCAGATCTCGGAGAGGGGTGGTAGGAGAAAGGGTCTGCAGAGCAGTGCTGGACTCCCCAAGATCTGGGAGAGGGATGCTAGGATGCTGCAGCTTCTGCAAGAGGGGTGTAAGACACCCCAAGATCTGGGAGAGGGAAGCTAGGAGGCAGCAGCTTCTACAAGATCGGTGCGAGACACACCAAGAACTGGGATACAGGTGGTAGGAAAAAGCAGCTTCTGCAAGCGGGGTGCGAGACACCCCAAATCTGGGCGAGGGGTGGGAGGCGGAAGTAGGGTCTGCAGAGGGGTGCAAGACCCAAATCTGGGAGCGGGGTGGTGGAAGAAAGCAGCGTTCTCAGACCAGTGCGAGACACCCCAAGATCTGGGAGAGGGATGGGAGGAGGAAGCAGGGTCTGCAGAGGGGTGCGAGACACTTCAATATCTGTCAGAGGGAAGATAGGAGGCAGCAGCTTCTACAAGAGGGGTGCGAGACACCCCAAGATCTGGGAGACGGAAGCTAGGAGGCAGCAGCTTCTACAAGAGAGCTGCGAGACACCCCAAGAACTGGGATACAGGTGGTAGGAGGCAGCAGCCTCTGCAAGCGTGGTGTGAGAGACCCCAAGATCTCAGAGAGGGGTGGTAGGAGAAAGCAGGGTGTGCAGAGCAGTGCTGGACACCCCAAGATCTAGGAGAGGGGTTGGAGGAGAAAGGGTCTGCAGAGGGGTGCGAGACATCCCAAAATGTGGGAGTGGGTGGGAGAAGATAGCAGGGTCTGCAGAGCAGTGCTGGACACCCCAAGATCTGGGAGAGGAACTAGGAGACAGCAGCTTCTACAAGAGGCTGTGAGACACCCCCAGATCTCGGAGACGGGTGGTAGGAGAAAGGGTCTGCAGAGCAGTGCTGGACTCCCCAAGATCTGGGAGAGGGATGCTAGGAGGCTGCAGCTTCTGCAAGAGGGGTGTAAGACACCCCAAGATCTGGGAGAGGGAAGCTAGGAGGCAGCAGCTTCTACAAGATCGGTGCGAGACACCCCAAGAACTGGGATACAGGTGGTAGGAGAAAGCAGCTTCTGCAAGCGGGGTGCGAGACACCCCAAATCTGGGCGAGGGGTGGGAGGCGGAAGCAGGGTCTGCAGAGGGGTGCGAGACCCAAATCTGGGAGCGGGGTGGTGGAAGAAAGCAGCATCTGCAGACCAGTGCGAGACACCCCAAGATCTGGGAGAGGGATGGGAGGAGGAAGCAGGGTCTGCAGAGGGGTGCGAGACACTTCAATATCCGTCAGAGGGAAGATAGGAGGCAGCAGCTTCTGCAAGAGGGGTGCAAGACATCCCAAGATCTGGGAGAGGGAAGCTAGGAGGCAGCAGCTTCTACAAGAGGGCTGCGGGACACCCCAAGAACTGGGATACGGGTGGTAGGAGGCAGCAGCTTCTGCAAGCGGGGTGTGAGAGACCCCAAGATCTCAGAGAGGGGTGGTAGGAGAAAGCAGGGTGTGCAGAGCAGTGCTGGACACCCCAAGATCTAGGAGAGGGGTTGGAGGAGAAAGGGTCTGCAGTGGGGTGCGAGACACCCCAAAATGTGGGAGTGGGTGGGAGAAGATAGCAGGGTCTGCAGAGCAGTGCTGGATACCCCAAGATCTGGGAGAGGGAAGCTAGGAGGCAGCAGCTTCTGCAAGTGGAATGCGAGTCACCCCAAGATCTGGGAGAGGGGTGGGAGGAGCAAGCAGGGTCTGCAGAGGGGTGCGAGACACCCCAATATCTGGGAGAGGGTGGGAGAAGACAGCAGGATCTACAGGGCAGTGCTGGACACCTCAAGATCTAGGAGGGGGTTGGTGGAGAAAGCAGGGTGTGCAGAGGGGTGCGATACACCCCAATATCTGGGAGAGAGTGGAAGAAGACAGCATGGTCTGCAGAGCAGTGGTGGACACCCCAAGATCTGGGAGAGGGAAGCTAGGAGGCAGCGGCTTCTTCAACCGGGGTGCGAGACACCCCAAGATCTGGAAGAGGGGTGGTATGAGAAAGCAGGGTCTGCAGAGCAGTGCTGGAGCCCCCAAAATCGAGGAGAGGGGTTGGAGGAGAAAGCAGGGTTTGCAGAAGTGTGCAAGACACCCCAAGATCTCGGAGAGGGAAGCTAGGAGGCAGCAACTTCTACAAGAGGAGTGCGAGACACCCCAAGATCTGGGAGAGGGAAGCTAGGAGGCAGCAGCTTCTACAAGAGGTGTGTGAGACACCCCAAGATCTGGGAGAGGGAAGCTAGGAGGCAGCAGCTTCTACAAGAGGGGTGCGAAACACCCCAAGAACTGGGAAATGGGTGGTAGGAGAAAGCAGGTTCTGCAGAGGGGTGCGAGACACCCCAATATCTGGGAGAGGGTGGGAGAAGACAGCAGGGTCTGCAGAGCAGTGCTGGACACCCCAAGATCTGGGAGAGGGAGGCTAGGAGGCAGCAGCCTCTGCAAGCGGGGGCAAGACACCCCAAGATCTGGGAGAGGTGTGGTAGGAGAAAGCAGGGTCTACAGAGCAGTGCTGGACATCCCAAGGTCTAGGAGAGGGGTTGGAGGAGAAAGCAGGGTCTGCAGAGGGGTTCGAGACACCCCAATATCTGGGAGAGGGTGGGAGAAGACAGCAGTGCTAGACAGCGCAAGATCTGGGAGAGGGAAGCTAGGAGGCAGCAGCTTCTGCAAGCAGGGTGCGAGACACCCCAAATCTGGGAGAGGGGTAGGAGGAGGAAGCAGTGTCTGCAGAGGGGTGCGAGACACCCCCCGATCTGGGAGAGGGGTGGTGGAAGAAAGCAGGGTCTGCAGACCAGTGCGAGACACCCCAAGATCCTGGAGAGGGATGAGGGAAGGAAGCAGGGTCTGCAGAGGAGTGCAAGACCCCCCAATAACTGTGAGAGGGGTGGGAGAAGACAGCAGGGTCTGCAGGGCAGTGTTAGACACCCCATGATCTGGGAGAGGAACTAGGAGACAGCAGCTTCTACAAGAGGCTGTGAGACACCCCCAGATCTCGGAGAGGGGTGGTAGGAGAAAGGGTCTGCAGAGCAGTGCTGGACTCCCCAAGATCTGGGAGAGGGATGCTAGGATGCTGCAGCTTCTGCAAGAGGGGTGTAAGACACCCCAAGATCTGGGAGAGGGAAGCTAGGAGGCAGCAGCTTCTACAAGATCGGTGCGAGACACACCAAGAACTGGGATACAGGTGGTAGGAAAAAGCAGCTTCTGCAAGCGGGGTGCGAGACACCCCAAATCTGGGCGAGGGGTGGGAGGCGGAAGTAGGGTCTGCAGAGGGGTGCAAGACCCAAATCTGGGAGCGGGGTGGTGGAAGAAAGCAGCGTTCTCAGACCAGTGCGAGACACCCCAAGATCTGGGAGAGGGATGGGAGGAGGAAGCAGGGTCTGCAGAGGGGTGCGAGACACTTCAATATCTGTCAGAGGGAAGATAGGAGGCAGCAGCTTCTACAAGAGGGGTGCGAGACACCCCAAGATCTGGGAGACGGAAGCTAGGAGGCAGCAGCTTCTACAAGAGAGCTGCGAGACACCCCAAGAACTGGGATACAGGTGGTAGGAGGTAGCAGCCTCTGCAAGCGTGGTGTGAGAGACCCCAAGATCTCAGAGAGGGGTGGTAGGAGAAAGCAGGGTGTGCAGAGCAGTGCTGGACACCCCAAGATCTAGGAGAGGGGATGGAGGAGAAAGGGTCTGCAGAGGGGTGCGAGACATCCCAAAATGTGGGAGTGGGTGGGAGAAGATAGCAGGGTCTGCAGAGCAGTGCTGGACACCCCAAGATCTGGGAGAGGAACTAGGAGACAGCAGCTTCTACAAGAGGCTGTGAGACACCCCCAGATCTCGGAGACGGGTGGTAGGAGAAAGGGTCTGCAGAGCAGTGCTGGACTCCCCAAGATCTGGGAGAGGGATGCTAGGAGGCTGCAGCTTCTGCAAGAGGGGTGTAAGACACCCCAAGATCTGGGAGAGGGAAGCTAGGAGGCAGCAGCTTCTACAAGATCGGTGCGAGACACCCCAAGAACTGGGATACAGGTGGTAGGAGAAAGCAGCTTCTGCAAGCGGGGTGCGAGACACCCCAAATCTGGGCGAGGGGTGGGAGGCGGAAGCAGGGTCTGCAGAGGGGTGCGAGACCCAAATCTGGGAGCGGGGTGGTGGAAGAAAGCAGCATCTGCAGACCAGTGCGAGACACCCCAAGATCTGGGAGAGGGATGGGAGGAGGAAGCAGGGTCTGCAGAGGGGTGCGAGACACTTCAATATCCGTCAGAGGGAAGATAGGAGGCAGCAGCTTCTGCAAGAGGGGTGCAAGACATCCCAAGATCTGGGAGAGGGAAGCTAGGAGGCAGCAGCTTCTACAAGAGGGCTGCGAGACACCCCAACAACTGGGATACGGGTGGTAGGAGGCAGCAGCTTCTGCAAGCGGGGTGTGAGAGACCCCAAGATCTCAGAGAGGGGTGGTAGGAGAAAGCAGGGTGTGCAGAGCAGTGCTGGACACCCCAAGATCTAGGAGAGGGGTTGGAGGAGAAAGGGTCTGCAGTGGGGTGCGAGACACCCCAAAATGTGGGAGTGGGTGGGAGAAGATAGCAGGGTCTGCAGAGCAGTGCTGGATACCCCAAGATCTGGGAGAGGGAAGCTAGGAGGCAGCAGCTTCTGCAAGTGGAATGCGAGTCACCCCAAGATCTGGGAGAGGGGTGGGAGGAGCAAGCAGGGTCTGCAGAGCGGTGCGAGACACCCCAATATCTGGGAGAGGGTGGGAGAAGACAGCAGGATCTACAGGGCAGTGCTGGACACCTCAAGATCTAGGAGGGGGTTGGTGGAGAAAGCAGGGTGTGCAGAGGGGTGCGATACACCCCAATATCTGGGAGAGAGTGGAAGAAGACAGCATGGTCTGCAGAGCAGTGGTGGACACCCCAAGATCTGGGAGAGGGAAGCTAGGAGGCAGCGGCTTCTTCAACCGGGGTGCGAGACACCCCAAGATCTGGAAGAGGGGTGGTATGAGAAAGCAGGGTCTGCAGAGCAGTGCTGGAGCCCCCAAAATCGAGGAGAGGGGTTGGAGGAGAAAGCAGGGTTTGCAGAAGTGTGCAAGACACCCCAAGATCTCGGAGAGGGAAGCTAGGAGGCAGCAACTTCTACAAGAGGAGTGCGAGACACCCCAAGATCTGGGAGAGGGAAGCTAGGAGGCAGCAGCTTCTACAAGAGGTGTGTGAGACACCCCAAGATCTGGGAGAGGGAAGCTAGGAGGCAGCAGCTTCTACAAGAGGGGTGCGAAACACCCCAAGAACTGGGAAATGGGTGGTAGGAGAAAGCAGGTTCTGCAGAGGGGTGCGAGACACCCCAATATCTGGGAGAGGGTGGGAGAAGACAGCAGGGTCTGCAGAGCAGTGCTGGACACCCCAAGATCTGGGAGAGGGAGGCTAGGAGGCAGCAGCCTCTGCAAGCGGGGGCAAGACACCCCAAGATCTGGGAGAGGTGTGGTAGGAGAAAGCAGGGTCTACAGAGCAGTGCTGGACATCCCAAGGTCTAGGAGAGGGGTTGGAGGAGAAAGCAGGGTCTGCAGAGGGGTTCGAGACACCCCAATATCTGGGAGAGGGTGGGAGAAGACAGCAGTGCTAGACAGCGCAAGATCTGGGAGAGGGAAGCTAGGAGGCAGCAGCTTCTGTAAGCGGGGTGCAAGACACCCCAAGATCTGGTAAAGGGGTTGTAGGAGAAAACAGCTTCTGCAAGCAGGGTGCGAGACACCCCAAATCTGGGAGAGGGGTAGGAGGAGGAAGCAGTGTCTGCAGAGGGGTGCGAGACACCCCCCGATCTGGGAGAGGGGTGGTGGAAGAAAGCAGGGTCTGCAGACCAGTGCGAGACACCCCAAGATCCTGGAGAGGGATGAGGGAAGGAAGCAGGGTCTGCAGAGGAGTGCAAGACCCCCCAATAACTGTGAGAGGGGTGGGAGAAGACAGCAGGGTCTGCAGGGCAGTGTTAGACACCCCATGATCTGGGAGAGGAACTAGGAGACAGCAGCTTCTACAAGAGGCTGTGAGACACCCCCAGATCTCGGAGAGGGGTGGTAGGAGAAAGGGTCTGCAGAGCAGTGCTGGACTCCCCAAGATCTGGGAGAGGGATGCTAGGATGCTGCAGCTTCTGCAAGAGGGGTGTAAGACACCCCAAGATCTGGGAGAGGGAAGCTAGGAGGCAGCAGCTTCTACAAGATCGGTGCGAGACACACCAAGAACTGGGATACAGGTGGTAGGAGAAAGCAGCTTCTGCAAGCGGGGTGCGAGACACCCCAAATCTGGGCGAGGGGTGGGAGGCGGAAGTAGGGTCTGCAGAGGGGTGCAAGACCCAAATCTGGGAGCGGGGTGGTGGAAGAAAGCAGCGTTCTCAGACCAGTGCGAGACACCCCAAGATCTGGGAGAGAGATGGGAGGAGGAAGCAGGGTCTGCAGAAGGGTGCGAGACACTTCAATATCTGTCAGAGGGAAGATAGGAGGCAGCAGCTTCTACAAGAGGGGTGCGAGACACCCCAAGATCTGGGAGAGGGAAGCTAGGAGGCAGCAGCTTCTACAAGAGAGCTGCGAGACACCCCAAGAACTGGGATACAGGTGGTAGGAGGCAGCAGCCTCTGCAAGCGTGGTGTGAGAGACCCCAAGATCTCAGAGAGGGGTGGTAGGAGAAAGCAGGGTGTGCGGAGCAGTGCTGGACACCCCAAGATCTAGGAGAGGGGTTGGAGGAGAAAGGGTCTGCAGAGGGGTGCGAGACATCCCAAAATGTGGGAGTGGGTGGGAGAAGATAGCAGGGTCTGCAGAGCAGTGCTGGACACCCCAAGATCTGGGAGAGGAACTAGGAGACAGCAGCTTCTACAAGAGGCTGTGAGACACCCCCAGATCTCGGAGACGGGTGGTAGGAGAAAGGGTCTGCAGAGCAGTGCTGGACTCCCCAAGATCTGGGAGAGGGATGCTAGGAGGCTGCAGCTTCTGCAAGAGGGGTGTAAGACACCCCAAGATCTGGGAGAGGGAAGCTAGGAGGCAGCAGCTTCTACAAGATCGGTGCGAGACACCCCAAGAACTGGGATACAGGTGGTAGGAGAAAGCAGCTTCTGTAAGCGGGGTGCGAGACACCCCAAATCTGGGCGAGGGGTGGGAGGCGGAAGCAGGGTCTGCAGAGGGGTGCGAGACCCAAATCTGGGAGCGGGGTGGTGGAAGAAAGCAGCATCTGCAGACCAGTGCGAGACACCCCAAGATCTGGGAGAGGGATGGGAGGAGGAAGCAGGGTCTGCAGAGGGGTGCAAGACACTTCAATATCTGTCAGAGGGAAGATAGGAGGCAGCAGCTTCTGCAATAGGGGTGCGAGACACCCCAAGATCTGGGAGAGGGAAGCTAGAAGGCAGCAGCTTCTACAAGAGGGCTGCAAGACACCCCAAGAACTGGGATACAGGTGGTAGGAGGCAGCAGCTTCTGCAAGCGTGGTGTGAGAGACCCCAAGATCTCAGAGAGGGGTGGTAGGAGAAAGCAGGGTGTGCAGAGCAGTGCTGGACACCCCAAGATTTAGGAGAGGGGTTGGAGGAGAAAGGGTCTGCAGAGGGGTGCGAAACACCCCAAAATGTGGGAGTGGGTGGGAGAAGATAGCAGGGTCTGCAGAGCAGTGCTGGACACCCCAAGATCTGGGAGAGGGAAGCTAGGAGGCAGCAGCTTCTGCAAGTGGAGTGCGAGACACCCCAAGATCTGGGAGAGGGGTGGGAGGAGCAAGCAGGGTCTGCAGAGGGGTGTGAGACACCCTCAGATCTGGTAGAGGGGTGGTGGAATAAAGCAGGGTCTGCAGACCAGTGCGAGACATCCCAAGATCTGGGAGAGGGATGGGAGGAGGAGGCAGGGTCAGCAGAGGGGTGCCAGACACTCCAATATCTGTGAGAGGGGTGGGAGAAGACAGCAGGGTCTGCAGGGCAGTGTTAGACACCCCAAGATCTGGGAGAGGGAACTAGGAGGCGGCAGCTTCTACAAGAGGGGTGCGAGACACCCCCAGATCTGGGAGAGGGGTGGTAGGAGAGAAGGTCTGCAGAGCAGTGCTGGTCACCCCAAGATCTGGGAGAGGGAAGCTAGGAGGCAGCAGCTTCTGCAAGATTTGTGCGAGAAACCCCAAGATCTGGGAGAGGGAAGCTAGGAGCAGCAGTTTCTACAAGAGGGCTGCGAGACACCCCAAGAACTGGGATACGGGTGGTAGGGGAAAGCAGGTTCTGCAGAGGGGGGCGAGACACCCCAAGATCTGGGAGAGGGGTGGGATGAGAAAGCAGGTTCTGCAGAGGGGTGCAAAACACCCTACGATCTGGGAGAGGGTGGGGGAAGACATCAGGGTCTTGTAACGTCCTGAACGTCTCAGGATCGTTTAACAGACACGATAATGAGGACGCAACCACTTGTGAAGGGTTAGTTATTTTAATGAAGGCCAAAAACAATACAAAGACTAAACAAAAGTTATAGTCACTGGAATCCTCCAGGCTAAGTACGTTACCAGCCCACAGCACGGATGGTCCTAACCGTCCTCTGCATATACGCCGATCCCGGCGTATGCCAACAGAGGGCAGAAATGAAATGGCCGAAAATGCCAATCGGTAGGCTGTGAGGGGCACGAAGAGTGTTGGGGAGAATTGAGGAGTCAGGGAAACACCCAGCCGGGGTCTCTACCTGAAGGGAGCAGCCGCTCAACCTCTTCCTCAGACTGCACCGGGACGCGGAGTCACCTCCTGGTGATGCGTCACCGATACCCCAATCCAAAGCAAGAAGACTGAACCGAGAGCAGCCGCTCGATCGATCCTGTGGACTTCCGAGTCTGTAATGCGGCAAACACCTCCTGGTGTGCGTTACAGCTGGCAGTCCCTGTATCTCTGGTCGGGCTGGGAGTTACGACTCCAACCAGCAAAAGCGCCACTGCGCTTTGACTCAGCCGAGTCAAAAAAGCGAAGCTCAATGGTTGACCGGTAGAGCTTCCGGGTCCTTCACAGGTGACGATGGGGCAAGACACGGCCCAGGGAGTAACGACTCGACCTACCTCCGTTCTTGCCTTACTGGAGCACCACTCCGGAACACTGCTCTTCACTAAGCAGGTACGTCGGTGTAAACACAATATCCGACAGCGTTGTACCTCCCGGTTCCTCCCTTTATAGGGCGTGTTGTCCTTGAGTTATGTAACAGCTCTCCTGTTTACATAAGGGCGTGTTTTCCTTGAGTTATGTAACAGCTCTCCTGTTTACATAAGGGCGTGTCTTCCTTGAGTTATGTAACAGCTCTCCTGTTTACATAAGGGCGTGTTTTCCTTGAGTTATGTAACAGCTCTCCTGTTTACATAAGGGCGTGTTTTCCTTGAGTTATGTAACAGCTCTCCTGTTTACATAACCTCTCAACCGCTAAGCATCCTGGGAGATGTAGTCCGTTTTCGCTGGTTACCGTTTTCCTCCCCTCGCATGACAGGAATTCTTGACAGGTCTGCAGAGCAGTGCTGGACACCCCAAGATCTGGGAGAGGGACGCTAGGGGGCAGCAGCTTCCGCAAGCGGGGTGCTAGACCCACCAAGATTTAGCAGAGGGGTGGTAGGAGAAAGCATGTTCTACAAGCAGGGTGCGAGACACCTCAAGATCTGGGAGAGGGGTGGTAGGAGAAGGGAGGTTCTGCAGAGTAGTGCTGGACTCCCCAAGATCTACGAGAGGGGTTGGAGGAGACAGTAGGTTCTGCAGAGGGGTGCAAGACACCCCAGGATCTGGGAGAGGGTGGCAGGAGACAGCAGGGTCTGCAGAGCAGTGCTGGACACCCCAAGATCTGGGAGAGGGAAGGTAGGAGGCCGCAGCTTCTGCAAGCAGGGTGCAAGACACCCCAAGATCTGGGAGATGGGTGGTAGGAGAAAGCAGCTTCTGCAAACGGGGTGCGAGACACCCCAAATCTGGGAGAGGGGTGGGAGGAGGTAGCAGGGTCTGCAGACCAGTGCGAGACACCCCAAGATCTGGAAGAGGGATGAGAGGAGGAAGCAGGGTCTTCAGAGGGGTGCGAGACACCCCAATATCTGTTAGAGGGGTGGAAGAAGACAACAGGGTCTGCAGGGCAGTGTTAGACACCCCAAGATCTGGGAGGGGGAACCAGGAGGCGGCAGCTTCTACAAGAGGGGTGCAAGACACCCCCAGATCTGGGAGAGGGGTGGTAGGAGAGAGGGTCTGCAGAGCCGTGCTGGATACCCCAAGATCTGGGAGAGGGAAGCTAGGAGGCAGCAGCTTCTGCAAGATTTGTGCGAGAAACCCCAAGATCTGGGAGAGGGAAGCTAGGAGGCAGCTGCTACAAGATCTGGGAGAGGGGTGGTTAAAGAAAGAAGGGTCTGCAAACCAGTGCGAGACACCCCAAGATCTGGGCGACGGATGAGAGGAGGAAGCAGGGTCTGCAGAGGGATGCGAGACACCCCAATATCTGAGAGGGGTGGGAGAAGACAGCAGGGTCTACAGGGCAGTGCTGGACACCCCAAGATCTAGGAGAGGGTTGGTGGAGAAAGCAGGGTGTGCAGAGGGGTGCGATACACCCCAATATCTGGGAGAGGGTGAAAGAAGACAGCATGGTCTGCAGAGCAGTGGTGGACACCCCAAGATCTGGGAGAGGGAAGCTAGGAGGCAGCTGCTTCTTCAACCGGGGATGCGAGACACCCCAAGATCTGGAAGAGGGGTGGTATGAGAAAGCAGGGTCTGCAGAGCAGTGCTGGAGTCCCCAAAATCTAGGAGAGGGGTTGGAGGAGAAAGCAGGGTTTGCAGAAGTGTGCAAGACACCCCAAGATCTCGGAGAGGGAGGCTAGGAGGCAGTAACTTCTACAAGAGGGGTGCGAGACACCCCAAGATCTGGGAGAGGGAAGCTAGGAGGCAGCAGCTTCTACAAGAGGTGTGGCAGACACCCCAAGATCTGGGAGAGGGAAGCTAGGAGGCAGCAGCTTCTACAAGAGGGGTGCGAAACACCCCAAGAACTGGGAAATGGGTGGTAGGAGAAAGCAGGTTCCGCAGAGGGGTGCGAGACACCCCAATATCTGGGAGAGGGTTGGAGAAGACAGCAGGGTCTGCAGAGCAGTGCTGGACAGCGCAAGATCTGGGAGAGGGAGGCTAGGAGGCAGCAGCCTCTGCAAGCTGGGTGCGAGACACCCCAAAATCTAGGAGGGGGGTGGTAGGAGAAAGCAGGGTCTGCAGAGGGGTGCGAGACACCCCAATATCTGGGAGAGGGTGGGAGAAGACAGCAGGGTCTGCAGAGCAGTGCTGGACAGCGCAAGATCTGGGAGAGGGAGGCTAGGAGGCAACAGCCTCTGCAAGCAGGGTGCGAGACACCCCAAGATCTGGGAGAGGTGTGGTAGGAGAAAGCAGGGTCTGCAGAGCAGTGCCGGACACCCCAAGGTCTAGGAGAGGGGTTGGAGGAGAAAGCAGGGTCTGCAGAGAGGTGCGAGACACCCCAATATCTGGGAGAGGGTGGGAGAAGACAGCAGGGTCTGCAGAGCAGTGCTGGACACCCCAAGATCTGGGAGAGGGAAGCTAGGAGGCAGCAGCTTCTGTAAGCGGGGTGCGAGACACCCCAAGATCTGGGAGAGGGGTGGTAGGAGAAAACAGCTTTTGCAAGCGGGGTGCGAGACACCCCAAATCTGGGAGAGGGGTATGAAGAGGAAGCAGTGTCTGCAGAGGGGTGCGAGACACCCCCAGATCTGGGAGAGGGGTGGTGGAAGAAAGCAGGGTCTGCAGACCAGTGCGAGGCACCCCAAGAACCTGGAGAGGGATGAGAGGAGGAAGCAGGGTCTGCAGAGGAGTGCGTGACCCCCCAATAACTGTGAGAGGGGTGGGAGACGATAGTAGGGTCTGCAGGACAGTGTTCGACACCTCACGACCTGGGAGAGGGAACTACGAGACAGCAGCTTCTACAAGAGGCTGTGAGACACCCCCAGATCTCGGAGAGGGGTGGTAGGAGAAAGGGTCTGCAGAGCAGTGCTGGACCCCCCAAGATCTGGGAGAGGGATGCTAGGAGGCTGCAGCTTCTGCAAGAGGGGTGCGAGACATCCCAAGATCTGGGAGAGGGAAGCTAGGAGGCAGCAGCTTCTACAAGAGCGGTGCGAGACACCCCAAGAACTGGGATACAGGTGGTAGGAGAAAGCAGCTTCTGCAAGCGGGGTACGAGACACCCCAAATCTGGGCGAGGGATGGGAGGCAGAAGCAGGGTCTGCAGAGGGATGCGAGACACCCCCTGATCTAGGAGCGGGGTGGTGGAAGAAAGCAGCGTCTGCCGACCAGTGCGAGACACCCCAAGATCTGGGAGGGGGATGGGAGGAGGAAGCAGGGTCTGCAGAGGGGTGCGAGACACTTCAATATCTGTGAGAGGGAAGATAGGAGGCAGCAGCTTCTGCAAGAGGGGTGCGAGACACCCCAAGATCTGGGAGAGGGAAGCTAGGAGGCAGCAGCTTCTACAAGAGGGCTGCGAGATACCCCAAGAACTGGGATACGGGTGGTAGGAGGCAGCAGCTTCTGCAAGCGGGGTGCGAGACACCCCAAGATCTCAGAGAGGGGTGGTAGGAGAAAGCAGGGTGTGCAGAGCAGTGCTGGACACCCCAAGATCTAGGAGAGGGGTTGGAGGAGAAAGGGCCTGCAGAGGGGTGCGAGACACCCCAAAATGTGGGAGTGGGTGGGAGAAGATAGCAGGGTCTGCAGAGCAGTGCTGGACACCCCAAGATCTCGGAGAGGGAAGCTAGGAGGTAGCAGCTTCTGCAAGTGGAGTGCGAGACACCCCAAGATCTGGGAGAGGGGTGGGAGGAGCAAGCAGGGTCTATAGAGGGGTGTGAGACACCCTGAGATCTGGTAGAGGGGTGGTGGAAGAAAGCAGGGTCTGCAGACCAGTGCGGGACACCCCAAGATCTGGGAGAGGGATGGGAGGAGGAAGCAGGGTCTGCAGAGGGGTGCAAGACACTCCAATATCTGTGAGAGGGGTGGGAGAAGACAGCAGGGTCTGCAGGGCAGTGTTAGACACCCCAAGATCTGGGAGAGGGAACTAGGAGGCGGCAGCTTCTACAAGAGGGGTGCGAGACACCCCCAGATCTGGGAGAGGGGTGGTAGGAGAGAGGGTCTGCAGAGCAGTGCTGGACACCCCAAGATCTGGGAGAGGGAAGCTAGGAGGCAGCAGCTTCTGCAAGATTTGTGCGAGAAACCCCAAGATCTGGGAGAGGGAAGCTAGGAGGCATCAGCTTCTACAAGAGGGCTGCGAGACACCCCAAGATCTGGGATACGGGTGGTAGGGGAAAGCAGGTTCTGCAGAGGGGGGCGAGACACCCCAAGATCTGTTAGAGGGGTGGGAGGAGAAAGCAGGTTCTGCAGAGGGTTGCAAAACACCCTACGATCTGGGAGAGGGTGGGGGAAGACATCAGGGTCTGCCGAGCAGTGCTGGACACCCCAAGATCTAGGAGAGGGATGCTAGGAGGCAGCAGCTTCTGCAAGCGGGGTGCGAGACACACCAAGATCTAGGAGAGGGGTGGTAGGAGAAAGCATGTTCTGCAAGCAGGCTGCGAGACACCCCAAATCTGGGAGAGGAGTGGGAGGAGGAAGCAGGGTCTGCAGAGGGGTAAGAGACACCCCCAGATCTGGGAGAGGGGTGGTGGAAGAAAGCAGTGTCCGCAAACCAGTGCGAGACACCCCAAGATATGGGAGAGGGATGGGATGAGGAAGCAGGGTCTGCAAGTGGGGTGCGAGACACCCCAAGATCTGGGAGAGGGGTGGTAGGAGAAAGCAAGGTCTGCAGAGCAGTGCTGGACACCCCAAGATCTAGGAGAGGGGTTGGAGGAGAAAGTAGGGTCTGCAGAGGGGTGCGAGACACCCCAGGATCTGGGAGAGGGTGGGAGAAGACAGCAGGGTATGCAGAGCAGTGCTGGACACCCCAAGATCTGGGAGAGGGCAGCTAGGAGGCAGCAGCTTCTACAAGCGGGGTGCGAGACACCCCAATATCTGGGAGAGGGTGGGAGAAGACAGCAGGGTCTGCAGAGCAGTGCTGGACACCCCAAGATCTGGGAGAGGGAAGCTAGGAGGCAGCAGCTTCTGTAAGCGGGGTGCGAGACACCCCAAGATCTGGGAGAGGGGTGGTAGGAGAAAACAGCTTTTGCAAGCGGGGTGCGAGACACCCCAAATCTGGGAGAGGGGTATGAAGAGGAAGCAGTGTCTGCAGAGGGGTGCGAGACACCCCCAGATCTGGGAGAGGGGTGGTGGAAGAAAGCAGGGTCTGCAGACCAGTGCGAGGCACCCCAAGAACCTGGAGAGGGATGAGAGGAGGAAGCAGGGTCTGCAGAGGAGTGCGTGACCCCCCAATAACTGTGAGAGGGGTGGGAGACGATAGTAGGGTCTGCAGGACAGTGTTCGACACCTCACGACCTGGGAGAGGGAACTACGAGACAGCAGCTTCTACAAGAGGCTGTGAGACACCCCCAGATCTCGGAGAGGGGTGGTAGGAGAAAGGGTCTGCAGAGCAGTGCTGGACCCCCCAAGATCTGGGAGAGGGATGCTAGGAGGCTGCAGCTTCTGCAAGAGGGGTGCGAGACATCCCAAGATCTGGGAGAGGGAAGCTAGGAGGCAGCAGCTTCTACAAGAGCGGTGCGAGACACCCCAAGAACTGGGATACAGGTGGTAGGAGAAAGCAGCTTCTGCAAGCGGGGTACGAGACACCCCAAATCTGGGCGAGGGATGGGAGGCAGAAGCAGGGTCTGCAGAGGGATGCGAGACACCCCCTGATCTAGGAGCGGGGTGGTGGAAGAAAGCAGCGTCTGCCGACCAGTGCGAGACACCCCAAGATCTGGGAGGGGGATGGGAGGAGGAAGCAGGGTCTGCAGAGGGGTGCGAGACACTTCAATATCTGTGAGAGGGAAGATAGGAGGCAGCAGCTTCTGCAAGAGGGGTGCGAGACACCCCAAGATCTGGGAGAGGGAAGCTAGGAGGCAGCAGCTTCTACAAGAGGGCTGCGAGATACCCCAAGAACTGGGATACGGGTGGTAGGAGGCAGCAGCTTCTGCAAGCGGGGTGCGAGACACCCCAAGATCTCAGAGAGGGGTGGTAGGAGAAAGCAGGGTGTGCAGAGCAGTGCTGGACACCCCAAGATCTAGGAGAGGGGTTGGAGGAGAAAGGGCCTGCAGAGGGGTGCGAGACACCCCAAAATGTGGGAGTGGGTGGGAGAAGATAGCAGGGTCTGCAGAGCAGTGCTGGACACCCCAAGATCTCGGAGAGGGAAGCTAGGAGGTAGCAGCTTCTGCAAGTGGAGTGCGAGACACCCCAAGATCTGGGAGAGGGGTGGGAGGAGCAAGCAGGGTCTATAGAGGGGTGTGAGACACCCTGAGATCTGGTAGAGGGGTGGTGGAAGAAAGCAGGGTCTGCAGACCAGTGCGGGACACCCCAAGATCTGGGAGAGGGATGGGAGGAGGAAGCAGGGTCTGCAGAGGGGTGCAAGACACTCCAATATCTGTGAGAGGGGTGGGAGAAGACAGCAGGGTCTGCAGGGCAGTGTTAGACACCCCAAGATCTGGGAGAGGGAACTAGGAGGCGGCAGCTTCTACAAGAGGGGTGCGAGACACCCCCAGATCTGGGAGAGGGGTGGTAGGAGAGAGGGTCTGCAGAGCAGTGCTGGACACCCCAAGATCTGGGAGAGGGAAGCTAGGAGGCAGCAGCTTCTGCAAGATTTGTGCGAGAAACCCCAAGATCTGGGAGAGGGAAGCTAGGAGGCATCAGCTTCTACAAGAGGGCTGCGAGACACCCCAAGATCTGGGATACGGGTGGTAGGGGAAAGCAGGTTCTGCAGAGGGGGGCGAGACACCCCAAGATCTGTTAGAGGGGTGGGAGGAGAAAGCAGGTTCTGCAGAGGGTTGCAAAACACCCTACGATCTGGGAGAGGGTGGGGGAAGACATCAGGGTCTGCCGAGCAGTGCTGGACACCCCAAGATCTAGGAGAGGGATGCTAGGAGGCAGCAGCTTCTGCAAGCGGGGTGCGAGACACACCAAGATCTAGGAGAGGGGTGGTAGGAGAAAGCATGTTCTGCAAGCAGGCTGCGAGACACCCCAAATCTGGGAGAGGAGTGGGAGGAGGAAGCAGGGTCTGCAGAGGGGTAAGAGACACCCCCAGATCTGGGAGAGGGGTGGTGGAAGAAAGCAGTGTCCGCAAACCAGTGCGAGACACCCCAAGATATGGGAGAGGGATGGGATGAGGAAGCAGGGTCTGCAAGTGGGGTGCGAGACACCCCAAGATCTGGGAGAGGGGTGGTAGGAGAAAGCAAGGTCTGCAGAGCAGTGCTGGACACCCCAAGATCTAGGAGAGGGGTTGGAGGAGAAAGTAGGGTCTGCAGAGGGGTGCGAGACACCCCAGGATCTGGGAGAGGGTGGGAGAAGACAGCAGGGTATGCAGAGCAGTGCTGGACACCCCAAGATCTGGGAGAGGGCAGCTAGGAGGCAGCAGCTTCTACAAGCGGGGTGCGAGACACCCCAAGATCTGGGAGAGGGGTGGTAGGAGGAAGCAGGGTCTGCAGAGGGGTGCAAGACACCCCCAGATCCGGGAGATGGCTGGTGGAAGAAAGCAGGGTCTGCAGACCAGTGTGAGACACCCCAAGATCTGGGAGAGGGATGTGAGGAGGAAGCAGGGCCTGCAGAGGGGGACGAGACACCCCAATATCTGCGAGAGGGGTGGGAGAAGACAGCAGGGTCTGCAGGGCAGTGTTAAGACAACCCACGATCTGCAAGAGGGAACTAGGAGGAAGCAGCTTCTACAAGAGGGGTGGTGATAGGAGAAAACAGCTTCTGCAAACGGGGTGCGAGACACCCCAAATCTGGGAGAGGGGTGGGAGGAGGAAGCAGGGTCTGCAGAGGGGTGCGAGACACCCCAAGATCTGGAAGAGGGAAACTAGGAGGCTGCAGCTTCTCAAAGCAGGGTGCGAGACACCCCAATTTCTGGCAGAGGGTGGGAGAAGAAGCAGGGTCTGCAGAGCAGTGCTGGACACCCCAAGATCTCGGAGAGGGAAGCTAGGAGGTAGCAGCTTCTGCAAGTGGAGTGCGAGACACCCCAAGATCTGGGAGAGGGGTGGGAGGAGCAAGCAGGGTCTATAGAGGGGTGTGAGACACCCTGAGATCTGGTAGAGGGGTGGTGGAAGAAAGCAGGGTCTGCAGACCAGTGCGGGACACCCCAAGATCTGGGAGAGGGATGGGAGGAGGAAGCAGGGTCTGCAGAGGGGTGCAAGACACTCCAATATCTGTGAGAGGGGTGGGAGAAGACAGCAGGGTCTGCAGGGCAGTGTTAGACACCCCAAGATCTGGGAGAGGGAACTAGGAGGCGGCAGCTTCTACAAGAGGGGTGCGAGACACCCCCAGATCTGGGAGAGGGGTGGTAGGAGAGAGGGTCTGCAGAGCAGTGCTGGACACCCCAAGATCTGGGAGAGGGAAGCTAGGAGGCAGCAGCTTCTGCAAGATTTGTGCGAGAAACCCCAAGATCTGGGAGAGGGAAGCTAGGAGGCATCAGCTTCTACAAGAGGGCTGCGAGACACCCCAAGATCTGGGATACGGGTGGTAGGGGAAAGCAGGTTCTGCAGAGGGGGGCGAGACACCCCAAGATCTGTTAGAGGGGTGGGAGGAGAAAGCAGGTTCTGCAGAGGGTTGCAAAACACCCTACGATCTGGGAGAGGGTGGGGGAAGACATCAGGGTCTGCCGAGCAGTGCTGGACACCCCAAGATCTAGGAGAGGGATGCTAGGAGGCAGCAGCTTCTGCAAGCGGGGTGCGAGACACACCAAGATCTAGGAGAGGGGTGGTAGGAGAAAGCATGTTCTGCAAGCAGGCTGCGAGACACCCCAAATCTGGGAGAGGAGTGGGAGGAGGAAGCAGGGTCTGCAGAGGGGTAAGAGACACCCCCAGATCTGGGAGAGGGGTGGTGGAAGAAAGCAGTGTCCGCAAACCAGTGCGAGACACCCCAAGATATGGGAGAGGGATGGGATGAGGAAGCAGGGTCTGCAAGTGGGGTGCGAGACACCCCAAGATCTGGGAGAGGGGTGGTAGGAGAAAGCAAGGTCTGCAGAGCAGTGCTGGACACCCCAAGATCTAGGAGAGGGGTTGGAGGAGAAAGTAGGGTCTGCAGAGGGGTGCGAGACACCCCAGGATCTGGGAGAGGGTGGGAGAAGACAGCAGGGTATGCAGAGCAGTGCTGGACACCCCAAGATCTGGGAGAGGGCAGCTAGGAGGCAGCAGCTTCTACAAGCGGGGTGCGAGACACCCCAAGATCTGGGAGAGGGGTGGTAGGAGGAAGCAGGGTCTGCAGAGGGGTGCAAGACACCCCCAGATCCGGGAGATGGGTGGTGGAAGAAAGCAGGGTCTGCAGACCAGTGTGAGACACCCCAAGATCTGGGAGAGGGATGTGAGGAGGAAGCAGGGCCTGCAGAGGGGGACGAGACACCCCAATATCTGCGAGAGGGGTGGGAGAAGACAGCAGGGTCTGCAGGGCAGTGTTAAGACAACCCACGATCTGCAAGAGGGAACTAGGAGGAAGCAGCTTCTACAAGAGGGGTGGTGATAGGAGAAAACAGCTTCTGCAAACGGGGTGCGAGACACCCCAAATCTGGGAGAGGGGTGGGAGGAGGAAGCAGGGTCTGCAGAGGGGTGCGAGACACCCCAAGATCTGGAAGAGGGAAACTAGGAGGCTGCAGCTTCTCAAAGCAGGGTGCGAGACACCCCAATTTCTGGCAGAGGGTGGGAGAAGAAGCAGGGTCTGCAGAGCAGTGTTGAACACCTCAAGATCTGAGAGAGGGAAGCGAGGAGGCAGCAGCTTGTACAAGAGGGGTGCGAGACATCCCAGGATCTGGGAGAGGGAAGCTAGGAGGCAGCAGCTTCTACAAGAGGGATGCGAGACACCTCAAGATCTGGGAGAGGGGTGGTAGGAGAAAGCAGGTTCTGCAGAGTAGTGCTGGACTCCTCAAGATCTAAGAAAGGGGTTGGAGGAGACAGTAGGGTCTGCAGAGGGGTGCGAGACACCCCAGGATCTGGGTGAGGGTGGGAGAAGACAGCAGGGTCTGCAGAGCAGTGCTGGACACCCCAAGATCTGAGAGAGGGAAGCTAGGAGGCCGCAGCTTCTGCAAGCGGGGTGCGAGACACCCCAAGATCTGGGAGATGGGTGGTAGGAGAAAGCAGCTTCTGCAAACGGGGTGCGAGACACCCCAAATCTGGGAGAGGGGTGGGAGGAGGAAGCAGGGTCTGCAGACCAGTGTGAGACACCCCAAGATCTGGAAGAGGGATGGGAGAAGGAAGCAGGGTCTACAGAGGGGTGCGAGATACCCCAATATCTGTTGGAGGGGTGAAAGAAGACAGCAGGGTCTGCAGGGCAGTGTTAGACAACCCAAGATCTGGGAGGGGGAACCAGGAGGCGGCAGCTTCTACAAGAGGGGTGCGAGACACCCCCAGGTCTGGAAGAGGGGTGGTAGGAGAGAGGGTCTGCAGAGCTGTGCTGGACACTCCAAGATCTGGGAGAGGGAAGCTAGGAGGCAGCTTCTACAAGATCTGGGCGAGAGGTGGTTAAAGAAAGAAGGGTCTGCAAACCAGTGCGAGACACCCCAAGATCTGGGAGAGGGATGGGAGGAGGAAGCAGGGTCTGCAGAGGGATGTGAGACACCCCAATATCTGTGAGAGGGGTGGGAGAAGACAGCAGGGTCTACAGGGCAGTGCTGGACACCCCAAGATCTAGGAGAGGGTTGGTGGAGAAAGCAGGGTGTGCAGAGGGGTGCGAGACACCCCAATATCTGGGAGAGGTTGGAAGAAGACCGCATGGTCTGCAGAGCAGTGCTGGACACCCCAAGATCTGGGAGAGGGAAGCTAGGAGGCAGCAGCTTCTTCAACCGGGGTGCGAGACATCCCAAGATCTGGAAGAGGGGTGGTAGGAGAAAGCAGGGTTTGCAGAAGTGTGCGAGACACCCGAAGATCTCGGAGAGGGAAGCTAGGAGGCAGCAACTTCTACAAGAGGGATGCGAGACATAACCAGGTCTGGGAGAGGGAAGCTAGGAGGCACCAGCTTCTACAAGAGGGGTGCGAGACACCCCAAGAATGGGTGGTAGGAGAAAGCAGGTTCTGCAGAGAGGGGTGTGACACCCCAAGATATGGGAGAGGGGTGGGAGGCGAAAGAAGGATTCTGCACAGTGGTGCGAGACACCTCAATATCTGTGAGAGGGTGGGAGAAGACAGGGTCTTCAGAGCAGTGCTGGACACCCCAAGATCTAGGAGAGGGGTTGGAGAAGAAAGTAGGGTCTGCAGAGGGGTGCGAGGCACCCCAAGATCTGGGAGAGGGTGGGAGAAGACAGCAGGGTCTGCATAGCAGTGCTGGACACCCCAAGATCTGGGAGAGGGAAGCTAGGAGGCAGCAGCTTCTGCAAGCAGGGTGCGAGACACCCCAAGATCAGGGAGAGGGGTGGTGGGAGGAAGCAGGGTCTGCAGAGGGGTGCGAGACACCCCCAGATCTGGGAGAGGGGTGGTGGAAGAAAGCAGGGTGTGCAGAACAGTGTGAGACACCCCAAGATCTGGGAGAGGGATGGGAGGAGGAAGCAGGGTCTGCAGATGGGGGCAAGACACCCCAATATCTCTGAGAGGGGTGGAAAAGACAGCAGGGTCTGCAGGGCAGTGTTAGACACCCCACGATCTGTGAGAGTGAACTAGGAGGCAGCAGCTTCTACAAGAGGTGTGCGGGACACCCCCAGGTCTGGGAGAAGGGTGGTAGGAGAAAGGGTCTGCAGAGCAGTGCTGGACACCCCAAGATCTAGGAGAGGGAAGCTAGGAGGCAGCAGCTTCTACAAGAGGGGTGCGAGACACCCCAAGAACTGGGATACAGGTGGTAGGAGAAAGCAGGGTCTGCAGAGGGGGGCGAGACACCCCAAGATATGGGAGAGGGGTGGGAGGAGAAAGTAGGTTCTGCAGAGGGGTGTGAGACACCCCAATATCTGGGAGAGGGTGGGAGAAGGCAGCAGGGTCTGCAGAGCAGTGCTGGACAGCGCAAGATCTGGGAGACGGAGGCTAGGAGGCAGCAGCCTCTGCAAGCGGGGTGCGAGACACCCCAAGATCTGGGAGAGGTGTGGTAGGAGAAAGCAGGGTCTGCAGAGCAGTGCTGGACACCCCAAGGTCTAGGAGAGGGGTTGGAGGAGAAAGCAGGGTCTGCAGAGAGGTGCGAGACACCCCAATATCTGGGAGAGGGTGGGAGAAGACAGCAGGGTCTGCAGAGCAGTGCTGGACAACCCAAGATCTGGGAGAGGGAAGCTAGGAGGCAGCAGCTTCTGTAAGCGGGGTGCGAGACACCCCAAGATCTGGGAGACGGGTGGTAGGAGAAAACAGCTTTTGCAAGCGGGGTGCGAGACACCCCAATTCTGGGAGGGGGGGAGGAGGAAGCAGGGTCTGTAGAGGGATGCGAGACACCCCCATGTCTGGGAGAGGGGTGGTTGAAGAAAGCAGGGTCTGCAGATTAGTGCGAGACACCCCAAGATCTGGGAGAGGGATGGGAGGAGGAAGGAGGGTCTGCAGAGGGGTGCGAGACACCCAAATATCTGTGAGAAGGGTGGGAAAAGACAGCAGGGTCTGCAGGGCAGTGTTAGACACCCCAAGATCTGGAAAAGGGAACTGGGAGGCACCAGCTTCTACAAGAGGGGTGCAAGACCCCCCCAGATCTGGGAGAGTGGTGGTAGGAGAGAGGGTCTGCAGAGCAGTGCTGGACACCCCAAGTTCTGGGAGAGGGAAGCTAGGTGGCAGCAGCTTCTGCAAGATTTGTGTGAGACACCCCAAGATCTGGGAGAGGTGTGGGAGAAGACAGCAGGGTCTGCAGAGTAGTGCTAGACACCCCAAGATCTGGGAGAGGGAAGCTAGAAGGCAGCACCTTCTACAAGAGGGGTGCAAGACACCACAAGAACTGCGATACAGGTGGTAGGAGAAAGCAGGTTCTGCAGAGGGGGGCAAGACACCCCAAGATATGGGAGAGGGGTGGGAAGAGAAAGCAGGTTCTGCAGAGGGGTGCGAGACTCCCCAATATCTGGGAGAGGGTTGGAGAAGACAGCAGTGTAAACAGAGCTGTGCTGGACACCCCAAGATCTAGGAGAGGGGTTGGTGAGAAAGCAGGGTCTGCAGAGTGTTGTGAGACACCCCAATATCTGGGAGAGGGTGGGAGAAGACAGCAGGGTCTGCAGAGCAGTGCTGGACACCCCGAGATCTGGGAGAGGGAAGCTAGGAGGCCGCAGCTTCTGCAAGCTAGGTGCGAGACACCCCAAGATCTGGGAGAGGGGTGGTAGGAGAAAGCAGTTTCTGCCAGCAGGGTGCGTGACACCCCAAATCTGGGAGAGGGGTGGGAGGAGGAAGCAGGGTCTGCAGAGGGATGCGAGACACCCCCATATCTGGGAGAGGGGTGGTTGAAGAAAGCAGGGTCTGCAGATTAGTGCGAGACACCCCAATATCTGTGAGAGGGGTGGGAAAAGACAGCAGGGTCTGCAGGGCAGTGTTAGACACCCCAGGATCTGGGAGAGGGAACTATGAGGCAGCAGCTTCTACAAGAGGGGTGCGAGACTCCCTGAGATCTGGGAGAGGGGTGGTAGGAGAGAGATTCTGCAGTGCTGGACACCCCAAGTTCTGGGAGAGGGAAGCTTGGAGGCAGCAGCTTCTGCAAGATTTGTGCGAGACACCACAAGATCTGGGAGTGGGGTATGAGAAGACAGCAGGGTCTGCAGAGCAGTGCTAGACACCCCAAGATCTGGGAGAGGGAAGCTAGGAGGCAGCAGCTTCTACAAAAGGGGTGCGAGACACCACAAGAACTGCGATGCAGGTGGTAGGAGAGAGCAGATTCTGCAGAGGGGGGCGAGACACCCCAAGATATGGGAGAGGGGTGGAAGGAGAAAGCAGGTTCTGCAGAGGGGTGCGAGACACCCCAATATCTGGGAGAGGGTTGGAGAAGACAACAGGGTCTACAGAGCAGTGCTGGACACCCAAAGATCTAGGAGAGGGGTTGGTGGAGAAAGCAGGGTCTGCAGAGGTGTGTGAGACACCCCAATATCTGGGAGAGGGTGGAAGAAGACCGCATGGTCTGCAGAGCAGTGCTGGATACCCCAACATCTGGGAGAGGGAAGCTAGGAGGCAGCAGCTTCTGCAAGCGGGGTGCGAGACACCCCAAAACTGGGAGAGGGGTGGGAGGAGGAAGCAGGACCTGCAGAGGGGTGCGAGAGACCCCCTTGATCTGGGAGAGGGGTGGTGGAAGAAAGCAGGGTCTGCAGACCAGTGCAAGACACCCCAAAATCAGGGAGAGGGATGAGAGGAGATAGCAGGGTCTGCAGGGGGTGCGAAACACCCCAATATCTGTGAGAGGGGTTGGAGAAGACAGCAGGGTCTGCAGGGCAGTGTTAGACACCCCAAGATCTAGGAGAGGGGTTGGTGGAGAAAGCAGGGTCTGCAGAGGGGTGTGAGACACCCCAATATCTGGGAGAATGTGGAAGAAGACAGCATGGTCTGCAGAGCAGAGCTGGATACCCCAAGATCTGGGAGAGGGAAGCTAGGAGGCAGCAGCTTCTGCAAGCGGGGTGCGAGACACCCCAAGACCTGGGATACAGGTGGTAGGAGAAAGCAGCTTCTGCAGGCGGGGTGCGAGACACCCCAAATCTGGGCGAGGGGTGGGAGGCGGAAGCAGGGTCTGCAGAGGGGTGCGAGACACCCCCAGATCTGGTATCGGGGTGGTGGAAGAAAGCAGCGTCTGCAGACCAGTGCGAGACACCCCAAGATCTGGGAGAGGGATGGGAGGAGGAAGCAGGGTCTGCAGAGGGGTGTGAGATTCTTCAATATCTGTGAGAGGGAAGATAGGAGGCAGCAGCTTCTACAAGAGGGGTTCGAGACACCCCAAGATCTGGGAGAGGGAAGCTAGGAGGCAGCAGCTTCTACAAGAGGGCTGCGAGACACCCCAAGAACTGGGATACGGGTGGTAGGAGGCAGCAGCTTCTGCAAGCGGGTGCGAGACACCCCAAGATCTCAGATAGGGGTGGTAGGAGAAAGCAGGGTGTGCAGAGCAGTGCTGGACACCCCAAGATCTAGGAGAGGGGTTGGAGGAGAAAGGGTCTGCAGAGGGGTGCAAGACACCCCAAAATGTGGGAGTGGGTGGGAGAAGATAGCAGGGTCTGCAGAGCAGTGCTGGACACCCCAAGATCTGGGAGAGGGAAGCTAGGAGGCAGCAGCTTCTGCAAGTGGAGTGCGAGACACCCCAAGATCTGGGAGAGGGGTGGGAGGAACAAGCAGGGTCTGCAGAGGGGTGTGAGACACCCTCAGATCTGGTAGAGGGGTGGTGGAAGAAAGCAGGGTCTGCAGACAAGTGCGAGACACCCCAAGATCTGGGAGAGGGGCGGGAGGAGGAAGCAGGGTCTGCAGAGGGGTGCAAGACACTCTAATATCTGTGAGAGGGGTGGGAGAAGACAGGGCAGTGTTAGACACCCCAAGATCTGGGAGAGGGAACTAGGAGGCGGCAGCTTCTACAAGAGGGGTGCGAGACACCCCCAGATCTGGGAGAGGGGTGGTAGGAGAGAGGGTCTGCAGAGCACTGCTGGACACCCCAAGATCTGGGAGAGGGAAGCTAGGAGGCAGCAGCTTCTGCAAGATTTGTGCGAGAAACCCCAAGATCTGGGAGAGGGAAGCTAGGAGGCAGCAGCTTCTACAAGAGGGCTGCGAGACACCCCAAGAACTGGGATACGGGTGTTAGGGGAAAGCAGGTTCTGCAGAGGGGGCGAGACACCCCAAGATCTGGGAGAGGAGTGGGAGGAGGAAGCAGGGTCTGCAGAGGGGTAAGAGACACCCCTAGATCTGGGAGAGGGGTGGTGGAAGAAAGCAGTGTCCGCAAACCAGTGCGAGACACCCCAAGATCTGGGAGAGGGATGGGATGAGGAAGCAGGGTCTGCAAGCGGGGTGCGAGACACCCCAAGATCTGGGAGAGGGGTGGTAGGAGAAAGCAGGGTCTACAGAGCAGTGCTGGACACCCCAAGATCTAGGAGAGGGGTCGGTGGAGAAATCAGGGTCTGCAGAGAGGTGCAAGACACCTCAATATGTGGGAGAGGATGGAAGAAGACAGCATGGTCTGCTGAGCAGTGCTGGACACCCCAAGATCTGGGAGAGGGAAGCTAGGAGGCCGCAGCTTCTGCAAGTTGGGTGCGTGACACCCCAAATCTGGGAGAGGGGTGGGAGGAGGAAGCAGGGTCTGCAGAGGGATGCGAGACACCCCCAGATCTGGGAGAGGGGTGGTGGAAGAAAGCAGGGTCTGCAGATTAGTGCGAGACACTTCAAGATCTGGGAGAGGAGGAAGGAGGGTCTACAGAGGGGTGTGAGACACCCCAATATCTGTGAGAGGGGTGGGAAAAGCCAGCAGGGTCTGCAGGGCAGTGTTAGACACCCCAAGATCTGGGAGAGGGAACTAGGAGGCAGTAGCTTCTACAAGAGGGGTGCGAGACCCCCTGAGATCTGGGAGAGGGGTGGTAGTGCGAGACACCCCAAGATCTGGGAGAGGAGGAAGGAGGGTCTGCAGAGGGGTGCGAGACACCCCAATATCTGTGAGAGGGGTGGGAAAAGCCAGCAGGGTTGGCAGGGCAGTGCTGGACACCCAAAGTTCTGGGAGAGGGAAGCTAGGAGGCAGCAGCTTCTGCAAGATTTGTGCGAGACACCAACAAGATCTGGGAGAGGGGTATGAGAAGACAGCAGGGTCTGCAGAGCAGTGCTAGACACCCCAAGATCTGGGAGAGGGAAGCTAGGAGGCAGCAGCTTCTTCAAAAAGGGTGCGAGACACCACAAGAACTGCGATGCAGGTGGTAGTAGAAAGCAGGTTCTGCAGAGGGGGGCGAGACACCCCAAGATATGGGAGTGGGGTGGGAGGAGGAAGCAGGGTCTGCAGAGGGATGCGAGACACCCCCAGATCTGGGAGAGGGGTGGTGGAAGAAAGCAGGGTCTGCAGATTAGTGCGAGACACCCCAAGATCTGGGAGAGGAGGAAGGAGGGTCTACAGAGGGGTGTGAGACACCCCAATATCTGTGAGAGGGGTGGGAAAAGCCAGCAGGGTCTGCAGGGCAGTGTTAGACACCCCAAGATCTGGGAGAGGGAACTAGGAGGCAGTAGCTTCTACAAGAGGGGTGGGAGACCCCCTGAGATCTGGGAGAGGGGTGGTAGTGCGAGACACCCCAAGATCTGGGAGAGGAGGAAGGAGGGTCTGAAGAGGGGTGCGAGACACCCCAATATCTGTGATAGGGGTGGGAAAAGCCAGCAGGGTCTGCAGGGCAGTGCTGGACACCCAAAGTTCTGGGAGAGGGAAGCTAGGAGGCAGCAGCTTCTGCAAGATTTGTGCGAGACACCAACAAGATCTGGGAGAGGGGTATGAGAAGACAGCAGGGTCTGCAGAGCAGTGCTAGACACCCCAAGATCTGGGAGAGGGAAGCTAGGAGGCAGCAGATTCTACAAGAGGGGTGCGAGACACCACAAGAACTGCGATACAGGTGGTAGGAGAAAGCAGGTTCTGCAGAGGGGGGCAAGACACCCCAAGATATGGGAGTGGGGTGGGAGGAGAAAGTAGGTTCTGCAGAGGGGTGCGAGACACCCCCAGATCTGGGAGAGGGGTGGTAGGAGAAAGGGTCTGCAGAGCAGTGCTGGACACCCCAAGATCTAGGAGAGGGAAGCTAGGAGGCAGCAGCTTCTACAAGAGGGGTGCGAGACATCCCAAAAACTGGGATACAGGTGTCAGGAGAAAGCAGGTTCTGCAGAGGGGGGCGAGACACCCCAAGATATGGGAGAGGGGTGGGAGGAGAAAGTAGGTTCTGCAGAGGGGTGTGAGACACCCCAATATCTGGGAGAGGGTAAGAGAAGGCAGCAGGGTCCACAGAGCAGTGCTGGACACCCCAAGATCTAGGAGAGGGGTTGGTGGAGAAATCAGGGTCTGCAGAGAGGTGCAAGACACCTCAATATGTGGGAGAGGATGGAAGAAGACAGCATGGTCTGCTGAGCAGTGCTGGACACCCCAAGATCTGGGAGAGGGAAGCTAGGAGGCAGCAGCTTCTTCAACCAGGGTGCGAGACACCCCAAGATCTGGAAGAGGGGTGGTAGGAGAAGGCAGGGTCTGCAGAGAACTGCTGGACATCCCAAGATCTAGGAGAGGGTTTGGAAGAGAAAGCCGTGTCTACATAGGGGTGCAAGACACCCCAAGATCTGGGAAAGTGTGGGAGAAGACAGCAAGGTCTGCAGAGCAGTGCTGGACACCCCAAGATCTGGGAGAGGGAAGCTAGGAGGCCGCAGCTTCTGCAAGTTGGGTGCGTGACACCCCAAATCTGGGAGAGGGGTGGGAGGAGGAAGCAGGGTCTGCAGAGGGATGCGAGACACCCCCAAATCTGGGAGAGGGGTGGTGGAAGAAAGCAGGGTCTGCAGATAATTGCGAGACACCCCAAGATCTGGGAGAGGAGGAAGGAGGGTCTACAGAGGGGTGTGAGACACCCCAATATCTGTGAGAGGGGTGGGAAAAGCCAGCAGGGTCTGCAGGGCAGTGTTAGACACTCCAAGATCTGGGAGAGGGAACTAGGAGGCAGTAGCTTCTACAAGAGGGGTGCGAGACCCCCTGAGATCTGGGAGAGGGGTGGTAGTGCGAGACACCCCAAGATCTGGGAGAGGAGGAAGGAGGGTCTGCAGAGGGGTGCGAGACACCCCAATATCTGTGAGAGGGGTGGGAAAAGCCAGCAGGGTCGGCAGGGCAGTGCTGGACACCCAAAGTTCTGGGAGAGGGAAGCTAGGAGGCAGCAGCTTCTGCAAGATTTGTGCGAGACACCAACAAGATCTGGGAGAGGGGTATGAGAAGACAGCAGGGTCTGCAGAGCAGTGCTAGACACCCCAAGATCTGGGAGAGGGAAGCTAGGAGGCAGCAGCTTCTTCAAAAAGGGTGCGAGACACCACAAGAACTGCGATGCAGGTGGTAGTAGAAAGCAGGTTCTGCAGAGGGGGGCGAGACACCCCAAGATATGGGAGAGGGGTGGGAGGAGGAAGCAGGGTCTGCAGAGGGATGCGAGACACCCCCAGATCTGGGAGAGGGGTGGTGGAAGAAAGCAGGGTCTGCAGATTAGTGCGAGACACCCCAAGATCTGGGAGAGGAGGAAGGAGGGTCTACAGAGGGGTGTGAGACACCCCAATATCTGTGAGAGGGGTGGGAAAAGCCAGCAGGGTCTGCAGGGCAGTGTTAGACACCCCAAGATCTGGGAGAGGGAACTAGGAGGCAGTAGCTTCTACAAGAGGGGTGGGAGACCCCCTGAGATCTGGGAGAGGGGTGGTAGTGCGAGACACCCCAAGATCTGGGAGAGGAGGAAGGAGGGTCTGAAGAGGGGTGCGAGACACCCCAATATCTGTGATAGGGGTTGGAAAAGCCAGCAGGGTCTGCAGGGCAGTGCTGGACACCCAAAGTTCTGGGAGAGGGAAGCTAGGAGGCAGCAGCTTCTGCAAGATTTGTGCGAGACACCAACAAGATCTGGGAGAGGGGTATGAGAAGACAGCAGGGTCTGCAGAGCAGTGCTAGACACCCCAAGATCTGGGAGAGGGAAGCTAGGAGGCAGCAGATTCTACAAGAGGGGTGCGAGACACCACAAGAACTGCGATACAGGTGGTAGGAGAAAGCAGGTTCTGCAGAGGGGGGCAAGACACCCCAAGATATGGGAGTGGGGTGGGAGGAGAAAGTAGGTTCTGCAGAGGGGTGCGAGACACCCCCAGATCTGGGAGAGGGGTGGTAGGAGAAAGGGTCTGCAGAGCAGTGCTGGACACCCCAAGATCTAGGAGAGGGAAGCTAGGAGGCAGCAGCTTCTACAAGAGGGGTGCGAAACACCCCAAAAACTGGGATACAGGTGTCAGGAGAAAGCAGGTTCTGCAGAGGGGGGCGAGACACCCCAAGATATGGGAGAGGGGTGGGAGGAGAAAGTAGGTTCTGCAGAGGGGTGTGAGACACCCCAATATCTGGGAGAGGGTAAGAGAAGGCAGCAGGGTCTACAGAGCAGTGCTGGACACCCCAAGATCTAGGAGAGGGGTTGGTGGAGAAATCAGGGTCTGCAGAGAGGTGCAAGACACCTCAATATGTGGGAGAGGATGGAAGAAGACAGCATGGTCTGCTGAGCAGTGCTGGACACCCCAAGATCTGGGAGAGGGAAGCTAGGAGGCAGCAGCTTCTTCAACCAGGGTGCGAGACACCCCAAGATCTGGAAGAGGGGTGGTAGGAGAAGGCAGGGTCTGCAGAGAACTGCTGGACATCCCAAGATCTAGGAGAGGGTTTGGAAGAGAAACCCGTGTCTACAGAGGGGTGCAAGACACCCCAAGATCTGGGAAAGTGTGGGAGAAGACAGCAGGGTCTGCAGAGCAGTGCTGGACACCCCAAGATCTGGGAGAGGGAAGCTAGGAGGCAGCAGCTTCTGCAAGTTGGGTGCGTGACACCCCAAATCTGGGAGAGGGGTGGGAGGAGGAAGCAGGGTCTGCAGAGGGATGCGAGACACCCCCAAATCTGGGAGAGGGGTGGTGGAAGAAAGCAGGGTCTGCAGATTAGTGCGAGACACCCCAAGATCTGGGAGAGGAGGAAGGAGGGTCTGCAGAGGGGTGTGAGACACCCCAATATCTGTGAGAGGGGTGGGAAAAGCCAGCAGGGTCTGCAGGGCAGTGTTAGACACTCCAAGATCTGGGAGAGGGAACTAGGAGGCAGTAGCTTCTACAAGAGGGGTGCGAGACCCCCTGAGATCTGGGAGAGGGGTGGTAGCGCGAGACACCCCAAGATCTGGGAGAGGAGGAAGGAGGGTCTGCAGAGGGGTGCGAGACACCCCAATATCTGTGAGAGGGGTGGGAAAAGCCAGCAGGGTCGGCAGGGCAGTGCTGGACACCCAAAGTTCTGGGAGAGGGAAGCTAGGAGGCAGCAGCTTCTGCAAGATTTGTGCGAGACACCAACAAGATCTGGGAGAGGGGTATGAGAAGACAGCAGGGTCTGCAGAGCAGTGCTAGACACCCCAAGATCTGGGAGAGGGAAGCTAGGAGGCAGCAGCTTCTTCAAAAAGGGTGCGAGACACCACAAGAACTGCGATGCAGGTGGTAGTAGAAAGCAGGTTCTGCAGAGGGGGGCGAGACACCCCAAGATATGGGAGAGGGGTGGGAGGAGGAAGCAGGGTCTGCAGAGGGATGCTAGACACCCCCAGATCTGGGAGAGGGGTGGTGGAAGAAAGCAGGGTCTGCAGATTAGTGCGAGACACCCCAAGATCTGGGAGAGGAGGAAGGAGGGTCTACAGAGGGGTGTGAGACACCCCAATATCTGTGAGAGGGGTGGGAAAAGCCAGCAGGGTCTGCAGGGCAGTGTTAGACACCCCAAGATCTGGGAGAGGGAATTAGGAGGCAGTAGCTTCTACAAGAGGGGTGGGAGACCCCCTGAGATCTGGGAGAGGGGTGGTAGTGCGAGACACCCCAAGATCTGGGAGAGGAGGAAGGGGGGTCTGAAGAGGGGTGCGAGACACCCCAATATCTGTGATAGGGGTTGGAAAAGCCAGCAGGGTCTGCAGGGCAGTGCTGGACACCCAAAGGTCTGGGAGAGGGAAGCTAGGAGGCAGCAGCTTCTGCAAGATTTGTGCGAGACACCAACAAGATCTGGGAGAGGGGTATGAGAAGACAGCAGGGTCTGCAGAGCAGTGCTAGACACCCCAAGATCTGGGAGAGGGAAGCTAGGAGGCAGCAGATTCTACAAGAGGGGTGCGAGACACCACAAGAACTGCGATACAGGTGGTAGGAGAAAGCAGGTTCTGCAGAGGGGGGCAAGACACTCCAAGATATGGGAGTGGGGTGGGAGGAGAAAGTAGGTTCTGCAGAGGGGTGCGAGACACCCCCAGATCTGGGAGAGGGGTGGTAGGAGAAAGGGTCTGCAGAGCAGTGCTGGACACCCCAAGATCTAGGAGAGGGAAGCTAGGAGGCAGCAGCTTCTACAAGAGGGGTGCGAGACACCCCAAAAACTGGGATACAGGTGTCAGGAGAAAGCAGGTTCTGCAGAGGGGGGCGAGACACCCCAAGATATGGGAGAGGGGTGGGAGGAGAAAGTAGGTTCTGCAGAGGGGTGTGAGACACCCCAATATCTGGGAGAGGGTAAGAGAAGGCAGCAGGGTCTACAGAGCAGTGCTGGACACCCCAAGATCTAGGAGAGGGGTTGGTGGAGAAATCAGGGTCTGCAGAGAGGTGCAAGACACCTCAATATGTGGGAGAGGATGGAAGAAGACAGCATGGTCTGCTGAGCAGTGCTGGACACCCCAAGATCTGGGAGAGGGAAGCTAGGAGGCAGCAGCTTCTTCAACCAGGGTGCGAGACACACCAAGATCTGGAAGAGGGGTGGTAGGAGAAGGCAGGGTCTGCAGAGAACTGCTGGACATCCCAAGATCTAGGAGAGGGTTTGGAAGAGAAAGCCGTGTCTACAGAGGGGTGCAAGACACCCCAAGATCTGGGAAAGTGTGGGAGAAGACAGCAAGGTCTGCAGAGCAGTGCTGGACACCCCAAGATCTGGGAGAGGGAAGCTAGGAGGCCGCAGCTTCTGCAAGTTGGGTGCGTGACACCCCAAATCTGGGAGAGGGGTGGGAGGAGGAAGCAGGGTCTGCAGAGGGATGCGAGACACCCCCAAATCTGGGAGAGGGGTGGTGGAAGAAAGCAGGGTCTGCAGATAATTGCGAGACACCCCAAGATCTGGGAGAGGAGGAAGGAGGGTCTACAGAGGGGTGTGAGACACCCCAATATCTGTGAGAGGGGTGGGAAAAGCCAGCAGGGTCTGCAGGGCAGTGTTAGACACTCCAAGATCTGGGAGAGGGAACTAGGAGGCAGTAGCTTCTACAAGAGGGGTGCGAGACCCCCTGAGATCTGGGAGAGGGGTGGTAGTGCGAGACACCCCAAGATCTGGGAGAGGAGGAAGGAGGGTCTGCAGAGGGGTGCGAGACACCCCAATATCTGTGAGAGGGGTGGGAAAAGCCAGCAGGGTCGGCAGGGCAGTGCTGGACACCCAAAGTTCTGGGAGAGGGAAGCTAGGAGGCAGCAGCTTCTGCAAGATTTGTGCGAGACACCAACAAGATCTGGGAGAGGGGTATGAGAAGACAGCAGGGTCTGCAGAGCAGTGCTAGACACCCCAAGATCTGGGAGAGGGAAGCTAGGAGGCAGCAGCTTCTTCAAAAAGGGTGCGAGACACCACAAGAACTGCGATGCAGGTGGTAGTAGAAAGCAGGTTCTGCAGAGGGGGGCGAGACACCCCAAGATATGGGAGAGGGGTGGGAGGAGGAAGCAGGGTCTGCAGAGGGATGCGAGACACCCCCAGATCTGGGAGAGGGGTGGTGGAAGAAAGCAGGGTCTGCAGATTAGTGCAAGACACCCCAAGATCTGTGAGAGGAGGAAGGAGGGTCTACAGAGGGGTGTGAGACACCCCAATATCTGTGAGAGGGGTGGGAAAAGCCAGCAGGGTCTGCAGGGCAGTGTTAGACACCCCAAGATCTGGGAGAGGGAACTAGGAGGCAGTAGCTTCTACAAGAGGGGTGCGAGACCCCCTGAGATCTGGGAGAGGGGTGGTAGTGCGAGACACCCCAAGATCAGGGAGAGGAGGAAGGAGGGTCTGAAGAGGGGTGCGAGACACCCCAATATCTGTGAGAGGGGTGGGAAAAGCCAGCAGGGTCTGCAGGGCAGTGCTGGACACCCAAAGTTCTGGGAGAGGGAAGCTAGGAGGCAGCAGCTTCTGCAAGATTTGTGCGAGACACCAACAAGATCTGGGAGAGGGGTATGAGAAGACAGCAGGGTCTGCAGAGCAGTGCTAGACACCCCAAGATCTGGGAGAGGGAAGCTAGGAGGCAGCAGCTTCTTCAAAAAGGGTGCGAGACACCACAAGAACTGCGATGCAGGTGGTAGTAGAAAGCAGGTTCTGCAGAGGGGGGCGAGACACCCCAAGATATGGGAGAGGGGTGGGAGGAGAAAGCAGGTTCTGCAGAGGGGTGTGAGACACCCCAATATTTGGGAGAGGGTTGGAGAAGACAACCGGGTCTAATGAGCAGTGCTGGACACCCCAAGATCTAGGAGAGGGGTTGGTGGAGAAAGCAGGGTCTGCAGAGGTGTGTGAGACAACCCAATATCTGGGAGAGGGTGGAAGACAGAATGGTCTGCAGAGCAGTGCTGGATACCCCAAGATCTGGGAGAGGGAAGCTAGGAGGCAGCAGCTTCTGCAAGCGGGGTGCGAGACTCCCCAAATCTGGGAGAGGGGTGGGAGGAGGAAGCAGGACCTGCAGAGGGGTGCGAAACACCCCAATATCTGTGAGAAGGGTGGGAGAAGACAGCAGGGTCTGCAGGGCAGTGTTAGACACCTCAAGATCTGGGAGCGGGAACTAGGAGGCAGCAGCTTCTACAAGAGGGGTGCGAGACACCCCCAGATCTGGGAGAGGGGTGGTAGTAGAAAGGGTTTGCAGAGCAGTGCTGGACACCCTAAGATCTGGGAGAGGGAAACTAGGAAGCAGCAGCTTCTACTAGAGGGGGGCGAGAACCCCAAGATCTGGGAGAGGGTGGGAGAAGACAGCAGGATCTGCAGAGCAGTGTGAGAGACCCCAAGATCTGGTTGAGGGTTCGAGGAGGAAGTAGGGTCTGCAGAGTGGTGCGAGACACCCCTAGATCTGGGAGAGGCGTGGTGGAAGAAAGGGTCTGCAGAGTAGTACTGGCTACCCCAAGAGCTGGGAGAGGGGTGGGAGGAGAAAGCAGGTTCTGCAGAGGGGTGCGAGACACCCCAAGATCTGGGAGAGGGAAGATAGGGGGCAGCAGCTTCTACAAGAGGGGTGCAAGACACCCCAATATCTGGGAGAGGGGTGGTGGAAGAAAGGGTCTGCAGAGAAGTGCTAGACACACCAAGATCTAGGAGAGGTAAGCTAGGAGGCAGCAGCTTCTACAATAGTGGGGCGAGACACCCCAAGAATTGGGATACGGTTGAGAGATGACAGTAGCGTGTGCAGAGCAGTGCTGGATGCCCCAAGTTCTGGGAGAGGGGTGGGAGGAGGAAGCAGGGTCTGCAGAGCAGTGCTGAACACCCCAAGATCTGGGAGAGGGAAGCTAGGAGGCAGCAGCTTCTACAAGAGGGGCTGCGAGACACCCCAAGACCTGGATACGGGTGGTAGGTGAAAGCAGTGTAACCAGAGCAGTGCTGGACACCCCAAGATCTGGGAAAGGGTAGGATAAGACAGCAGTGCCTGCAGAGTAGTGTTAGACACCCCAAGATCTGGGAGAGGGAAGCTAGAAGGCAGCAGCTTCTGCGGAAGGGTCCTTGTAACAGCAAAGGTGAGCTAGGAGGTACCACGGGCTGATACAGTGGTGCAAGGACAATCCAATATCAAGGTGAGGGTGATACTAGCTGGTGCTAGGAGCCAGCGGGGTCTGGCATAGGGGCCCTTGAACACACAGCTCTGGGAAAGCGGCGCAACACCAAGGTCTGAGAGTGAGTAGCTGCAGACCATCTATGGTCTGCAGAGGTGTGCTAGGAGCCAGCAAGGTCTGGGAGAGAGGTGGCAGTAGACTCCAATGTCTCTGAGACTGTAGTAGGAGTTAGTCTGCAAAACGGTGCCAGGAGCCAGCCGAGTCTGGAAGAGGGGTGATAGCAGATTTTAGGGACGCTCAGGAGGGTACTAGGAGACAACTGGGTCTGGAAGAGGGGTGATAGAAGACTTCAGGGGCTCTCAGGGGGGTACTAGGAGCCAGTCGAATCTGGAAGAGTGGTGATAGAAGACTTCAGGGTCTCTCAGGGGGGTACAAGGAGCCAGCCGAGTCAGGAAGAGGGGCGATAGAAGACCTCAGGAGCTCTGAGGGGTACTAGGAGCCTGCTGGGTCTGGAAGAGGGGTGATAGAAGACCTCAGGAGCTCAGCGAGGGTACTAGGAGCCAGGTGGGTCTATGAAGGGGTGAAAGAAGACCTCAGGAGCTCAGTGGGGGGTACTAAGAGCCAGCTGGGTATGGAAGAAGGGGATAGAAGACGTCAGGAGCTGTGAAAGGGGTACTAGGAGCAAGCTGGGTCTGGAAGAGGGGTGATAGAAGACCTCAGGAGCTTTGAGGAGGTACTAGGAGCCAGCTGGGTCTGGAAGGGGGGGTAGAAGACGTCCGGAGCTCTGAGGGGGATACTAGGAGCCAGCTGGGTCTGGAAGTTGGGTGAAAGTAGACCTCAGGAGCTCTGAGAGGGGTACTAGGAGCCAGCTGGGTCTGGAAGAGTGGTGATAGAAGACCTCAGGAGCTCTGAGAGGGGTGCTAGGAGCCAGCCTGTTCTTGAAGAGTGGTGATAGAAGACCTCAAGAGCGGTACTGGGAGCCAGCTGGGTCTTGAAAAGGGGTGATAGAAGACCTCAGGAGCTTTGAGAAGGTACAAGGAGCCAGCTGGGTCTGGAAGGGGGGGTGATAGAAGACCTCAGGAGCTCCGAGGTGGGGGGTACCAGGAACCATCTGGGTCTGGAAGATGGGTGATAGAAGACCTCAGGAGCTCTGAGAGGGGTACCAGGAGCCAGCTGGGTCTGGAAAAGGGGTGATAGAAGACCACAGGAGCTCTGGGGAGGTACTAGGAGCCAGCTGGGTCTGGAGGAGGTGTGATAGAAGACCTCAGGAGCTCTGAGGAGGTACTAGGAGCCAGCTGAGTCTGGAAGAGGGGTGCTAGAAGACGTCAGGAGCTCGGAGGGGGATATTAGGAGCCAGCTGGGTCTAGAAGTTGGGTGATAGAAGACCTCAGGAGCTCTGGGGGGGGCTACCAGGAGCCTGCTGGGTCTGTAAGAAGGATGATAGAATACCTCAGGACCTCTGAGAGGGTACTAGGAGCCAGCTGGATCTGGAAAAGGGGTGATATAAGACCTCAGGAGCTCTGAGAGGGGTACTAGGAGCCAGCTGGGTCTGGAAAGGGGGTGATAGAAGACCTCAGGAGATCTGAGCGGGTACTAGGAGCCAGCTGGGTCTGGAAGAAGGAGGAATAGAAGACCCTCAGGAGCTCAGAGGGGGTACTGGGAGCCAGCTGGGTCTGGAAGAAAGCAGAATAGAATACCCTCAGGAGCTCTAAGTGGGTACTAGGAGCCAGCCGGGTCTGGAAGAAGGATGATAGAAGACCTCAGGAGCTCTGAGAGGGGCACTAGGAGCCAGCTGGGTCTGGAAAAGGGGTGATAGAAGACCTCAGGAGCTGAGGAGGTACTAGGAGCCAGCTGGGTATGGAAGAGGGGGGCTAGAACACGTCAGGAGCTCTGAGGGGGATATTTGGGTGATAGAAGACCTCAGGAGCTCTGGGGGGGGGGGGGGGTACCAGGAGCCAGCTGGGTCTGGAAGAAATATGATAGACTACCTCAGGAGCTGTGAGAGGGTACTAGGAGCCAGCCGGGTCTGGAAAAGGGGTGATAGAAGACCTCAGGAGCTCTGAGAGGGGTACTAGGAGCCAGCTGGGTCTGGAAAGGGGGTGATAGAAGACCTCCTGAGATCTGAGGGGGTACTAGGAGCCAGCTGGGTCTGGAAGAAGGAGGAATAGAAGACCCTCAGGAGCTCAGAGGGGGTACTGGGAGCCAGCTGAGTCTGGAAGAAAGGGGAATAGAAGACCCTCAGGAGCTCCAAGGGGGCACTAGGATCCAGATGGGTCTGGAAGAAGGATGATGGAAGACTCCAGGAGCTCTGAGGGGGTACTAGGAGCCAGCTGGGTCTGGAGGAGGTGTGATAGAAGACCTCAGGAGCTCTAAGGAGGTACTAGGAGCCACCTGGGTCTGGAAGAGGGGGGCTAGAAGACGCCAGGAGCTCTGAGGGGGATTAGGAGCCAGCTGGTCTGGAAGAAGGATGATAGAATACATCAGGAGCTCTGAGAGGGGTACTAGGAGCCAGCTGGGTCTGGAAAAGGGGTGATAGAAGCCCTTAGGAGCTCTGAGAGGGGTACTTGAAGCCAGCTAGGTCTGGAAAAGGGGTGATAGAAGACCTCAGGAGCTCTGAGGGGGTACTAGGAGCCAGCTGGGTCTGGAGGAGGTGTGATAGAAGACCTCAGGAGCTCTGAGGAGGTACTAGGAGCCAGCTGGGTCTGGAACAGGGGTGATAGAAGACCTCAGGAGCTCTGGGAGGGCTACTAGGAGCCAGCTGGGTCTGAAAGAAGGGTGAATAGAAGACCCTCAGGAGCTCTCAGGGGGTACCGGGAGCCAGCTGGGTCTGGAAAAAGGATGATAGAAGACATCAGGAGCTCTGAGAGGGGTACTAGGAGCCAGCTGGGTCTGGAGGGGGTGTGATAGAAGACCTCAGGAGCTCCAAGGAGGTACTAGGAGCCAGCTGGGTATGGAAAAGGGGGGCTAGAAGACATCAGGAGCTCTGAGGGGGATATTAGGAGCCAGCTGGGTCTAGAAGTTGGGTGATAGAAGACCTCAGGAGGTCTGGGGGGGGGGGGGCTACTAGGAGCCAGCTGGGTCTGGAAGAAGGATGATAGAATACCTCAGGAGCTCTGAGAAGGTACTAGGAGCAAGCTGGGTCTGGAAAGGGGGTGATAGAAGACCTCAGGAGATCTGAGGGGGTACTAGGAGCCAGCTGAGTCTGGAAGAAAGGGGAATAGAAGACACTCAGGAGCTCCAAGGGGGTACTAGGATCCAGCTGGGTCTGGAAGAAGGATGATGGAAGACTCCAGAAGCTCAGAGGGGGTACTAGGAGGCAGCTGGGTCTGGATGAGGTGCAATAGAAGACCTCAGGAGCTCTGAGGAGGTACTATGAGCCAGCTGGGTCTGGAAGAGGGGGCTAGAAGACGCCAGGAGCTCTGAGGTGGATTAGGAGCCAGCTGGGTCTAGAAGTTGGGTAATAGAAGACCTCAGGAGCTCTGAAAGGGGTACTAGGATCCAGCTGGTCTGGAAAAGGGGTGATAGAATACCTCAGGAGCTCTAAGAGGTGTACTAGGAGCCAGCCGAGTCTGGAAGAAAGGGGAATAGAAGACCCTCAGGAGCTCCAAGGGGGGGAAGGCTACCAGGAGCCAGCTGGGTCTGGAAGAAGGATGATAGAATACCGCAGAAGCTCTGAGAGGGGTACTAGGAGCGAGCTATGTCAGGAAAAGAGGTGATAGAAGACTCCAGGAGCCCTCAGGGGGTACCAGGAGCCAGCAGGGTCTGGAAGAGGGGTGATAGAAGACCTCAGGAGATCAGAGGGGGTACTACTAGCCAACTGGGTCTGGAAGAGGGGTGATAGAAGACCTCAGGTGCTCGGACGCGGAGTGCCAGGAGTAGGCTGAGTTTGGAAGAGGGGTTTTAGAAGATTTCAGGGGCTCGCAGGGGGGATGCTAGGAGCTGAATGTATGACGTTACAACGCATACATTTACAACGCATGCCTTTACAATGCAGTTTTTACATCGCAACACCCGTTACAATGCATTCTTTTACATCGCATGCCATTACATCGCATTTTCAGAAACTACTCTTACAATGCATTCCATTACATCGCATTATACCTTTACAACGCATACCATTACATCGCAGTTAAGGTAAGTGTTGGATAGTGTAGGGGTAAAAATTACTATTCTAACTCCAGTGAGTGCAACTGTAGGGTAAGTGTTGGATAGTGTAGGGGTAAAAATTACTATTCTAACTCCAGTGAGTGCAACAGTAGGTTAAGTGTTGGATAGTGTAAGGGTACTATGCATTGTAATGGTATGCATTGTAATGATTTGTAATGTAATGCCTGCATTGTAGTAACATGCGTTGTAATGACATGCGTTGTAGTGACATGCGATGTAATGGCTGCGTTGTAATGACATGCGATGTAAAGGATGTTGCGATGTAATGACTGCGTTGTAAAGGTTGTTTCCCCTAGGAGCCAGCTGGGTCTGGAAGAGGGGTGATAGAAGACCTCAGGAGCTCTGAGAGGGGTACTAGGAGCCAGCTGGTCTGGAAAAGGGGTGATAGAAGACTCCAGGAGCTCTCGGGGGTACTAGGAGCCAGCTGGGTCTGGAAGAGGGGGATAGAAGACCTCAGGAGCTCTGAGGGGGTACTGGGAGCCAGCTGGTCTGGAAAAGGGGTGATAGAAGACCTCAGTAGCTCTCAGAGGGGTCTAGGAGCCAGCTGGGTCTGAAAGAGAGGTGATAGAAGACTTCAGGGGCTCACAGGGGGGGTACTAGGAGGCAGCTGGGTCTGGAAAAGGGGTGATAGAAGACCTCAGGAGCTCAGAGAGGGGTACTAGGAGCGGTCTGGGTCTGGAAGAGGGGTGATAGAAGACCTCAGGATTTCTGAGGGGGGTACTAGTGATCCAGCGGCATACCAACAACATATACTCTACTACCATATACTCACCTGGGCCCATAAACACAATCTCGAGTAGACCGCTGGACTGGTTTATAAGTTTTTCCCAATGGTTAGGATTAGTCTAAAATACCTTTATTCATCTTTAACTAACCCTTCACAGATCAAAAAGCTCTTTCCTCTGGTCGATGGACCATTAGTTGAACTAATTGATGGTGATAATTAACATAATTCTGACTTATCTATACTCCAAAGTAAAACAACCACAGACTCAGGAAAGTTTTAAGTCTTTATCTAAATTGAATTGCATGTGAACCCCTTCAAATACACAGTACAAACACCATCATTCTTAGGAGAGAAAATTCAATTGATTAATCATCAAACACAAACTATGGACTCAAACAATGATTAATGCTCAGAAAGGAGAGGACAGAGAGAAAAGAACATCTGCAAATAACGAGAAATATAATTACCAAGAATGGTGTGAAGACCAACCCTCTGGCCAAGGAGCTGGTAAGGGTTCCCTGTGATAGGTCAGGCGACAAAGGCTTCAGGACAGGACTCAGGACAGGATAGTTGACCTCTCTAATGCAGACGATTTCGCCGAACCCCTCTCTGTCACTCTCTTCCTCCTCCAGATTCTTCCGCGATCTTCTGATCTAACCCAATTAAATTAGGATAGAAAGTTCTGCTTCAGGTTCTGCATTCGACTCTTCATCAGCATCTCACAGCATCTCTCCCAGCATCAGCATCTCCCGCTACACAGACAGCATCCACGACTCACAGCATCTCCGCATCGATGTCTCTCTAACTAACTAAAGCTACCTCAATTATACCTTTGGTTCTTTTATGTTCCACCCACTAAAATTTCAATATCGTAAAAATATGAAATCTAATTGGTCAGGCAAGGGGGGGTGTTCATCACACCATGCTTATATGTCATTTAAATCAGTTGCACTATTGTTCCCAAACCCATCCCCTTAGTTTTTATTCAAAACTTTATTCCCATCCATTACATGTATCCATTTTGAAAAATTAATGACACTACGATGAATAGAACATCTCTTTGCTGAACTCTGCCCCATTTGTTCCCAGTCTATGACACTTAGATTGGACTCCTTTCAAATATTCCGTCATTGACCTTGGCTTCTTTCTAAAGACATGTGCAGTTGTTCTCTGGTTCAGCTCACTTCAGTCATACATGAGAGGCCCAAATGCGCACTAGTATATAGAGTCAGAGAGACAAATATTAATTTCACAGATAAATGATTTCCCTGTATACCACCCACCTCTACTCAATTCCCATTTATTTATTATTACTTCCCCCGCATTAGCGTTAGTAAAATAGCACGTTTTAGTTTCAGCCAAGCAGGTGTCGTGCACGCGAGTCTTCAAGACTCCATTTTAGTGCCTTCTGCTCACGCGCAAGAATTTCCCTCCAAGCATTACTCGTCATACTGCGTAGATGCAGTTGACGCATGCGCAGTAAAGATTTCCCCATTAAAGTGGTTTTAGTCCTTCGTTTATGTTATTCGCGTTAGTAAACACATAAGCAAGCTTCTCTAACCCGCGTGTTTGTGTGGTACACATTAGTTTTACACAAGACAATTTTAATAACTTGTTAGTAAGTTAAAGGAGCGGATTCCTTCCGAGCAAGTCTCTTTTCTACGAGTCCTTGCTCCATCAATCACCTCTCTGATGGCATTTTTGAGCCATCACAAAATTACCCATCCCTAACCAGATGCCAACTTCCAGTATTTCTTTTTCTCCTCCTTTTTCCTTCTCCTTTTCCTCTTTGTTTTCTAAATTTTTAATCTTTTTGTAAATTCTCCCTTTCATTTCCTCCATCTGGATCTCCTCGTATTCCCTCTTTCTTTTCTTTCCTTTCCCATTCACTTCATATTTTCTTCCCTTTCCTTTTTCTTTGCAACATTTACACCAAATCATTACTGTTAAAACTATTATCGCTATACCAGCTACTGGAAGAATTATTTGATCTAAAATACTTTTCCCTAAATCAGAAAACCAAGTCCCTATTGAAGACAAGCATTGGCATAGCTAATAGGTCTCGCTTTTGGGACCTTATAAGTAGTTTGTTATGCAGCACAATATCCTTGGTGCAACAACATCAACTGTTGCATGGCTAAACACTTATAAGGTCCCAAATGCGAGACCTATTGGCCATGCCAATGCTTGTTATGGTTTAGCATTGTTTGACTGACTGGCTGATCGTCACTCTTGGAGGCTCATTTGTGTTAATTGTCCAGTGAAATATTGTGTAATTTTATCTTCACAACGTTAAGATTTGCGGCTCATAACATTTCTTAAAGGCGGATGTCTTGTCAGTTGTGTACACTGTGCTGTGTTTTGTGTGTATGCCTTCTTATCTCACCACTTGCAACACAACCTTCATCTTACGGGTCCAGTGTACAACAAACGTCTGGTGTGAGGGGACAGCTCAACACTTCCGCCGGAGTCTGCTCAGCTCTCGGCCTTTCTCTTCACTTCCGTATTGTAGACCGAGATGTTGTCTGGTTGTAGGAACGCACCGATAGTTACCCTCTATTATCCAACACACCCCTAACCGAAGCCAGGCCTACGTCGGGAAACTGTGTTGGCAGCACTCTGACAGCCACGTGGCTTTGATGCGGAGGGGTGTGCACGAGGCTGCGGGGGGGGCAGGGGGCATTATAGCATAGGCGGTTATTAAGGCAACTTATACATGTAATAGAAAGGCGTTCTATAGGAATTGTTGGGTCGAAGGTGATCTTTTGGTCCTATGAGAGCCACTAATTGCAGATCGGACGTTGGGTGTGTGTTCCGAGGTGTGTGTAATGATTTGATGGTCCCACCACACGCCCCCCTCACCTCGCTGGGCATCACACACGACATAAAAGGCCTGCTCATATAGGTTCAAAACTAAAGCACGCCTTCCAGGGACACGCCCTGCCCAGAGTACTTTGCTGTCTGTATGAGGGCTTATGGCTGCTCAGCGCTCCCAAAAGGGCTAATGTGTGCTCTATAGATGCTACAGTGTTTATGTAGTAGGAAGGAGTGTGTCCCAGCAGACTTGGTGCTGCCAAAGCAGTAATGCGCACGTCTGCCTACTGAGGGCACTGCAGGGTAAGTGGTGATGAGACGGTCCATTTAAAACTACATAAACTTAGAGTCTCCGTCCTGCTGCTTGTCGGTTTAGCGTCGCATATGGATTTCACATGAAAATGTCTGTATTGAAGTAGAGCTGGGTGGGTCTGATAGGCAAGGGGTTATACTACAGACTCGCACACCTGCATGTTTTGCTGTTTGACCTGCGGTATTTGCTTGCTTCTGTTGTTGAATGTCTGCTTTAGGCTAGCGCCACGAAGCTACCAGGAAAGAACGAGAAAGCACATCTTTTTCTTTTATCCAGTATAGTGTCCTGTTGCCGATGCACATTGCGTTTTGAGCAGGGGCCCGATTCGTACTGCAGGAGAGGGTAGATTAATCTAGAACACACTGTCCCTGTGCAGTGTTGGCATTCCAAGGATGCAAGCCTTCCCTTGTTGACTGTTTTTAAATGGATGCCGACACACATGCCTGAGGGCGGACCCCAAGGAATCAAGCACGCGAATGCCTCCCGCTAAAAGTGGGAGGGAGAGCACACAAAGCGTTTCTTACACTGCAGTTGATAATAATAAACAAGCATTGGTCGCGCGGAGTGCATAGATGGGGGCTGCAGCGGGAGAGAGAGGTGGAGGGAGTTGTGTGTGCGCGCGAAAGCACTTAATGAGCCATGACGGCTCGTAATTGTAAAACAAGGCTTATTAATGAGATAAGAAAGGCTGATGGCGGCTGCGCTCGTTCACGCGCACATGCACGCAAGTTTTAGGCCAGGAAAAGCTTGTGGGTTGCACTTTGAAAACCCCTTTACTAAAAGACGAGCAAGCAGCGCATGCGCTGCTCTAGGCTCGACCTAAAAAACTCTTTGTTAGTCTCTCCCATGCAGTCGAGGGTGGGGGATGTCTTATGGGAACCCCAGTGTTTACCATATTTGGGGACAAAGATTTATCATGACCCCGCTGACCTTCTGGAGGGTAATGTGGGACGGGCAGTGTGGGGAGCAAAGGCCTGCTTTGAGTATTGGGGGACCCTTCCCCTGTCGGTGGCTGGCAGGGTTGCTTCGGTGAAAATGATCATCTTGCCTCGGTTTCTTTATTATTTTGGGACCCTCCCCGTTTGGATTCCGAGCAGGCTCTTTGAACAACTGAACACTTTGATTACGGGGTTTCTCTGGGGAACTGGCCGACGGAGGGTGGCGTCAGCCACTCTGCAAAGGCCTAGGGCGGAGGGGGGCCTCGCGCTGCCGGACTTTGAGGCTTACTATCATGCTGCGCAACTTCAGTGGTTCACGAAATGGGTGGCGGGTCACATTAGGCGACCGGAGGAACAAGACGGGTCGGACCCAAGTTGGCACCTTCTGTCCTGCGTGCTGCTGCGGGCGCCGCTGAGAGGTACCCTCCTGTCGCCGGAGTTGGGAACGGTCCGCCAGTGTTGGGTGCGGTTGATTAGGAGGACACATGGGGTCCCCTTATGCTCCTGAGATCCTGTTGCGGATGTGTGAGGCGCTGCCACATGGGGGAGACTGGAGTCAGCTGCTGGCCTGGGAGGAAGCGGGAGTCACGGCCATAGGTGATCTCTATGAGGACGGCGGTCTTCTTCCCTTTCAAGACCTCTGTGAGCGCCATGATCTACCGCGGGGGGACATTCTTTTGCATGCTGCGCTGTCTGCAGCCATCAGGAAGCATTGGCGCAGTGGGCTGGGGGAGCCGGATACATCTCTCGCTTGCCAATATGTGGTGATGGCGGTGGGTACTTTTAAAGTGGTGACCTGCCTTTACCGTCGGATCACGAGCGACATGCGCAAACCGCTGACGGCGCTGCGTCTCAAGTGGGAGGCGGATCTAGGGGAACCCATTGCAGAGAAGGCTTGGGAGGCGATTGTGGAGCGGCCGTGGAAATGTTTTCGGAATGCAAGGTTCCAACTCATCCAATTCTATATCTTTCATAGGGCCTCTCTCACCCCCGGTAAAATTGCAGAGTACTTTGGGGGGGTCGGGTGATTGCCCCCGTTGCGCTCAGAGTGGGGCGAACCTTCTGCACATGCTCTGGAACTGCCCGCGGGTGGGAGACTTTTGGCGGGAGGTGATGACTGCCCTGCTGACTGTGACAGAGAGAGAGCTAGTGATGTCGCCTGGACTCTGCTTGTTACATTGGTTTCCGCACACCACTAAGACCAAGGTTACTAGCCGGTTTATAGATCTGGGGTTGATCCTGGCTAAGCGAGAACTTACCTCCCATTGGAAGGCGAGGCAGAATCCTAGTTTGGTGAGGTGGAACAGAGAGATGGTGAAGTGGGCTGAGAGTGACGGTAACTATACGTTACAGATGGCTCGGCGTAGTGGCAGTGAGAAGTCTCAGGAAATGGCTTCTGGAGTTTCTCAAACAGCCTCCGGATGATGGTGCGGAGGGTTCAGAGAAGAGGGATGTGGCAGGGGGCACTTGAGCGACCCTTCACCGCAGGGGAGAGGGTGGAACGTGGGGAGATGCCTGGCTCATGGGATCAGGAGGGATGATTTTTCCCGATGTTCTTGTCCGACTCATTGCTGTTTCCCGTATAGTAGAGAGCGTGGGAAGTAGACTGCGAGGTACATCTGGTTTAGTGAATAATTTAGTAGCTGGCGACATGCTTGGGTGGGTGGTTGGAGGGGGTATTGTTGGGGATGTTTTTGAGTAAGAGAGGGGAGAGGGTGGGGGGACTGATGTTCCACTATGTTGTATTGGAGGGTACATGTATGGTGGGCAGCAGGGTAATGTGGATATCTTATGGAATGTTAGATATGGGTCTAGGCTGCGATTGTTGGACTGCTGATGGTATTTCTTTTTATTTTTTATCCTTGTTATTGCCCAGGCATTGGGCGGCGGGGATGTGATTGATTTTACATGAAAATTAATAAAAGTCTGTTTAAAAAAAAAAAAAATCAATGCGCCAAATATATCACCTACTTTTTCTGAAAAACTAGCTCTCTTTCTCCGTGTTAGTCCATTAGTGTCTTCATTGTTTCCAGTGATTCTTTTTACATGATACATTTTTGGAAATACTATCCCAAAGTAGCAGCTTCCGTACCACCGTGCAGGTAACGTATAGTAAGCGTTATTCCCACACGCGTAGTAAACCCCAGGAAATACTGGATCAGTTCCCCCTTGTAGTCCCCAACCTCCCAAAATTAGGAAGTTATGTTCACATTCACCATGGAACCAATAAATATGTTATTTTAATCTATCTTTAACCTATGGAGGCAGGTTTTCCCTTTCTTCACAAAGTCCAGGGACAACGCAGCATGAGGCTTGCCAGCTGTATAAATTCCCTCTTTCCCAGCCCATGGTGGTACTTGGGTTTTCTGTTCAGCAGCTTTCTTTTGGAAATCCTGTCGCCTTCCTTCAACTAAATTCAAAAACACTTTATCGTCTTCACGCAATATACATGTTAAATTATTCTTGTGTGCCTTTACTATATCTATTGATTTCATCGTTAGGAAGAATTTACCCATAAACTGTGCATCTTGACTTCTAATTACTGGATTCATATTCTTTCAAATAGGAAGCTCTGAAAATACTACATCTAAGTTTGAATAATAATACTGAAGTTTTCCGGTTTCATAAAACAGACTTGCTAAAACACTACATGAAATACCATATGTTAAAGGTAAGTGGTGGTATGTGATTCCTTCTGATACTGATGCTGGTAATTTTATACAAACATAACAATCACTAATCTCCATTGTATCTACTTACTGAAACAACAACTTTGCAAAAATATTTAAAGACATAGCATTATCTAGTACTGTGTGATGTAAATCTGTCTCCTCTGCTGCTTCTAATTCTACTATAGCTCCTTTTATTGTAGCTGCTTTCTCATTTGTAACTGTATCATTCTTCTTGTTTGTTATCATAAAATAAGGCACAGCTACTGTTAGTAATAGCCAAACTGAGATCACTAATAATATACTACATATGCAGGCTCTACAACATCTTTGTTTTAAGCTTCGCTTTGGTTGCTCAGTGACTCCATTTCTCGCCATTTTGACCTGAGAAGATATTTTCTCCTCTTACTTTCTTCACTTGGAATTTCAGTCTTTTGTTTAAGGTGGTCCCACTTTTCTTTCATCAATCTGTGTAGCATCTACTTCTTCTGATTCTTCACTCAAATCCAAGTTCTCAACTTCTTCCAAAATCACATAGGTCCACTCAGAGGACTTGTATTAATTGTTCAGAATTCTCAGTCTTGGTATGTTTCTCACAACTGATTGTTTAGACTGAGTTTGACTAGTAACTTCATTCACTTGTTTGGGTCTTACTCTTGTTTTTCTGAGATAGTATCTCAATCTTTTCACTCCACCTCGCCAATTATCACCTTTTCTGAACCTTTTAACCTGTACTGCACTTTCACCCTCTTCGTCTTTTTCTAAAGTTCTTTTATTTTCAGAGTGTCTAGGCACAATCCGTTCTTCTTCTTCTGAATCACTCTCTACCTGTTCCTGTTCAGATCTTATTACATCTGCCTCAACCTGTTCTTCGTCCTCTATCTGGTCCTGTTCGGGTCTTATTTCAAATTGATCTTCCTCTTCTGCCCAAACGTGTTCTTCTTCCCCTAACTGGTCCTGTTCAGGTCTTAATACAGTTTGTTCTTCTGCTGCCTGAATGTGTTCTTCTTCTCCTATCTGTCCCTGCTGAGTTCTTTGTATAGTTCTGTTGACCTCTGCCTGAGTATGTTCTTCTCTCCCTGCCTGGTCCTGCTCGGAGTTTCGGGTAGCTTTGTTCTCTTCTACCTGAGCGTGTTCTTCTACACCTGTCTGATCCTCACTACTTTCCTGTCTCTCTAATCTTGTTCTTCTTCTTGTTTGGATAACAACTTCAGGTATGTCAATCACTGATGTCCATTCCCCCGACTTGTGATTGGTAGTTATTCATCTATTACTTCATAATCTATCACTCTAGATTCTCCGACTTCACAACCTTCGGCTGTCTCAACTGATTCAATCAGTTGCTGTTCTTCTTTAGTGAGGCCTGGAACTCTTTTGGTATGGCTTGCATGAATCCAATTGGGTAAACCTGCACACTTTACTGCTGTGGTAGTGACCAGAATGGCTTGACGTGGTTTATCCCCATCTGGGTCCTAGGCCCAATCTTCTGGCGTGTTTCTTCACTACCACCCAGTCTCCAGGATTCAAATCATGCACCTGTGTTGGCTGCATGGCAACTGCGTCTTCTCCAACCTGGTGAGAGACAGAACGCACTGGGTCAGCCAATCCTTTGCAATAGTCCAATACCAGATCATCAGTTATACTCCTCAATTTATGTCCAGGAATAAATGCGTGTCTCACTGCCCTTCCCATGAGAATTTCATGTGGACTCAATCCTGTTTTTCTGTCAGGAATACTTCGGAGTCCCATCAACATAAGAGGCAATACATCTGGCCATTTCAGTGATGTGGATGCACACACTTTCCTAGTCTTGACTTGATTGTGCCATTTAGTTGCTCAACCACTCCAGAAGCCTCTGGAAGGTATGCACAGTGCAGTTTCTGTTCTATTTTGACTGCTTCACAGATTATTCAAATTATTTCATTATTAAAATGAGGTCCTCTGTCCGATTCCAAAGTGACTGGAAAACCGAAGTGAGGAATCAATTTCCTCAATAGTAACTTAGCAACTGTGAGACTATCATTTCTCCTAGTGGGGTATGCCTCTACCCATCTCGAGAACAGGCACACTATGACAAGTACATATTTCAATCCCTTGCACGGAGGCAACTCAATGAAATCTAACTGAATGGTCCTTCTGCATTTCCAATTGTTCCCCAACTGACCACTGTCTTCCTGCCTGGATTTTGCAGCTGACAAATTAAGCATCTTTGGCAAAGGCTCTCTGCGACTACCCTAAACATCGGATTGTACCAATTTTGTCTGAATAGTCTGATCATTGCATCCCTACCAACATGTTTGTCCCCATGATACATTCTTGCCATTTGAGAGAGTAGGCAGTCTGGCATGACTGGTCTGCCATTGGTGTACACCCATACATCATCTTCTGCTCTCCTTTCACAGACTGATTTCATCCAGATTTCTTTTTCATTTACCTCAACTTCATCCTGCAATTGTCTAACCTCATCCCATGTTTCTAGAGCTGAGAAAAACATAAGTTGGCAGCTGATTTCACTTGTTTCAATCTTTTTGTTATGTGCCATGTTATTTCTAGCACAATATTGAGCAATTTGGTCAGCATATCTGTTACCTGCTGTCACATAGTCATTTCCTGACTGGTGAGCAGCACACTTGACCACTGCTATTTCTTTTGGCAATTGTATTGCTTCCAGTAACTCTTTTACATTTTTGCTGTTTCTTATTGGAGATCCTGAAAAAGTCAGAAATCCCCTCTGCATCCAGAGGTGGCCGTCGTTGTGCACAACCCCGAAACCATATTGACTATCCGTAAATATTGTTATTCTCCAATTTCCCCCAATTTTGCATGCCTTTGTTAAGGCCACTAATTCGGCTACTTGTGCAGACTTGACTTCCGGTAAACAGGATGCTTCCATAACCCCCAAAACTTTAAATACAGCGTACGCTGCACTGAGTCCTCCTCCCTCTGTTCTCATGCATGAGCCATCTACAAATAGTTCATGATCTGGCTCTTTCAGGGGCTCCTCCTTTATGTCGGGACGGAGCTTGGTACATATCTCCGTCATATCCAAACAATCATGATCCACTTCATCTTCCACTTCTTCACAACATGGGTCTGGCAGTAATGTGTCTGGATTCATCATTGTACATCTTATTACTTTCACATTTTCTGCTCCCAGAATCACTCTTTCATACTTAGTCATCCGACTAGGGGTAAGGTGCTGTGTTCGGGTTCTTGTTAAAAGAATCTCAACTGAATGTGGGACGTGGACTTTGACTGGGTGTCCCATCACAATGAATTTACTTTGTTTCAGACTCAATACAAGTAGCAGCTACTGCTTTTAAGCAGCCAGGTAAAGCGGAAGCCACAGGATCCAAAGTAGCAGAAAAATATGCTACTGGACATTGGCTCAATCCATGCCTTTGAGTCAAAACTGCAAGTGCACAACTTTCTCTCTCACTGCAGAACAACGCAAATTCTTTTGTATTACCAGGCATGCCTAAGGCAGGGGCCTCACACAGACAATTTCGCAATTTCACTAACTTTTCTACACACTCATCATTCCAGACATTCGGGTCCTTTACTCTTTCCGAGTTAACTGAATCAATGGTTTTGCCAGTAGGGAAAACCCAACAATCCACTGCCTACAGTACCCAACTACTCCGAGAAACATTCTCACCTCCCTTTGTGTCTGAGGTAGTTGCATTTTCTTGATTATTTTTATTCTCTCTGGGGTCACTTTTCTAACTCCTCTTTCTATTTGTGGCCTAAATATTTAACTTCTTGTTGACAAAACTGCAATTTCTCTGGAGACACCTTGTGTCCCCCTTCGGTCAAATGGTTCAGTAATGCAATTGTGTCAGTGACACAATCTTCTTGTGATTTTGATGCAACTAGTAGGGAATCAATGTATTGTACCAGGACTGATTTTCTGGGCATGACCAATGTTTCTAGACATTTCTTCAGGATTTAATTAAAAACCGAGGGACTCTCTGTATACCCTTGAGGAACTCGGCACCATGCCAAGACACTGTCTTCAAACTTAAAGGCGAACAAATATGGCTGTCTGGGTGCAAAGGAATAGAGGAAAAGGCTTGGCACAAATTAATTACAGTAAACCAGCCTGCATTCCAGGGTATCTGATAAAGGATCACTGCTGGATTTGGCACTACTAGGTAACAAGGCACTACAATTGTGTTGATCTTTCTCAAATCTTGTACTATCCTGTATTAGGACTACTTATTATTTATTTTAAAATGCCTTGTTTAATCATTCTGTCAATTTCTGAAGCAACTCCTGTTTTCACTTCTGGACTCATTTTGTACTGTCGTGTATTGGGAAAAACCGCACTCCTGGATTTACTGTTGTTCTTAATTCTTCTGGTAATTCATTTTCAGTTATCAGTGAAAACATCTCATCTATTTCAGTACCTTGCTTAGCTAGCATCATCTTATATACAATGTCTTCATCAGGGGTTTGGAAAACAACACCATCCAGTGTGCAGTAGATTGTGCAGTTCATCTTGCACAATAGATATCTCCCTAACAGATTTACTGGACTGGAATCACAAACTACAAATCGATGCATGTCTTCAAAATTTCCAATATGTACTTCCATTGGTTTTGTAATTGGGGTTCTAATCTGTTGATTTGACACTCCTACAACTTGGATATATTCTCCCGAGAGGGGTAGGTTTGGGATGTCTGCTGTTCTCACCGTAGACCGGGTAGCACCAGTATCCAACAGAAAAGTGATAGCACTACCTTCCACTTTCCCTTCAATAAATGGACCTGACTGATCTACCGGCAAGGATGTGCCAAGCACACACTCCTCTTCCTCCCCCCTCAGGCACCGTCATTGCGCACAGTCCATCTCGTCAGCATCGTTCTGTAAAAAATATTGTGAAACCACAGAATTTTTCTTACCACTTTCTCTGTGAAATCCGGTGCTTGCACTGGATTTTTGTTGGTTCACAAAGTTTGGCATAGGAGCTGGTGGCACCTGATACTGTGGAATAACTACCTGCTGCGGCTGATTCATAATCACTTCATTCTGCGTCTGTGGATTTAAATTTTGGTTTGGCCCATTATTATTATTCTGAATACTCTTACACTCGTTCTTCCAATGTCCAAGCTTTCCGCACGCATGACAAGGAAACTTCTTCTTCTCTTACTTTACCACCATTCACCATTTGATCACTCTGATTCTGCTCTTTCACCTGATTATCAGTTTGGGTATTTAACTTATTTTCCTGCTGTTCTGCCAATTTCACTTGTGCCCACATCATTTTCTCCTTTAGCTTTCTCTGCCTTGCCTCAATGTTGTCTCCGCAATATTTGGCATATTTCAAAATCTCATCTATCGACTTGCTCTGCCAGCACAACATGTGCTGCTGAATCATCTGACTAATCTCTGGTTTCAAGCCATACACAAACCGATACACAAAATGTCCCATATCCTTATCACCAATGTTCTCAAAACCACTATACTGCTTAAACACCTGCAGTAATCGTCCATAATGCGCATGTACAGACTCATTTGGCTCTTGAGTTGTTCTATCTATCTTTACCCAATAAATTTCTTTAGGAGGGATTTTCCCTTTCAAGAAAGTAATTGCTTGGTAATATTTCTTCATCACCTACTCTGAGGGTGCTCCTGTTTTCGGGTCTCTAGCATACTCCTCACTCGGCCAATCAACTGTGATCTTACACTCTGTCCATAAGTCAGCAGGTACCACAATATCAAACAAACCATCCAGATCCTTCAACAAAACCTTCGAAACCTTCACAAATCTTTCAACCTGTTTGTACCATTCAACGGGTTTCTCTCTCAATCCAGGGAAGTCATTTGTAAATGACAAAATGTCCTGTCTGCTCCACGGAACATGATCATATCCACCACCAGGAACCTCTCTTATGGGGCACAATCTTTCTGCCTTTTCTGATTCTTTTACTAAGAATGCAGATGATGCTTCCTTTGCTTGTGCTCCCTTCTTCTTTCTTGTCCATCTAGTTCTTCACTTGTCAATGTCTCCCCACTTCTGCAAAATATTCATTAACTCCTTTACCTGTAGTTTCCTACCAGACACATACATATTCTACAAATTTTTGTCAGTAAACTCCACTCAATATTGTTTCTGTGATAATTTTGATCTCCCTATATCTACTCTAATCTCTGAAGCAAGTTCTGTCAATCTCTCACGAAACAATTTTGCATTTCTGGTTATACTCCTACAAATTAACAACAACTCCTCCTCATTATAAAGATTCAACCTGTCTATTCCCACATTTCCAGCTATCATTTCTTCCAACTCCACTTTCAATCTGTAAATATCTCAAATCTTTGGTGTTGAGCTTTGTTTTTCTATTCCCTGTGCCCATCTCTCCAAATCTTCTAGAGTGACTGCTGTTGAGCTTCTAGTTCCAAAGGGTAACATTGACCCTCTTTCTTTTGAATTTCCGGGTATGACTTTTTTCGGAGTTTCAGTCAAAGGTTCCCTCATTGGAAAATCCATTATTGAAATGACTGAATCACATTCACTAGCCTGATCATCAGATATTATTACTTCTTTTCTGGGATTACACAAAGGAGTTGTTACAACTTGAGGTTTTGGATTACTTATTTTCTCTCCATATAATGAGATAACAGGACCTATTGTCACTGGTACTGTCAATGCTTCAGTATTTAAATTCAATTGACTTATTTTCTGTACTACTTCCTCTCTAGTTCTATTTAATGCTTCTCTTTCTTTATCTTGAAGCACCCTATTGACTGATGTATCATATACAGTTTGAGGAATTAAGGGTGCTCCCTTTACCGGTGCACTTGGGATGACTCTACTGGGTCCTTCTTGGTACGGTGGGGGATTTTTAGTTAAAATGTCCTCCAACAATTCGTCATCTGATTCACCATATCCTGTCACATTCAGGTGTTTTATTTTGTCCCTACACTTGCTTCCTGATTGTTTTTCAGCCATTAACACTGGGTATAAACCTTCTGATACCATAGCTCTTCTCCATTGCTTCATCTGACCTTCGCGCGACTCATGCAAATATCTGGGGAAAAATCCTCTATATCTCTTACCACCTCTGCATTTCTCTTGTTCATATGACTCAGTTTCCCATTCTTCCAAAGCCTCATACTGAGTTAACCTAGGTCCTGGTTCTAAATCATTCCTTCTCATTCTCAAATTCTGAAGAATTCTTCCATTAAACATACCACGTTCTGGAAAAGATAAAACTCCATCACCTTTTGTATATTCCATCCAATTTTCCAACCATACACAAGTATGATATCCCCTTTCTTTCATCATAAAGGTAGCAGGTGTTTTTGGTTGCGGAGTAGGAATTCCCTCTCTATACAATACAGGCTTATCTTTCTTAAAGAAATTCTTAATTTACTTTATTAATGAAATTTTTCTCTTTTCTTTATACATTCTGGATGATCGATATATGAAAGAATATTCCGCAAACCCTTGAATTCTACTATCTGCGTGACTCACACCAGCAGTCAAAACAGAATCCAACATACAATTTCTCTTTCGACCAATCTATCTGTTTAACCAATCAGACTCAGGCTCACGCTCGTGGTCTGACCAATGCTAGCACGGCCGTTTATGACGTCTGTATTACTCCCCACTACTGACCCCTCCTTTACAATTTTGCTCCTGTCACATGCCTACTGTTTCAACCAATCCCAGCGCGGCTCTCTGTGATGTCAGTACAACTCCGGCGACTGACCCTTCCCTTCACAAGGTAATACGAAAACTTATTTCTTAATACTTTTCATTAAATTCTTTGTTAATAACAACATAAAAACATTTGCTACTCTGCCTGTTCCACTAAACAAAGGATAGAGTTTGACTTATTCTGGAGTCTCAGAATTGCTCCTCTTCTACTGAGAGTAAAAACCTATGTTTACCCTTCATCCAAGCTCGAGAGAACCTGCTACTCCTTCAGTGTTACCCTTACTAGGAAATAAGACCAAAGTTTCACCAGCGAACCTTCCGCTATCATTCACTCTCACTTTTATACAAAATAGTCCCTAATTTAACACTGCCAGGCCTGCATAGCTTCTCAGTGTTATTCCAACAGACGAGTAACTTCACTGCAGTGTGGCTTCTGTCACCACCCACTATTAATTTCCCGGAAATTCTGGACAACATAAAACAAAGACGCTAACTTCTTTTGTTAAGCATAAATCAATAACCAATACTTATCACCAAACTAGTCAATAATAACCATAAATCTGCTACCAGAAAACTGATCCAGCGGCGTACCAACAACAGATACTCTACTACCATATACTCACCTGGGCCCATAAACACAATCTCGAGTAGACCGCTGGACTGGTTTATACGTTTTTCACAATGTTTAGGATTAGTCTAAAATACCTCTATTCATCTTTAACTAACCCTTCACAGATCAAAAAGCTCTTTCCTCTGGTCGATGGACCATTAGTTGAACTAATTGATGGTGATAATTAACATAATTCTGACTTATCTATACTCCAAAGTAAAACAACCAAAGACTCAGGAAAGTTTTAAGTCTTTATCTAAATTGAATTGCATGTGAACCCCTTCAAATACACAGTACAAACACCATCATTCTTAGGAGAGAAAATTCAATTGATTAATCATCAAACACAAACTATAGACTTGCACAATGATCAATGCTCAGAAAGGAGAGGACAGAGAGAAAAGAACATCTGCGAATAACAAGATATATAATTACCAAGAATAGTGTGAAGACCAACCCCCTGGCCAAGGAGCTGGTAGGGGTCCCCTGTGATAGGTCAGGCGACAAAGGCTTCAGGACAGGACTCAGGACAGGATAGTTGACCTCTCTAATGCCGCCGATTTTGCCGAACCCCTCTCTGACACTCTCTTCCTCCTCGAAATTCTTCTGCAATCTTCTGATCTAACCCAATCAAATTAGGATAGAAAGTTCTGCTTCAGGTTCTGCATTCGGCTCTTTATCAACATCTCACAGCATCTCTCTCAGCATCAGCACCTCTCGCTACTCCGACAGCACCCACGACTCACAGCATCTCCGCATCAACGTCTCTCTAACTAACTAAAGCTACCTCAATTATACCTTTCGTTCTTTTATGTTCCACCCACTAAAGTTTCAATATCGTAAAAATACGAAATCTAATTGGTCAGGCAAGGGGGGATGTTCATCACACCATGCTTACATGTCATTTAAATCAGTTGCACTGTTGTTCCCAAACCCATCCCCTTAATTTTTTATTCAAAACGTTATTCCCATCCATTACATGTATCCATTTTGAAACAATAATGACACTACGATGAATAGAACATCTCTTTGCTGAACTCTGCACCATCCGTTCCCAGGCTATGACACTCAGATTGGACTCTGTTTAAATATTCCATCATTGAACTTCATGACTTCTTTCTAATAGACATGCGCAGTTGTTCTCTGATTCAGCTCACTTTAGTCATACATGAGGCCCAGATACGCACTAGTAAATAAAGTCAGAGAGACAAATATTAATTGCACAGATAAATGGTTTCCCTGTATACCACCCACCTCTACTCTATTCTCATTTATTTATTATTACTTTCCCCGCATTAGCGTTAGTAAAATAGCACGTTTTAGTTTCAGCCAAGCAGGTGTCGTGCACGCAAGTCTTCAAGACTACATTTTAGTGCCTTCTGCTCATGCTCAAGAATTTCCCTCCAAGCGTTACTCGTCATACTGCGTAGATGCAGTTGACGCATGTGCAGTAAAGATTTCCCCGTTAAAGTGGTTTTAGTCCTTCGTTCATGTTAATTGCATTAGTAAACACATAAGCAAGCTTCTCTAACCTGTGTGGTGCACATTAGTTTTACACAAGACAATTTTAATAACTTGTTAGTAAGTTAAAGGAGCGGATTGGTTCCGAGCAAGTCTCTTTTCTACGAGTCCTTGCTGCATCACTAGGAGCCAGCTGGTTCTGGAAGAAGGGTGATAGAAGACCTTAGGAGCTCGGACAGGGGGTGATAGGAGCCAGCTGGTTCTGGGAGAGGGGTGATAGAAGACCTTAGGAGCTCGGACAGGGGGTGCTAGGAGCCAGCTGGTTCTGGAAGAGGGGTGATAGAAGACATCAGGAGCTCTCAGCAGGGGACCTTGGAGACAGCTGGGTCTGGAAAAGGGGGATAGAAGACCTCTGGAGCACAGAGGGTACTGGGTGTTAAGGTGCCTGCTGTTGCAGGGAAGTAACTCCTTTACTCCAAGGGAGATTCTTCTGTCGTCCAGCGAAGTGTAGACCGTCGAAGTATGTGGTTTCTGCTTGCAGAGTTTAGTCCAGGTAAAATCTAAAGTCCTGTAGTCAGGTTTCCTACTTTATACCCAAGGAAGGCGTTGGACAAACTCTGGGGACCCACCTAGGGGAGGGTCAGGACAGAGGGGTGTTTACACCCATGTCCTTTGTCCAGTTTCGCGCCAGAGCAGGAGCAAATGGCTCCTGCAACCGGTTTGAGCTGGACTATGCACAGGGACACCAAATGTTCCCCCAGTGCAGACTTTCTGGCACTCTCAGAGTGCACCCACCCAGCCCCAATACACTAAAGCCTGTGTGGGAGGTGGTCACACCTCCCTGTGACAGGAAACCTATTGTCAGGCCCTTCTCTGCTCCAGCTTGGCTCAGCAGCAGGAGGGCAGACGTGTCTGTGGCGGGCAGCATCCATTTTGTGATGCCCAGGTCGAGAAAGCTGGTACCGTGTGTACCGGTGTTTCACATAAGTCCCTCTAGAATGGTCGAATCATACCTCCCCCGCCAGTTACTGCTGGGGAGGTATGATTCCAAGGTGTTTGACACCAAACACGACATGTTTCTAAGCAGCCGTTTTAAAGTTAGCATTTACAGCGAGGTTATAATGCACTTAAATATATATGGTTGGCTGCATCACAGACTACCCAGGAAAAGAGGTTCCGAAGGCTGCAGAGGGGCTCTGCTCATGCAGGGGCACCCTCTCACATAAAACCCAGCACCCTGCCTTCAGGATTGATACGGCCTGCCATAGGGGTGACTGATAGGTTTATATGTGCAGTGATTTAGAATAGATATAGGTAACCTATATCTAAGTAAGGGGTGCATGCATCACCTTACACAGGCTGCTGTAGCAGACCTGTTGTGTCATTTTGAATGGCCTCTCAGGGGTGGCACAATACATGCTTCAGCCCCTGGGCGGCCATTGGGGTACCTATGCCCTGGGTACATGGTGTACAATATACTAGGGACTGATAAGGGTACCCCAGAATCCAATCTGGAGTGTACCTAAAGTACATGCACAACCAATTTAGGGAGAAAGCAGATAAACTGGGGTCCTGATTAGCAGGATCCCAGTCAAACTAGTAAAAACCAGCAAAACACCAGGAAAAAGGTGGGGGTAACCATGCAGTCAGATTCCACCTTCCTATACTGGGAGCCAGCTGGGTCTGGACGAGGGGTGATAGAAGACCTCAGGAGCTCTGAGAGGGGACTATGAGCCAGCTGGGTCTAGAAGAGGGGGATAGAAGACTTCAGGAGCTCTGAGGGGGGTAGTGGGAGCTAGCTGGGCTGGAAGAGCGGCGATAGAAGACCTCAGGAGTCCTGAGAGGAGACTATGAGCCAGCCGGGTCTGGAAGAGGGGTGATAGAAGACCTCAGGAGCTCTGAGAGGGGACTAGGAGCCAGCTGGGTCTAGAAGAGGGGAATAGAAGACTTCAGGAGCTCTGAGGGGGGTAGTGGGAGCTAGCTGGGCCTGGAAGAGGGGCGATAGAAGACCTCAGGAGTTCTGAGAGGGGACTATGAGCCAGCCGGGTCTGGAAGAGGGGGGATAGAAGACTTCAGGAGCTCTGAGGGGGGTACTAGGAGCCCGCTGGGTCTGAAGAGGGGTAATAGAAGACTTCAGGGGCTCTCTAGGGGGTACTAGGAGCCAGCTGGGTCTGGAAGAGGGGTGATAGAAGACTTTAGGGGCTTTGAGAAGGTTACTAGGAGCCAGCTGGGTATGGAAGAAGGATGATTTAAGACCTCAGGAGCTCAGAGGGGGTTCTAGGAGCCAGCTGGGTCTAGTGAAGGGGTGATAGAAGAGCTCAGGAGCTCATAGGGGGGTACTGGGACCCAGCTGGGTCTGGAAGAGGGGTGAAAGAAGACTTTAATGGCTCTCGGGGGTACTGGGAGCCAGCTGGGCCTGGAAGAGGGGTGATAGAAGACCTCAGCAGCTCTGACGGGGGGTACTAGGAGCCAGCTGGATCTGGAAGAGGGCTGATAGAAGACCTCTGGAGCTCTGAGGGGGGTACTAGGAGCCAGCTGGGTCTGGAAGAGGGGTGATAAAAGACTTTAGGGGCTCTGAGAAGGTTACTAGGAGCCAGCCGGGTCTGGAAGAAGGATGATAGAAGACCTCAGGAGCTCAGAGAGGGGTACTAGGAGCCAGCTGGGTTTGGAGAAGGGGTGATAGAAGACTTCAGGCACTCTTAGGGGGGTACCAGGAGCCAGCTGGGCCTGGAAGAGGGGTAAGAGAAGACAACAGGAACTCTCAGGGGGTTACTCGGATCCAGCTGGGTTTGGAAGAGGGGGGATTGAAGACCCTCAGAAGCTCTAAGGGGGTGGGGTACTAGGAGACAACCGGGTCTGGAAGAGTGGCGATAGAAGACCTCAGGAGCTCTGAAAGGGGTACTTTGAGCCAGCTGGGTCTGGAAGAGGGGTGATAGAAGACCTCAGGAGCTCTGAAAGGGGTACTTTGAGCCAGCTGGGTCTGGAAGAGGGGTGATGGAAGACCGCAGGAGCTCTGAAAGGGGTACTTTGAGCCAGCTGGGTCTGGAAGAGGGGTGATAGAAGACCTCTGGAGCTCTGATGGAGGTGCTAGGAGCCAGCTGGGTCTACACAGGGGTGTTTGGGGACACCAGGATCTGACGGATGGTGTGAGATGTTCTGGACTGGAGTCTGAAGAGGTGTGTAGAAGCCAGCAAGGTTTGCAAGAGGAGTGTTAGAAGACACCAAGACCTGTGAAGGGATAGTAGGTGGTGCTAAGAGACACCTTGGCCTGGGAGATCATAGCATGGGACTGTCTGAGGTTTGCAAGCTAGAAGCCAACTGAGCATGGAAGAAGGTTGCTAGGAGAATCCAGAACCTGACAGATGCTGTTACGAGATGTTGCAGAGTTTCCAGAGGGTTGTAGACAGCAGCAAGGTCTGGCAAAGGATGGTAGGTAGTGTTTGGGGTCTACAGAAGGGTGCCAGGACCCAGTGGCGTTTGGAGGAAGGGGGCCAGAACACAGCCATGTCTTGTTAAGTGCATGTTAGAGGACAGGCTCTAAGGGGGGGGGGGGTCATGGTAAGAGGCATAATAGTCTGAAGAGGGGTGCTGATGGGGTCTGGAGAGTGTGCTTTTAGATGTCAAAGTTCAGAGTCGGTGGTTCTCTTGTGCAACAGAGCAACAATGTCATGAGATGACATATAGTCTGTTTCTTAATTTACTTAAATTCAGCTCATCACACTCAGCCAATCTGTCCCCTTTTTAGGTCTCCCCTGCAGAAGGATGTATCTGTCTGTCTGTAGGTCTCCCCTACAGAAGGATGTATCCGTCTGTCTGTAGGTCTCCCCTACAGAAGGATGTATCCGTCTGTCTTTAGGTCTCCACTACAGAAGGATGTATCTGTCTGTCTGTAGGTCTCCCCTACAGAAGGATGTATCTGTCTGATGAGAACGCGTGCTATCGGGGAAGCACACACAACACACCCCACAACATACACGTACATGCTGATAAAGAAAGGGGCTTTTGGGCGGCTCCTTCTAGCTGCTTTAGTCACTGTTTGGCAGGACAGTCCATCAGCAATGGTATCCACCCAAGGCATTTCATGGCAGTAAACTACTTCAGAAAGCAGTTGACGCTCATGTTTGCACCATTGCCCTTCTATATTTTGCAGTTGCTCGGTTATGATTCTTTCCACCTGTGAGCCCAACAGTTAATCAAACTCAATATGAGTCTTTCCTGATACATGGAGGGCGAACACAGAGCAGTGCCGTGAGCACGAGAGAAGTCACCTACAGCGTGCTTCTCCTTTAGGGACTGACTGCTATACTGCTTAACCAGAAGGCCCCCAACGTGTGTGCGTCTCCTTTAAGGAGTGACTGCTATACTGCCTAACCAGAAGGCGCCCACGGTTTGCTTCTCCTTGAGGAAGTGACTGCTATACTGCCTAAACAGAAGATGCCCACAGTGTGCGTCCCCTTGAGGGAGTGACTGCTATACTGCCTAACCAGAAGGCGCCCACCGTGTGTTTGTATCTTAGGGAGTGACTGCTATACCTCCTAACCAGACGGCGCCCACGGTGTGTTTGTCCTTTAGGGAGTGACTGCTATACTGCCTAACCAGACGGCGCCCACCGTGTGCTTGTCCTTTAGGGAGTGACTGCTATACCGCCTAACCAGACGGCGCCCACCGTGTGCCTGTCCTTTAGGGAGTGACTGCTATACCGCCTAACCAGACGGCGCTCACCGTGTGCTTGTCCTTTAGGGAGTGACTGCTATACCTCCTAACCAGACGGCGCTCACCGTGTGCTTGTCCTTTAGGGAGTGACTGCTATACCGCCTAACCAGACGGCGCTCACCGTGTGCTTGTCCTTTAGGGAGTGACTGCTATACCGCCTAACCAGACGGCGCTCACCGTGTGCTTGTCCTTTAGGGAGTGACTGCTATACCTCCTAACCAGACGGCGCCCACCGTGTGCCTGTCCTTTAGGGAGTGACTGCTATACCGCCTAACCAGACGGCGCTCACCGTGTGCTTGTCCTTTAGGGAGTGACTGCTTTACCGCCTAACTAGACGGTAGCCTAGTGTTGTGACATGACAGGCTGTTTACCTGTCACCTACTGGCCTCTTCTGTCTCATAGGGTCTGCCAGTCTCCCTTCAACGGTCTGTCCGTTTAATCTCTGTGGGGTATCGGTAAAAGGTACTTACACACTGTGTGTGTACGGCGTATGATGAATGTGGAGGCAGTGTGCATGCCCGACAGAGTTTAGGTGGGAATCAGTTTGACCCCCTGTGAACTTCAGTTGAATACCGGGCTGTGGCCCCTGGATTAGCGGGGTGGTGCAAGCTTGGCGGCGGGACCACCGCCTATACATAACGCTCCAAAGTTTGCCCAAAGATTGCCCAAGCAAAAGCAGCACTCAAACACCAGCGTAAGGTTACGAGCCTTTATTGAGAAACTTTGGAGCGTTATGTATAGGCAGTGGTCCCGCCGCCAAGCTTGCACCACCCCGTTAATCCAGGGGCCACAGCCCGGTATTCAACCGAGCTACTTAGTGGAGCACCAGCGTTGGATTAAGGACTGTTCCCGTTCGTTGAGGCCCATTCAGGGCTTCTGAATCTTTTTACCCGGCAGAATATTAGTGCAGCCATCCATGGCAATAATTTGTTTCTGAGACTGCATTCCCCACAATGCTCCACAGACTTAATTAAGCAGCCCCATAAGGGGGCGTGGAATTGAGCATATATATGTGGTGTTGCGACCGGAAACAGCACGCATCCTTTTCCGCTGGAAGCCTCTGATGAAGAAGGGATTAACTTTTGAAACGCGTCAGGCTATGTACGACGGAATCGCTGCCAAATGGAATTGACGGATGGGATACAATTCGTACCTTCAATAAAGGCTCGTAACCTTACGCTGGTGTTTGAGTGCTGCTTTTGCTCGGGCAAACTTTGGAGCGTTATGTATATATATATATATATATATATATATATATTAAATATGATATAATGTAGTGTCACTGTACATATATGCATAGTCAATTAAAGTAAACCCACAGTATTTTGGTACTTCACCTTCTGGTAGCGTGATATTCTGCGGTCAATATTAAAGTGAAACGCTATTTTGAGTCTACATCCGGCAGATAAAGTAGGTGAAGTAAGGGACATACTTTTTCCAAAAATATTCCGTCTCCTGTTAAGTCCTACTCCTCCTTTTTTCTTCCTAAATCCTCAGTGCATTGTTGAGAAACCTCCTTTGAAAATAACATACTATACAAGGAATTGGCTTCACCAGTGAAATTGCAACTTGACCATAAAAGCTTCAAACTAAAATAGAAGCTTTGCCATTTGTGGAATATTCTGTACTTTAATTTAGGCCAAACTTTTGTTTTTCCACCTAGTGTTTATGTGATCAACTTTAAGAAATGTTTAAATAAGTAATTTTTTTCCTTTACAAAACAGGATCCTTCTCTTGTCCCTCATGTATGTGTTGTTCTTTGTTGTTTTTGCTCTCAGGGAAGCCCTCAAGCCCCTTTTCCCACTTCTCACGTATACATACAGACATAAGGACTGCTCCACTTCAGTAAAGAGTGAAAGGCGCCCATCTTTAAGGAACCCTACATCACAGTGCAGAAACCCTACACAAGCAGGTTTCTTCTCTTACTCATTGACCTGTAGTGCAGCTCTCCGCTGCCTTTGTCTAGGCTCATGCCACAGGACTACCACATACATACATGCACACACACCTACATACATACATACACACACACATACATAGATATATACATACATACACACATAGATATATACATGCACACACAGATACTTACACACACATACATATATACAAAAATACTAACAGTATGATCTGTCATCCCCATACCTGATGTTGGTGCCCGGCACACATTGCAGATTCTCCTTGGTGGAAGATAGACATGTACCTTCTGCATGGCCCCAGGAGCTGATCACTCATTTCCAATGTGATCTTTTGGTCTCCAATGATCTATTTCAGCTGGAATTAAATTTTGTTGAAAACAGCAAATTAAAGATAAGATGGTTTATGTCTCTATTCCATGGATTATTCTCATATTCTCAGTGGGCCTGCTCAGTTTAACTCACTTGAAATTGAAGCGTCTGTGTCCCACTGGTCTGCTTGAGGCCTCATGCAGTCCTGGAAACATCCCTGTGTCTCTGAAGGCCACTGCATGTTTGGGAAGGCTTCAGAGCTCAGAGGGACTTCCTGCAGTCCCTTCACACCACCTTCAGCCTGACATCTTTGCAGTGTCCCTGCCATTTTGCATGATTGCATCAGTGTCTGCTTTCTGGTTACTGTGCGCTTCATCTAGTAGTGAAGTCCGTAGCCAAGCACAGATAGAAAGGGACGGTCATTTACTTTCCTAGCCATGTGTCCTGACATGTCTTCCCTGCAGGCTTTTTCCTTTCCTTCAATTTCTGTCCTAAGTTTAAGGACCCCCTATGATGATTCTGCTTCTTCCTGCTAAATATTTAGGGACAGAAGTTGAGTATGGACACATTGCACCCAGAATAGTGTGGACTAGAGGTGGTAAGTGTGACATTTGTGCTGTCTTAAAATGACAAAGAAGATACCAAAGAACAGTAGTCAAAGAGATCAAATAAAGCGAAAAACTGAAAACACAATAGTGTAAACATTTTGTGTAGTACCTCTGTTGTAAGGAGAATTATTCTTGTATTGGAAACCCCATTTTTTTAAACGTGTATCCACCTAAATAATGAATATGTTCTTTTCTTCTGTCATTTGTGCAGGGTTTGCGTGTTTGAAGGTGTGCCGGCGGACAACAGATGGGTCGACTCTTGCAAACTACAAAGAATCCGCCCACACCGCACGACTGAAACATTCCTCTTCCCTTCGACCGAAGGACCTGCTTCAAGGCACCTCATTGGAAGCTGCCATGTCTGCAAAGAGGAAAGGCAAGCGGCCGACCTCTCGGCTGGTGCTTGAAGGAAGCCGAGAGCGTCTAGCTCGACAAAGGGAAGAAGCTCCTGGTGTGAAGAAACTAGAGAATTTGAATGGGAAAATTGAGGAGACCCTGATTGAGCAAAAGGAAGAGATGTTGTTTTTGAAGACCGCGGAGTCTCTTATGAGGGAAACGGACGTGGATGCTGGTGTCAAAATGGAGCAGGACCCTCTTAATGATTCTCTTGTTAAAACGGAGGAGGCTGCTATTGGGGACATGGAGAAGCACTCTCTTGTGAGAAGGAGGTCTCCTCTTGGGGACATGGAAGAACATCCTCATGTTACTCCTCAGGCGTCTCCGGTTAGGGACCAGCAAGGTTACTCTACTGTGAAAACTGAGCTGGCTTCTCTTGGAGTGACGGAGGATGCTCTGGATGAGGACAGAAAAGCAGCTGAGCTGGAAAGCAGCCTGGAAGAACCCAAACCAGAAGCTCGGCTGCAAACAACTATCCAAGGAGTTACTCTCTGCAAGATGGGAGCAGGCGATGATCCTGAGGCCTTCCTTTCCGCATTTGAGTCTGCTGCGACACATGCCCTTTGGCCGAAGGAGCAGTGGGCCATGCGCGTGGCTCCCTTCCTTTCAGAGGAGGCCTACGCTATTTACCAGTCCCTGCCGTTTTATACTGCTGAAGATTATGATCAGCTAAAGGAAGCCCTTATTGATCACACAAGCATGATTGAGGAAACCTATCGGAAGAAGTTCCGCAGTGTCGCCTTCACAACAGGATCAAAGCCGAGTATGGTGGCCCATACGCTGCAGGACCTGGGCCGGAGATGGCTGAAACCAGAGATCCGCAGCCCCGATGACATCTTGGAGCGCATCATCACTGAGCAGTTCATAAAGATCCTACCAGCGCAGGCTGGCGAGTGGTTGACACAGCAGCACGTGAGGACTCTCGACAGAGCGGTGCAGTTGGTCGAGGGGTATTTGGCAGGTGAAGCTGTTGGACGTGCCTCCAAAGCAGGCAGTTCGGATGCCTGGATGTCCTCCTGGGCTGAAGAGCCACACGCAGAAGGTATGAAGCATGTTGTCCTGTAGCCTTTACACATCAGCTCCTTTCTGAGGCAGATTATCTAAAGATTGCAAAAATACACGTGAGTTCACCATACTTTTAATACATCTACCAAAGAAAATATAAATGAAAAACTCTTCATTATTCTCGATATCCAAAAGCCAACATGCTTAATTGTTCTCCTTAAATTTCCCTAAAATTCTGAGTTAGCTGTTGGAGAATATGGAGGGCACAGAGGGACAATAGGGCAGGAGTCCTCCTTCACTTCCAGCTCAGTGTCTGGTGTTCCTTGAAACCAGTCTTCCATGAGTGTTGAGCACGTTTAAGGGGTCTCCTTGGGTGGTGAGGAAGGAATGGTGAAGAAGAACTGATTTTATTCTAGTTTTATGGTTAGGTTAGCTTGCCATATAGTTGCCTTGCAGGAAGCGTGCTCGTCCTCAGGCCCCTCTGTTGGTAAACCTCTGGAGCTAATGTCCTTCTCGGACAAATGCAGAAAGATACCTTGATCCTGTTGAGCATGTTATTTAATCAGCCACCTCTTACGGAATATGTGTTACTAGTCAGGAGGTTTCTTTTGGATTAAGGGCAAGCAGTATTATAATTAAGGCTCACAATTTCATTTATATCTTTTCCTGATTTATCACCTATATACAGACAACAAATTTTCCCTCTTTATTTATATTTTAAACGTGAAAATTCAAAATTTGAGTGCAGTGCTTTGTGAGTATCAAAAGCTTAGGAAGCCAAAAATACATAAACTTTCCTGATAACCCCTTGATACATATGTGGTTCATGTATGATGCAAAGAAGGGTCACCGTCAAACATAAACTGTAAAGAAATATCTAAAAATGAAGGTGAAGAGAAATAAAATTCATACTACAAATGGAATGCTCAACACTGGGACAGGGAAGAGTAGGTCTTGGATCCAATCGTGAGCAGCCATCCATGCCTACATCAGTTCATCAATAGAATCACACAGAGATGCCTAGGAATGTGATCAGTTTGATTCCAGGGGTTGATGTGTCTTGGGGGCAGCGGCAGGGTAACACCCAGACAGTAACCCAATCTAGGAGAGCTGTTAGAATGTCTTGAGAATCAATTCCCCATGAATACCTGAGACCAGATTAACATGGGTTAGACTAATCTGTATAATATAGGGTCACAATTTCCAGAATTCTCATACTGCCCAGATTACGCCCCCTTGAGGCTGTGCATGTAAACTTTCACGCAATGTGAAGGGAAAAATTATCTTACGCGCATTGTATATCATCAAATAGTGAGGTTTAAACATAACTCGATTACGGGGATACGTCGTCGATAAATCAAACAGACCGGGGCATATCCCAAGGCGTTACCTCACATCAACCTATATATGCAACAGGAAACACTGAATCATTTTCGCAAATTTGGTGCTATAGAATATTAATGAATTATATTGCATTCGTCTATCAATTATCATGAAACATCAGATTGATGATTTGAATGTATGGAGTGGCATGACAAGTTAAACCTGTGTAAGTATATCCTGGAGTCTGTTTTCAGTCTCCATTTTGTTTGTGTACATGTTTCTTTGGATGGTGGGGCACGATGATCTGAAGAAGGCGGTGTGTTATCACTACAAAGTGGCAACTGCCACTTTTGATATAGTTAGGATCAGATTTCCATAGTAAATGGATTTTTTGGTTTGATAATAACTTTGGTGCAGTTTGACGAATCTTCACAAAACCTTCCTCAAAAACAGATGAAACCAACCGAGCTCCTTTGTGAGAAATTTTGGGCCGGTGCATTAAGCCGGGGCCGATACAAATGCGGGGTTCCTAGAAATCATTTTCCCCTTGCAATTTACCATAGGAAAGTTGAACAGCCCAGAATTGCACCAAATTTGTCAGAATGCTCGATCTTTACAGAGAAAGCGTGTTTTTGTGATTTGGTGAAAATCCATTCAGCGGTTTAGAAGAAATTAAGCTTTAAAATTTATAGATATTTAGCGACACAGTACAGAGAGCAAAAACAACAAATGAAGCCTTCTGACTGGCTGGTTCCACGGGACTGGGAACAGTCCCATGAGACTGTGCGATGGTATGTCTGGCCGCAACATGAAGAGAAATGTTGCGGCTGCCATTTTAGAACTCTGGTACACAGTCCCCATGTCCTGAAAATTAAAATAAAACAATATATAAGGGATCAGGGTAGGGGTACCCGGACCCCATGATTCTTGTAGGAGAGGTCCTAGAGCGAGCCCTCCCTAGATACAAAGTGCAAAAATATTATTTTGCATTGCCGCATACTTGCTGTACTTATCGCTCCTTGTGCCCCTCCACTCCAGGTGAAAATTTGCAGGAGTATCGCAAAACTATCGCAAGGCTACTGTGGGAACCAAAAAACCAGAAAGTAAAGTTGGGTGGGTGTTTGGTGGTGCATGCCCGTTGGGTGTTGGCCAGCAATAGGGGTTTGGGCGCCTGCATGTAGTTGAATGGTTGAATGCAGTGTCGCCCACAGACCAGGCCCAGCAGCCAACCCCACACCATGCACAGTTGAAGGACATGGGCATGGCGGGGGGTTGCCGCAGGAGTTTGTACACCGGGTCTGGCCACAGGGCACGTTCTGCACCCAATTACCTGCTGCACACGGCCTTGCTCTGCCAGGGGTTGGGGTAGTAAGGTGTAGTAATAAAGTCTTACTTCATATTAAAAACAAAATCCTTCCCTGGAAAAACAAAGGTTAAAGCGATATTATAGTCAAACATGGTAATACCTTACTTTACTTTAAAAAACATAACCTTAAAGTGACATGATAGGTGAAAATGTTTGCGAAATGTTATTTTAACCAAAAAAAACACAGGAATTCATCAGTTATAGTTAACTGAAGTAACTATAACTTGAAAACTAGCCATGCACTGCTTATGCCCTCACACATTAGATCACTCATGAAATGTACTATGATATTATTGATAACATCACTGATGGCACATGAAATGACATCATTAACGAAATCAATGCATTTCTAAGTTAAAAAAAATATATAGTAAGGCATTACCATACCCAATTAAAGCATCACTTTAACTTTTGCTTTTTTCAGTGAATATATTGTGTATAAATATATATATATATATATATATATATATATTACCTACTGGCAGTCGCCAGTAGGTAGTTATAGTTAGGATCTATTTTCCATAGGAAATCTGCAAAATTCTATTTGAAATAACGTTGGCGCCGATTGACGAATCTTCGCGAAATTTTCCAAACTTTTGGCCGGCTCCGGCCCGCTCCTATCCTGATAATTTCACGGTGATTCGTCAAGCGGGGACTGAGAAAAAAGGGGGGTCCCAAAACGCGTTTTCCCCATGCATTTTCCCATAGGACCTGTTGACGCAGCTACAGCCCGAACTGCTGAACGGAATTACACCAAATTTGGCAAAGAGGTAGTCCTCATTTCAGACTCGTGCCTTTTGCTTAAATGGTGTAAATCCGTTCTCTAGTTCCTGAGAAAATCAAAATCAAAATCACATATATATCTGGGCGGAGCCTAACCTCACATCTCATCGTGAGATCTGATTGGCTGTCAGCACTTCATCCAAGAAGTGTTGGCAGCCATCTTGGGACTAATATACATGGTTGCACCTCATTAAAAAGCATTGCAGTTAATAGAAGGTTTTAAGACTTTAGTTACATTATAAATCATTTGTTGATGGTACCATACTCATTTTAGGAATTGTGGTGTGTTCTAAGGTGATTTTACCATGTGAAAAAGCCTTCTGCTGTGATATCATGAATCATGTTTGAGAGAAAACCATTTTCTCATGCTTTTCCCACAGAGGTTTGGAAAGTGATCTATAAGCTAAACTGAGAGCATATTTTCTGTAAATTTACATTATCTTTCTCAGTCATGTGAGAATGAAGTCTGACATTCTCAGTAAAACATGTTCATCCAACAAGGGCAGAGACTGTCAGTTGATTCCTTTGTGTTCTACTGCAGCTTCCCAGAGTGTTCCAAAGAACAACTAGAGCGCTAACAGTCCTACTTATGATAAACGTATGGCACACCTGAAGCCATCTTGAATGGAATAAAGTGGTAACTCTTAAAATATTTAATTTAAAAAGGAACACAATGAGGAGGTTCATTTTGCCATAGAAATTATGATTAGTGCTGCAGAAAACAAAATTAGGGCACATTTTAGTGACTTCTCAAATCCTCTTCTATTTCATTAAAAAATTCTGACATGCAGACTGAAACATGCACTTTCAATACCAGCAGCAGACTTCCTTGGTGAGCAGTAGCTTTACTACAGTGATCTAATAAGCAACTAGAGTGCTAACATTCTGAATTTATGGCAAATGTGTGACACATCTGAATGCCTTCTTGATGGAATCAAAGTAAAAAACTGAAAGTATTTCCTACTGAGGAGACTGTTGTAAACGAGGAAATTAGGAAACTTCATAACAAATAAGTCTCCCAAAATGGCCACCAGAGACAAAACAGCCCAAATGTAGCCCAAATATCACCCAGATGTAGCCCAAGTATAGCCCAATGACAGAATGTCCCAGAGTGTTCTAACGAACAACTAGAGCGCTAACAGTCTTACTTATGACAAAAGTATGGCACATCTGAAGCCATCTTGATTGGAATAAAGTGGTAACACTTAAAACATTTAAATTACAAAGGAACAAAATGAGGGGGTTCATTTGGCCATAGAAATTATGATTAGTTCTGCAGAAAGAAAAATTAGGGCACATTTTGACTTCTCAAATCCTCTTCTATTTCATAAACAAATTCTGACATGCAGACTGAAACATGCACTTTGAATACCAGCAGCAGACTTCCCTGGTGGGCAGTAGTTTTACTACAGTGATCTAATGAGCAGAGTGCTAACATTCTGAATTTATGGCAAATGTGTGACATATCTGAATACCTCACCTTTCCCATCTCTTCAGCCCTGAGTGAACTGTGGAAGCTACATATGCTGAATCAGTGTATATTTTTGCTGGCTGACCCTGACAAGCCTGTAGGGCCGTTATCAATGCTTTTAATTCAGCCACTTGGGCTGAGTCTTCGGGATGGTAAGGGTAAGAGGTGCAATGTGTGTAAGGTATAATCAGTAGGTGTACCAATAGCCTCAACAACATCTGCACCTGTATGTCTTTTACCTGTCTCCTGGACTATCCTTGAGGAACCATCAATAAACAATTGTCGGCCATCAGACAAGGGGTCCTCATGTGCCAGGTGATCGTCCTCCTCCAATGTTCAGTCATGATCAGTGGGCTCTAGTGGGTGCACTGAAAAAGTTGCAGGATTGACTGAGTGTACTCGCTCAATGCAGATAGAAGGGTTTGACAGTATTACTTCATAACCTGTTGCTCTTTGAGTGGTCAGTGTACTTTAACTTTTCTGCAGCTCAGCAAACGGAGAGTGCTCAACATACAATGTTACAGCGCATCCTGTTGTAATAGTACTACTCTTTTCTACTGCAAAAGCAGCTGCTGCAAGCGCTCGCTCACAAGGAAAGTGACCTTTCATTACTGGATCTAGTAGTCCACTAAAATAGGCGACGGGTTTATCACCCATTGGGTATTTTTGAGTAAGGACTGATATCATGGAATCCTCTGTGCAGCAGAAAACAGAAAAATTCTCTTTGTATAGTCTGGATTTGCTAGCACTGGGGCTGAAGCAATTGCTTCCTTCAATGTCTGAAATGCACTTACACTGTCATCACTCCACTGTATGCCTGTGTTGTCAGTTTTAGCTTGCTTCATTGCATATAATAGTGGTTGTATGATGGTAGCATAATCAAATACCCACTGACGTACTAAATTACAAAGGCCTAGAAATTTCTGCATGTCTTTTACTGTCTTGGGCTGAGGCTGCTCATGTATAGTTTGTATTCTAGAACCTGCTATCTTTTTGCCTTCTGCGGATAACACTTGGCCCAAATACAGCACTTCTTATTGCACAAACTGTAATTTTTTCCTGTTCACTTTGTATCCCTTAGTAGCAAGTAGCGTTAGGAGATTGACAGTGTCCAGAACACATTCAGATTCTGTTTTACTGCATATTAATCATCTACATATTGCAAAACTGTACTATCTGACTGGAAATTTAACAAATCATCTCTCAATACTCTATTAAACACAGATGGAGACTCACAGTAGCATGTGGGAGTCTAGAGTACTGGATTTGTTCACCATCAAAACTGAAGGCTGTCAAATAATGACTGTCAGGATGTAAAAAAAAAGCATTCTTTAAATCCACCACAGAAAACCATTTGCTGTTACTTGGTATATTAGTCAATATCACAGATGGGTCTGGCACTATGGGGTACTCTGCTAATACTATGGCATTAAGTGGGCGAAATTCCTGAACCATCCTCCAAGTATTACCTGTAGATTTTTTCACAGGATAAATTGCTGTGTTACAAGGTAATGGACAGGAATATAGGACTCCCTGATCCTTCAGTCTTTGTATTGTCCCTCTAATACCTTCTTTTGCTTCTTTAGACAGTGGATACTGTTTTACACGTGGCAATTGTGCACCTGGCTTCAACTTTATCTTAAATGGTTCCTCAGATAGTATCAGTCCTACCTCATCTGGAGCTGATGTCCAGAGACAAGGTGGGACTGCTGCAAGTGCTTCAATATCATTGGAGGGGGATGGCACAACTGGTAACGTGGTCTGTGCACAGTAAACATGTACTAACAAGGGTGCAGTGTGTGTATAAACTATCTCGGTCCTGGTGGGATCGTCTGAAAAGAGTTCTGAATCAGAAATGTCCCGCGGTCTCAGACCTTAAAGCATATTTCTTCCACACACACAGACTTTGTTGCATGTAATCATAATCCCACTCTGAATCCCCATAACCTTGAAAAATACATAAATCAGCCATATTTATCAATTCAGGGTCAAAGGATCCTACTCTTGGCCACACTTTCATCTGTGGCACCATGCCTGCTGTCCATCCTGCAAGGTTATTAGTAAATGGGACAACATTATACCAACTATTTTCTTCCTTTGCTACTATTTCATTGGGTGTCAAGTCACTGTTTCCTTTCCTTTCTTTTCTCTGTATAAAACGTGTCATTCCCTGCATATTTCGGACATGAAGGGATCTTACTTCAGCTGGAGGGGAACTTTGTCCTAACTCTATCATACCCTCTGCTCGAAATGGACGCCCAGACCTTGTTGTACTACTGGGAAACACCTGCTCTCCTTTTAATTGTTCTCTAAAAGCACTTTGTTCCTCTGATCTTCTTCTATTTATTTCAGCATTTCTGTTGTCAGCCTCTTGCCACAATTCCATGCGTTCACGGTCAAGAACTCTTCTAGTTTCACTCTCCACTGAGTTTATTTCTTCCTCATCTTTCTCATCCTCTCCTGTCACATTCTTGATTTCTAGATCATATCCTATGTCCCTTACAACTGGCTTTGCATCTGGTTTAAATGATATGGAATTACATATATTTGAACAGTCATCAGCAATAACGCTTAATCTATCAATTGTATTCTGTATTCCCTTCACAGTGGTGGTCATGGCACGATAACCCTTATCTTCTTCCTGATATATTTTTGATCGTGCCCTTAAATCAAACTTCACCTGTGGGGTGCTAGTATAATATCCATTTCTCTCACTTGAGTTTTGAGGCATCTTGCTAGCCCATTCTAATATATCTTTTGACTTTTGTTCCAGCAATTTTCCATTGTTGTCTTGTATTAATTTTACTGAAATGTCTCCTGTTAAGGACACTGTTCCCTCATATACTTTTTCCGGTTTAAGAAGGTCTTTATTAATTGTTTGAGAAAAATCAACCTCCCCCATTTTTAATAAGTCATTGACCTTTGGTGTAACTTTGTTTATGTCAGTCAAAGGAATTAATATCGGATCTTTATAGCCTAAATTATTATTATTATTATTATTATTCGGATTTATACAGCGCATAGCTGCCCCAGTGACGGGGCGTCCCAGCGCTACCTAAGAACAAGCTAGTGAACCACTCAGTGACATACAAAAAATACATTCTACGCTGGGAAAAGCCAGGTCTTTAATGCCTTTCGAAACGCCAAATGGTTCTGAAGTCCTCTTATTGAGGTTGGAATAGAATTCCAAAGGTGCGCTGCCTTAACCCTGAAAGAACGACCACCAGCTCTAGTTCTCTGAAAACGGGGAATACGGACCAGACCAGAGCTAGCCGAGCGCAAGGGGCGATTTGGCACATAGTAAGCCAGCAGATCAGCTAGAATAGGCGGCCCTTCCCGTGACAAGATTTTATGGGCCACACACAGAGACTTAAAATGAATTCTTTTCTCTCTAAAGCTGGAACATCAGTGTCCACTGAGTCTTTTGAGGTAGTGGATTCCTTATCTTCCACTGACAATGATGGATACATACCCTGACGGCATAAGGGCCCTTTAATTATCTCAGAATATGTCGGGGGTGGTGCTGTGGCTTCAACATGGGAATCCTGACTGAATATCTTCCACATGTCCAATGATGCTAATCTTTTTGTTCTCTTATCTCCTTTATATGCTCCTAAGATATATGATATTACATGGGCTATCACTGTATTATCAAAAGAGCCATCTGGTGGCCATGGAACCAGGGAAGTCTCTGTGCCTTCTGCCCATTCCTGACAATGTCTTTTTATTCTGTCAGAGTCTCCTGGAAATGTGGAAATCATATGGCCTAAAGGAGTCCCTTTGTCTCCCTGCCTCCCCTGTGAAGATTTCTTAAAGAAAGGCATGACCTCACAATTTTCCTTTTAATCTACCCAAAAACGTTTACTATTCTTGAAGGCTACTGTCCTAATGTAGTTCACACTAAAAAAACAGTTGGTACCTCTGATAATGCAAGAGAACTCATAATCTATTACATATGATATAACAACCACAAATCTACATTATATTTATATATACATATATATTTAGAAAAACAACTCACATAACATAAATACAAAATGTCAACTTTTCCTCTTCATCTGACGTTTTCCTAATTCAAACTGTCAGGATAAACCTCTTAGATAATTCCTATTTCTCTTATAATTCCCAAAAGGAAAGAAAAACAGTCTGCCAAGTTTAACTAAATAAACCTCTATTTCTCTGACGATTCCTCAACAAAAGGTCTGTCAGGATCAACAAAACACATTTAATTCTCTCTCTTCCTCTCTGACGATTCCTAAACAAACATCTGCCAGGATTAACTAAATACACATCTCCGTTTGTAACATTGGTGGATCAATACACAAGGATTCGACAATCACCCTTTTTTCCTACCTTATCTGGCCGCTGCAGACGTCCCCCAGACCGGTACCCCTGTAGTCCAAAAAACAGATCTTTCCTATCAACGGGCGTCTGTCATCCTCCTCAAATTGTGCACGACTAAATTAGTTGTCCGAAGGGGCCCCGAAGGGGAACCTCCCCAGCGGCCGGCAGGAGCAAAGGGGAAAAAGCCGTGCAAATCATTTAATCACCACATCTGCAACAATAGGGAGTACAAAAAGGTTTATTGTGCATGCCAGGCTAATTCAGCTGGGAGAGTGATGTGCTATGAGCGGAGCACAAGTCAGTTTCAACTAACATACACTTCAAGACTACTTCTTATAATACTAATTTTGGCCTAGATCCATATTTAATACAATGTTCACCATAGAAAAAGCTTCCTGCTTTTCCATTATGTCCCACCCAGATTACATACATTTATTTAAAGAATAGCTCTTTCCTGTTGTTTGTGACTGCTCGTGCCAAACTAACAGACTACAATGGAAAACATTCTTGCTGCTCTGTATTTCCTGTTACATATCCTAGGCAGGACGTTCTCAGCTCGAATACAATGAAGAGGAAAAAACACTTAAACCAGACCGCATTGAGACCTTTTTTTGAAAGTAGGCTGTAGGTTATTTCCAGATACAATTGTGCAACGTTAACATGCACGTTTAAACAGCATTATACTGTTTTTCTGTCTTTACATAATATTTCACAGTGTGTGGGCACGTGGCAGATAAAACAGAATAATTAGTTCCTAAATCTAATTTAGGGTTTTGATTCCTTTCAGGGGATCAAGAAGAACGAGTTTGGGGGGGCGCCAAAGGAATCCACAAAATCCCACGTATTGTTGGTATGGATGAAGGCCTGAATTGCGTTAATTGAAGCAGGTGTTCAAGTGCTGGTGGATTTCCACCTTTATATACTTAGGCGCAGTTGTGCCTCTGTTGGAACAAATTGTGTAAGTGAGGGTGAGAAAACTTTTGATTGGAAACGGGAAGCTAGTATAATAATTAAACAAGGGACTGTATTATGTAAAGACGGGCCACAACAGGCACGTATACCGACTTTGTGCGCCTCCCTCCCCCCACCCCCCCGGACACTATGGTATTGCAGAAGGGGCTGCAGATGCTTGCGCGTCCCCTTCTGGAATACCGATAGCGCTCTTGCACATGTGGCGCCAGTGCTCTCGGGAGAGGGGTTTCCCTCGTTTGCATGGGGGTGTGGCCCCATGGAAATTGGGGAATCACTTTGCCTCTGCACCAGCGCCGTATTACAGATGTGGGCGCAAAGACAAAAATGCCCTTAGGAGGCACATTGACAATGTACCACAGAAAGGTGGTTCACTCTTAGTGCGCCCCCTGATGACAGCCCTCTGGAGGGGGGAATAGCCTAGACACCCTACAGGTGGGTTCAGTCACTCGCTGCACTTGCCTGCAGAAGCATCTCTGTGCCCTCTGTAAAGTGCAGGCAGGTTGCTGCCTGAACAAAGAAAGATGGAGCGGCCTGTTATCAACCACTCAGTATTTTACTGAATGCATTCTCTTGGGGCAGCACCTTCATCTTAATAGGGATCACTATTCTGGTTGCTCCAGGCACACCTTTAAAAGGTGCTCTGTGTCGCAAACAGGGGAAGTGTGCCTTCTATATTGTTTCAGGCCCAGGTTTCCGTGAACAAGTGTGACCTCTGTGGGACTTGGAATTTGGTGAATAGAACTGTTTTTCCGATCCTGCTTGGGTTACTATTCATGTGAGTCTAGTTAAACCCAAATGTTAGATTAGTACAATTTAGTCTCTGAGATAAAGAAATAATTCATGTTACTTGATAGAATGTGCTTCGAAGGGTCTACCTGAGAAGTGGAAGCACTCTACTGGTTGTCACCAATTGTGTTAGATAAATAATGACAGGATGACTTTGTTTGTGTGTGGGTTTTAAGGACCTCACATACTGTGTGTTTCCTAAAATAGAAAACAAATCTATGCTATTGTTTGGGGAGCTGTTCTTTAACCTTGACCTATTCTATTTACGTCATGACTTAGTGTTGATGTGTTCATTACACTGGAAAGGGTTTATCAGTTCCCTCGGTTTCCTTTTCATGTGGCTCGCCTCTTAAGGCGGCTTGCTTTTTGAGAATCATATAGAGCGGACAGGATGTACAAAGACCTCTTGTGGTCCCCAACTCTACAGGTCACAGTATCACAAGGTTTGCAAGTACAAAATATTTGTCACTAATTACTAAACCCCTTTTATGAGTCCATAAAGCAATTCCATCTCATATGTGGGGATTTGAGATCTATTACAAATTGCAAATAGAAGGGAGTTTGAAAAGGGTGACTCCCTTCCTATTTGGTAGTCGCAGACTGACTTATCAATGGGTTGTGACTGCAATTACGATCCATTTAACAGATACCTTAACCCCAGGTAGGGTGGTGTCGTGTCACAAGAGGAAAGCTGTGCCAGTGAGAGAGCGCCCCCTTCAGGAATCGTGTACGATGTCCATCAGGGGAGCTGGCAGTGGTCTGGAATCGATTGCATACAACCCTCAAAGTGTTTCAGAACAAGAACAATTGTATTTTTAAAAGCAAATGATAACTCTAATGGATGGGCTGCTTTTAAATTTAAAAAAGGTTTCCTGTTAGGGAAAGAGAACATAGGGCTGGTGGTCTCTTGCTCCTTGGAGGCCACCATCCCTGCATTTGCAGCCATTCACAGGGGGCCGTGAAATGCAACTTGCCTAAATACCATTATTCCTTTAGATTGGCACCTCTGAAGACTAGCCTGTGTATTCCTTCGGAGCTCAGCAGCACTGAAGATCTATGTTTTCTTTCAGAGCCCTGCAGCTCTGATGATTGCACTGTGTACTCCTTCAGACCCCGACGGCACTGACAACTGGCCTATACATTTCTTTAAAGCTGACCACCTCTGAAGACTGGTCTTTGTATTCTTTCAGAGCCAAACAGATCTGAAGACTGGCCTGTGTATTGTATCTGAAAGAAACACGTTAGTTAGATTCCTCACCTTAGAATATCCCCAGGCGTCAGACTGGATCCGGAAGATTTTTCGGCAGCAATACCCCTTGCGCGTCGCTAGGCGTCGTCTGTGGCTCCGCGTCCGTCGTCGGCGTCGTGCGCCGGAATGACGTCGTCGGAGTACTTAGACGCCACCCTCGCGCGCTGACGTCAGTTCTTCTTTTTTCCGCGCCAGTAAGCGCAGATCCGGGAGAGCTACCCCTTTTAGTCTTTTTTGACTAAGTTTTTTGATCCTTTTTGATCTTGTCTCGACTCCGGTGCCGGTAGGATGCCTGGTTTCAAAGCCTGTGCTGACTGCAACCGCTTGATGTCGGTTACGGATCATCACCACCGGTGCCTTTACTGTTTGGGCCTCGACCACGACGCGGAGTCGTGTTCGGACTGCAAGGCCCTGACCTCGAAGGCTAGACGGGAGCGGTCCCGTAAGCTCCTCGAGATTCGCCACTCGGCTCCGCGCCCCTCTCGATCCCGGTCCAGGAGGAGGTCCAAGGATCGGTCGCGGAGCCGCAGCCGACGTCATCATCATCGCTCGTCTGGCTCCAAGTCTTCGGGTAAGTCGAAGCACTCCAAGAAGTCCAAGAGGCGACACCGCTCTTCGGACTCCCCTCGCCGGTCGCGTGACTCGGCCGAGGGTCAGGGTGGTTCCACCCCCGCGGCTCCAGCGGTGCCGCAGGCGCCGCGCAAGTCCCCATACCCGCCGGTCCCTGGGACTGACGCGACGCCGGCGGAAGTCAGTGCCTTCCTCTCGGCCATGAGGAGCCTGGCTCCGCCGTCGACGCCCGCTGGCGCGCCTTCGGGCCCCGCGGACCCGACTGGGCAACCTTGCATGCCGGCAGCTCCGGCCCCGGCGTCGTCGCCGGCTCCGGCCCCGACGCCGCAGGTTCCCGAGGGACTCGCCCCCGAGTCCCCGCCGACACCGGTCGACCTCGTCACGCCTCCTCCGCCGGCATCGACACCGGTTCCACCTCCGACGCCGGCTCCGCTCGGCGTCGAGCCCCAGTTCAGCCCCGCTCCGGATCCGGCGCCGTTGCGGCGTCGATGGACGCTGCGTACGGCGCCGTCAGAGACACATTATGTCTATCGTCCGGCTCTGATCCTTCCTCCTGTTTACCAGGAATCGGATGACGGGGGCGAATGGAAGGGGTCCGAGGACCCTATGGCCGTTCAGGCTCAGCTGTCACAGGACTGGGCAGATGAACTGGGGGAGGCCAGTGGTCTGGATACCTCACCAGACACTGGATTCATCTCTCCTCCGACTGTGGCTTCGGAGGAGGGTGCTGCTTTCTCTGTGGTGCTGCGCAAGGCGGCCGCAGCCCTTGGGCTCGAGCTGTCTGCCGTGGCTGTGCGGACTAACGTCCTCACTGAGGTGCTTCAGTCTGCAGCAAGCTCCACTGAGCCTCTGCTGCAATTCAATGAGGCCCTCATTGACGTTCTGCAGGGCACCTGGTCCAAGCCCTCCACAGTTCCTCCTGTGGACAGGAACGTCGCCAGGCGCCACTGCCCTGCTCCGGGCGACCCCAGTTTTCTGTCCCAACAACCCACCCCCGAGAGCCTGGTTATCCAGGCTTCTACCTCCCAATCCTCCTTCCCGACCGCTCCGCCGGACCGGGATTCCAAGAGACTGGAACAGTTTGGCAAAAAGCTGTTCTCCTCCCTTAGTTTGGGTCTGCGGTCCTTGAACACCGCCTGTCTTTTGGACCGTTATTCCCACTCTCTGTGGGATACGGTGGAGGACGTGCTGCCCTTGTGCCCGGAGGAGGCCCAGACACGACTTACCCAGGCTTTGGCCGATGGGAGGGATGTAGCACGACATGCAATCCGATGTGGGCTTGACACTACGGACTCGCTGGGTAGGGCGATTTCTACCACGGTGGCGCTTAGACGTCACGCCTGGCTGCGGTCCACGTCCTTTTCGGGGGATGTCCAGAGCACTCTCATGGACATGCCCTTTGATGGCACTCGCCTTTTTGGTGAGAAAGCGGACAGTGCGCTGAATCGCTTTAAGGACTCCCGGGCTACGGCCAAGTCCTTGGGCCTCTCGGCCCCGCGGTCACAAACTTCCGCCTTTCGCCCCTTTCATGGCCAAGGAAGGGGTGCCTCCTCCCGTCCGCCTAGCCACCAGCCGCAGAACCAACCTGCGCGCGGACGTGGTTTCCGCCGAGGCGGTTCTGGAGGACGACGCGGTCAGCCCACATCCACCCCGGCAGCATCCGCCTCCAAGCCTTCCTAGTCCGAGCTTTCCGGCCCATTCCTCGCCAGTGGGCGGCAGAGTTCGCTATCACCTGGTCCACTGGCGTACCATCACTTCGGACAGGTGGGTGCTGCAAATCGTCCGAAGGGGCTACTGCCTCCCCTTTGAGACGACCCCTCCAGCCATGCCACCGCAGCACCACCGTATCTCGGAGGATCATTTGAACCTTCTGCGAGAGGAAGTTTCGGCCCTCTTGACCAAAGAGGACGTCGAGCGCGTTCCGAGCCCAGAAGTAGGTCGTGGTTGTTATTCCCACTACTTTCTGGTTCCCAAGAAGGGCAAAGGGGGCCTACGCCCTATCTTGGACCTCCGGAACGTCAATGCCTTCCTCCGGAAGGAATGGTTCAAAATGTTGACTTTGGCTCAGGTTCTAGCTGCCCTCGACCCTGGAGACTGGATGGTAGCGTTGGACTTGCAGGACGCATATTTCCACATCCCCGTCCTGCCGGCCCACCGGCGTTACCTGCGGTTCATGGTGGGCCAGGTGCATTTTCAGTTCACCGTGCTCCCCTTCGGCCTCACCAGTGCCCCTCGGGTGTTCACGAAAGTGATGGCGGTGGTCGCAGCTCATCTGCGCAGTTCAGGGGTTTCAGTCTTTCCCTATCTCGACGACTGGTTGTTGAAGGCGGGCTCGCCCCAGGCAGTCGTCTCCCACCTCCAGACTACGGCGGATCTCCTGCATTTGCTGGGGTTTTCCATCAACGTGCCGAAGTCACACCTGAGTCCCTCTCAGAAGCTCCTCTTCATCGGAGCGGTTCTCGATTCGGCGCAGTTCCGGGTCTATCCGCCGGAACAGCGGGTCCGGGATATTCAGGCCCTGATTCCCATCTTTCGGCCTCTATCCTGGGTTTCGGTCAGGCTAGTGTTGCGGCTTCTGGGGCTGCTGGCCTCCTGCATCCTACTAGTGCATCACGCCAGGCGGCGCATGCGGGCTCTGCAGTGGGACCTGAAGTTTCAGTGGGCCCAGCATCACGGCAACTTGTGCGACCATGTCTTGATCTCGGAGGGCACTGCGCAGCAGTTGCAGTGGTGGCTCACGGACCGCGATTGGGTCACGGGCAAGAGACTCTCCCTTCCCCAACCGGGAACATGTCGTAGTGACGGATGCGTCCCTCCTGGGATGGGGTGGCCATATGGGAGAGGCGGAGATCAGAGGCCTCTGGTCTCCGGCGGAGTCTCGCCTCCACATCAACCTGTTGGAGTTGAGAGCGATCCGACTTGCACTGAAAGCCTTCCTTCCCTCTGTCAGGGGAAGTGTCGTGCAGGTGTTCACGGACAACACCACCGCCATGTGGTATTGCAACAAACAGGGCGGGGTGGGGTCGTGGACCCTTTGTCAGGAGGCTCTGCACCTCTGGACGTGGCTGGAACACCAGGGCGTCACCCTAGTGGTTCAACATCTGGCAGCTCTCTGAACGCCAGAGCAGACGAACTCAGCCGCCGGTGCATGATGGATCACGAATGGCGTCTAAACTCCGAAGTGGCGCAAGGTCTCTTTCAGCAGTGGGGAGAGCCTTGGTTAGATCTATTCGCCACCGAAGAGAACGCGCAATGTCAGAAGTTCTGCGCGTTGGAATTTCCAAGGCGGCACTCGCTGGGCGACGCTTTTCGTCACGAGTGGAGTTGCGGTCTGTTGTACGCCTTTCCGCCTATACCACTTCTGCCCAGAGTGCTGAAGAAGATCAGGCACGACCGGGCCCAAGTCATCTTGGTGGCCCCGGATTGGGCACGAAGGTACTGGTATCCTGAGCTACTCAGTATGTTGACCGATCCTCCGATACGTCTGCCCCTTCGGGAGGATCTTCTGTCGCAGCAGCAGGGGACGGTCCTCCACCCGAACCTGTCCAGCCTCCACCTCCATGCGTGGAGATTGAGCGGCGGCAGTTGATGCCATTTGACTTGCCTCCTGAAGTCTGTGATATCATTCTGGCAGCCAGGCGTCCCTCCACAAAGACGGTATACACCTGCCGGTGGAACAGATTTGTGGCATGGTGCACAGCAAAGGCTGTGGATCCCCTTTCCGCCCCTCTTTCTGAGGTTCTCCTCTTTCTTCTTTCTTTGGCCCGGCAGGGCTCTGCCCTGGGCAACCTTGAAAGGTTATCTTGCTGCCCTCTCTGCCTTCTTACGGCTTCCTGATCAGCCTTCTCTTTTCAAGTCCCCTGTGGTTCAACGCTTTCTTAAAGGCATTACTCATACGTTCCCTCCTGTTCCTTTCGTAATGCCTCAGTGGGACTTGAATCTTGTTCTCACATTTCTGATGTGCGCTCCCTTTGAGCCTCTTCACAATTGTCCTCTTCGTCTTCTGACGCTTAAGACTGCTTTCCTGGTAGCCATCACCTCGGCTAGACGGGTGAGTGAGCTCCAGGCTCTATCGTCCAAGCTTCCTTTTCTCTCTGTTCATCCGGACAAGGTTGTCCTTCGGCCTCGTCCTTCTTTTCTACCGAAAGTGGCGACTCCCTTTCATCTTGGGCAGTCTGTCACCTTGCCCACCTTCTTTCCGCCTCCGCATCCTTCCAAAGAGGAAGAGAGGCTCCTCCGTCTAGACCCAAAGCGTGCGCTCTCTTTTTATTTGGACCGCACAAAACAGTTCTGGGTGGACGACCAACTTTTCGTTGGATACGTGGATGCTAAGAAGGGAAAAGCTGTGCACAAACGGACCATCTCCCGGTGGGTCGTTTTGTGCATCAAAATCTGTTACTCCTTGGCGAAAAAGGACCCTCCTTTTGGGCTGCGCGCCCATTCCACTCGGGCTACAGCGGCTACTACTGCTTTGGGACGGGGAGTCCCGTTGCAGGACATCTGTCAGGCGGCTACGTGGGCTTCGCTACACACGTTTGCCAGGCATTATTGCCTAGACAGCCAAGTCCGGAGGGATGGCTTCTTTGGCCGTTCTGTCCTCCAGGACTTTCTGGTGTGATCTTGGTTCGCAGACCCACCACCGGGGATGGTATTGCTTCGGTATCTATTCTAAGGTGAGAAAGCTAACTAACGTGTTTCTTTCAGATGAACAAGTTACTTACCTTCGGTAACGATGTATCTGTAAGAAACATTAGTTAGTTAGATTCCTCACCGACCCACCCATCCTCCCCGTTCTGCGAACTGACATCTAGGGTTAAGGTTATCCTTTTCAGGCCCCTAGATTTTTTGGCACCAGTGTCGGTCTCTTGCATGGCTCTGCGTTCCTGGCGCGGAAAGCTATGTACAAGAACTGACGTCAGTGCGCGAGGGCGGCGTCTAAGTACTCCGACGACGTCATTCCGGCGCACGACGCCGACGACGGACGCGGAGCCACAGACGACGCCTAGCGACGCACAAGGGGTATTGCTGACGAAAAGTCTTCCGGATCCAGTCTGACGCCTGGGGATATTCTAAGGTGAGGAATCTAATTAACTAATGTTTCTTACAGATACATCGTTACCGAAGGTAAGTAACTTGTTCTTCAGAGCCCAACAGCTCTAAAGACTGGCCTGTGTATTGTTTCAGAGCCCAACAGCTCTAAAGACTGGCCTGTGTATTGTTTCAGAGCCCAACAGCTCTGACGACTGGCCTGTGTATTCTTTCAGAGCACTGCAGCTCTGAAGATTAGCTTGTGTACTTCTTTCTGCAGCTCTGAAGATTAGCCTGTGTATTGTTTCAGAGCCCTGCAGCTCTGAAGACTTGTCTGTGTATTGTTTCAGAGCCCAACAGCTCTGACGACTGGCCTGTGTATTCTTTCATTGCCCAACAGCTCTGAGGACTGGCCTGTGTATTCTTTCATTGCCCAACAGCTCTGATGACTGGCCTGTGTATTGTTTCAGAGCCCTGCAGCTCTGAAGACTGGCCTGTGTATTGTTTCATTGCCCAACAGCTCTGAGAACTGGCCTGTGTATTCTTGCATTGCCCAACAGCTCTGATGACTGGCCTGTGTATTGTTTCAGAGCCCTGCAGCTCTGAAAATTGGCCTTTGTATTGTTTCATTGCCCAACAGCTCTGAGGACTGGCCTGTGTATTCTTTCATTGCCCAACAGCTCTGATGACTGGCCTGTGTATTGGTTCAGAGCCCTGCAGCTCTGAAGACTGGTCTATGTATTGTTTCAGAGCCCTGCAGCTCTGAAGACTGGCCTGTGTATTGTTTCAGAGCCCAGCAGCTCTGGAGACTGGCCTGTGTATTGTTTCAGAGCCCAACAGCTCTGAAGACTGGCCTGTGTATTGTTTCAGAGCCCTGCAGCTCTGAAGACTGGCCGGTGTATTGTTTCAGAGCCCAACAGCTCTGAGAACTGGCCTGTGTATTGTTTCAGAGCCCAACAGGTCTGAGGACTGGCCTGTGTATTGTTTCAGAGCCCAACAGGTCTGAGAACTGGCCTGTGTATTGTTTCAGAGCCCAACAGGTCTGAGGACTGGCCTGTGTATTGTTTCAGAGCCCAACAGGTCTGAGGACTGGCCTGTGTATTGTTTCAGAGCCCAGCAGCTCTGGAGACTGGCCTGTGTATTGTTTCAGAGCCCAACAGCTCTGAAGACTGGCCTGTGTATTGTTTCAGAGCCCTGCAGCTCTGAAGACTGGCCTGTGTATTGTTTCAGAGCCCAACAGCTCTGAGAACTGGCCTGTGTATTGTTTCAGAGCCCAACAGGTCTGAGGACTGGCCTGTGTATTGTTTCAGAGCCCAGCAGCTCTGGAGACTGGCCTGTGTATTGTTTCAGAGCCCAACAGCTCTGAGAACTGGCCTGTGTATTGTTTCAGAGCCCAACAGGTCTGAGGACTGGCCTGTGTATTGTTTCAGAGCCCAACAGGTCTGAGGACTGGCCTGTGTATTGTTTCAGAGCCCAGCAGCTCTGGAGACTGGCCTGTGTATTGTTTCAGAGCACAACAGCTCTGGCGACTGGTCTGTGTATTGTTTCAGAGCCCAGCAGCTCTGAAGACTTGTCTATGTATTGTTTCAGAGCCCAACAGCTCTGAGGACTGGTCTGTGTATTCTTTCAGAGCCCTGCAGGTCTGAAGACTGGTCTGTGTATTGTTTCAGAGCCCAGCAGCTCTGAAGACTGACCTGTGTATTGTTTCAGAGCACAACAGCTCTGAGGACTGGTCTGTGTATTGTTTCAGAGCCCTGCAGCTCTGAAGACTGGTCTGTGTATTGTTTCAGAGCCCTGCAGCTCTGAAGACTGGTCTGTGTATTGTTTCAGAGCCCTGCAGCTCTGAAGACTGACCTGTGTATTGTTTCAGAGCACAACAGCTCTGGCGACTGGTCTGTGTATTGTTTCAGAGCCCAGCAGCTCTGGAGACTGGCCTGTGTATTGTTTCAGAGCCCAACAGCTCTGAGGACTGGTCTGTGTATTGTTTCAGAGCCCTGCAGCTCTGAAGACTGGTCTGTGTATTGTTTCAGAGCCCTGCAGCTCTGACGACTGGTCTGTGTATTGTTTCAGAGCCCTGCAGCTCTGAAGACTAGTCTGTGTATTGTTTCAGAGCCCAACAGGTCTGAGGACTGGCCTGTGTATTGTTTCAGAGCACAACAGCTCTGGAGACTGGTCTGTGTATTGTTTCAGAGCCCAACAGGTCTGAGGACTGGCCTGTGTATTCTTTCAGAGCCCTGCAGCTCTGAAGACTGGTCTGTGTATTGTTTCAGAGCCCAACAGCTCTGAAGACTGGCCTGTTTATTCTTGCATTGCCCAACAGCTCTGATGACTGGCCTGTGTATTGTTTCAGAGCCCTGCAGCTCTGAAAATTGGCCTTTGTATTGTTTCATTGCCCAACAGCTCTGAGGACTGGCCTGTGTATTGTTTCAGAGCACAACAGCTCTGGCGACTGGTCTGTGTATTGTTTCAGAGCCCTGCAGCTCTGAAGACTGGTCTGTGTATTGTTTCAGAGCCCTTCAGCTCTGAAGACTGGTCTATGTATTGTTTCAGAGCCCTGCAGCTCTGAAGACTGGTCTGTGTATTGTTTCAGAGCCCTGCAGCTCTGAAGACTGGTCTGTGTATTGTTTCAGAGCCCAACAGGTCTGAGGACTGGCCTGTGTATTGTTTTAGAGCACAACAGCTCTGGAGACTGGTCTGTGTATTGTTTCAGAGCCCAACAGGTCTGAGGACTGGCCTGTGTATTCTTTCAGAGCCCTGCAGCTCTGAAGACTGGTCTGTGTATTGTTTCAGAGCCCAACAGCTCTGAAGACTGGCCTGTGTATTCTTGCATTGCCCAACAGCTCTGACGACTGGTCTGTGTATTGTTTCAGAGCCCTGCAGCTCTGAAGACTGGTCTGTGTATTGTTTCAGAGCCCAACAGGTCTGAGGACTGGCCTGTGTATTGTTTCAGAGCACAACAGCTCTGGCGACTGGTCTGTGTATTGTTTCAGAGCCCTGCAGCTCTGGCGACTGGTCTGTGTATTGTTTCAGAGCCCAACAGCTCTGATGACTGGTCTGTGTATTGTTTCAGAGCCCCGCAGCTCTGAAGACTGGTCTGTGTATTGTTTCAGAGCCCTGCAGCTCTGAAGACTGGTCTATCTATTGTTTCAGAGCCCTGCAGCTCTGAAGACTGGTCTGTGTATTGTTTCAGAGCCCTGCAGCTCTGAAGACTGGTCTGTGTATTGTTTCAGAGCCCAACAGGTCTGAGGACTGGCCTGTGTATTGTTTCAGAGCACAACAGCTCTGGAGACTGGTCTGTGTATTGTTTCAGAGCCCAACAGCTCTGAGGACTGGTCTGTGTATTCTTTCAGAGCCCTGCAGCTCTGAAGACTGGTCTGTGTATTCTTTCAGAGCCCAACAGGTCTGAGGACTGGCCTGTGTATTGTTTCAGAGCCCAACAGGTCTGAGGACTGGTCTGTGTATTCTTTCAGAGCCCTGCAGCTCTGAAGACTGGTCTGTGTATTGTTTCAGAGCCCAACAGGTCTGAGGACTGGCCTGTGTATTGTTTCAGAGCACAACAGCTCCGGAGACTGGTCTGTGTATTGTTTCAGAGCCCAACAGGTCTGAGGACTGGCCTGTGTATTGTTTCAGAGCCCAACAGCTCTGAGGACTGGCCTGTGTATTGTTTCAGAGCACAACAGCTCTGCAGACTGGCCTGTGTCACAACGTCGATCAGCTGGTTGTCAGCGAAAAGGCCTTTGGGAGCACCTCAAGCCCTGCAAAAAACTTTAGTGAAGCAATTGTGGAGAAATTAACCACACTCCCAGATGTGCTGGCAACGCTAATAAAACAATGCAGTGAGGCACGGATAAATCCCACATTAAATAGGAAATACTCTGAAAAACGGGACCATGGCTGTGGCCTCGGAGCCATAAATATTTCTATAGCTATCGACTCAGAGACCATAAACGATAACGTAGCTACAAATATCTGCAATACCCCGGTCAAAAGGGCCAGCTCCGCACCCAGCACAGAAGAGGTTAACCAAACCAAGAATACAGGCCATAAGGCAATTGACGGGCAGTTATCGAGACGGCAAAAGAAAAAACTTAGGAAAACTCAAAAAACAAACAAACGGAAAGGTGGGATGCTAGCTATGCAAAAAAAGCATGAAACAACACACATTTTAACTCAACACGGCAATCAGGCTGACATTGATAATGCCAGCAATAAAGAGGGTCCTATGATCTATCCTATCTTTCAAACGAGAAACAGCTCCTCATCCAAAGTATCCAAGGAGAACAACTGCCAGGAAATATTTGGGAAAACATGCCCGCCAATACAGCATATGGAAGGCCCACATAAGGAAAATGCATCATCCCGTAACATACAAACTCCCTTAAATCCACAAGCAAAAACATATGCTGAGACGGTGATTACTAACTTTGGCAATTCAACCAATGGACCAGAAACCGGAGATCTTAGAGTAGAGTCATTGAAAGGGAAAGAAAATCAGGAACCAAGGTTTAGGCCAGATACCAGCAACTGTACATCTTCCCACCCAAAAGGTCAGATGCTCAGCGAAAAGCCACTAGGAGATAAAATCGAGCTAACACCATTAGTAACTGAGAAGGAAGCCGGTGTAGTGAAAATCCACCAACTTCATACCGAATGCTATTGCAAAGCTCAAAACACAGTAAGTGCTTTCACCACACAAACAACAAAGATAACACAAGCAAGGAAGACCTCTTCACCTGGCCAAAGGAGCGAGATGCATGAGCAGTCTCACTACTCTAACATTAACCTAGAAAAGGCCGCAAACGCTGTGCCCGGCCGGAATAACGGCCAAATAACGCCCACAGTAGAAACACATCACAGGCCGAGCAGACGGGGAGTTCATGTTGATTTTTACCCCTGAATTTGAGACAAGGGGCCCAGGTGACATCCTAAATCGTGCAAACATCCTGTATCTTCTGACAAGCATACCCTCATTGGCCTATCTAACATCTGCCCAACTTGTAGCGATTCACTTTAAAAAATACACTTGGACAGGGAATAAGGAATCGACCCTAACAAAGTGGCTCAATAAACTAGATATCCAAAACATAATGGCAGAAACAAATACTCTTAAGGATTGGGGCATCCGAATAGACAGTTGACCAACAAGTGCTTCTTCAGAGGCCACGAAACCAAGAAGCGCCTCGTACACAGTGTAGCACATTCAGGGGCACCAAGACAATTTCAAGCCAATCATTCAACAACGACATTAAAATTGAGCTACATAAAGGCACCGCTACCAGACTTTGCAAGGAGGTGAGCATCTCCCAGGTCGACACACAGGAAGATTGGGCATGGCTCACTGTTGCATTGCATTCCAAGGATTGGGGAAACTCCTAGTACAAGGAAAACATCAAACTCGCAAGGTTTATATAAATGTGGCCCAGTAGGGAGGTTTAAAATATACAACCATAGAGGCACTAAAATGGAGATATTAAACAGTAATTTCAGGTTAATTAGCTGGAACGTGGCAGGGTTTAAGTCGATCATGACCAATAATGAAGCCATGAAACTACTGATGTCTGGAGACATTTTATGCTTGCAGGAAACTTGGATGGAAACAGCCAACTACATTAAAGGCTACCAGGCCTTCCATAAAATGGCAAGCAAAAAAAAACATCTTCGGAAGACCAAGCGGAGGGATCTTGATATTTGCAAAATTAAATCTGCAACTACAATTCGAGGATTGGCCCACATATGCACCAGATGTCCAGATTATAACAATAAATGGGCTCAGAGTAGAGGGCACTCCGTTTAAACTTGGAGTTATTAACATATATGTCAATCCCAAAAAAAAGGATAAAAACATAAACATCAGAAGGATCATTAGGTTAATTAGAGCATACCTCCACGAGAACCCTGGACATGAATGCATCATTGCTGGGGACTTTAACATCAGAGACTTATGTGGCCCGGAACAAAATCACGAGGTCCGCAGTCGCCAGCTTATGGAAGCCTGCGTTAACGAATTCAACCTGGGATCTGCGAATAACGCATGCCAGCTGGCAACGACTCCACAACCTACATTTAAAAATATCTCCACGCTTGACTATATTTTCCTGAGTAAGAATTTGCTGAGGAGATGCGTAGAGTATAAGGTACTATCCACTCCCGGAAGCGATCATCAACCAATCTCTGCTTTGGTCAACATTAGTAGCATGATGCATGAGGAATATCTAACTGCAGGTAACATGCTCAGTCTAGATAATGAAACAGCCTCAATTAAAGGTATCAAATGGGGGCCTATAAGCCGGACAAAGTATATTAAATGGAAGCAGAACACATGCATAAATGGCCCACAGACCAGTTGGGCAGAAATCATGATCTCGCTATTCAATGCATTAACTCCAGGAAAGCAATCTACTCATAATAATAAACACATGCAATTGGGGAAATTTAACTACATGGACAATCAAATCTTCATTCAGAGCAAAAAGAGCTGCCACTTGACAGAATCAAAGCTTAGGAAGGAAAAGTCTATCCAAACGGAAAGACAATTGAAGATAGCAAGAAGAAACACAAAAAAATTGCTTGGCAACTAAAACAATCCATCATAGAGGAAAAATGGAGAATCATTTATACATTACTAGCACCCAACAAAAGCAAGTAATTTTGGAGATATATTAATGGCCTACATGGTTGCAGCACATTCACAATGCTGTGCCTGCCAACAAATGGGCTGCTCACGCCACCAACCTATACGTCGACCAAAAAATACCCATGGAAAGCATCGTCAAGGTAGAAGACCACCAACATGAGGAGAGCAACGCGGTGGATCCACATCAAACAGAAAGGGAAATATTAACCATCCTCCAGGGCATCAGGAAGGATGGGGCACCAGGGCCCAACGGGCTGCCTGGGCATATCTTTAAGGAAGATCGTGAATACTGGGTACCCCACATTCAAACTTATTCAATCATTGTTACAATTTTTGTGTTGTTCCGGATTCATGGAAAGGTTCCATCCTACATCCCATTTACAAAAAGGGGGATGCATCAGATCCAGGGAATTATAGATTGATTGCACTACTGGACGTGGAAGGAAAGGCATTTGCAAAAAGGCTCTTGAAAGAACTAGAGACATGGATCACGAAAAAACAAGTAATCCCGCATTACCAGACTGGCTTACGGCCGAATTCGTCGACTATGGATAACGCCATTGCACTTTCATATCTGGCAACGAAGGCAACTGGGCCCGTCTCCCCTCCACTATATGCATGTTTTGTGGACTATAGTGCAGCCTTTGATGGAGTCGATCGAAACATTCTGTGGGCAAAATTGGCTAAGTGGTGCATACCACGGTAACTGCTTGCGGCTATCCTATCACTCTATACCCCCACGTGGGTGCGAGTAAAGCTCACTAGCACATGCACAACTGCCAGGGTCTTCACAAACAGGGAGCTAAAACAGGGCTGCGTGATCGCCCCCACCCTGTTTAATTTATACACTGCTGATCTGGGAGAAGCACTGCTAAAAACTAACATCTTTCCCCCAAAATTGGGCCACCTCAGTCTGCCAATCATGCAGTATGCAGATGATCTCGTCCTGTTGGATTACAAAAGAATTGGCATGAAACGGGCATTAGAGACGCTACATAACTACAACATGGAAAACAAGCTTGTAGCCAATGCATCTAAGACCAAAGTGCTGATATTTGGTTACAAGCCAAAAAACCAAACACTGGCATGGCAGCTGGGTCTTCTAAAGATAACCACGAACAATAAAGACACCCATCTAGGAGTACAATTTACAGACACTGGTAGACCTGCCCTGCAGGTTAAAGCACTGGAGGCAAAAGCAGCTAAACTAACGGAGGGGATCCGACGAGTCATGCAAGCCAAGCTACTGCCAACCCTCAGCTATGGCCACCTTGTCTTCCTGGTCTGCTGACTAAAAAACTGGAGGGTCTATACACAATGGCGTATAGAAAAGTTTTCAAGCTCCCCTACATGACCAGGCATTCACTGATCCGATTAGAGTTCAATATTACAACAATGGACATTGAATGTAAAAAAGACATAGTCAAACTCCAACACAACGTGATCAATACATGCCCGGGCTCAATCAGGGCAGCGCTACAGGTGGTCTTTACAGACAACAACAGCCGCTGGGCGAGGTATCTCTTGATTGCCAAACAAACACTGAGACCATCTATCGAACCTTCTACAGACATACCATTAACAAAGTGTAGATTAAAGATCCTGCTAAAAAAGTGTGGCAAGAACATCTCAAGGCAACAGGACCTTGAACGGATCAGATTGGTCCTGGGTGCAGAAGGCCTTGTTAACTCACATGAAAGTACCACATGCCAGCCCTACTTAAAAGCCGGCCTTGGAAGGCAAGCTCTACAAAATGTCATGAGAGTGAGGCTCTTAGCCTTGCCAATACAAGACTATAGAGCCCACTGGAAAAACTGGTCATCAAGTGGCTCCGGCTGTTGTCTATGTCAATATCACACAGAATATGCGAGGCATGTTATTTGTTGCTGCCCAGCCTTGCTTTCTCCAAGGCGCTTGTATTTAAGAACCATGCTTATACATCACAGCGTTAGATCATGCAAGGAGGCTGTAAGGCATATCTACACCACCACGGTCCCGATGGAGCTGGCATTAATTGGGAAGTTATATGCGGCTGCTGGAATGCTCATACGATCAGCTAGAGAAGAGTCAGCTGAATAAACTACGCCTCAGTACCACCAACACTTGAACTTTGCTCACCCCCCAAGTCAAATTCTGCGTTATGTGTGTTTAGTTGAATTTCAAACACGCTGTCTTAATCAGATTTTATGGGTTTTTTTTCCTTTTTTTAAAAAAAATATATTTTTATTGGTTTGCAATGGTAACCATGCATACATGAGTGGACAACAGATCCAAGGTATGAAGACATAATAAGGAACAACCACCATTTCTCAGTGCATATTATCCCACTCCCTCACTTCCCAGCTGCCTATTCATTTCCATTTCGACAGTAGGCGATACACAGGGATTCCCTCGGTATGCATTCCAATGTGACCACTTTCTATCCCACCTCCTGGGGCATCCCGAGCCTTGAAAACTGCGGTCTCCGCTAGCATGCATCTATCCATCTCATTAGCCCACAGGGTGACGCGTGGTGGGTTCACTCCCCCCCACCCTCTGGCCAATTCTCTCTTCACCAATGTAAATCCCAGGGTTACGAAGTGCTGTTCAGTTTCCGTGAGGTCAGTGTCATCCCATATGTTCAAAAGTCCCAGTTTTGGTGTCAGTACTATGTCCGTCACCAGGGAGGTGTGCATATGCTCTTTGGCCCCTTCCCAAAGTGTACGTATCTCTGGGCAACTCCACAACGTGTGATAAAATGTGGCCTGTTGTCCGCACCCCCTCACACAGGAGTTGTCAGGTCTGGCCCCATTCGCGCCAGAAATTTCCCTGTGGTATATGATCTGTGTAGTATGCGCAGCTGAATCAGCCTAAAGCGTTGTGTAATGGCCGCTTCTCGAGGGGACATGAGAGCCGTTTGCCAGTCTTCATCATCCATAGGGCCTAGGTCGTCCTGCCACTTCTCTCTAAGCTTTAAAAATGTGTCCGGCAGGTTATGGCTCAGCTTTTTGTAAGTTAGGGATATCGCCTTTGAGGTTAGAGGTCCATCTAATAGACGATCCTCTAGAGGCGACATTTGTGGTATATCTGTGAAGGACGGGAACGCCGCCGTAAACGCATGTCTTATCTGCAGGTATCTATATACTTCTCCTTGCGCCATATGGTAGCGCCTCCTGAGGTCCTCAAAAGTAAGTAGTGCTCCCTTCTGCACCAGGTCTTTTACTGCCGAAATCCCAATAAGCTCCCATTTGTCGAACCTGGGCTGATGGCACAGCATGCCAAGCCTCTGGGAGAACCACAACGGTGTGGCCCGCGAGAGGACTCCAGCCCACCCCAACTTGGAATTAACTAGGTGCCAGATCTCTAGAGTATGGTGAGTAGGGCCAAAAAACCTACCCCTTCCTTTCCGATCGGCCGTGTACAGAGCACCGAGATAGCCGGACCGATCTGTTTGGTATCGGTCAAGCGCATACGCCGGGTCATCAGGGGGGTGGTAAATCCAGTGGTTGACAGCAACCAGTTGCGCAGCCCAGTAATAGCGCTGCAGGTCAGGGAGTGCAATGCCTCCATTGTACCAACCCTTCGTCAGTTTTTTTAAAGCGATCCTGGGGGACTTTCCATCCCACAGCAGTGTTCGAATCTCACCCTCAACTGCTCTAAAGTACGAATCTGGGACTTTATGCGGGCAGTTATGTAATATATAGAGAAAACGAGGTTGGGCCAGCATCTTGAAGAGCGCCGCCATTCCCAGCAATGTTAGAGGCAACGACCTCCAGTGCTTCACGTCAGCTCGCAATCTGAGTAGAGGGGGAGCCAGGTTGGAACTATAGAAAGCGCCAGGGTCTGGTGTGACAAAGACTCCCAGGTATCGAAACCCCTCCGTCGCCACCGCTATCCTACAGTTCGGCGGAAGTCGGGGGACGGGCCCCTCAGCATATATAGTGTAGATTTATGCCAGTTAATAGCATATCCTGAATATTTACCGAAGCTTGTGAATATGTCCAATACCGCTCTGATCGATTTATGCCGGGATGCTAGATACAGCAGTATATCATCTGCATATAAGGATATGCGGTCCTCTACTCCTTCTGCCCACCGCAGCCCTCGCACCATCACGTCCCTTCGCACCCAGGCCGCAAGCGGCACCAGAATAAGCGAGAATATCAACGGAGAAAGCGGGCATCCCTGCCTGGTACCCCGCCGCAGCTCAAACTTCCGTGAGGCATAGTTGTTGACCCTCACCTGATCCAGCACTCCGATATAAAGGAGCCTCACCCAGGCTACGAATTTAGAGCCCAGTCCCACCTTTTTTGGTACCTCAAACATATTTGGCCATTCAATAGAGTCAAATGCCATTGAGGCATCAAGAGATTGCACTGCCACATCCTCTTCAATATATTTCCGACAAGCCAGCACATTATGTAGGCGCCGAATATTAAGGGCTGTGTTTCTCCCCGGCATAAAGCCAGATTGATCCGGGTGGACCAACGATGTGATAACTGTCACCAATCTATTAACCAAGACTTTGGCTAGCACCTTAGTCTCCACGTTAATCAGCGATATTGGTCTGTAAGAGCCGCATTGATTTACCGGTTTACCTTGCTTATGGATGACCACTATGGTGGCTAGTCGCTGATCCTCTGGCAAACTACCTACTTCCAGGCTCTCCTCATACATGGCTTTCAGGTGTGGTACAGTCAGGGAGGCAGTTGCTTTGAGAAACTCAACTGGAATTGAAGAACCGGGCTCATTAAGCCTGGCGGCGCAGGGTACGCCTGAAATCTTCTGAGTTCGCCTTCCAAATTACAGAGACACGGAACACTCTGTCTGGCATAGGAACTTCAATTTATTAGCTGCAGCTAGGTACAGTTGTCCTAGAAGTACATCATTAGTAGGTTCTCAGGAGACTGCCACTTCAATCCGTGGCTCACAGTCGTTTGTAGCGCTTGAATCCCCAAAAGCAACAACCCCCACAATGTGCAATAAAAATACAAATCATCCACAAGAAAACATTCTTTGTACAAGATACAGGATAATGGGTAATAGAATTTCCTTCCCTAAGGTCGTGTTCTCTACCCGACCCTATAGGTCAGGTGGCATAGCCATTCCTTGGTTGAATTAATTTACGACAGGACGTGTTTGCGTGTTGAAGATGGTGATTCGTAAAACAACTGGAGAGGCTGAGAACGGTCACCAAGGGTCAATAGATGGTTATCTGGGGAATTAGTTGCTTCGAACCGGGTCTCAGAATGGACTCAGTTCAGGGAAACAGGAAAGGTCGTGTAATATGCGCAACAGTACAGAACGTGAAAGAAACGCTATGGAGGTTGAAGGGGCCCGAGTGAGGGCAACAGCGTAATGGTGTTACAAGCAAAGATGGGGCCGTATTTGAATTTCCTCAGACCCTCCTTTTGCCATTACTCAGGCAAAGAAGCCAGAGGCTGTTATTAATCTGAATCGACTTCAATAGCCATGAAATCTACAAGCTGTTGTTGCAGCATTACCTCTGTGTCCGCTGCTTTCTGTGCCACCGGATTTGCAACACACAGGGTGGCGCAGAGCCCGCATATAGCTGGACCACATTGTAGGCAAAGGCAACATGAGCAGAGAATAGCCAAAGTCGCTCCGACAAAGGTAAGAATCTTCCATCCCCATGTAGACAGTAGTCCCCCAAACCATCCCATCAGAGACCAATTCCCTTCATCCTGGTGAACGGACTCAGCGATCTTATGTAGCTTAGAGATGGCTTGGTATACTGTAGGGGCGTTGTCTGGAATAAAAATGCAGCAGCTAGATCCGATCAATCTGCATACGCCCCCACGGTCAGCAAGGATGATATCTAATACCATCCTGTTCTGAAGCGTGAGAAGGCGGTCAGCAGCGAGTTCTGCAGTGATGTTACTCAAAGCTCCAGCTGTGTCATTGACAGTGGCTTCTACAACTCAAATTAGTTGTCTTATGTCTCTACTGTTGGCTATTGAGCCCCAGAATGGAAGGAGTCCTTTCAAGACATCCCCGACTTCTTGTCCTGACGTATCCTGGCCAGACGCCACCCCTCTTTTCTGTAAATGATGCTTGGCATCTGCTATATATGTAGGGGGCAACAACCAAGCGATATAACCATTGCCTCTCCAATTACCAGGTAGAGAAGTGTAAGCCTTATTTCCACACACGAAGTATGTATTGCGTGAGGGAACCATGCAAGGCCAATCTGTCCCATTCAATGTCACAATATGTTGGCAATTGCTTGTACCTTTATATTCTAACCCTCCTTTCCTAATACAGAATGGTGCTTGTCCAGGTACCACTAGAAAAGTTTGTCCTTTTCGGGAGGTTCTATTAGAGGGCAGAAAATACAAATCCGTAGATTTGGTTTGGCGATCAGCTAACTATCCGTCCCATATATCCTTTTTCTGTCTCGCCAACATAAATGGTATAGATGTACTCCCAAGCTCCTTACTTCTCGAGTATCCCCATCTCCAGAAAATACCCAACTGGCGCTCAGTTCCCACCATGCACTACAAGAGCCATTAAATGAAAAAGGAAGGGTAATGTATGGCATTCCAGTATTCACCGAACTTGGCAAAAGACCACAAACCCAACAGTTCGTCGCATTAGTGGCCAATTGATGTTGGTGTAGCATGGAAACACATGTGTTGTTGCGGAATTCACTCCTTCTTGACTCAACATGAGGTGGTAGAGTGCCATGTGTATGCATTTCAACCGTAACTTTGGGAGTAGGTTGTGTAAAAACTACGTGTATTCCCCATCCTATACAAGACAATATAATACATATCAAAATCAATATTATTAAAACCACTATAAAACGATTATGCAATAATTTATAATGCTTTGTGCTCCTTGTTTGTATTTTGTCCATTCCCTTGTTAACAGTCATTTCCAGCTCTAAATATTGCCCGTGACGGGAGGTTGCTTCACTCAGCTGTGATTGTCGGTAGTTCTTTATACTTTCCTACAAGTCCCACAGGCCTAGAGCCACATCTTGGGTCACAATTCTGAGACTTACGATCACGGCCCTGCAATCATGTGGAAATCGGGATAAAGACAAAGTCAGTGAAGCACTATTGAGGTATTTTGTTCAGTCTGGGCCTCAAATCATACCTCCGGGAACCAGGTACAGTTTGCTCTTGGAAAAGGAGATGTGGTTTAGTAGTGTCCAATTTCACTGCCGGTGGTATAGCTGTCTGGAGGACCTCGTCGTCGTCTTGTTCTGCTCCGGCAATGTCTAGGCGTGCATCGCTGAATAGTCCAAATCTTGGTGTTCTTCCAGTTTCAGAGTCACTAATTCGTTTATGAACCCATTGATCATAAGGCAATGGTAGGGGCACTTTCTTGCAATGTACCCCATGTACCCAGTTCTTTTTGCCGACCACCTTTACTGCAGTACGCGTCGTCAGTAGCACCTGACGAGGTTCTCTCCAGCGAGGTTCCAAGTTCTTTGACCTCTGGAAGTTTTTGACGCAGACCCAGTCTCCCGGCCGTATGGTGTGACCAGGATCCGTTGAAGCCTGGGGCAAAGTATCTTGTACCTGTTGGTGAAGGACACGTAGCTTAGTGGTTAGATCATGTAAATAGTCAATTAACCATGGATGCTCTATCTCTGAGTATTTCTTTGACCTTGGGACTCCCCAAACATTTGCAGGGCGTCCAAAGACAACCTCATAAGGACTAAGTCCCATACGGGAATGGGTGGTTGTTCTGGTGGATAAGAGAGCCAAGGGCAAGGCATCAGGCCAGGCAAGACCCGTGCTGGCTTGTATTTTCGCCAGTTTAAGCTTAAGGGTGCCATTATAGCATTCCACCAAACCTGCTGACTGAGGATGGTTTGCTGCGTGGAAGTTTTGCTGAATGCCAAGGCCTGTACATACTTTCTGCATGATCTGACCCAAAAATTCACTTCCGTTGTCACTCCAAATAATTCTCGGTAACCCAAATCTTGGCAGAAACTCCTTCAAAAGGACTTTTGCCGTGGATAGAGCAGTATTATCTTTCAGGGGATAGGCCTATACCCATCTGGAGAAGGCACCTACCACAACAAGAACGTACTTCAGATTGTTACATCGTTCCATGTGGATGTAATCTATTTGTAAAACCTCAAAAGGGTAAGTTGGGGGAGCAAAGTGTCCTGCTGGTGTTGGTGTTCCCTTCCCCGGGTTATGCATCAAGCATACAATACAATGTTTATCGAGATTGTCTGCACATTTAGGGATCCCCACATTCTTCCATACCGGAGCCAGAAGCTTGAATATACCTTTAGCGCTAATATGGGCTGGACCATGTGCCATGGTAACTACTGGGAGTACATAAGCATCTGGTAACAACCAGCGTTGATGTTCTGACAAGTCTGTCCAGAACCCTGTCACATCCAATTTTCCTATACTTTCTTTCCACGTACTCAATTCTTTCTCTGTGGCCTCTGCCTGGATCGTTTTCACACTGTCCACAGTATTCTCACACATCCCTCCTTGTGCAACCCATCTAGCAGAGCCCACAACATACATGCGGCTTGTAGTGTCTCTAGCTGTCTCTTTCGCTATGTAGTCTGCGAAAGCATTTCCTTGACCTACATCATCAGTGATCTTCTTATGTGCACTACACTTCACAATTGCTATCTGAGTGGGCAAGGTGAGTGATTCAAGGAAGTCATTTACCAATTGGCCATGCTGTATCTTAGTGCCATGGGATGTGAGAAACCCTCTTTCCTTCCACAGGCGGCCAAAACTATGGGCCACTCCAAACGCATACTGACTATCAGTATACACATTCACCCTTTTTCCTTCAGCCAACACACAAGCTCTAGTCAGTGCTATCAATTCAGCTGCCTGGGCTGAGTCATGTATAATACGCGCTGTTTCTACAACAGTGTATAAGGTAGTGACTGCATATGCTGAGGTCGTTTCACCATTGGGAAGCTTAAAACAAGAACCGTCCACCCATAAGGTACCATTCGGGTCCGGGAGTGGAGTATCCTTTAAATCAACTCTGCCTTTTGTCTCTTCCTCCGTGCGGAGGAAGCAGTTGTGTTGCTCCTGAGTATCATTTTCTACTGGAATTGGCAGCAATGTTGCCGGGTTCAAGGCATTACATCGCTTAATGTGTATGTGGCTAGCCAAGAGTGTCAATTCGTACCCCGAAAGGCGTGTACTCGTGAGATGTTGGGTCTTTGTTCTATTTAGGAGGGTGTCTACAGCATGCGGTACCATGACCATAAGGGTATTATCTAATACCAATCCAGCAGACTGGCGAATGGAAACTGTCGCTGCTGCTGTAGCCCTCAAACAGCTAGGTGTAATGCCTTGGCCACTGGATCTAACGTGGCCGAAAAATAGGCATAGGGGCGTTGCTTGTCCCCAAATTGTTGCGTTAAAACTGATAACGCGCAACCTTCTTTCTCATGAACAAAGAGTGTGAAAGGCTTACTGTAATCAGGAGTACCTAACACAGGGGCAGAGCACAAGGCAGTGCGTAAATCAGTGAAACTTTTCTGACATTCCGCAGTCCATGGAAGCGGGTGTGGTGTATCTTTAAGAGTGAGTGCCAACAAGGGTTTTGCCAGGAGGGAAAAATTGGGGATCCACTGTCTACAATAAGAGGTAATACCTAAGAAGGCACGCACCTCTTTTTGCGTACATGGAATAGGCATTTGGGCAATTGCTTGAATACGTTCTGGGGTCAATCGCCGTCCCTCCTTTGACAAGAGATGACCTAGATAGGTAACCTCTTGGCAGCAATATTGCAATTTAGACGGTGAAACCTTGTGGTTGTGGTCAGATAAATGGCATAACAGTGAAATGGTAGCCTTTTTACAAGTGTCTTCAGAATCTGCTGCAACCAGCAGGTCATCCACATATTGAATGAGAGTGGCTCCTGGTGGTAAACACAAAGCATCGAGCTGTGATTTCAATGCATGACTATAAATGGAGGGGCTCTCGCAATAGCCTTGAGGAGCTCGCTTGAACCGGAAGCTTCAGCCTGCTAAGGAGAAGCCAAAAATATCCCTCCTTTCCTCAGCAATGGGAATGCTGAAGAAAGCATTTTTGAGGTCAGTGACAGAAAACCAGGAAGCTGAGGCTGGTATCATTGTCAGCAGGGCATTAATATCCGGGACAACAGGGAATTGAGGTATCACAATCTTGTTGACCTCTCTGAGATCAATCACAAAACGATAGACAGGTGGCTGAGAAGGGTTGGTTCGTTTAAAAACAGGCAGAACAGGGCTATTGCATACATTTCCCCTAGTCTCTTCAACCACATCGTTTTGTACCAAATCATGAACTATAGTCAAAAGAGCTTTTTCGCCGTCACTGGAAATTTTATACTGTGGAATGCGAGGAAATTTAGTATTAGGCTTGAGTGTTACAATGTAGGGAGGAATCCGCAGGAGGCCCACATCATTGGGGCCGGTGACCCAGAGGGTGGCTGGAAGAGATTGTAATTCAGGGGGAAGCTGATCTTTAGACAAGTACTTCGGTGAGGTCAATTTCTTACCTAAGCTAAGACGTACACCAGAAGGGGAACAGTGTAATGTTGCATACAATCTCTTCAATAAATCCAAGCCCAACAAATTTTCACCACAACCAGTTGTTAAAAGGAGCGGGGCCTCCAATTTGTAATGACCTATTGAAATGGTCAAAGGGAATGAAACGGGCTTCTGAACTGGGGCGCCAGAAAAACCTACAGAAACATTTGTACAGCCAGACAAAGGTGCCCCAGGGAGTTTAGAGTGAATCATAGAGCTCTTTGTTGCACCAGTGTCTAATAGGAATGGCTCTGTAACACCTAGTGCTTCCACGTCAACATAAGGCCCACTTTGGTCCACTGGAACCTTACTTTGTCCATGGCTGTCCTAGCTAGGTTGGGAATTCTGACTCTCATCCTCAGTATAGTAATCACTGTTGTAATAGTTGGTAGACTGATAAGAAAGGGGGACCCCCAATGGCGGGATAAAGAACCGGTAAACAAGGGGTAAAAGGCAAAATATATCAAAAAGTGAACAAGACCGGTTCAATAGATATGTACTGTGGCCTAATAAATAGGTCCTTGATAGAACACAAGACAAAACTGGAACAGAGTTAGACACGAAAAGATCAAGAATACTCAAAGAATTGTAGGTATAAAGATAAACCTTTCATGTTTATTTTACTTTTTTTTAGAAAAATTCATTTTTCAATTTATACAAGTATATATCATCATAAGAAAAACATATATGCATATAATACAAACAATCACAATACGTCAATAAATATACATTAATCAAAAACAAAGTGAGTGCCCCACTTGGAAACTCAACTCAACCATACATGCATTCAGTCAAAACCACATTCATAACATCAAAACACATTGTGGGTGAACACAAGTTATCCTTGGGTGTTCAAATGGATGAATTGATTGTGTCTCATCCAGAGGAAGCCAGATGGTACTTCAGAAAAGAGAAGGTCATCGAATCAAGCGCCAACGCGCGTTTCGGTATAGGGCCCACAGAGGAGCCCCACCTTCATCAGGGCGTAGACCAAGGATAATGGGGGGCAAACACACGATCTAAAAATTCAAACAGATACATATAATAAGGTAACAAAAACTAATGCAATCATCTATTAACAAGATTGAAATTTAAATAACAATTCTAAAGCCTTTTATGTCCAAAAAACATATCCAGTTATGTCACAGGTAGCTTGCAAATAAACCGCTTAATATATATGGCCCAATGGGTCCGACAGTAGCGTAGAAGAACAAATCACTACTAGTAAATAGTGTGACATAGTAAAAAAATGTGAATCCGACCACCAAGGTAGTGAGAATAAGCATCAAATTAGATCAGTGCTGAAAGGAAAATGAGACAATAAAAACAAATTTCAAATAAACACAGAAATAATCAAAGAAAAGATAATTAAGGGAAGGAGGTACCCATCCATGGAGGTAATGGGGCCCTAGACAGACATAGATACCTATACCATGAACCCCAGATCAACAAAGGTAATACATACTAAAACAAACGTCTTAGGAGGGCCATGGATAATTCGCCTCCAAGCCACAATAGCAACACGAACCAGTGTCCTTTAGAAACGTCAGGTAAGGCTCACTGTTAACAAGAGTTTTCTTTATTCCTAATGGGGAACAGGCATAGTGAAGGCGCTTAAATCTTGTGCGCCAGAAATCTAAAAAAGGAATAAATGAGCAAAGAATAATAAGCACTGAGTCTGTACCGATATCTCTTACAACAAACTATTCAAACAAGGAGGCTGCATGAAGGAGAATAAATCAGAATAGGCTTCGTAACCAACCTACTTGCATTCAGAGGGAATCCAATCTAAGCGCGAGCCCGGGATACTCCAGTAGAGATCTTGAAAGATAAGGCGTGTCGGAATGCAAAGTTTTAACGGTGACAAATAAATAACTAGTGGTCCATATCCAGAACGATGTTGACATACATCAATAAAGTTTCTGTAAAACAAAAAAAGGGGGGGGAAAAAAACTCTCAAAGCGAGTAAACGATGTCTGAGACTAAGCTGAAAACACTCCCGAACAATAAATATCCCTGTCAAACATTTTAGTACCGAGGGAAGGTAGAACTGATAAGGCAGTGACCGGATCGTATCGGGGCTTAAACGAGGGAGGCACCATGGTCAGAACATTGCCCACCTAAATGATACCTAGGGGGGAGCGACAAGAGTGGATGGCCACACTAGGTTAGCTAAGGTAAAAGAATGAGAACCTGTAGAGCGCTGCTGTGCGGCAATAAACAGGTAAATAAACATACGGAAACAATCCCCAAGGGAACGGACTCAAGGTACTAGAGAAATCGCATATCCACTAAGCATAACATTCGTATCAGACACTTACTGGTTCAAAAACGGTAGAAATCCCCAAAATCGTCCAAGTAACAGGATCGGGGAAGGGACGGCGTCTCTGTCTCCTTCACGGTGAGTTTAGAACAAAGTCCGCCCTCATCAAATACCTCTCGCCCATGGACCGCCCACCAATGGGAACAAAGGTGGGAGGGAGCAGATTAGATATCGACAGAGGACTTCGAGTATTGGCTATCAGTGCATAGTTAGAGATAGTGGCGCCATCTTAAATCACAGATGCAGGATAGGCAACGCTAGGCCGTAAGTGTTGGAGAGAGTTTCCGCAGAGGCCACTAAATAACAAATGATCAAAAAAGGAGGTAAAGAGAAAAGGCATCCGTATTCTGTCAAGGTGATAAATATAAACCCCGTAATACAAGACGGTGCAACAAAGCCAAGAGGCAACCTTATTAGGAGGGAAATCAGGTTGGGGGTAGACCAGCCATGGAAACTGTAGAGTAAACTTACCCCAACATCCATGAAACCCAAGATGAGAAAAATAAATAAAAAATAAAAAATAAAAAATGTAGAAATAGAAAGATGATACAACTAGGATAAGGATTGGAAAAGCCAGTACAGAACTGGAACCCATTGAAGCCCAGATCGTCAGGCTGCTGAATGAATGAACCCTATCTAAACATCCCAATGGAGAATAGGTGCCATTACTTAGGGTAGTTATAATATGGCATTCTCCCATAAGATAATTTCATTAAGGCCATGCTGCACAGAGTACATATCTATTGAACCGGTCTTGTTCACTTTTTGATATAGTTGGTAGACTGAACATTTTGCTGATCAAAATAATTAGTGGAGTTTCCAGGGGGCATGGAACGTTGGTTATTAGGCGGCGTACCTCTTCCTCTACCTCTTGGTGCTGACTGATAACCACCCTGGCCTCGTGACGTGGGAATACCGCATGTGCGCTGTAACAAAACCGGGCAATTATACTTTAAATGGCCTTCTTCTTTACAGTAAGCGCATTGATTTTGGCCCAGTGGGGGTCGGGGAACGAAAGGCCCAGACCTCTGCAACTGTCTCTGGAATTGTGGAGACGACTGATATTCACGTTGGGCAGGGCGAGGAGGATAAGCTTGTTGCAAAAGAACTTTTGTTTTCAACTCTTTGGTCTTTTTATCAAGTTTCTCTCTTTCCTCTTTATCCCTATTTTCATAATACTGGGCAGTAGCCAATATCTGGGCCGAAGAGGAGACCGCCCACGCACTTTCGGAATTCTTCAACTTATTAGATATTTCCGGAACCAAATTTGACACAAATTTGTCTACAAACAATCGTTGGCCCCCTTCCGTGCTCATATCCTGACCACTATGATCGATGAACGTCTCCTCGAAACGAGTGAAGAAATCAGAGACGTTTTCATCCGCTTTCTGCTTACAAGCTGCTAACTTATCCCAATTAACTCGCAGAGGGGGCATCATAGTTTTCAGTAAGGTAATGATCCTAGCTGGGAGTTCTGTAATTAGAGCCTCAGGTTTGGCACCACCCACTTGGAGTCTGTCCGTGGCGAGTATGGCAGCCCAATCACCCCCCAGTTCCCCCACATGGTCCTCCTTCCGAATCCTAGCCCATAACGGTTGTGGGACCACATTACCCATTAGCATGTCTATATCGGCCAAATTCATAATACATGCATCAACAGTTTGGGACAACTCTTTGTAGTACCCAGCAGGATTTTTACGGGGGTCCGGTAACGACTGTTTAAGGGCCAATACCTCAGATCGTTTCCACGGAATGTGTACCCACATGCGTTGAAAGTGAGCAGGTATAATAGGATTAGCACCCTGAGCTGCAACCTCCTCTCTCCACACTGGGGGAACCTCTCGCATGGGATAGTGTTTTAATTTTCGCCTGACGGAGGAATCGTGTTTTGGCAAGGACCGGCAGGCAAGCATCATTCTAAAAGTGACAAGCGTTCCTACCGCGTCCTCGACCTCTGCGCCCACAATCAGCCCTTTATCAAACTCGGCATGTAGATCGAGCAGGCCCTGAGGGGCTTGTCCCAATTCCATATCCTCCCACTCTTGACTTAAAATGTTACACATAGTATCAAAAACATATCTCTGCATTGGTGCCTCCCACTGCCGAAAGGTTACCATAATATCTTGCACACTATACTGGGGCCATTCGTGATCCACCTTCGGGCTTGAAGATCTAGCACTTCCCGTTCCTCCGGACCCGGGAGCTGACTACGAGTTTGTCTACGAGGAGGAACAGGGGTCATTTGAAATGTCTCAAAGAGAGGGGACAAAAGGCCAGAAACAGTATCGATCATTCGCCTCCGAGCGGAGGGAGAATTCGTCATTAGGACAGGAGACAGAATATTAGGCGGGGCAGAAGAGGAAGTAACATTTACGGAGGGAGCCGAAGGTAAGGGAGAGCTCGGCAATGCCGGAGAAAGCTGTGGTGGGGGTGCAGGAACCGGTTGGGGAGCGACAGGTGGGACAACAGGCGGAACAGGCGGGGCAGGTGCTAACAATAAAGGTGCATTCGCTCCGGGGGCAGGCGGTAATCCAAAAGGTACATTAGCTCCCTACGCATAGGGCGGGGGTAATCTCAACAGATGGGACATTAAAGGATCCTTCTCAGGGTCCACATTTTTCTCCGTAGGGGGAAGTTGGCAACACTGGATAACATTTATCTACCGCCATACGATGTTGCCTATCTGAGACCTCAATCGCATGATCGGTTTCATTATTTTTAAACTGTTGCGCAGCTTGCAAAATAGACATATCCCTCCTATCTCTTTTAGCTTGTTTTATTTCTTTCTGTTTGGCCTCCTTACGCCATAGGCGAAAAGAGTCAAACATAGCCGGCCGGGCTTTTCGGTTAAACAAAGTGTTCTCCAAATTATCTAAAATATTGAGCTCAAAACTGCCGTTCTGTGGCCATCGTAAAACACCATCTTTCCTAGTATAGCGAACCCATGCCTCATTAAAAGCTATGGGGCTAATACCATGTTTAGAATATACTTCATAAGTGGGAGTTCCGGCCGGAGGAATTGGACAAGAGTCCTCCAGTCGGGAAGCCCTATCGCGATTACAACAAAACCATTTTCCAAACTTACTGAAACTAGGCATCGCTACCACAATAGTTTCTTTACAAACTTCAAGGGGTTAATTAGTCACTTTATAGTACAAAAACTGCACTCACCCCTCGGTTTCGGCTTTTGCAAAAGTCGAACAAAGTCAAAACAAAGACAAAGGAGTGGCCACTATACTTAACTTAACCAGATGTTTCCGTACGCCAACAGAGGTCCGTCTGATGTCTCGCGATACAAATTACCAAAGGGAGCCAAAGCGTGGCCGTAGTCAGGGCAGCAGGTCTTTGCAGCCGTTGGGAGGGAGAAGCCACACGGTAAAAACCTTCGGTCCACTTACGACATGCAGGGGTCGATCACGTAGTGCACGTCCTCTGGAATTTCCCTGCGGGGCTCCTCACGATCCTCGGGCTGGACCCACGACCTCTGAAGCGGCCTCACAGAGGGCACCAAATTGAAGAACCGGGCTCATTAAGCCTGACGGCGCAGGGTACGCCTGAAATCTTCTGAGTTCGCCTTCCAAATTACAGAGACACGGAACACTCTGTCTGGCATAGGAACTTCAATTTATTAGCTGCAGCTAGGTACAGTTGTCCTAGAAGTACATCATTGGTAGGTTCTCAGGAGACTGCCACTTCAATCCGTGGCTCACAGTCTTTTGTAGCGCTTGAATCCCCTAAAGCAACAACCCCCACAATGTGCAATAAAAATACAAATCATCCGCAAGAAAACATTCTTTGTACAAGATACAGGATAATGGGTAATAGAAATTCCTTCCCTAAGGTCGTGTTCTCTACCCGATCCTATAGGTCAGGTGGCATAGCCATTCCTTGGTTGAATTCATTTACGACAGGACGTGTTTGCGTGTTGAAGATGGTGATTCGTAAAACAACTGGAGAGGCCGAGAACGGTCACCAAGGGTCAATAGATGGTTATCTGGGGAATTAGTTGCTTCGAGCCGGGTCTCAGAATGGACTTAGTTCAGGGGAACAGGAAAGGTCGTGTAATATGTGCAACAGTACAGAACGTGAAAGAAATGCTATGGAGGTTGAAGGGGCCTGAGTGAGGGCAACAGCGTAATGGTGTTACAAGCAAAGATGGGGCCGTATTTGAATTTCCTCAGAATGCTGTTTGGACACATAGCCTTTCCCGATTTGATCTGTCCCAGGGCTTTACTTATTTCCTCGTTCGAGAGGTCCGCCTCTAAGGTCTCCCTCTCCCCCTCCGAGAGACTCGGCACATCACTGTCCCGAAGTAACTGGTGCGAGTCTTCAGCCGTGTATTGCGTATAAGGGGTGTATACCCTTTCAAAATGATCAGCGAATTGCTCCGCTATTTCTCGCGGATGGAGCACCACGGCACCCACCGGCGTCGTCAGTTTATGCACCCATCTAGACCCCTGTTCTCTTCTTTCCAACCAAGCTAGTGTTTTTCCGGCCCGGTCACCAAGTTCATAAATTCTGTGCTGGGTGGCACGGTGTTTGGTCACCATCTGTTCCCTAGTCATCATCCTGTATTCCTCCTGCTTCATTAAAAGCAGATGACTCGCATTTGGGGAGGGATTTTGCGAGTGGTCTCGCTCCAATGCCAAGAGGTCGACCTCCGCCTGAACCAGTAGTTCACGCTTTTTAGCGATATATCCAGTTTTCAGGGACAAAGCTTGACCCTTGAGTACTACCTTGTAAGCTTCCCAGAGTGTGTGTGCGGATTCCACCGACCCCACGTTTTCCTTAGAGTAGTTCTCGGTTTGCCTGCAGAGTCCATCCGGTACGCGTATGAGCCATGGGTTAAGAACTATGGTGGTGCGCGGTTGTCGTTCCCAGTGCGTGTATTCCAGCCAGACTGGAGAGTGGTCCGATATGCCCCTTGGTAAAACTTTATACTGGGCGAAGTCACCCACGGAGGAGAGACGGGTGAGAAAGTAGTCTATGCGTGAGAGGCTGCTATGAACATTGGAGAAGTATGTAAATAATTTGTCAAGTGGGTGAAGAGCACGTCCCACATCTGTCAGCCCCATTGCCGTCGTGAAATCAGCCATTAGGGTGTTAGCTGGCGCCTTAGACTTCGGTGGTTGGCGATCGACCGTGTCGTCTAACGTAATATTGTAGTCTCCCCCCATAATTAGCGTGCCCTCTCGGAGTCCTATCAGTCTACCTCCCAGATCTTCTAGCGTTGCCTTACCCAGCGCGGGAGGCAGATATACTGAAATGATGTTGATATATGTCCCATCCCATTGGGCCTCTGCCCCTGCGAACCGGCCTCCCGCATCCGCCCATGTCTTGTGGACAATAAGAGGTGTGCTTTTTTTAACCAATATGGCTGTCCCCCTTGAACCCGTGGTAAAGTCCGAGTGCACTAGGAGTTTGTAACCCCATCTAGTGAGGGCCCTGGACTTGTGGCCCACCAGATGTGTCTCCTGCAACAGGACCACATCCGGTGAATGTCTTTTCAGATATTGTTGCACAATCCCTCTCTTGATTTTGTCCCCAATCCCATTTACATTCCAGGTCATTATGGAAAGTGATCGGTCTCTATCCCCCCCATATCTTTGTATCGCCCAGTTTCCCAACCTACGGATCAACACCAGCAGAGAAAAAGCCTGAAACCGCCTATCAAGCATTTGTCGCCCCGTGTGTAGCATGGATACTTTACACTTTTGAATCTCAGTACAGCGATGTTTACCAATAAAACCAACAAAGAAGAAACATTCCCAGTGTCCAAACCTACTAGTGTCCTCCCCCCTCCCCCCTCCCTCCCCCGAAAAACCATGTAACTTCAAACAACCCACTTCCCCCCACCCCTCAACCACCGCCCCCCTCCCTGCCCCCCTGCCCGTGGATTTATAACTACCCACCCCGAACATGGCAGAGTGCCTCTCTCCCTCCCCAAAATGCTAGGTATGCACGGGGGGATCAGTTCCCTTCCCCGCCTGTTCATATCATGATTGACTGGTACTTTGCCATCCACAGTTCGGTCAGTATGGTCCCATTCAGTTCATGGCGCTAGAAACCCATTGGCCCGACATCACTCACCAGATATTCACCGGCAAGCACTGTCAGGACCGGGCTTGACAACTCCCACCCTAAACCCCCTATTTCTTGCGCTGTTTTCAGCCGGACACCGGCTTCCCACCTGCGAGGCCAAGGGTCATCATTCCTGCTCTGTCAGCCGTCCACTCTCCGCGGGGCAATTTTGATCACCCTCTGTTCGGACCCCTGTGCGTAGGCCAGGCCCACCAGGACGCCTTCCGCCATGGCCCCCTACCGTGTTCCAGCCCTCCATCCAGTCCCAAGCGGCCTCAGGCGAGTCAAAAAACCATGATTTGCCATCCGACTCCACCCTCAGCCTTGCAGGAAAAAGCATCACATATTTCACCTCCCGGTCCCGAAGTTCCCTTTTTACTGCCTGAAAGCTGCGACGTTGGGCCTGGACCTTGGCCGTGAAATCAGGAAAGAAAGCCACCTCAAAGTTGTTGATCTTCAGCAGGGGGTTGGATCTCGCGGTCTGCAGGATAATGTCTCTGTCCCGGTAGTTGAACACTCTGGCAATGAGAGGTCTTGGGGGCTCCCCCGGTCTTGGTCTACCCCCAGGCACTCTGTAGGCTCTCTCAATGGAAAAGCAGCTGGACAAAGTCTTAGGCCGCAGGTGTTTTGAAATGAGGTCTTCCACATACAGGTCTGCTGCCGGCCCCTCTGTTTTTTCGGGAACACCTAAGATGCGAATATTATTGCGGCGAGCCCTCCCTTCGTATTCATCGAGCTGTTGCTCCATCCTCTCCTGCTTCTTCTGCATGTCAAGCATCTGTTGTTGGAGTTCCGCCGTGTCCGACTGCAGGGCACCAGTGACCGTCTTGAGCTCTTTGACTTTATCGTCCATCTTCCGGAGATCCGCCCTAATGAGAGATACCTCAACTGTGACCGTGTCCACCGAAGCGCGCATTCCGTTAATGGCCGCCATGACGTCGTGAAGGGTGGGCTCCGGCCCCTGCGTGGAAGCAGCCACCTCACCATCTTTTTCCCGCTGCGGCGGACCAGCCGCATCGTCCGCCTTGGACCACGCGAACTGGGCCAGCTGCTTCTGGGCATTCGCCTGTGATCCCTTACCTCCCGCCGCCATGGAGGTGCGTTTGGTGAAAGCCTCCTCGGCGGGAAAACAGGGCCGCTCCGGAGCGACTGTTAAAGGCGTTCGTGCATGAACCGGGTCAACAAGCTGCACCCCCGATTCACCCCTCAGTCCACCGTGCCCACCGAAGGGCCAGTCACCACTGGCCCCGAGCGTCCGCCGCAGCCAGACTCCGTCCTCTTCGCTCCTCGCTCGGATAACCCCGCTTTGGAGAACGCGGGCAGGGCAAGGGGCCGGTAGGCCCGCCTCCGCACCAGCCTCAACCGTCGGCGCATCTGCCAGTGGCCGCAAATAATTCTTCTGGGCCTGATCTGCCGAAGGGGGGGGGGGCGATCGACACCCCACCCCGGGGCGCCTCGCTCCTTCTGGCCGGTCCTGGTGCCTGCACCTCCCCACCACGACACCAGCTCAGAGACGGCGCAGGCCGCAAGCCGAGGGCTCAATTTTCCCAGCGCCCGATTGGCCTCAATGTCTCTGCCCCAGCAGGCCGCCCATTGTACACCTTATGGCCAGGCTCTTGTCACCGTGGCTGGGGCGCCACGCTCCCTCTGGCTGCCCTTTCTGCCTGCACCGCCCCTCAACGACACCAGCACACAATCGGCGTAGGCCGCAAGCCGGGGCCTCAATTTTGTTAGCGCCCGATTGGCCGCAATGCCTCCGTCTCAGCGCACACACCCCAGCCAGTCTCTTCTTACCAGTGCTGGGGCTTCCCGTGCCCCCCTCGGGGCCAGAGCACCGCCTCAAGCACCAGGCCGCAGCGATCCTCCAGGCGCCGGAGCCGGGGCCGCCCCCGGCCACAGCACTCACCCGGGCACACCGCCGTCGGCCCCGGTACACTTCGCGCCTCACCGCAGGCAGTCCAGGTGTCACCGCCGGTTCCCCGGTGGCAGAGGGGGACCCCGCCGACTCCCCGCACAGCCCGGCTGGGCTGATATATCTCCCGCCTCAGAAGACGCTCCGCAGCCCGAGCCCCCACCGTGATCCAAGAGCCGCAAGCCGCCGCCGAGAGCGGGGCACCGTCCCAGGCGGCCGAAGCCCCCCCACTCATTGCCCGTGCAGCAAAGTTTTCCCTTGGGGCACAGGACGGAGGTAGGGTATGCTCCGTGTATACTTTAACGTGGATGGCACAGGATAATAGAAGATCTTCAGCGGGGAAGTTGGAGCCGATTCAGGCGGTGGCCATCCACCACGGCTGCTAGCCACGCCAAGATTTTATGTTTCTAACTCGCACTTCTGCCGCTTTTGTAAAAGATTTTAAATAATCATACAATTAAAAAAAGAAAAAGTTAAAGACTGGCCTGTGTATTGTTTCAGAGCCCTGCAGCTCTGAAGACTGGTCTGTGTATTCTTTCAGAGCACTGCAGCTCTGAAGATTAGTCTGTGTATTCTTTCAGAGCCCAGCAGCTCTGAAGACTGGTCTGTGTATTCTTTCAGAGCCCAGCAGCTCTGAAGACTGGTCTGTGTATTCTTTCAGAACCCAGCAGCTCTGAAGACTGGTCTGTGTATTCTTTCAGAGCCCAGCAGCTCTGAAGACTGGTCTGTGTATTCTTTCAGAACCCAGCAGCTCTGAAGACTGGTCTGTGTATTCTTTCAGAGCCCTGCAGCTTTGAAGACTGGTCTGTGTATTCTTTCAGAGCCCTGCAGCTCTGAAGACTGGTCTGTGTATTCTTTCAGAGCCCTACAGCTCTGAAGACTGGTCTGTGTATTCTTTCAGAGCCCTGCAGCTCTGAAGACTGGTCTGTGTATTGTTTCAGAGCCCAGCAACTCTGAGGACTGGCCTGTGTATTCTTTCAGAGCCCAACAGCTCTGAAGACTGGTCTGTGTATTGTTTCAGAGCCCAGCAGCTCTGGAGACTGGCCTGTGTATTGTTTCAGAGCCCTGCAGCTCTGAAGACTGGTCTGTGTATTCTTTCAGAGCCCTGCAGCTTTGAAGACTGGTCTGTGTATTCTTTCAGAGCCCTGCAGCTCTGAAGACTGGTCTGTGTATTCTTTCAGAGCCCAGCAGCTCTGAAGACTGGTCTGTGTATTCTTTCAGAGCCCTGCAGCTCTGAAGACTGGTCTGTGTATTCTTTCCGAGCCCTACAGCTCTGAAGACTGGTCTGTGTATTCTTTCAGAGCCCTGCAGCTCTGAAGACTGGTCTGTGTATTGTTTCAGAGCCCAGCAGCTCTGGAGACTGGTCTGTGTATTATTTCAGAGCCCTGCAGCTCTGAAGACTGTTCTGTGTATTGTTTCAGAGCCCAACAGCTCTGAAGACTGGTCTGCGTATTGTTTAGAGCCCAGCAGCTCTGAGGACTGGCCTGTGTATTGTTTCAGAGCCCTGCGGGTCTGAAGACTGGTCTGTGTATTGTTTCAGAGCCCTGCAGCTCTGAAGACTGGTCTGTGTATTCTTTCAGAGCCCTGCAATCTCTGAAGACTGGACTGTGTATTATTTCAGAGCCCTGCAGCTCTGAAGACTGGTCTGTGTATTCTTTCAGAGCCCTGAAGCTCTGAAGACTGGTCTGTGTATTCGTTCAGAGCCCTGCAGCTCTGAAGACTGGTCTGTGTATTCTTTCAGAGCCCTGCAGCTCTGAAGATTAGCTTGTGTACTTCTTTCTGCAGCTCTGAAGATTAGCCTTTGTACCCCTTCAGAGCCCGACAGCTCTGATGACTGGCCTGTGTATTGTTTCAGAGCCCTGCGGGTCTGAAGACTGGTCTGTGTATTGTTTCAGAGCCCTGCAGCTCTGAAGACTGGTCTGTGTATTCTTTCAGAGCCCTGCAATCTCTGAAGACTGGACTGTGTATTATTTCAGAGCCCTGCAGCTCTGAAGACTGGTCTGTGTATTCTTTCAGAGCCCTGAAGCTCTGAAGACTGGTCTGTGTATTCGTTCAGAGCCCTGCAGCTCTGAAGACTGGTCTGTGTATTCTTTCAGAGCCCTGCAGCTCTGAAGATTAGCTTGTGTACTTCTTTCTGCAGCTCTGAAGATTAGCCTTTGTACCCCTTCAGAGCCCGACAGCTCTGATGACTGGCCTGTGTATTGTTTCAGAGCCCTGCAGCTCTGAAGACTGGTCTGTGTATTCTTTCAGAGCACTGTAGCTCTGAAGACTGGTCTGTGTATTCTTTCAGAGCCCTGCAGCTCTGAAGACTGGTCTGTGTATTCTTTCAGAGCCCTGCAGCTCTGAAGACTGGTCTGTGTATTCTTTCAGAGCCCAGCAGCTCTGGAGACTGGTCTGTGTATTCTTTCAGAGCCCTGCAGCTCTGAAGACTGGTCTGTGTATTCTTTCAGAGCCCTGCAGCTCTGAAGATTAGCCTGTGTACTCCTCAAGAGCCCGACAGCTCTGAAAACTGGCCTGTGTATTCTTTCAGAGTCTGAACACTCAATAAGTCAATCAATCTGGGGGTTTATAAAACGCGCTACTCACCCGTGAGGGTCTCAAGGCGCTGAAGGGGGGAGGGGGTTGCAGCTCTGGTTCAGTCAAAGAGCCAGAATTTAAGGTTCTTCCTGAAGGTGTGGAGCTGGGGGAGAGTCTGATGTTGACAGGGAGCTCGTCCCAGGCCTTGGCTGCGACTCACAAGCGCTGATTACTGCCTGTGGGGTCCACTTGTTTAATCTTTAGTTCGTCTTTTTCATTCATGCTAGGTGGATTATACTTTTTGTGAAAAAACAGACTTTGCACCAGGATTTTTATTCTTTTACAGGTGAATGTAATATTTGCCCCAGGTGAAAGGTTTGCTTTTTTACAGTACACCTAGAGGTGCTGATCGTGTGCTGTGCTGTATGACGATTACATGTCTGAACTGCATCACTGCAGAACCTAGGGTACATTTGAAAAGATGTATTGTATTATTGTTTTTCTATAGTGCTAATGCCCTTTGAAGGGAGGGATAAGCAAGTTAGAAGAGGCCAAGAAGACACCGTCACGTGCACCTGGTGGCTGCTTGCTTCAGGGAGCAGCCATCTTGGATGTCCCAACAGACTCCTCTTTAGATCTGTCCCATGTCTTGTGGCAGAGGAGCAGATGGAAGAGGTTTCGGAGGATGCAGCATTGTACATTGTGTGTCCTGCCTCTTGTCCGGTATGGGGAGAGCCCGATCTCAGCAATCTGGGGGGCAAGGTGTCACCGGGTGGGAAAGATTGGAAGCCAACCTTCCAGGAGAGGTTTATGAACAAGGCATACTGTCTGATGTCGGCCTGTTGTTGGTGCCTGACCAGTGGTTTCAGAGCGGGTCTGTGGTGTCATACTCCTTTGGTTTGTGTTTCAGAGGGGTCTGTGGCGTCATTCTCCTTTGGTTTGTGTTTCAGAGGGGTCTGTGGCGTCATATTCCTTTGGTTTGTGTTTCAGAGGGGTCTGTGGCGTCATACTCCTTTGGTTTGTCTTTCAGAGCTGGTCTGTGGCGTCATACTCCTTTGGTTTGTGTTTCAGAGGGGTCTGTGGCGTCATACTCCTTTGGTTTGTGTTTCAGAGGGGTCTGTGGCGTCATACCCCTTTGGTTTGTGTTTCAGAGGGGTCTGTGGCGTCATACTCCTTTGGTTTGTGTTTCAATGCTGGTCTGTGGTGTCATACTCCTTTGGTTTGTGTTTCAGAGCGGGTCTGTGACGTCCTACTCCTTTGGTTTGTGTTTCAGAGTGGGTCGTTTCAGAGCGGGTCTGTGGCGTCATACTCCTTTGGTTTGTGTTTCAGAGGGGTCTGTGGTGTCATACTCCTTTGGTTTGTGTTTCAGAGGGGTCTGTGGCGTCATTCTCCTTTGGTTTGTGTTTCAGAGGGGTCTGTGGCGTCATACTCCTTTGGTTTGTGTTTCAGAGGGGTCTGTGGCGTCATACTCCTTTGGTTTGTCTTTCAGAGCTGGTCTCTGGCGTCATACTCCTTTGGTTTGTGTTTCAGAGGGGTCTGTGGCGTCATACTCCTTTGGTTTGTGTTTCAGAGGGGTCTGTGGCGTCATACCCCTTTGGTTTGTGTTTCAGAGGGGTCTGTGGCGTCATACTCCTTTGGTTTGTGTTTCAATGCTGGTCTGTGGTGTCATACTCCTTTGGTTTGTGTTTCAGAGCGGGTCTGTGACGTCCTACTCCTTTGGTTTGTGTTTCAGAGTGGGTCGTTTCAGAGCGGGTCTGTGGCGTCATACTCCTTTGGTTTGTGTTTCAGAGGGGTCTGTGGCGTCATTCTCCTTTGGTTTGTGTTTCAGAGCAGGTCTGTGGCGTCATACTCCTTTGATTTGTGTTTCAGAGGGGTCTGTGGCGTCATACTCCTTTGGTTTGTGTTTCAGAGGGGTCTGTGGCGTCATACCCCTTTGGTTTGTGTTTCAGAGGGGTCTGTGGCGTCATACTCCTTTGATTTGTGTTTCAGAGGGGTCTGTGGCGTCATACTCCTTTGATTTGTGTTTCAGAGGGGTCTGTGGCGTCATACTCCTTTGGTTTGTGTTTCAGAGGGGTCTGTGGCATCATATTCCGTTGGTTTGTGTTTTAGAGGGGTCTGTGGCGTCATGCACCTTTGGTTTGGGTTTCAGAGGGGTCTGTGGCGTCATACTTCTTTGGTTTGGGTTTCAGAGGGGCCTGTGTCGTCATACTCCTTTAGTTTGTGTTTCAGAGGGGTCTGTGGCGTCATACTCCTTTGGTTTGTGTTTCAGAGGGGTCTGTGACGTCATACTCCTTTGGTTTGTGTTTCAGAGGGGTCTGTGGCATCATACTCCTTTGGTTTGTGTTTCAGAGGGGTCTGTGGCATCATACTCCTTTGGTTTGTGTTTCAGAGGGGTCTGTGGCATCATACTCCTCTGGTGTGAAGGGTCATCCTCCATGGGTTCAGTTGCAGTTGGACAAAGCTGATCCTTTGCGGGAGGACGGATGCCAGTAGCATCACGCCAGGATCCCAGGAGGGTCTAAGCCACTGGTAGTGCTGATGTTCACCTGAGGAATCGAGCGCACCTATGATTCTAGGTTGGGTACCACCTGGTGCAGTTTTTGAGCAGGATGCAAAGGAGGGCTGTAGAGCGTGATGGGCCACAGAGGTGACCAGTCACGTGGAAGTAAGGTTGTGTCATGGCTTAGAGCCTCGCTCTTGGAGGCTTTCATGCACATCCAGTTCTGATGCCTCAAGTCTGGACCCTTGTTGGGCAGACTGAGATGTAGCAGTCCTTTCCAGGTGTGCATTTTATTTTCATTTGTATTTGGGTTCATCAGCGGACCTTTACTACCACATGCTGGAGCTGTGCAAGATGGTGAGCAGCCAAAATATCGAAACTAAAATATCTACCTACACAAATATCGAGTTTTAAATATCGAAGGGACTGAATATCGATGTCAATAATATCTATGGACAGAATATTGATCCTAAGGTAAGTATTTTAATATCGATGTTAGTAATATCGAAGTTAGTAATATCGACATCAAATATATCGATTTTACTAATATTGATGTTACTAATATCGATATTTATATTATTGTTATGTATTTTATTATGTATTTAATATGTATGTGTTATATGTTTTTAGTTAAGTGTTCTACTGGTTTTAACATATATGTATACAATTTTTATATGTTAACAATGGTTTTTTAAGTCAATTTTGTGTTTTAGTACCGTAGCGGGTTGTGGGTTTATAGGGGAATAGGGTGGGAAGTAATTTAATTATATGGAATTAATTATACATTTTTAGGAATTATAAATTAATTTTAATTAATTTTTGCGTTTAAGTTCTGTAGCGGGTTGTGGGTTTATATGGGAATAGGGTGGGAAGTAATTTAATTATATGGAATTAATTATACATTTTTAGGAATTATAAATTGATTTTAATACATTTTTGCGTTTAAGTTCTGTAGCGGGTTGTGGGTTTATAGGGAAATAGGGTGGGAAGTAATTTAATTGTAATTAATTAATAATTTATTTTCATTTATTGGTATTGATAATTATAGTATTGTTAATTAAGTATTAATTGGTAATTAATTTTTATTAATTGGCAATTAGTTTTAATTAGTTGATTAATTGATAATTATGTTAAGTGTATTATTTTATTAGTGGAGTGTGTCGTGCGTTTATAGGGGAATAGTGTTGGAAGTAATTGAAATCTAATTAAGTAATTAATAAATTAGTTGTTGGGTATTGATAATTAATTAATTGGACAATAATTATTAATTGGTAAATATTTTAAATTATAATATTTTGGTTATGAAAAATAATTAATAGTTGATTAATCATTAATTGTGAATTAAATATAATTAAATATTATGCATTGCTATTTCTAAATAATATATTAATAAGTAATTATTAATTGGTAATTAATGTGTAATATTTATTATTTTGGCGTATGAAAAATATTTAATAGTTCAATATTTTTTAATTTGTAATTAATGTTTCATAATTATTATTTTGCGGTATATATTTTTTTAAATGGTTAAATATATTTTAATTGGTATTTACTTTTTAATAATTCATCTGTTTTTGGTTATGAAGAATATTGTATCCTTTAATATTTATTATTTGGTAATTAATATTTATTAATTATTATTTATTGGTATTTATTATTAATGTATTGTTAATTAATTATTCTTTGGTAGTTATGTTTGTAATAATTATTTATTGGTATTTGTAAATAATTTCGAGTTATTTAATAATTAAATCACTAATTATTTTAAATAATTATTTCATTTATAACTATGTTATTTTTAACTTCTACGCTATCCAACACTTTCCCTACTGTTGCACCCTCTGGAGTTGGAATAGTAAATTTTATCCCTACGCTATCCAACACTTTCCGTACTGTTGCATTCTCTGGAGTTGGAATAGTAATTTTTACCCCTACGCTATCCAACACTTTCCCTACTGTTGCACTCTCTGGAGTTGGAATAGTAATTTTTACCCTTACGCTATCCAACACTTTCCCTACTGTTGCACTCTCTGGAGTGGGAATAGTAATTTTTTCCCCTTCGCTATCCAACATTTTCCCTACTGTTGCACTCTCTGGAGTTAGAATAGTAATTTTTACCCCTACACTATCCAACACTTTCCCTACTGTTGCACTCTCTGGAGTGGGAATAGTAATTTTTACCCCTACGCTATCCAACACTTTCCCTACTGTTGCACTTTGTGGAGTTGGAATAGTAATTTTTACCCCTACGCTATCCAACACTTTCCCTACTGTTGCACTCTCTGGAGTGGGAATAGTATTTTTACCCCTACGCTATCCAACACTTTCCCTACTGTTGCACTCTCTGGAGTGGGAATAGTAATTTTTACCCCTACGCTATCCAACACTTTCCCTACTGTTGCACTCTGTGGAGTTGGAATAGTAATTTTTACCCCTACGCTATCCAACACTTTCCCTACTGTTGCACTCTCTGGAGTTGGAATAGTAATTTTTACCCCTCCGCTATCCAACACTTTCCCTACTGTTTTTTTTTGGAGCTGGAGTAGTAGTTTTATTGTCGGTGCTATTTAATATTTTTTGTATTATTTTAGCTAATGTAATATATAATTAATTTTAACAATATACAAATTAAATGTAATTTTTTAAATGTGTTATATATAATTATTTAATTTTTATTCATGTTATTGTTTTATGTGTATGATGTATTTGTAATTTATAATAATTTTTAACACGTTATAAGTTATTAAAATAATTATTAAAATGTATTATTAAGTAAGTATATATATTATATATTATATGTATATGTTTAATTAATGTTTTATTACATTATATATATATTAATTATTAATTTTAAACATTATAACATATATTTAATTATGTTTATTTTATTTATAAGTATTATTTGGTTTATTTTACATATTTTTTTTTAACTAAAAAATACTTTATATTTTTAATAACGATATTTTTAACATTCTATATTTTATTTGCGATATTTTTGTACTTACCATGTTGTAGATAGGATCTCGATATTCTTGTCATCGATATTTTTGTGTCGATATTTTTGTAGGCCGATTTTCTGTCCGTCGATATTCTGTCAGACATTCGTGCAAGATGTAGGACAGGGGCACAGTGTATCCTAACTCTCATTCCATGTTATCTGCATCTGATGGAAAAAACTAGTGCTTACAATTACTTTTTTGGAAATAAAAATGAAGTTTGAAATTGTGCTATTAATTCTCGGAGGCCAAACCCTTTACTAGTACAAGACATATGATATTAAGACCCAGCTAAAGTGCATGGCAGATGATAACATATAACAAGCATTGGCATAGCCAATAGGTCTCGCTTTTGGGACCTTCTAAGTATTTAGTTATGCAGCACAATATCCTTGGTGCAACCACATCAACTGTTGCGTGGCTAAACACTTATAAGGTCCCAAAGGCGAGACCTATTGGCTATGCCAATGCTTGGTGTGGTTGTGTGTGTGGTTGTGTGTGGGTGTGTGTGTGTGTGTGGTTGTGTGTGTGTGGTTGTGTGTGTGTGGGTGTGGTTGTGGGTGTGGGTGTGGGTGTGGGTACGGTTGTGGGTGCGGTTGCGGGTGCGGTTGTGGGGGCGGTTGTGGGTGCGGGTGTGGTTGTGGGTGAGTGTGTGGATGTGTGGTTGGGTGTGGTTGGGTGTGTGTGCTTGTGTATGTGGTTGTGGTTGTGTGTGTGCTTGTGTATGTGGTTGTGGTTGTGTGTGGGTACGGTTGTGGTTGTGGGTGTGTGTGTGGTTGTGTGTGGTTGTGTGTGTGGTTGTGTGTGGTTGTGCGTGTAGTTGTGTGTGTGTGTGGTTGTGTGTGTGTGGTTGTGTGTGTGGTTGTGTGTGTGGTTGTGGTTGTGTGTGGTTTGTGTGTGTGTGGTTGTTGTGTGTGTGTGGTTGTGTTGTGTGGTTGTGTGTGTGTGTGGTTGTGTGTGTGTGGTTGTGTGGTTGTATGTGTGTGGTTGTGTGTGTGTGTGGTTGTGTGTATGTGTGGTTGTGTGTGTGTGGTTGTGTGTGTGTGGTTGTGGGTGTGGTTGTCGGTGTGGCTGTGGTTGTGTGTGTGGTTGTGTGTGTGTGTGGTTGTGTGTGTGGTTGTGGGTGTGGTTGTGTGTGTGTGTGGTTGTTTGTGTGGTTGTGTGTGTGGTTGTGGTTGTGCGTGTGTGTGTGGTTGTGTGTGGTTGTGTGTGTGGTTGTGTGTGTGGTTCTGTGGTTGTGTGTGTGATTGTGGTTGTGAGTGTGGTTGTGTGTGTGGTTGTGTGTGTGACAGTAATACTAAAAGCATCTAAAAATAAAGGAACACAAAGAGAAAGCACGTTGTAAGTCAAACGGGCGCAGCAAAGCATTAACACAACAACAAAACAAACAAGATCACTTAGCGAAGAGTGAGTGCTGATAATGGATACACACAGCCCATCATCTTAAGAGTTCGATTGCAGCCAATGTGCACTCAAACCTGCCCCCTCCTTGTGAGTTGCACCCCATATTTCATGAGTTGTAACTGCTGCACCCACCATAGCACTTTGAGATCTAAAGCCCTACATAGGTCTAATCGATTAACCAGTCGTCAACATGCTGTGCTTTTAAAGAGAATGTGCTAAAAGTTTCCAGCTTCCTCATCATGTTCTCATGAAAGCGCCAACGAAAGGACTCCCTGAATGGTGCAACGGACATGAAGCAGCCGCTGCGATCAGAAATAAACACTGTGAACGTTGTCCAGTATCACAGTAACATTTCCTTAATGTTCTTTAAGTCACACAACAGTAATACTAAAAGCATCTCAAAATAAAGGAACACAAACATCGAGTTTGTGGAAAGAGAAAGCACATTGTAAGTCAAACGGGTGCAGCAAAGCATTAACACAACAACATGTTCTTTGATGTTTGATGTTCTTTGAACGAGAACATCAAAGGGGCGCAGCGAAAGTGATCGCGGGCGAAAGTAAAAGTGGTCGCGGGCGCTTAATGAGCATGACGAGGTTTGCCAGCCTCTGCTCCTAAGCGCGCGCCCACGCACATGCACTGTAGCTCTAGGCATTTTTTGAGCCCTCACAAAAAGTCTCACCAGTGCAGCGCATGCGCTGGGTCTGGCGAGACCTAAAAAACGAGAAATGCATTGGATTAAGGCCTTAAACTCAGTGGGCTTCAAGGACTTAAACATTTTACTGCCAGAAACATCTAAACGCAGATTCCTCACCATTAAAATATTCCTTGGCAATCAACTGTATCCAGAGGTTTTTCCTGCATTTTTCTCTCCACTCCTGTAGGTGGTGACTCCCTATGACTTCATGGTGACATCATACTCCCCCGTACTTACGGGGCTGTGCCGCAGATAAGCGACTCCACAGCACTCTTCGGCGCACATCCAGAGGTCCACGATCACTTTGCTGATGATTTAAAAATGTATCACAGAGCATGTGCGGGGAAGAATTCGCCCCTGAAAACAACAGGAATCAAGCTGTGCTGTGATTGCAGGAAGGGACCAAAGGACCCACACAACATGTTCCTATGGCGCTCTGGGCACGACTCGAAGACGTGCAATACGTATGCCCTTATGAACACAAGGCAATCAGAGTGCAGGTGGCATAGCTTTATGACACCAAGTTCAGGAATAGATGTCTTTCAGAACAGAGGTCCTGCTTCCACTTCAAATCCCGGTGCTGTTCTCGGTTGATGTCATGCGGTGGGTCCCATGTGAAGTTATGTTGCCCCATGAAGTCTTCTGGTAACTCAAATACGCCATGAATGCACGAATGCTAAGTGGGACTCATCCCCATCCTGCCACTCAAAGTCTGGTGAGAAGTCACAATGGCGTAACTCGAAGGGTCTGTTGTCTTCTGACTCATTTGTTTGGTGTACCACAAATTTCCAGGGCCATCCTCGACCCCTACAGCATACAACGGCCTTCAGGGAGGCTATGGTACACATTTTCCAGATGCGATCAGCTCACTCTGGACAATTGAGCCGCAAGGGCACTCAGTTGGACTTCAACTGGCAGGCCCTCTTGGGACTGCACCCTCAGGTCTCAATCCCGGAACCATAACTAGGCATATCTAGATTTCTACTTTGGCCCCTGGGTCCACATGAGTCTTTCCTGTACTGGCACCAATGCCGACTCCACCAGCACTGGTACAGGATTCAATCATGACACTGATTTCTGAATCAAGACAAAATAACCAAGATACAACCAGTGATTGTAAACCAGAGCTTCAGCCTCGGTCTCACCCTCAACGCCAGAGGATAGAGGCATCCTTGGTCTTGGGCCAGGGCATGCTAAATGTCCCTCACAGGATTGATGATGACGTGGAGGCAGACAATCTGCTCCCCTCTCATTGCACTGATGAGGACCTGTACTTAGAGCTGCAAAGTAGGCCAGATACCCCGCCAGAGTCGGAGCGGGACTCGCCACCTGGGCCACCAGTAGAGCATGAACAGGAGTGCTAGAATGCTAACCAAAGCCAGTTCAGAGGCTGACATTCTTCAGTCAGGTCCAGCGTTCTCTGAGCCACCATTTGATGAGGCCCTGGCGGAAACCGCCACCTGTATATAGGTCATGCTGCGGGCTCCTTTTACTCACAAAGCATGGCTGGATGTGATTCATCAGGAGTCCTGGGGATGTTCCAGTGTGCCTTTTGATCATGCCTTTTGATGGCTCAGGTCTATTTGGAGAGAAGACTGAAAAAAAGTTGTGCCCCACCTCGATCCTTAGGGCCATTGTCCTCACTTGTAGAATTCTTCCAGCATTATTGGAACTTAAGGGGCTTTCAAGAGGGCATCCTGGCAGTATCAATCTTCCCAGGCGGAGGAACAACAAAGTCTGCCCTTTTGATGCATAATGCATGGTGGCTTCCGAGACCATTCACTCCAACAGGGACAGCAATCCTCCAACTTTTCCTCCGCTGCTGCAGTGGTCTTCAAGCTGTATTGATACGCACTCTCAGGACCATGATCGGCCAGTGTGGAACAAGATATAGTATGTTTTCCCCGGCAGTCGATCTATCACGTCAGAAAACGATGCGTTTTACAGATTGGTCAGTGGGGCTATGGCATGTCATTTTGTCTCCACCTCTTATTCCCCCCCTTACCAGAGTGATTTTCTGCAGACCATGGCGCTATCTTGACAACAATCATTTTCTTGCTGCCTGAAGATGCCATTGGGTGTGTGGTGGACTCAGAGAGGGACGAGGGTCGCTATTTGTGCAACTTTCATGTCCTGAAGAAGGAGGGAGGCCTCAGGCTTATCCTGGGCCTCATGCCCCTGAAAGACTTTCTGAAGAAGGACATATTCCAATGCTCAGATCCTCTCTGCTGTGGATTGCTGAGAACGAATGGTGCTGCTGGACTCCCAGATTTTCATATTCCCAACTGTAGGAGAGTAGGATCTGCTTCACATGGGTACCCCCACTTTTTGCTGGTGTTTCACTGTTTTTCGACCTTAGTCTGGCTGGGGCCCTGCTAATCAGGACCACAGCCTAGCAGATTCCTCTCTAAAATGGTTTCCATGTACATTAGGTACATATCTAATTGGATTCTGGAGTGCCTTATAAGCCCCTAGTATATGGTATACTATGTACCTAGGGCATAGGTACCTCAGAGGCCTACCAGGGGCTGAAGCATGTATTATGCCACCCCCGGGAAGCACTCCTAAATGGCACCACAGGTCTGCTACTACAGCCTGGATAAGGTGGCGCCTGTACCCCTTACTGTGGTATAGGCTACCTATTTCACTACCCTTGCACACACATATAAAACCTCTAAGTCACTCCTATGGCAGGCCTTAACAATCCTGAGGGCAGAGTGCTTGATTTTTATGTAAGGGGGTGCCCCTGCATGAGCAGAGCCCCTCTGCAGCGTTTGGAGTACCTCTGATGCTGTTTGTGGTGCAGCCTGATCATATACTCTTAAGTGCATTATAACCTCGCGGTAAATGCTAACTTTAGACTGACTGCACAGAAACATGTCGTGTTTGGTGTCAAACGCTTTGGAATACTACGCCCCCACCGCGCATTCCACCCTTCTAGAGGGAGAGACATGTTCACACTGGTCTAACTCGGTAGGACTTTCTAGAGCCCTGGCATCACAAAATGGATGCCTATGCCACAGACACGGGTCTGGCCTCCTGCTGCTGACCGAAACTCTAGCAGGGGAGGCCTGGACAATAGGTTTTCTGTCCCAGGGAGGTGTAACCATCTCCCCAGACAGGCAGATGTGTATTGGGGCTAGGCGGGAGCACTCTCTGGTGCTTTGAAGTCCTGCACTGGGGCCACACTTGGTGTCCCTGTGCATAGTCCAGTTCAAACTGGTTGCAGGGGCTAGCTGCCCCTGCTCTGGTGCGAAACTGGACAAAGGAAATGGGTGTAACCAACCCTCTTTCCAAACCCTCCCATAGGTGGGTCCCTAGAGTATGTCCAACCCCCAAACTTAGTATAAGTATGGGAACCCAGTCCTTGTGACTTTAGGTTACCCTGGACGAAACTCTGCAATATATATCCTGGACCTTCGACTTTCTATCCTGACTAGAAGACTGAAGAAATCTCCCTTGGAGGCAAGGAGGGACTCCGCTGATTGGCAGGCACCAAAGAAGCAACTGTCCGGTCTGCAATTCCAAAGCCCACGTTGGACGCCGAAGTCTGTGTATCACCAGAGGTGGATTTCCTGACTTCCCCGAGGCTACCCTGAGTCCACAGCAAAGCTGAGGCCCGTGGCTATCGTGGGTGACGAGGAACCGTGATCCCTGGACACCGCGTAATATTGCTGTTACATCGTCTTCTTGTGTTTTCCTGAAGTTCTGCTTTGGGCTCCGAGTAGCCCCAGCCTTGAGCACTGACTGCACCGAAGATCTCTGGCCTCCACTCCACGAGTGACCCGTGGGCCTGTTTCCAGTGCGACCACTCGAGGCTCCTTTGCGATCGCTAGCCCGTTGGCTAGTGGGTCCTATCGAAGGCAACTCCTCTTCTGCTTGGGCTTCCCTGGTTGCTCCAGACGTGCCCTGACTTACCCTCGCTGGGTGAGTCCCTCAGACCTTGCTGGTCTGCACCGACATCCTTCTTCTCTTTCCACAAGACTTGCAGTTGCCAAGGCTTGTTGGGTCCATTCTGGTCGCCAACACCGCAGCACTCGACAGACTTCGTGGGAAATCTAGAATCCGGCTCGTGGACTTCGTCGACGTCTCCTGGACCTCGTGGCTGAAGAGTAAAGACACCAGTCAACTCACCTGAAGCACCCGACATCTGTGGGCATTGGTCCATCGTGCCCCTGGTCACTGGCAAGTGACCCAGACTCTGTCCCCTCTGCTTTCAGGTTCTTTACATCCTAGATCCAGGCTTGGATCTCTTTGGACACTTCTCCTCTTCACTGCAGCAGCAGTTCTTCACCAGCTTCCATTGAAATCGACTACGCGACCCGACACCAAAAGACACCTATGCACCCTGCTTCCCTGGGTGAGGTAACACGAGTACTCCGGTGCTCCCGTGGGTGTTAGCCCTAGAACTGCCTAAGTCCAAAAAAGTTTGGTTCTGACTAAATTCTAAGTGTCCCTAATCATTAAATTTTCAACCGCGACATTGCCCATAGAAGTTAACGTGAACCCGCTGCTGTGTTCACACACTGCACACGGCCCCCGTGGGTCCCCTGTGTCACTACCTTGGGTGGTTCCTTGGGGTCCCAGCGTTTCTACATGCTCTAGGCCTTGTGTCTAGTTCAGTCGTGGTTCTTATACCACTTTTTTGGTATATGGTTTGGTACGCCCCTAGGGCCGAAACGTGTATTTGTGCTAATATTGTTGATAACTAACTTGTAACCTAAGTACTTCAAACTCCAGTCTCATAAAGAAACTAGAGGGGTGTGTTTTATCTTAAATACATATATTTTAAATATATACCTGGTGTGGTTGTCCTTTCATTTGATCATTCAAGAGATTATAGACTGGTAAAACAAGCTGCTTTACATTCCTTCAAGACTTAGCCTGAAGGCTGCTCTCCATAGCTACCACTAGGATAGCTTTCAATAAAGGTTGTCTTTAACCAATGACCATTAGGGGGTGTTTGGACTGATACAAGGTGCCCACTAGAACTAGTGAACAGCATATATCAGGCCAACTTCTCACATTGGTGTGCAGCGTGTGGGATTCCGGTTTGCTATTGTTTTACCAGATAATCTCAATTGAATTGATCAACTGAAAACCACTAAAGGTACCTTAGGTACATATAATATCAAGTTTAGTATTCAATAAGTTCTACTGAACTTAGAGTTGTGTGTTAAGGGATAGCACACCCTTTCTACAACTCAAGAGAGTTTAGTAGGCCACACTAGTGTAGGTAGTGCAATACACCACACCGCATTAGTAATGTCTAATCAGTCAGGAACCAGTGAGTCCCTGCCAGAAGGCAGTGGGCTTCTCCCCTATAAATATGAGGATCTCTCCTTCGCACAGCTTAGGGCCTTATGTTCCATTAGGAAGCTGAAGACAGGCAAAAGCCCATCCACCCAGCATCTCATAAAGATACTTAAGCTGGATGATATCTCAGGGCCTAGTGGGCCTGATGGGGTAGGCAGTGTGGGTGGGGCAGCAGCTGAGGGTGGGCCTAGGGGTGGAAACTCCCCTGACCCCACCTCTACTGCTGACCAGACTGTTGACAATGATCAGGATCTGGTGAACCCAGCTCCCCTGGATGAGGATGAGGAGGATGACAACAATGCTCTCCTCTTCGTTCCTCCACGGAGAGTTGAACATAGGGCTAGAAGGTATAGATCTCACTCGAAGGGATCTATCCAGACTACCTCATCTGTAGGGACCTATGTATCTTCTCTTAGAGGGAGGGAAACCTCCTAGGAGAGGAGAGCGAGACTGCTGAAGTATGAGCAAGACAAGTTCAACCTCAGAACGCAGCAGATGGCCTTAGATGGGGGAAGCCCTAGAACTCTACAGAGCTAGCAAAAAGGAGGGACTAGAGTCCCTTGGAGGCAGCAATTTCCCTAGAGATAGGGAGAGGTCTTATGACCATAGAAACCTAAGTAAGATTGTCCCTGCCTACCAGAGTGGGGATGACATCCACAAATGGATAACTGCCTTGGAGAGGGCCTGTAAAGTACAGAAGGTCCCTCAAGGTCAATGGGCAGCAATCTTATGGCTCTCCTTTGCAGACAAAGATAGAGACACCCTCCTCACTGTAAGAGAAGAGGATGCTGATGATTACCAGGTCTTAAAATGTGCACTAATAGATGGGTTTGGCCTAACCACTGAACAATACAGGTTAAAGTTCAGAGATACCCAAAAAGCACAAAATCAAGACTGGGTTGACTTTGTTGACTGTGCTGCTAAGGCTCTGGAAGGCTGGTTATTGGGCAGTAAAGTGTGTGACTTCATAGGATTGTAAAATCTGATAATGAGGGAGCAGATTCTTAATAACTGTCAAAATCAGCTGTTGCACCAGTACCTGGTAGACTCTGATCTGACCTCTCCCCAAGAATTGGGAAAGAAGGCAGACAAATGGGTCAGAACCAGGGTGAGGCAAAAGGTACAGAACCAAGGTGGTGAACCAAAGAAGCAGGATTCTAAGAACTCTGCCAAGGGTGGGGACAAGAGTAAAGACCAGAAGTCTTCTCAAGGGCCCCAAAAATCTTCTTCTAATGGGGAGTTACAGTCAAACAAGGGAAAAGTCCAAAAGAAACCTTGGTTCAAAATCTGTAAAGAGAAAACTCACTGGACTAGTGACTGCACCAAGTCCAAAGAATCTACTCCAGCCGCCATTGCCCATAAGGCAACTGTTCCCCCTAGTACAGCTACAATAGGTGGTGGCAATGTTCAGAATAAGGATGTAGTAGGGTTGACCCTGTGTTCTGAGATGGACTCTGGCCTAGTCAGAGTTCCAACTCAGGCTGTGCTTGTCTGTGATGGTTGTCTTTAACCATTCACCATAAGGGGTTGTTTGGACTGATACAAGGTGCCCACTAGAACTAGTGGACAGCATATATCAGGCCAACTTCTCACAGGTGACACCCATGGCGTGGGCCCAGACACTTTCTCTATGACCCCTTGGTCTTCGAGCTTCTGCAATTACTCCTCCACTAGTGGCCAAAGGTGGAAAGGGATTCTCCGGTGTCTTAGGGCCGTTGGCGGGACGGTTGGGTCTATATGTAGTCGGATGGGGGCTCTCTTTATCTTCCCTAGCCCCTTGAACAGATCCTTGAACTGGCTCAGTAGTTCTTCCGTCTGGTCTGCTTATATGCGCTTGGCGAACATCACCAGGCCCGGGTCTTCAGCTGCATGGCTACTATATATATCAGGCCAACTTCTCACACCAACCTCGAGTCCCGCTGAGTGTATCTGAAGTTTAAGCAGGGTCGGAACATTTCCAATTTGCCTTGTGTCCCTTTCGCTTTGCCTATAACCTGTGGGTGCTTACAGTGATGGCGATGGCTGCAGATTATCTCGAGGGTCAAGGATACATTTATTCCTGTGCATTGACGATTGGCTACTCAAGGCAGGCATGCTGCAGTCATTCACAGAGCACCTCTCGACAGCGGCCAGGCTCTTGATCTTTGGGTTTTCCATCAATGAACACAAGCCCTACGCAAAAGCTTTACTTCCTAGGGGCTATCCTTGGCATGATAGCGTTCAAGGCATTTCCACTGCCGCAGAGAGGGTGCGACATTCAGGAAATTATCCTGATGTTTTGGGTTCAGGTGTGGGTTTCGGTGAGGATGTTTCGAGGCTTCTTGGGCTCCTAGCCTCACGCATCCTTCTCGTTCTGTACACGTGATAGCATACGTGAACTCTGTTTCAATGTGCCCTGTAGTGAGGCACCTCTGTTCAGATCTCGCAAGAGAGAGCTCCGGACCTCATTATGTGGCAAAGCAGCACCAGCATGTTTCTTGACAGGCCATTCGCCCTTCTCCACCCAAAAGTCAACGTTGGAATGGATACATGGTTACTAGGGTGGGGAGGTGGGGATCAGGGGCCTCTGTTTTTCAGCAGAGAGCCAACTCCACATCAACCTTTTGGAGCTTTGGGTAATTCACCTGGTTCTGAAATCCTTCCTACCGACCATCTGGAGGGGGGTTGGCTCAGGCTCCACAGATAACACTACACTGCAACAAGTACAGTGGGTTGGGGCCCTGGAGCTGGAGGCTCAATATCTTTGGAGGTGGCTGAACCAGAAGATTATTTTGGTTGCCAACAACATAGTGGGGTCCCTGATTGTTGGCTGTCAGACCACAAGTGGCATTTCCATCATGAGATGGCACAGGGCATCTTCAGCCAGCGATCTGTTCATCCCCATCAAGAACGTGCAGTGTGGAATCTTCTGTGCTCTGGAGTTTGCTCCAAAATGGTCCCTGGGAGATGCATTCTGTGTGTGATGGGACAGAGGCCTCTAGTGCGTGTTCCCACCACTGCCTTATTTCACTGATGTGCTCATAAGGTTGGTCAAGTAAATGGCTACAGAGGCGCTTACGTATTTCAGAAGATGATCTAGAACTGGGACCATGAACTTAGTGGAGGGTTTAGTGGTCCTTACTGTTTTCGTCACTTCTTTTAGGGAGACCTCTTCAATAGCTTGGTATAAAACTTGACACACCACAAGAAAATAAACCATTCTGACAAATTTTGTGTCGTTTTGTTACACATTTCCAAATGTATTACTCAATGAACGCTCTCGTGGGCCCATTGATGGACCTGCACACATTTGGCGATAAAAAGAATAATCTCAACATTTCAGGCATATTTGTCAAAAGGTGCAAAGTAGTAAACATATCAACAAATTGCTTTTACACTGAAAAGATGTACAAAAGTGTTAACCCTTGAAGCCCAACCAATATCTTTCTCAAATATGATCATCTCCTAAGCGAGAGCGACAACTGGTGCAGATTCATTGATGGCGGCAAAGACAAAGAATGAAGCAGAACCTCACAGAGCTCCATGAGGTCTTCTCTCCATGAGGTCTTCTCACAGTGCTCCATGAGGTCTTCTCTCACAGCGCTCCATGAGGTCTTCTCTCACAGTGCTCCATGAAGTCTTCTCTCCATGAGGTCTTCTCTCACAGTGCTCCATGAGGCCTTCTCTCACTGTGCTCCATGAGGCCTTCTCTCCATGAGGTCTTCTCTCACAGCACTCCATGAGGTCTTCTCTCCATGAGATCTTCTCTCACTGTGCTCCATGAGGTCTTCTCTCCATGAGGTCTTTTCACAGTGCTCCCTGAGGTCTTCTCTCCATGAGGTCTTCTCTCACAGTGCTCCATGAGGTCTTCTCTCACAGTACTCCATGAAGTCTTCTCTCCATGAGGTCTTCTCTCACAGTGCTCCATGAGGCCTTCTCTCACAGTGCTCCATGAGGTCTTCTCTCACACTGCTCCATGAAGTCTTCTCTCCATGAGGTCTTCTCTCACAGTGCTCCATGAGGTCTTCTCTCACTGTGCTCCATGAGGCCTTCTCTCTATGAGGTCTTCTCTCACAGCACTCCATGAGGTCTTCTCTCCATGAGATCTTCTCTCACTGTGCTCCATGAGGTCTTCTCTCCATGAGGTCTTCTCTCACACTGCTCCATGAGGTCTTCTCTCCATGAGGTCTTCTCTCACAGAGCCCCCATGAGGTCTTCTCTCACAGCGCTCCATGAGGTCTTCTCTCCATGAGGTCTTCTCTCACAGTGCTCCATGAGGCCTTCTCTCACAGAGCCCCCATGAGGTCTTCTCTCACAGTGCTCCATGAGGTCTTCTCTCACAGACCCCCATGAGGTCTTCTCTCACAGTGCTCCATGAAGTCTTCTCTCCATTAGGTCTTCTCTCCATGAGGTCTTCTCTCACAGTGCTCCATGAGGTCTTCTCTCACAATGCTACATGAGGTCTTCTCTCACAGTGCTCCATAAGGTCTTCTCTCACAGAGCCCCATGAGGTCTTCTCTCACAGTGCTCCATGAGGTCTTCTCTCACAGTGCTGCATGAGGTCTTCTCTCACAGTGCTCCATGAGGTCTTCTCTCCATGAGATCTTCTCTCACTGTGCTCCATGAGGTCTTCTCTCCATGAGGTCTTCTCTCACAGAGCCCCCATGAGGTCTTTTCTCACAGCGCTCCATGAGGTCTTCTCTCACAGTGCTCCATGAGGCCTTCTCTCACAGAGCCCCCATGAGGTCTTCTCTCACAGTGCTCCATGAGGTCTTCTCTCACAGACCCCCATGAGGTCTTCTCTCACAGTGCTCCATGAAGTCTTCTCTCCATTAGGTCTTCTCTCCATGAGGTCTTCTCTCACAGTGCTCCATGAGGTCTTCTCTCACAATGCTACATGAGGTCTTCTCTCACAGTGCTCCATGAGGTCTTCTCTCACAGAGCCCCATGAGGTCTTCTCTCACAGTGCTCCATGAGGCCTTCTCTCACAGAGCCCCCATGAGGTCTTCTCTCACAGAGCCCCCATGAGGTCTTCTCTCACAGCGCTCCATGAGGAATTCTCTCTATGAGGGCTTCTCTCACAGTGCTCCATGAGGTCTTCTTTCACAGTTCTCCATGAGGTCTTCTCTCACAGTGCTCCATGAGGTCTTCTCTCACAGTGCTGCATGAGGTCTTCTCTCACAGTGCTCCATGAGGTCTTCTCTCACAGTGCTCCATGAGGTCTTCTCTCACAGTTCTCCATGAGGTCTTCTCTCACAGTGCTCCATGAGGTCTTCTCTCACACTGCTCCAAAGTGAACAAGGGACTCACGTCTGAGCATACCCTGCCAACTTATGGCGAACAAAGCAAAATCAAAGGAAATGATGGACGGAGTGTTGAACATTGCAAGCACTCACCCCCAGTCAACTGATCTGGGTTTAAACCATCACCATTCTTTAGCCCACTCTGCCACCCCAGTTCAGACATGGCCATTGAAGCCAGGTGTTAATCCAGTCTTTGAAGCCCTTCCGGAGGTTTGCAGCAGTACAGGGGCATACGGGACCACAGACACTGCCCTGGGTATTTTAATACCAAAACCAAAATAGACAGAGCACTTAACTGAGTTGTATGGATGAGTGCCACCATTATTACCTTTACTTCTATTGGGTGGATTCACGTCTCCTTGAACAAAGTAAATCAGGCAGTCGTGGACAGTACCTGAAAGAACTGCCCTGGCACAACTGGGCGCCTATAGACCTACGTCAGACCAACATTGAGCGTTAGGCACTATTCGTCTCAAGGGTCTTAAATGGCTTCTATGCTTTTCTTAGTCATGGCAACTCTTGATCATTGTGCCTATCTTGGAAGACCCATGTTACAGGTCCATCTACCTATGTGATTCTCCTTCGATGAAACATTTAGGGATGATTCTGCTTTACAGATTGAGGAAGACGGGCCATTCAGAGTGATGTCACTTCTGGTGTTCAGTGCGCGTTTCAGGAGGGTTAGGCATGAGGGAACCATTGAGAGTGACGTTACTTCTGGTGTTCAGTGCGTGTTTTACGAGGGTTAGGCATGAGGGAACCATTGAGAGTGATGTCACTTCTGGTGTTCAGTGCTCGTTTCAGGAGGGTTAGGCATGAGGGAACCATTGAGAGTGACGTTACTTCTGGTGTTCAGTGCGTGTTTTACGAGGGTTAGGCATGAGGGAACCATTGAGAGTGATGTCACTTCTGGTGTTCAGTGCTCGTTTCAGGAGGGTTAGGCATGAGGGAACCATTGAGAGTGACGTTACTTCTGGTGTTCAGTGCGTGTTTTACGAGGGTTAGGCATGAGGGAACCATTGAGAGTGATGTCACTTCTGGTGTTCAGTGCGCGTTTTAGGAGGGTTAGGCATGAGGGAACAGTCTAGCGCCTGTTCCTGCTTTGAAGCAAGTGTGTGATAATCTAGAGGCCATCAGCTCGCCTCTATGGACCTGGCCTCTGCTTTTGACATTGCCAACGGGCCCCCATTACTTGGGGATCCCACCTACAGAGTGGGTAAATCCAGGACTGTCAATGAGCAGCTCCAGTCCTCAGTTAGGTTTGAGTGAAACAGGGAATGTCATTCACCATTCAGCTCCGATCAGCGTACATGTCTGGAGCGTGGAATGATCATTTTCTAATTCAGTTGTATATTAATGAAATGAAAAATAAACTAGTATGCAGTTCCTAAGTGTGTGGGAGTGTTTAGGTCTGTTAAGAAGTGCCCTCACACAGCTCGGAGGATGCCATGCTTCATCACTTTAGAACTGCCCGAGTGAGGAGCCGCTACAGACAATTAAGTTGCTGCCCCAACATCTTATGCCATTCGAATCGGCCTACACAGCCCTATTCAAGACGGACTAAGACTGATGCAAAATTGAAGATTTGAAAACAACAGGAAGCCATACCCCCCACACCGCACACCACAGCGGGTGGTCATCCCGGGAGCAATGCACACCGCGATCAGATTGCCTACCCCTGTCCTGAAGAAGACCCACAGGCCGAGGTTTAAAATTCCCTCTGCGCCCCAAGTCGGGTCGAAACGTCGACGCCCCTGCCCCTTGCTACGCCTGGACCGCAAGCCCCCTCATTTTAACGTGCAAATAACGTGGAAATAATGATACATGTCTAAAATAGAAAGAAAATATGTTGTATTGAGATTGTTTTTACTATTGAAATAGACCTGACTAGGCCTACATTGATTGATAAATTGTTATCAGTCCGTTTAGAATTTTGTAAACTATTGTCTCACGATTATCTTGGGAACTCTCTCCCCTCCTTACCTCATTTTTCCTCTCATATTGAGCAACCCCTTTCTGCACGTTCAAGTTGAGCAACCTTTTCTTTCATCCTTTTCAAATGCACAGTACAAAATCTATTGGTATTGAATTTATGATTAAATAAATACATGTTGTTTTGCAAGCCTGTGATTGTTGAACATCATATTTCAATTGTATATGGAACTTAGTTTACCGTGAGCTGACGTTACGCATGCTGAAAAAGATTTAAGTAATTAATTATTGTTTGAATTAATCAATTGATTGAAAAGAAAGGTCTAGGACCATTGTTTCTAGTATCATGCTTCATCATTGGGCCTGCTCCTCGTCGGGCCGGCACTGCAATCCCAGACGGGCACCCGCAAAGGGGCTCTTTGGCAGAGATCTTTTATTGATGAAGCCTTTGGGTGTGTGGGGGTATGTGGACAGGGTAATGCAGTGAGTGTGCAGTGTAGTTTAAAATAGGTCTAGGGCTGCCCTTTTCAATAATTTTATTCCTGGGGTGCACTAGCCTAACTAAAATCTGAAAGCCCTCCCTGGAGATAATGATCCTACAGGGCCTGTGTGGTGCATGAGGTCGACAGGTTTCTTGCCTAAAGAAGCCGCTAATGGGTCTAGTGCAAATCATCAGGACCGTGTTTTATTTAGAGAAATTAATCTCAACTTTTGCTCTGCCTCAATGCTGGTTCTTGACGTTGTGGGATGTAGTAGTAACCAGCCTTGCAGTTAAGCACCAGGTCCAATGGCCCAGTGTTCTGAGAACCCTGTTTGCGGTGGTCTGGATTGACGGGGGTGTTACTGCACAGGGCCAGAGCAAGGGAAGGATCACAGCTAGTTGCTGCGCCACCCTATGTACGAGCAACAAGGTGCTCTGCTGTAACACTACCTAATTTCTAACAAGAATGAATGAGATTGAGTGATACTGAGTTAGCCTGAGAATGAGTGAGACCAACTGAGCGGGTCAGAGTGGCCCTGATTGAGCCCCCAGCCCTGAACCCATGAGGAGTCAGGCTCGCTGACTGGCATTTGAGCCAAAGATTACGTCTCACCACTTTTAAAGGTCACCAGCCGCCACTGGATGTGGGAAATGGCACCTCATCTCTTCCCCAGATGTAATTTCTTTCACATAGCGCCTCCTGCTGAACCTCGAGGCACACCCGCACTGCTTGCCTAATAATGTTGGTTTTTCCTTAAGTGTGCAGCATGCCTGAATCACGAATGGTCCCAGACTTTGAATGACGCAGGCCTTCGATCGAGGGCTCATGACAGTAGTGTGTGAGGATGTCCTTCCAGCCCCTGGTCTCGTCTCACAGGTATAAACCAGGGCTGCACACCCTGTGTAGTGAGGTTAAGGATACACCTGAAGACAGTGTTAAGTTAGCATATGTTGGACGTCATTTTGTCGCTTTTGCTCACGTTACTATATGGCCCATTTCTGGTAAACACTTTGCTGGCTTGCTTTCACATGAGAACTATCTGTATTTCATGTATTTAGTTGAACACTCTGCTCTCGTCTGTGCAGCATGTTCAAGGTCAAAAAACAACGAGCTCTGTTGAATTGCTTTGGTCAGTCTCACATCCCTACCCATAACATAGAACACAGCTGCAATCTTGGAAATCTGGTGCTTTTAATATTGCTGTGCATGCATGTTAACACACTTGGAGAAAACGCTTTCCAGGATAGAAGAGCTGGGCTTGTCCGGAGATGTAAATTCCTGCATCTGAACTTGGAAGTATGGGGTCCCCCTGACAAAGCCTGGAGGCCTTCTATAATTATAATAAACTAGCTTCTAGCACGGGGAGGGTGGCAGGAAGCTATAGACCTGCTTACACTATCATTATAATATGATTTCCACTTTTGTTCTATATGGAATTGTAACTATGCTTATTTGTTTGATCCTATGCATTTTGCTGCTTGTATTGGCGCGGGTACTGCATTATAGAGCACGTTAGTTAAAATGAACATTTTAAACTATACTTTGACTCTATTTTCTCATGTTGTGGACAAGTACGAGAGATTAAACGAAAGAGTGTTCTTGTTCCCACGTATCCTGAGAGGAGGGAGTTGCATGTTCTAGGATGTCTAATCATTGGTAGCTTCGTTGTAGCACGGAGAACGAATGAGACACTATAGCTATTCGGATTTGGGTTCTGAGCACCGAGGTGGGTATTTTGGTACACCACTACACACTGAGGTCCTGGTTTCCTGTGCATAGTTCTGTGTATGTGCAGAATCCCTGCAACACCTGCACATGCATGTTCATGAGCTGAGCACAGGAGAGGTGATGCGAATAAACATGCTTGAATCCCAGCACGCCCACAGCTGTCAGTGGTGCAGAAGGTGCAGCAGCACCGGGGTCCAGGGATGTGAGTGATCAAGGCATAGCAGTGCGTGAAGGAGTTCACGTCTCTCTGTCCATGGTTACCTCTGACAGGATTAAACCGGAGCTACACTCCCTGCACATGCATGTTCATGAGCTGAGCACAGGAGAGACGATGTGAATGAACATGCATGCTGCCTGGCATGCCTACAGCTGTCAGTGGTAAAGAAGGTGCAGCAGCACCGGGGTCCAGGGATGTGAGTGCTGAAGGCATAGCAGTGCATGAGGGAGTTCACGTCTCTCTGTCCATGGTTACCTCAGACGGGATTGAACCAGAGGTGCACTCCCTGCACATGCAAGTTCATAAGCTGAGCACAGGAGAGGTGATGTGAATGAACATGCATGCTGCCTGGCACGCCTACAGCTGTCAGTGGTGCAGTAGCACTGGGGTCCAGGGATGTGAGTGTATTCACCTCTCTCTGTCCCTTGCAAACCAGGACTGTTCTCCCTGCTCATGCATGTTCATGAAGTGAGCACAGAAGAGATCTGACCAAACATGCATGCCTGTCATGGTCGTAACTGTCACTGGTGCAGCTGGTTTAGCAGCACCAGGGCCAGGGCTGTGTGGGCCCATGTCTCTCCACATAGAGCTAGTTCTTTGGTCCCAAGCCTTGCTTGCATTGGTGTCAGAGTCACTGCACCATTCTTCTCTAGCAGGCAACTGAAGGCCGGCTTTGACTCTTCACTGCTTTTAAGTAAGCAAACACCTGCGTTGTAAGTGATGGCAGTCATTGGTCGTTCTCCAGAGAGTCTCAGCATAATCCCATGCTGCACAAATGGCACTATTCACTCCATCCTTTACTGAAGTAGCATAACCATATATATATATACATATTCGACACGCAATGCGTCCTCCTAATCTGCAGCATTCAACTTGTTCTCGCGACAGCAGCACTGGCCTGATCCTGACTCTGGAGCACTTACCCAGGTGCCTTCAACAGATCCTTTGCTTTTATAAAACACACTTGGTTAGTTGTGGTTAGGTCTCTGCTGTAACTAAGAGTGCCTCTTTACTGATTGGTGAATTTGTGTGATGTGTGTGGGGTACTCTGGGTGGGGGGGGATGGGTGAATACAAGAATAGGTCAATGGGTTCATGAATGTGTGCAAGGATGTGATGAGTGATTGAGCAGCTAAATGCACCACATAATGAATAGGTACTTTTAGTTATGAGCCAGACCTATTGGCTTGGCCAGTGCTTGTTTTTATTTTGAGCGTGTTGTGCAGGCTTCTTTAGTGCTAAGTACTAATGGGGCACTTGTGCATAGAGTGGAATTTCAAAGAAATTAAACAATTTTTTCAGACAATTTTCCGAGGCATCTACTTGTGATCTGATCTAGTTATCTTTGGCTTTCAGGATGTGCTTTTTTGTACTGTTTGTTTGTTTGTTGCATAAAATCAATAGATTAAGTTTGGCGGATTTCACACCAGAAGCGTACTGTTAGTCTGAGAAATGTCCTGTCTACGCATAGTTGTTTGAAGAACCAGTTTCCTGCTTGGTTTACCATTTCTTCTCCTAACTCTAACATGGCTGTAGTCAAGGTGGCTTACGAAGAGTTTAGCTGGGGTTATCTGGGGTCAGCAGCAGTTTGTAGAGAGCTTTTCTAGGATAGGGGTAATCATTGACATTTCTGATCTAGGCCAGGGGCTGTTTAGATTGGCGCCATGGTGTTGTTTTGGTGCATAGAAGACTGAAGTGTGTTAAGAGGTGGTCTGACCTGTCAACAGCAATGGATGAGCCAGTCTTGAATGCTCCTCTGTTTGAGATTGTCAGGTGTACAGGATTTAAGCAAGGGCGATCAAGGTCATAGCCATCTAAGAAAGCTTCAGGATGTGTGACAGCAGGGTCCAGGCTGTTTCCCTAGTGTAGACTGATGTCCCTTAGGGCAGTGTGGGTTGCAGTGGCGCTGGTATGTTCCACGATGACTTCGATGACTGTGTATTTTCTCCCAGTGGCTGGTAGACAGTGTGTAGTACCATGAGCTTCGGTTCGAATGGTGTTACTTTTGTAGATCATTGATGAAAGGCCGATGGTTGAACTGTTTTCAGAGTTGTACACTGTATTGAGGTTTTCTGGATGCCATTAACCCCCATCTGTCTCCCCCCCCATGGATTTACTTCTCGATCTGTGTCAATGATTGCCTTACCATGTGAGATGAAGTGGTCTGGATCAAGCTACACAGAAGCAGTTAGTCACAAGTATATCTAGGTGTGTGTTTCATTCGCATCCACTATATTGCTATTGTGTTAGGCTGCTGATCTGCAGGTCTGGAGTAAACATCTCTGATAGGAGGTCTTGAGGTTTGAGACAGTGGTTATGTGCATCAGGACTAATGTGAGGTTCTTGGGATTCACTGGGTTTTATGATCGTTCAGGGGATGTGGGGTCTGCTCCTTGACTTGATAGGCATCTGAATGTAGGTTGAGGAGGCTTGAATGCCATTTTTGTAAGAAAGGAACAAGTTCTTTGATGAGGTGATCACAGAGAACTTGCAGTGCTGCCATGGGCCCTTCATGTTGGGGGGAAGGAATATAGTGTGAGAAGGGATGTAGGTATAATATGGGTCATGGAGTGGCTTAGGCGATGAGATAAGGATGTGTGACCCGGTTCTGATTTCAAGGTTAGAGACGTTATTGGCCATGAGTGAGTAGATTTCTGTTCCGAGTGGAATAGGTCCAATTTTTTCTCTTAGATATTGGGTGCTCATTGTGAGAGGGACAAGGGGAGGCATGATGGGTGGTGGTTGGTGGTTGGGATGTGTGGTTTTTCATATGTTGTTATTATGCTAAGTGTCATCGGGCTTATAGTTTCTCCGTAATAACGCTGCATTTGTTGGATAACATAAACATCAAAACTGTGCAAGACTGATTCTCCGCACACCATTGGGATATGTTGGCCTTAGTCCTGCTGGCTCACAGTGCACCATCTGAACCTATAACTGTAGTCAGATAACAAGTGGTATATACAGCCTCAGACATGACAACGTTGACTCCCCAAGCAAATCATGGTCACAGATCTAGAATCCTTCTGTTTTGTAATTCATGCATACCCCAAGAAGTACATAAGAAATGCACAGCATGGAGTTTCAATATTTATTGAAGCATTGTGAATGCTTAAGTAAAATACGTGTGCTGCTATAATCAATAGAAGAAAACAGAATAGAGTGATCAACATTACAAGAATAGTGAAGAAGATAAACAGTTCAACAATTTTGCTTTTTCAGTGAATAAATGCTTGCATATAAGTACTGAAATATTGTGTGCTCCTGCCTAGCGCTACCTATCCTAGCGTGTCTCGGGTGGGTGAATCCCTGTAGGGTGATCTAACTCCCCCATTACCTGTGAGTAAGTGCCATCAGGGAGCCCGTCTTGGTGGAGTGCTTGGCATCACCCCTCACTGAGGTAAACAGGAATCAGCTGGGCGGGACATCCAGCCTGGGGCGACTTCTCAGTGAAAGCAAAATGTTCCTCTAACTAAACAAAGGATTTGTGTTGTTTATATAATAAACATCACCCTTGTTGCCATGACGAAGCCCCAATCAGGCTGCTCTTATTGATTCTACCCAGGCAAATCTGTCACTGAGCGAACAAAAATAACAACAACATTTTGTGCAGTGAACTTTAGCTTTCCTACAGAATGTTCACGGCTCAGATAGTATGCCTACAAAGTTGTGCAAATGTAAGCAAAGTCATTTCATGGAACATCATCTATACAAACATGCGAGAAGATGTATGTCAAATGTCAACGTTCAGGGAAAGATGTCAAGTTTAAATGTGAGCATGTAAATGGATGTGCTCTGTCCTGGCCTAAAATGTGACCACATGACACAAGAGTGACTACTAAGCTATTATTTATTATTCACTCTTGACATATTAAAAATGCCACCCTCCTTCAGTCAACAACAGTCTTTGTCTGATGGCTGGCGCAGAAGCAAGAAAGGCACCTGCTGTAGACTTCAGAGAGGGATTACCAGGGCTGGAGTGTAATTGTGAGGGAGAATGAGTGAGTGTAACTGTGAGGTAGATTGACAGTGAGTGTTACTGTGCGTAAGAATGAGTCACGATCTGAGAGTCAGAATGCGTGAGAGTGAGAATCAGTGAGATTGTTTTTGTCAGTGAGTTTGAGTGGGACTGAGTATGAGTGAGTGAGAATGATTTATGGCTCATCTGTTTTTCTCACAGCCCCTCTGACTACGTATTTTATTGGTCTAACAACTGTGAAGCTCAGGGTCGTCTGATATACCCTATTAGGTAATGTTTGTTCTTCCTCCAGTACGCTATGGTATTAGCTAAATATGATATTCTTTGTTACCCCCTGTGTCATTTTCCCTTTATTATTTCCTACCCTTCCAAAGTGTGAGGTGCTCTGATACCCATCTGGGTAATGTTCACGATACACAAAACCTTATAAATAAATTATGGCTAGGTGAGGTAGTGAGTTTGAATGAATCAGAGTAAGATTTATTGACTTAAAAAATGAGTGGGACTAAGTGAGACTGAATGAGAGTGAGTGAGTCTGAGTGAGTCACAGTCTAAGTGAGTCAGAGAATGTGAGTCAGAATGAGTCGGATTAAGTGGAAACGAGTGAGACTAGTGGATTGAGATTGATTGAGTGAGAACAAATGGGTCTGAGTGAGAAGGAATGAGATTGAGTGAGACTGAGTTTGACTTACTGAGAATAAGTGAAACTAAGTAAGTGAGACCGAGTGAGTCAGAGTGGGACTGAGAAGTCCCCCAGTGCTGAACCTACTGAGAATTCAAGCTCACTCACTGAAATTCAAGCCAAAGATTACACCCCACAACTTTTATTGCTCACCAGCACTGGATGGTTCATTATGCTTTGAGGGGAGGGTTTGGGCTTTGAGGCTGGTGTGTTCCCTGCTGCGGGGACTGGTGTGGGGGCGCCTATTCGTGTCGGCAGGGGATTGAGAGACTGAGTCCTGTCCTCCATGGCTGGCTGAGTGGTTCTTGGGGCTGGCGGACCTGGGTGTCATGGGGCAGGTTGGGAGTGAGAGCACAGTACTTCTAGTGGGTGAGTGACGGTGGGCTTGGCAGAGCGATAGCTCTGCCTGTTCCACACCGGGTGCTCCGTCGGGCCCTGCCCTGGACCAACTCGATGCTGTCCCTTGCTGGCATTTGCGGACAATTCTGGCAGTTGTGGGGAGTGAGCCCTTGCTGCCTTGACTGCTGGGCTCCATTTGAGTTGCACTGTCTGGTCCCTGAATTAGAATCGCACTGTCTGGTCCCTGTGTGGCCGGCTCGAGATGGCCACTGTTGATGCACATGCGGCGGGGAACTGTCTAGGTGGGCAATAGAAGCTTTTGGGTGCCTGGGCTGGTTTTGGAGAGTGTCTGCTGCATTTTTTGCCTAGTCTATTCAACTTTAACCTCTTTGAGCGAATGGGTTAATTTTCAAGCAGTTCCTCAAGATGACCTCCAGGGGCTGCTGAAAGGAATGTAGGACTTTGTCCTAGTGAAATTGTCTGTTGATTTTCAAAAGTTGCTCAAGATGGCCCCAGTAGCTGCTGGAAAGGAAAATAGAACTCAGCCCTAGTGAACTTGTCTGTGGATATAGAAGTAGGACTAAGCCTTCCTATGGCATACTTGGATCCCAGTGAAAATTGTAAAAGGAGTAGGCTACCAAATAGTTGAAGGGGGCAGCCATCTTGGAACGGGGGCCAGGTCTTTCTCCATTATCTTGGAGTCTCCTTGAACTGCACCCCTATGACTCATCTGTAAACTGTCGCCATCCCAGTTCACCTTAACTCTTACCTCATCTCGGAGGTCAGGGTTAGAACTACCTAGAAGCAGCCTTGCGACTAGTTTTTTTTCCTCCCTTCTAAATTCGAAATACCACTACTTCTAAGTGCCCCCGTCTAGTTAGACTAGCTTACCCTCTTCTATCTCTAAGTGTTCTCCTCAATCCTTGGTTATTTTTCCTCCTCTTTCTGTTCCCTACCCTCACCATGGCCCAACATACATATTGCTCCTCTATCCAACTTGCTCAAGTAGGTCCAAACTCTCTTAAGATTATATACACCCCCAACCTGTCGAAGTATGTGAAAAAGACCTTCAAACACAATCTCCTCAAACGCTGTCCTGAAACGCCTATTTCGGACACTTCTATCTCCACTAAAGGCAGTGTGGTGGCATACCTCATCTTCTACACTAACAGATGAGCCCAGTGGAGAAAGAAACTAACCAAACTACCTCACGGCTTCCGTTTAACCACACTTCCCTCCCCTGCCCTTAAGGCAGATCGGACCATTTCCTTATATAATAATGAGAACATACTTATTCAAGCTTTGGATCTGAACGTCAAGCGCTTTGACTTTATATTTATGAGGATTAAGAACATTCTTAATAAATCTACTGATCCTTACTCCTCTTCTTCCCCCAATTCTGCATCCCCATCTTTATCTACTCACCGCTCGGTTTCTTCCAACTTTAAGGAGGATGTGTTTAGAAACCAAACTTCTATCCCGGACAATGCTATCATTCCTCAATTGGCTGATGATATTTCCTACTTGAGTGCCCCCCACCATGATGTTGTCCCAGTTCTTCTCCTCTTTTCCTTCTCCTACCGTAAAATAGCATGGCACTCTTGTCTTCCACTGTATCCTTTGTGAACCCCAACAACGGAAGGCCTGGGCACGACTCTAGCTCTAACAACCATGATAATCCTTTCCCAAGCCCTGGTTTTACCAACTCGAGGGGCCTTAGACCTAGCTGCTATCTCCAGTACCCTGACCTGTAACCAACACACACCCTCCGCTTACTGCTGTGCACCCCCTTGCACCTCGGTTAAAATCACCTTGCCAGTTTCTAATCCCAATTCAGGATCTGCTCAGCTCTCCCCTGCACCTATTCTTAAGTCCTGTCATGCTATTCCTCCCGCCTTGGTGGATATCGAATCCATTCACAAGGTGGGGTCCATCTCCCACTTTAATTGTGGTAAGGGACTTACTCGACCCTCTATTGCCCCTCTGACAGTGAGGTCAGACCTCTCTTTGCATGCTGGGTTAGCTGAGGAGGGCACTAACAGCACTTGCCTTGAAGAGAAGATCGCTGACATTAAGCATGATCTACTTGCTGTTAAAGAGATCATGCAGACCCTTCTACAATTCTCCTTGAAGACGGTGAAGCTCTGGAATACACACTCCTACCAGTGGATCGATCAACACATTCCAAGGAAAATGTCCTACGTTGGTGACGATTATTCCTCTATCCTATCCCCCCTTAGAGCCAGCTGGAGCTCTAGGCCTCTCCGTAACCACCATTCCAGACCACACAGGCTCCACCCGCAGCTCTCGGAGGACACCCTCGCTCTTCTACTCTCATACAGTGGCTTGACGATTCTCTCCTCCCATGCTAACTCGACTTCCAGCATCCCTACAATTACTTCGGTCCCCGATAGGGAACCTATTGTCAATCATAGATCAGTTAACAAGGGAAACCTACTTCAAAATAGCTACCGCTCACCTTGAAGGGATCACTACCAACTTTAACATCAAATCGATGCTACTCAACTGCATGCAGTGGATATCTCGGAACTCATCATCTCGCAAGAATTGGACCTTCTGATTGTCACTGAAACCTGGCCCAATGACACGTCCTCCCCTATCCTCAAAATATTAATCCCCACTGATTTTGCCATTATCAGACTTGATCAACCTGAGAAAGCGGGGTAGGGGGGCGTTGTTTGCATTCATCGCTCCAGCCTCACTGTAAAGCAATCGCAATGTGCTTTGCTGTCTTCTTGGGAGCATCTACAAGATTGCCTTTGTGCTTCACTCGATCTATCATCCTCCAGGTGACAATCTGACCTTCATTGAGCAAATCATGGAGGTTATTAGCTCGTGTTCTGACCAACTCTGCCATATATTCCTCAGAGACTTTAACCTCCACTGGAATGACACTTATGATCCCTAGGTCTGCTCCTTTAAGGCTTTCCTCTCAGATCTTAACTTCTCACAGTTCTGTAAGGGACCTACTCACAACAAGGGAGCCACTCTCGACCTTATCATTGCCAAAGACAATAGCATACAATTAGATGACATCCTACCTTGTGACTGGTCGGATCATCATCAAATTTCCTTCCACATCCTGGAAAAGATCACATGCAGACAGGGCCAACGTCTTAAAGTTAAACAACTGTCTCGCAATTTGAGAGACATCAACACCAATGTTCTGTCATCCATCACCAAAGATAGGCTTCAGCCCCCTCCTAGCATGACCAATGAGCTTTCTGATCACTACTTTAACACTATGGCTAACATTTTTGATTCTATGGCACCGAAGCAACTCAAAGGGATTCCAGTCAAACAATCCAAACCTTGGTTTAATGGCGCCCTAAATTATGAGAGACGCATTCTCATACTCTCAGAAAGACTTTGGGGAAATACACCTTCCACCACAAGGCTCTATCAGCTATGGAAGGCGAGAAGTGTTTACAACAAACACATCCGCATCGCTAAAACAGACCACTTCAGGGCTCAGCTGGATGGCGCTATGAATAGACCCAAGAAGCTCTTTGAAATCATCAAGCAACAAGCGGACCACTCCAGCAACACTATTGCGACTCCCTTGGCCTTGCTTCCTAGTGGAGAGGACTTCTCAATGCAGTTCTCTGAAAAATCAAGGAAAATTGAACTGCAGCTGATTTCGGTCTTGCCCTCGTTTTGGACTCGTAACCTCACCGCCTCATCAGGTGAGGGGGCGAAACCGTTGGAATTGTCATTACCTATGGGTTGTTCCCTCAAAAATGACACCTCTTGGAATTCTTTTCTCCTCCCAGATGTCACGGAGCTGCTCCACAACATGTCGTCCCTTAAACCTTCCAACCATTTCTGAGACCCACTTCCTGCAAAGTTTTTCAAAGACCTCAACTTGGCCATTCTCCCCCTGTGGTCCCGGATCATTCATGAATCTCTCTTACAGGGTATCTGGGTAAGTCAGTCCCATCCCGAAAGAGCCCAACTCGGATTTATCTGATCCTAACAACTTTCGTCCTATCACCAGCATCATGACTTCAGCTAAATTGCTTGAGAAATGCGTCGACTCACATTTGTGCAACCACATAGAGAAATTTCAACTCCTTGACCCATACCAGTCGGGTTTGAGAGCAGGGCACAGTACTGAAACAGCATTAACGCACATTGTTGATGACGCCCTGAGATCCCTTGATCAAAATGTCCCTTGTCTCCTGATCCTTCTTGACCTGTCCCAGCATTTGATACCATCAAACATGAAAACTTGATTGCTCTTCTGCAATACAGAATGGGTCTCAAGGGCCCGGTCCTGAATTGGTCTACTTCCTTCTTACATATGCGCACACAAAGAATCAAAGTGAACCGCTCCCTTGCAACCAGTACCCCTGTTACGACTGGAGTTCCACAAGGATCCGCCCTCTCAACCACTCTTTTCATCCTCTTTATGGAACCACTTACCGTCATTCTGAACCATTCTAACTTTCAGTACCACATGTATGCGGATGACACGCAACTGTACTTGACGGTCTCCTCTCAAGAGGACATAAAAACGCTAAACGATGCTCTCACAAACGAAAAAATGGTTAGCGCAGAACCATCTTTTGTTAAATACTCTCAAAACGGAATTCCTTCTGATTACTCCCTCCAAACACTCTGCACCTACCCGGGACTGGCTTAAACAACTCACTGCTCTTAATTGCACCCCTCATGTGGTTGACTTGGCTAAATCGTTAGGCATCACCATGGACAAATACCTACACATGCAAGTGCACATCATTGCAACTACTAGGGGAGCCAACTTTCAACTCGACACCCTTCTGAAAATCAAGCCTTTCCTGCCTCCCGAAGACATCAGGCCTGCTGTACAGTCCTTGGTTATCTCTCAACTGGAATATGGCTTGGTGACCCCTGCTGGTCTGCCCAAAGCTAGCTTGGCCCCTCTCAGAGCTACTCTAAAACTTATCGGCCAGGCTCATCACTGGCTCCAGAAAACATGGCCACATCTCCCCCTACCTGTTTCAACTGAATTGGCTATCGAAGCTAGGATACAAGCTTGCTTGACGCATAAAGCCTTACACTACAACACCCCGGCTTACTTGGCAAATAAGCTTGAACTATCGGGCTCATCTCGGAACTTAAGAAGCACGTCTACCCTACTTTTGAAGCCTCCCAAATTCAAAAAGAAATGATCTTACAATCGTGCTTTCACCGGACTTGCACGTAGAATTTGGAACGCTCTGCCTTCTGAGATCAGATCCAATCCTTCCACTACATCTTTCAAGAAACATGTCAAATGGCTATTCTTGAGTAACCACTAACAGCTTCAACTTGCTCCCATTCCCCGTCTACAAGTTTGATTCCTATTTTTACAACGTTGTTTTGATGTATTTTATCTTTTTCTTATTTTTGGTACCTTGCTCTAGGGCAATGGATTCTTACTTTACTCTGTTGTTCCAACTTACTGTATTATGGCCTGTTAATTGGTATCTGGGTCTAGGGCTATTATGATTAGGCATGGGTCGGGCCAATTTCCTGACTCCTGACCTTGTTTGTTTTCCCCCCTCTGTTTGACATCGCACAATGTATACAATTGTGTTTTATTTGTGCTTTCGCCACATCTGTACAGCGCTCTGATACCCGTAAGGGTCTTGTTCGCACTTTATAAAACTTTTCACATAAATAAAATAAATAAGGAATAGAGAGAGGGCAGGATCTGACAATCTCACGATGGGGGAAGGGTTGACTACTACTGCAAATGAAGCGGAATGTTGTGACTTGGTGGCATCGGCTTCATGTGGGAAGGGGAGAGGAGTGATGGACTTCGTTTGTTGGTTTGACAGGGTGAGGAAAAGGGAGGTTCTATGCTTGGCTGATGGGGACTCAGTGGATTAAATGGGGGCGTCATGGTGAGTGTAGAGAGTCTTGAAGCAGTGGTAGAATTGCAACAAAGTGATGTTTGTGGATTGAATCATAATGTTGCTGTTACGGATGGAGATGGTCAGATTTCCAAGGAGATTTGGTGAACAATTGGTGGTTAATTTTCTTCCATGGGGGATTACTCTCGACTTTTGAGACATAGAGTTCCTTTTAAAATGTTTCCAGGTAGTATTATTATTGTGGTGAAAAAAGAAGTTCCTCAGTGAGTGTTTCTTAGAATTCTTTCATAATCTTGTGCATCAAATTTATGTTTATGCAGGTTTCAGTAGATTTGGCGAGTAGGAGTCTATCTGTTAGATGACTGAGAAGAGAGATCTTGTATTAAGGATCCATTTTGGGCAGTGTGTAACAGGTTCACATTCTGTTCCATTGAGGCAGGGCATACATAGTAGAGAGAGCAGAATTGTGGAGTCCTGGTTAGTCTGCAAGAACTTAGGGACTTAAGAAATCTGTGTGGGTGCTCGTGAAAGTCATAAAGATGGACAGGAAGTAAGGTGTATATAACTTTCTGTGTTCTTGAGTATTCAAATGTTGCCCTTAAGTAGAGTGCAATAGGATGCGCTCAAAGCGCACTGCTCAGATCAGACAGAGACCTTGACAGATTCCCCAGTCCTCCATTTTAAGCAGTCCTGCACAGAAATGAATCCAGGATGGATTCCTTTGCCCACACAGTCAACAACACCACCTTCATAACACTCACCCATCTTCATACATGTCTAGTACATGCAGCCTTTCCATACATATCCCATGTGCATGGAGGAAATAGATCCATGTACATAAAAGTAGCAGATGTTTACCAGGAGAGGTCCAGAGGCATTTCTCCTCGGAAGGCAACAGGAGAAAAAGGCCTGTTCCCCCACTAGAATTAAGGCTGTCACCACAGACAATGATGGTTGTGCACCTCTGGTTCTGGGAACTGTGGGGCCTCAGTGCATCTATAGCAGATGCCCTTTGGGAATCAACCTTCAGAGACATCTAGTGACTTGCCTGGAGAGGAAAAAGAAGGGGCAATGGTGCAACGAACCTTACAAAGTCAAAGGTCATGTTCCATGGCCCCACTAATACATAAATATAAGACATTCCTAAAGCATACTGTTGTATCGGACAAAGTAAAGCACTTCTGATCTCTTGGTATTGTCTTTGAATGGGAGGGTTTTGGTGGAATGTGAACACGCAAGTACTCCAAGTTAAAAAGCCGTTTCCAACCCTACTAGGAAAAGAGTAACTTTTCAGTGTTTGAGGTCACATTTGAGGTCACAAACTATTGATACATTTCACTATGAATTGCAGTTACATGGGCACACTCCCTCCAAATTATGATTCAGTATGAGTTGCAGGACCCAATATCAATTTGGAAATACTTTTTTGACTCATAAAATGGGTTTTGCACATTACAAAACACCTTATTTGAAAATCGCATGGTTTTCAACAGGAAAAACATTGGCCCTTAATTTGTGAACTTGCATGAAATTGTAACTATCAATGAAATATATTCCCCATTGCGTCTGCACTTTTATTATTAGACTCAACACATCCTCAGAAAGCTTCCAATGTCTCGATTTCTCCCCAGTAATGAACAGTCAGTCTTCGGGATTGGGCGACAGTGTTCGGACTGTATTATATCCACTTCTGACAGAGTCACGTGCCTTAAGAGAGACCTCAGATTTTGGTTAATTCACACCTTTTGACCATTAGTCCTCAAAGATAATACTAGCTCGTTTCAACAATCCTCTTTCCTCTACCTCAAATGTACTCTATTTTGTGGCCAAATCTACATTATTAGCTGGTGAGTTAAGGGTCGGCACCTGCTGAGATGTCTGTATGCCCTGCATGCCGGATCTTTTAAGGCTTGCAGAAACAACTTACTCTTTTATCTTTTTAAGGTTTAAAAATTGAGTTCTTTTTAATAGAGGTAAAGGTAACCTTAGTTCCTTAAAGCATGCTGGAAGGTTGACAGTGTGGTAACAATTTATTAATAATAGCATTGTTACAATCCTTATCGTTAGCTGGGTTATTAGTCTCTGGAGTCATGCAACACATGATAAGCTACCAATAAATGTCCTTGATGTGCAACAACATCATGTGCCACTTCCAATGAATTATTTTTTCCTGATGATGAGCATTTCTTATTTGTCTGGCTGGAATTAAATGCAGTGATTAACTGTGTATTGCTTTCATCCCACAGATGCTGGACTAATGAACAATTACCAGGAGCAAATCCGTGAACACTGGGCTGGAATTTTAGAGCCGCAGGAGGCATTATTTTTGAAAACCAAAGGAAAACCTCTACTGGGTGCAGAGAAGGAAGTGGCATTCAGAAGGTGGAGCAGATGCCACTGGAGGCAGAGAGGTCAAGCACAACACAAAATGGGGCCATCCATGGAATATGAAAATGGTGTCAGCAATTCACCAGGCTCCAGCAATCAAAATATGAGCCCCACGGAGGGTAAAGAGTTTCCATGTACCGATTGTGGGAAGAACTTCAGCCATGCAAAATACCTTCACTCGCACCAACACATACACAGAGGAGACAAACCATATCGATGCGATGAATGTGGCAAGAGCTTCAGAGAATCACGCAAACTGATCACCCATCAGAGGGTGCACACAGGAGAGAGACCCTTTAAATGTGGTGATTGTGGGAAGGGTTTTAGCCAGGTTGCACATCTCAGCAGTCACAAGCGAATGCACACAGGAGAGAAACCGTACACTTGCAACGAATGTGGAAACCATTTTGGACACTTATCGACTCTGATCTCCCATGTCCTGATACACACAGGAGAAAAACCCTACAAATGTAGTGTTTGTGAGAAGGGTTTTCGAAGATTAACAGATAAGCGTAGACACGAGAGGACGCACACGGGAGAGAAACCATATAAATGTAGTGAATGTGGCAAGAGTTTCAATCAGTCAGGGAGCTTATACACACACCATCGAATACACAGTATTGAACGAATTACAATATGAGCAAAATAGGCACATTCATGCTTCTGTTGTCGAACTCTGACAAGCTGACACAGGATCCTAGCTATCTAGTAAAATATTCCTAAAATAACCGTTCTATATGAAACTGAATCTTCAAAAACTAAGAATACGTAATTAAAAATAAGAAAAAAACATACTGTAAAGTAAGGTATTAGTGAGAAGAATGCATCCACCTCTTAGGTCTAGCCGTATCATCCAGATTTTATGACCTAGCTGCTAAGACTATGATAGCCAAACCCTGAGTGACTGAAAAACCATACAAAGAAAGCACAAATACATATATTTACAAACCTTTAGGAACCTTGTCAAATATTGTTCTAAGTTGAAACACCGTAGAGACTATGAGTAGGTAAGGACATTCATGTGCTTTGATCACAGAGAACACCAAACCACTGACTGTTTTAGTTTGTACAAAAACTTTTTTTTTTAAATGTTTACACTTAAAAAACAACTTACGGTATACGGAAAACAACTACTGGGAAAACTTGTATTGCAACACGTGCCCACATCATTTACAGGAAAACAAACAGTGCTGTGTCATTTTCTAGGAGACAGACGGACTAGAACATGAGTAGATTGTTGTATGTGATTCAGGGCAAATTAAGAATGTGTGCCGGGACCACATATTCATCTCCCCAAAAACCTTAGCACTATTTCAGCTCTAGGCAGGTGGACACATGTTATTGTGTTATCTGTAATATGTTGACCTGCATTTTGAGTCATAGTATAGACACAAAACAATACCTAAACGGAGATAAGACCTATCTGTTTATTAAATCGGAGAAGTTTAATATTAGTTGCCAAATTTTAGTCATATTTAGAAAACATCTAGTTTCATAGAACAAATACCAAACCGATGTGTTCACCCGTGGGACTCTTATAATGGAGATGAAGAAGCGGTATGAGGCTACCGAATGCATCGAAAAAATTAAACATATGAGCGGTAAGTGGAATCCAGCAGTGAAAAGCTACAGTAATCTCAAGAAAGTATTTCCTGCTTGCACATGCAGACTTGTCAGTATTACAAACCATTCTGGGTGACAGTAGTGTGACAGAAGATATTTCAAATGTTTAAGGTGAAGTAAAGGTATAGGGAGGATTGAAGGATTCAAATGTAATAACTTAATCTTGATTCAAAAAGAGTTGCATCTTGTTACAACCTAGGAAACAATACGTTTGCCCCACAGAATTATTTAGGGTGCTAGGAAAAATGTACCCAGACAGACTGACAACTTGGAAAAAATGATAAAAATTCTCAGAACATAATATCTTAGAAATAGCAATTATTTAAGAACTACAGAACCAAAAAATAAAGCAATAGCATGGTACTAAGCGTGACTTCTATGAACATTGCCATCAAATGGAGAACTTTAGGGTTGAATTAAATTATTTTTTTATGTGTGCCAACATGGAGCCGTGGAAAATTTATAACAACATCTTGATGGAATGAAGGAGCGTAAAGAGCTTATCTATCGAACAGCTGTAACCACTTATGAATGCTGTCAGATGGCATGGTTTTAAAATGTAATCCTGGCAGTTGAAGAAAAAGGGCGATAAAAGGCTGAAATAGGCAGCCACAGACCACCACAGAAGAGGTATGCTGACTTTAAACTGCGTTACAAAGATTACACTGCATCCCACAGCCTTCAGCGTAAAGTTATAGAGACCTACTCAGTAGAGTGCAGAATGCCTAGGAACACTTCAAAATAAAAACATACAAACCGTCCCCTTTCTAAAAGAAAGGACAGAATTGACTTCTACGGAGGTTCCTTCTCGCTGCTCCTATATGGCGACCAAGACATGTCAACCTCTTCGGAGTCCCTGGCTTTTGTTGTAGCCTCACATGTTGGACAGGAGACTCTCACATAGGACCCACTCATCCAGACTGGACTCACCATATGACTGCAGCGGGTTTTACACATGGTCAGCCTGGACACATGCAAGAACAACATGTTTAGGAAGTGGATGGTTTTTAAATGATTATTAATACTGACATCAGATAATGCTTTGAAGGACAGTGAAGAAAAAAGCCTACATGTGAATGTGAAAAATGAATAAATCACACACTACTGTTCAGTATTGATGCTTTAATCCGTGAGAGTCTTGAGCATAGGAGAAAGTTCGTTTTGTACAGGATATGATGACTTTTTTTTATAGATGAACTCAAGTCATAGAGAACACACAATGAACTTTGGAATCGCATGAATCCTTCTCCCAAAAGTTCAGAGAATGAGACATGAGCATGCACCTGTTCATCTTTGAATCTTTTTATCGACAGATAGAAGGAAAAAGCCCTCTAAGGCCCACAAACAGGTACAAGAGATGATAACATGTCTCTAAAATCTAACGGTTCGTGGTTATGGGGCGTAACTTATGCGAAAAACCGCAGGGATATTTGCCATCATTCCCCAAAATGTATACACACCATGCTGATAAGGTCCATCACTTGCAAAATAAAGAACATTAATGTATTTTGAAATTCTTTGTCAATCTTTCTGTTTGTCTCTGTAAGTACCTCTTATTATAAATGCTCATAAGTCATTGACAAGATGTCCAGCTTTGACAAAAGCTCCTAGTGCCTGGTTGCTAATTTAAGTGCTTACCATATCACTTGTAAATGAATGATTTGTTGGTCCTGTGAAGGGCTCATGAAGCTGAGATACCAACTTAAATCTGACCGAATCACCTAGAGCTGCGACACAAAACCTATCAATTCGTATTAGAGGGTCATTGATAGACAGGGCAAACTTTGGTGTATTACATTGATAACTTTGTGGAGGGTGGGATAGTAAAACTGTTTTTCAAGAAGATGAGGAATTTGGTTCCAGTCTAAGCCAAATTGCATTTTTGTCAAACATGAGCATAACATCAAAAGTTGTTCCCTTTTTGAAGTTTGTGCTTGGTTGGCCATCAGTTGAGACCTACTGCAAGTGGGGTTTGTGATGTTTTTAAGACATTTTAAGATTCTATGTCCGGAAGTGAGACAAGGATAATGCTTACTGTCTTGCCTTTATTTTACAACAGCAGCATGTTCCACAAGCAGCAATAACTACCTTTCCCATGAAACCTATGGAAAGAAAACAGATTGTCCAATTAGTGAACAGACAGTCCCATAATAGTCCTTCCTCTCTCCCCCCCCCCTTTGCCTCTTTTTAGCCATAAGCTGAGTGCCTCTTCCTCTCAGTTCTTCTCTTGCAGTTCTTTGGTAATATTGCATGCTAGATTGGGGGGTCAACTAACTAATTTGCCTTTTCTCCCTAACAGAGGGTGCGTGAAAGCGCATCTCAGCACTGCTCCTGCCCCGTTGATATTTATATGATCAGTGGGCTGTGCTCGAGCTGTTGTGGCCACTCCCTCTAAAGGTGTCAGCGTCTAGCATATCTCGTGCTATAGAACCCGGAAGACAGCTCCTCATTGGTGCATGCTTCATTTTGAATTTGGAGTTCTGTGACCGCAGTGGGAGCCTTGGACACCCGCGTCTTCTGGAGCGTGACACCCCTCATTGGGGTTTGTCCAGCCATAAAAACTTATTAACATAATAGTGAGCATTAAAGACACCCACGGTTGAGTCTGTATTGGTGCAGATTATCCCTAGCACCTCGTTGAATTGACGCCCCACGGAGGTCCGGATTATCCTTTGGGCATTAGGCCTGTGTTTTACTACAGGCCCCGATGTTTAGCCCTAGTGTCCCATGGTAAGAGCCATTATTGAGCAATTGGCTCCTATATTAGCTGCATCCCAGCATTACATTGCTGTTCATAACCGATCCCCTTAAGAAAATCCTATCCTCAGTGCCCCAATATGCAATTTACTGAGGCAGACCACATGGAGGACGACACTGCGCCTCCCTATTTAGGTCTCGCTGAGCCAAAGGCTCGAAGAGACATTTTGTATGTGGGATTTTCAAAGTGCTACCCACAGTCTTTTGGCTGGCCTAAACCTTGAGTGCACGATCACATGCACGTGCACAGCTGCTCCCACTCCCCCCCTTCTCTATAGCTTTCTTTCACTTTAGCCGCTTTGACCCTTGCATTCCCCCCTCCCTTCTCAGCCAGCCCTTTGATGCTCTGCTCGATTACTTTCACTTTCGCCGCTTTGATGTTTGATTTTTATTGCCTTTGTTTATGTGACGGAGATCCATTGCATTTGGCAGAACATTTCTGGGGCCGTATTGCATGAAATACACCAGGTGGCGCTAACGTGTTTTACAGAGCACCATACAGCATTTTGTTCTGCGTTAAAAAAAAGACGCTTTAGGAGCGGAAAGGAGCTATCCCTTTTACTTGTATTAAAATTTATTTTTAAAGGTGTCTCAAAGGATCCTGAACATAGTTTATACTAGCATGCTCCAATACTGTCCGTATTTCACTCCTGATTGCACTGGCCTTCCAGGTCCTAAGACTCAGACTCATGATTTTACTGTTATTTCAAAACCAATCTAACATTTGTTTTGTTTTAGGTATTACCTTAGTAAAGCATACCTATGTGATCTTACTCTCCTTGGTCAGTGTTTTATTATGGATGACAAGATGTTTTCTCATTAGGACTCGCACCATAAGCCTATTTCATTCCAAACATCTGGAAACGCATTCGTCTCTGTAACTATAAAGTAATGGCTTTCAGTTACAGCTGGCGGAAATTATGCTACACACCTATTTATTGCCTTCACCAAACGATTCTGCTTTCACTGGTGTGACCATAACTTGCCAAAATATTTTACTGATGCTTTCGGCAGTGTCTCCACTTCTGTCTGATCACTCCTCAAATGACACCTTCCTTAATCCCACCCACAAGCAAGGTAAGCCACTCAATTTTATGCTAATTTCAAACACTTTATCCAAATCTAAACCCATCATCGCTCCATCTGACATCACACATTTCACATGCAAATCAGTTCGCCTCCTTGTAGATCGCTCTCTCATGTACCCATCTGCTGTAGAAAACAGGACCCCACTGCTCTCACTGCTTTCCACGTGATCTTCATAAAGACCTCACTTCAGTCTTGCACTACAGCTCATACAACTGCTTCATTATCCACCTTGTACCAAAGATAGGCCTCAGCCATGAATTACACTTGAAATAAGAGCGCATAACAGTAAATGAGGGCAGCAGTACATAAATGGCGAAAGCACATATTCACTGCTAACTTCTTGGTTAATAAGCAAGCCCTTCATACACTGCATAATGATCTAGGAGGTGTCAAATCTATCTATTTCCAGGACCTCATTACCTCACCATCCACAAGCGCTTTGTGCAAACCTTCAGCTCTTTACTCTCTCCATCATCTTCAATTATCAGTATTGTTAGAGACGGGGATCTCTGATTGGCGCAAGGATGTCCTTGTGTCGAGCAGTGACCCTCTCCTCCACGTCAGGGCAAAGGATAACCCCTTGGGAATGACCCTTGCTCACCCTCTAGGTGCGTGGCGTGAGCAGCCAAGGCGATTCTCCAGACGTTGTTGGTTAAGCAATCATAATCACACACACAGTAAATACATTAATCCCCCCAGAAACGGACACCAGGCTTAGGTATGTGAAAATACGGTTCTTTATATAACAATAGTTATCTTAATATGCAGATTTATCACAAGACCAGTAACGTTGTTTCTATGCCACCAGATTATCAAGCAGGTAAACGGTTCTTTAAGCGGATGCTTCTTTAGTCTCTTTTCAATGTCACTTGGGAGATTCCAGTCTTTGACTTACGTTCAGGCCTACCGCGGCTCACACATCGGTCGTGGGCGCGCTCGCGCCGTGCACAGCTCCTCCCGGTGGCTCCCGGGCAGCGGCGGTGAGACGGGCGTGCGGTGAGGATTAACGGGGAAGTAAGGCGGTGCGGGCCCCGAGCCCGATACTGGAATTCCTGTAGCACTGTTGCGAGGAGAGAGTTGCCCAGATCGGAACGACTCTTGGCTTCGGGGTAGTGTCTTTGGATCCTCAATCAGCGGGTGTGTGCAGCAGGCAGGCGCGGCCAGCGACCCTTAGCACGGCGGTGCAGGGGGGTCTCCACAGCGGGGGCGGCGCGGCCTGAGATGTCCGGGGATAGCGAAGCGGGGTCACAGGGCACGGTCAGTGCAGCTGGGTGACCCGGCGTAGATCACAGTCGTCGGACGGATTCCGGCGGGAGGGGTGACAGCGCGTTCAACGCACTCCAGTGGCAGGCGATGACAGGGGTGCAGGCATCCTAGCCCGGGGACAGAGAGCGGCTCCGGACGGAGCGGGGCTCTCACGGGGTAGAGGCAGGCAAGCTCCTGAGTGTCACGGCCCTAGGAGGGGGCGATGAGGGGCGCAGTCTCTTTCCAGCGGGATGCACACACGGCTCGAATTGGAGGACGAGCAAAAGCACAGAGAACCCACTAGTCCTGGGGTTCAGTTCAGGGGGCAAGCTCAGATCAAGCCCTTGGAGAATGTTCAAGCACAAAGTAGCAAAGTCTTTTCAGCAAGTCTTTTTCCTCTCCTTTCTCAGCAAGGCAAGCAGCAGGCCAGTCCTTCCAGCGTCTTCTTCTCCTTCTAGTCGGGCAGAGGTCCTTTGTGGTAAACAGGATTCTGATTTGCAAGGAGCAGGGCTCCTACTTTTATACCACATTTCTTTCGTTCTTTCAGGCCAGGGGGGCCTTCGCATAGTCGTTCTCAGACCTGAGCACTTTGTTGGGGGTACTCTGACTTCTGCTTTCAGTGTGAGGGGCAGGCACATCAGCTGCTCCACAGGAGGTGGAGCCGGCATTGAGGGGACAAGTACTTTCAGGATCACCTTGTGGACAGCGCTTCGCCCATCCGGGGCCAGGTGCAGGCTGAGTCATCAGTCGCTCCCCAGGGGACGGAGCCAGCTTTGTGGTGGTGGAGCACTGCCCTATTCAGAGTCCAAGGGGCACCCCACCTCCCACCAAGGTGCTCTCCTGCCATTCGCTACCCGTCATCCCCCCAGCCCTGTCACTCACATAGCCCAGACAGTCAGATACACGCACAGCAGAGGCGGGCTGAGATGGTTAAGCGAGTAAATACGGACTTTCTAAAAGTCGTATTTACAAACCCAGGATAGTAAAATAAACTTGACTACAAGAAGTATTTTATCATTCCGAGTTCAGGCATACTAAACATATCTCTCTACCATGTTCCCTGAGCCTGCTGGGATTATAGGATGTAATAATTCCAGCAGCTCATCTGGCCTAAGGGGAACAGGTAGCCTTGCAATAGTGAACCACGAAGATGGCGGTGATTCACTATTAGGACAGGCCTCACAACCAGGGCCTGTCCTACCTTACACCTACAACGCACCCTGCCCGCGGGCCTACCATAGGGGTGACTAACATGAGGCTAAGGAAAGGTTCTGGGGGCTGGCAAGTGTGTGCACTTGCCCAGCCAGCGTGACAGTACGGGACTGCACGCGGGGTCGGCAGTGGCAGACCCAGGACACATTTTACATGGCCGCTGGTGTGGGTGGCGCAACCAGCGCTGCAGCCCACTAGCGGCATTGGCATTCACAAGCCCTGGCACTCCGGGTGCACTTTACTGGGGACTGACAGTGAATCCAATAAACCAATCATGTATACCAATGATGAACACTTTATCTTAGGGAGCACTTGCGCTGCGGCACGGATTAGCCGTGGCGCAGCGCCCTGAGCGGACAACACCAGAAAAACAATCGAGGCACACCATCAAAAAGTGGAAGGGAAACTCACGCCAAGGTGCCAGGTCTAACACGTGTCCCCTCCAGCTGAAAGGTGGGGAGAACTACCCTTGCCCAGGGGGTTCCTCGTCACTAAGGCGGAAATACCTGGACAGACCGTCAGCGTTGGCGTGATCTGTGCCAGGACGGTGTTCCACCGTAAAGTCCATACCCTGTAGGGAGATGGACCACCTCAACAGTTTCGGGTTCTCACCCCTCATTTGCATCAACCATCTGAGGGGCCTGTGGTCTGTCTGAACTCGGAAGTGAGACCCAAACAAGTAGGGTCTTAGCTTCTTCAGCGCCCAGACCACAGCAAATGCTTCTCGCTCAATTGCACTCCACCTACTTTCCCGTGGAAGTAACCTCCTACTGATGAAGGCTACGGGTTGGTCCCAGCCCTCCTCAGTCATCTGTGAGAGAACAGCCCCTACACCATGCTCTGAAGCGTCTGTCTGGACTAGGAATTCCTTTGAGAAATCAGGGGCCAAGAGCACGGGCGCCGTGCACATGGCAGTCTTCAGGGTGTCAAAAGCTTTCTGACAGGTGTCAGTCCAGATTACTTTCCGGGGCTGCTTCTTAGAAGTCAGCTCTGTCAAGGGGGCAACGATCGTTCCATAGCCCTTGACAAACCTCCTGTAGTACCCAGTGAGCCCCAGGAAGGCCCTCACTGCGGTCTGTGTCTTGGGGGCTCCCAAGCCAGGATGGTCTCAATCTTGGGTTGCAAGGGTGCCACCTTGCCACTCCCCACTTGGTGTCCTAAGTACACCACGGAACCCTGCCCGATCTAGCACTTGCTCGCCTTGATCGTGAGGCCTGCTCGGCGCAGCGCCATCAACATTTCCCAGAGGTGGCGCAGCTGGTCGGGCCAGGTGGCACTGAACACTGCGATGTCATCCAGGTAGGCGGCACTGAACGCGTCCAGTCCAACCAACACCTGGTTGACCAACCTCTGAAAGGTGGCAGGGGCATTCTTCATCCCAAATGGCATTACGCGGAACTGGAAGTGCCCATCTGGTGTAGAGAATGCTGACCTCTCTTTGGCCCCATCGGTCAAGGCGATCTGCCAGTACCCAGACGTTAAATCAAACGTGCTGAGGAACCGGGCAGCCCCTAGCCGATCAATGAGCTCATCAGCTCTGGGGATGGGGTGCGCGTCAGTCTTAGTTACTGAATTGAGTCCTCTGTTGTCCACACAGAACCGGAGTTCAGGTGTGGCTCCCAGCGCAGCAGCTTTGGGGACCAAGACCACGGGGCTGGACCAAGGACTGCTGGAGGATTCAATCACCCCTAAAGCCAGCATCTTGGAGACCTCCTCCTTGATGCAAGCTCTGACCCTGTCAGTTACTCTGTAAGCCTTGTGCTTCACAGGTAAGCTGTCTCCTGTGTCCACCTCATGGACGCACCAATCGGTGACACCAGGAACCAGGGAGAACAGGTCAGGGAACTGCCCCAGCAACTGGCGGCAATCTTCCTGTTGTTCGGGCGTCAGGGAGGGTGAGAGGTTAACTCCATCCACTGACCCATCTTTCTCAGAGGCCACTTAGAGGTCAGGAAGAGGCTCGGTCTCCTCTTCCACTCCGTCATCAGTGGCCAGCAACATGCCCACTTCGGTCCTCTCTAAGTGGGGCTTAAGGCGGTTAACATGTAGGACCCTCAAAGGGTTCCTGGGAGACTGCATGTTCACCAGGTAGGTGATTGGACTTTTGCGCTCCACAACCTCAAATGGACCTGTCCACTTATCCTGAAGTGCACACGGTTCCACTGGGGCCAAGACCCACACCTTTTGTCCAGGTTGAAGCTCTACCAGAGTGGCATTCTGGTCGTACCACCGCTTCATCTCTTCCTGGCTGGCTTCCAGATTTGCCTCAGCAAGTTGCCTGAAACGCCTAGTCTGGTTTCGGAAGGCCAGCATGTAACTATATACATTCTGGGGAGGTTTCCTGGGAGATTGCTCCCAGCCTTCCTTTACTAAACTCAGAGGTCCTCTTACCGGGTGACCATACAGAAGCTCAAAGGGGCTGAACCCTAAAGACTTCTGTGGCACCTCTCGGTAAGCGAAGAGGAGGCATGGCAAGAGGACGTCCCACTTACGCCTTATTGGACCGTCTAGGCCCATGATCATGCCTTTGAGGGTTCGGTTGAATCTCTCAACCAACCCATTTCCTTGGGGGTGGTAAGGAGTGGTGAACTTGTAGGTTACCCCACACTCCTTCCACAGGGATTTCATATATGTGGATATGAAATTGGTCCCCCTGTCGCTCACCACCTCTAGAGGGAACCCCACTCGGGAAAAGATTCCCATCAGTGCCCGTCCCACCACGGGGGCCGTCACTGTCCTCAGAGGGATGGCTTCAGGGTACCGGGTGGCATGGTCCACCAAGACCAGGATGAACCTGTTGCCCAGGGCTGTCTTGGGGTCCAGAGGCCCAACAATATCAATACCCACTCGTTGGAATGGCATACCGACCACAGGGAAAGGTTGCAGAGGAGCCTTGTGCTTCCCTCCGCTCTTACCACTTGCCTGGCAAGTCTGACAGGTTCTGCAGTAGGAATCTGAATTCTTATGCATTTGGGGCCAGTAAAAGTGGGTGACAAGCCTGTCATAGGTCTTGTCCATCCCCAAATGTCCTGCTAAAGGCACATCGTGGGCCAGTCCCAGTAGGAAGGTTCTGAACTTCTGGGGTACCACCAGCACACGGGCTGACCCAGGTTCAGCAGCCTTAGGCTCTGAATACAGGAGGTCACTCTCCCAGTACACGTAGTGTGTCTTGGCCTGAACACCTTTGGCCTGGTCTGCAGCCTGTTGCCGCATACCCACGAGAGAAGGGCATTCCCTCTGCTCCTTGCAGAATTCCTCCCTGGAAGGGCCTCCTTCTTGCTGCCAATGGGTCAGCTCAGGCAGGTCTCCCAGTTCGGCAATCTGTTCCCCGGTAGGCTCCAGAGCATCCCCCTCAGGGTCCACTTCCTCCTGGGCCGTGGGAACTTTGGGGGCCGGTTTCCCGCGCCTCCTGCGCCTTCTCCCTAAGACCGGTTCCTGGACCTCTCCCTCAGGCTCCAGGACCCTTTCGACACCCCTACTGGCTGCCATTGACCGGGTGGTCACGCACGCCCAGTCGGGTAGACCCACCATCCTCAGATGCGTGGTCTTCTCCACCTTTTCCCAAGGGGAGCTCTCCAGGTCGTTCCCTAGCAGACAATCTACAGGCATGTCAGTTCTCACAGCGACTTGTAGAGTACCAGAGACCCCCCACCACTCAAAGGGAACTTGAGCCATTGGACAACGACTCTCGATGTTGTCAGCATTGACAACCCTACAGTAGGCATGGGGTACAACCTGCTCTTGAGACACCAGGTGTTGCCTCACCGAGGTCACGCTGGCTCCTGTATCTCTAAGAGCCTCAACCTTCTTTCCATTGATGGTCACTACTTGCCCATATTTCTTAGTGTTAGAGGGTAAGTAGGTTTCAGGGACCATCTCACTGTCTCCTAGCGAGACTAGGGTCATATGCGCGGGACCCCCACCCCTCTGGACTGCTACCTCCTCCCCAAAATTAACACTAGCTACTTGCCGGGGTGGAGCACCAGTGGGTGCTGTCTTACCAAACAGGCGACATTTAGGATCAGAGGCAATGTGACCCGGTTCACCACATTTATAACAATTGAAGGGCCCCTTTGGAACAGGCCTACCTGTCGGGGCCCCGTTCTGCTGCGGGGGTGGGGGAGGCTGAGAACCCTTCTGCTGGTTCCCTTGGGGATTACTTTGGGGGCCTTTTTGGAACCCCTTTTGTTTACCCTTGTCCCCCCCACTCTTCTGCTGGGGACCCTGCCCACCTTTGGCGGAGTCTCCCACTTGACCCTTGTGGACCCTGGTGCTGAGCCAGCGGTCCGCCTCCTCAGCGAGCTTCCTCGGGTTGGACAGCTTGCTATCAATCAGGTGCTAGCGTAACTCAGGAAAACATTGACTGGACAAGTGCTCCCATGCAATTAAATCAAGCAGCCCTTGATAATCATTCACTTTGCTACCCTTCACCCAACCATCCAGTGCTCTGCAGAAAAAAGTTACATACTCCACATACGTACTCTCAGGGATCTTCTTAGTCTCCCTGAACCTCTGTCTATATAGCTCAGGAGTTAACCCATACCTGGTCATTAAAGCTTCCTTCATATGGGGGTATGAGGTCTGGATCTCTAGGGGCAAATCTAACAGTGTGTCACGCCCTTCAGCAAGGAACCTTCCCCACAACCCCGCTCCCCAGTCTTTCTCAGGGACCCGGTGTGAAGACATGGCTACCTCGTAGGCCCTAAACCACTGCCCTATGTCATCCTTCCTTAAATACTCCTTAACTACATCTTTGGGGATGTACACCTTGGACTCTACCTGCACCGGTGGAGTGCTGCCACCAGAAGGAGCGGTTTCCAAACTTTTCGCCTTCAGCTCCAACTCCTTCACTTTCAGATCATGATCCATTTGGCGTTGTTGTGCCTCCAAGGCCAACTTCTGCTTCTCCATTTCCATTTGTCCTGCCAACTTTGCCATCTCCATTGCATGCGCCCTGTCTGCTGCCCTGTCCGCCAGCTCTTCTGGGGACAGGCCTCTGGATTGAGGCTCCAGTCTCTCCGGAGGCGTGGGTTCGAATCCCACCGCTGCCACCAATGTTAGAGACGGGGATCTCTGATTGGCGCAAGGATGTCCTTGTGTCAAGCAGTGACCCTCTCCTCCACGTCAGGGCAAAGGATAACCCCTTGGGAATGACCCTTGCTCACCCTCGAGGTGCGTGGCGTGAGCAGCCAAGGCGATTCTCCAGGCGTTGTTGGTTAAGCAATCATAATCACACACACAGTAAATACATTAATCCCCCCAGAAACGGACACCAGGCTTAGGTATGTGAAAATACGGTTCTTTATATAACAATAGTTATCTTAATATGCAGATTTATCACAAGACCAGTAACGTTGTTTCTATGCCACCAGATTATCAAGCAGGTAAACGGTTCTATAAGCGGATGCTTCTTTAGTCTCTTTTCAATGTCACTTGGGAGATTCCAGTCTTTGACTTACGTTCAGGCCTACCGCGGCTCACACATCGGTCGTGGGCGCGCTCGCGCCGTGCACAGCTCCTCTCGGTGGCTCCCGGGCAGCGGCGGTGAGACGGGCGTGCGGTGAGGATTAACGGGGAAGTAAGGCGGTGCGGGCCCCGAGCCCGATACTGGAATTCCTGTAGCACTGTTCCGAGGAGAGAGTTGCCCAGATCGGAGCGACTCTCGGCTTCGGGGTAGTGTCTTTGGATCCTCAATCAGCGGGTGTGTGCAGCAGGCAGGCGCGGCCAGCGACCCTTAGCACGGCGGTGCAGGGGGGTCTCCACAGCGGGGGCGGCGCGGCCTGAGATGTCCGGGGATAGCGAAGCGGGGTCACAGGGCACGGTCAGTGCAGCTGGGTGACCCGGCGTAGATCACAGTCGTCGGACGGATTCCGGCGGGAGGGGTGACAGCGCGTTCAACGCACTCCAGTGGCAGGCGATGACAGGGGTGCAGGCAACCTAGCCCGGGGACAGAGCGGCTCCGGACGGAGCAGGGCTCTCACGGGGTAGAGGCAGGCAAGCTCCTGAGTGTCACGGCCCTAGGAGGGGGCGATGAGGGGCGCAGTCTCTTTCCAGCGGGATGCACACACGGCTCGAATTGGAGGACGAGCAAAAGCACAGAGAACCCACTAGTCCTGGGGTTCAGTTCAGGGGGCAAGCTCAGATCAAGCCCTTGGAGAATGTTCAAGCACAAAGTAGCAAAGTCTTTTCAGCAAGTCTTTTTCCTCTCCTTTCTCAGCAAGGCAAGCAGCAGGCCAGTCCTTCCAGCGTCTTCTTCTCCTTCTAGTCGGGCAGAGGTCCTTTGTGGTAAACAGGATTCTGATTTGCAAGGAGCAGGGCTCCTACTTTTATACCACATTTCTTTTGTTCTTTCAGGCCAGGGGGGCCTTCGCATAGTCGTTCTCAGTCCTGAGCACTTTGTTGGGGGTACTCTGACTTCTGCTTTCAGTGTGAGGGGCAGGCACATCAGCCGCTCCACAGGAGGTGGAGCCTGCATTCAGGGGACAAGTACTTTCAGGATCACCTTGTGGACAGCGCTTCGCCCGTCCGGGGCCAGGTGCAGGCTGAGTCATCAGTCGCTCCCCAGGGGGCAGAGCCAGCTTTGTGGTGATGGAGCACTGCCCTATTCAGAGTCCAAGGGGCACCCCCACCTCCCACCAAGGTGCTCTCCTGCCATTCGCTACCCGTCATCCCCCCAGCCCTGTCACTCACATAGCCCAGACAGTCAGATACACGCACAGCAGAGGCGGGCTGAGATGGTTAAGCGAGTAAATACGGACTTTCTAAAAGTCGTATTTACAAACCCAGGATAGTAAAATAAACTTGACTACAAGAAGTATTTTATCATTCCGAGTTCAGGCATACTAAACATATCTCTCTACCATGTTCCCTGAGCCTGCTGGGATTATAGGATGTAATAATTCCAGCAGCTCATCTGGCCTAAGGGGAACAGGTAGCCTTGCAATAGTGAACCACGAAGATGGCGGTGATTCGCTATTAGGACAGGCCTCACAACCAGGGCCTGTCCTACCTTACACCTACAACGCACCCTGCCCGCGGGCCTACCATAGGGGTGACTAACATGAGGCTAAGGAAAGGTTCTGGGGGCTGGCAAGTGTGTGCACTTGCCCAGCCAGCGTGACAGTACGGGACTGCACGCGGGGTCGGCAGTGGCAGACCCAGGACACATTTTACATGGCCGCTGGTGTGGGTGGCGCAACCAGCGCTGCAGCCCACTAGCGGCATTGGCATTCACAAGCCCTGGCACTCCGGGTGCACTTTACTGGGGACTGACAGTGAATCCAATAAACCAATCATGTATACCAATGATGAACACTTTATCTTAGGGAGCACTTGCGCTGCGGCACGGATTAGCCGTGGCGCAGCGCCCTGAGCGGACAACACCAGAAAAACAATCGAGGCACACCATCAAAAAGTGGAAGGGAAACTCACGCCAAGGTGCCAGGTCTAACAAGTATTCTATTGTTCATCCTTACCTGCTCATGACTTCACCCTGCTACATCCGCTCCAAGATTAACACTATAATTAGTCCACAGTGCTCAAGTCCTCACTCGCCTCAACCCTGCGCAGTTACATTATTACGATTTAACACAACATCCTCCTAACAAACGTTTCCTCTTATGAAAGTAGCTAATCCACCCTGTGTCCCCCCCTGTAACCATTTCGTCCTCCCTTCATCAAATCTTTGCCTCTTTCATCCAACAGTTTCCCCTGCGTTTCCCTTCGCACTGACTGCCTGTCCTGTAACCGACTACTCAACCCTCTCCTGTGTTCGGGACCCTTCATTCCACTATCCTATCCTCTCCTCTCTTCTTGTCTATGCTCATACTATTAGATCGTTCTGCCTCTCCTTTGATATTGCTGGTCACCCCACACTTGTCTCAATGAGTGCACGGGGCATTAGCTGGGTACCAGCCCTTATGCTCCTCAATAAGCAGCAGCAATCGTTGTAGTTTCACCAAGGTGAGTTTAGTAAAAGTTTATTTTACTACTTTCGATAACTGGTGCCTTTCGCAAACAGAAAAGGTAATGACAATGTATGGCACATTACAAGATGGCATGTTTTAATACTAGGGCTTCTGATTATATGCATAACGTTTGATCTAGCAGACATGATTGAACATATGGTGAGACCCTTAAATGAAGGCTTAGGGCTCAAATCACAAAGGGACTAATATGCAATAAAGTTACGTGTCTCTTCACTCATGGCAGAATCTCCGCACTGCACTCACTGCAGTGCGCTGGACAGAGAGGCTGCCCAGAGTGCAGAGACGCCACACTTGTACCTTTACTACACGTAAGTCCCTTTGCAAATCAGACCCTTAACCTCTACTTCTTTGTGATTTTTAAAATAAAGAGAGGGAAGCATTTATAGTAAAAATGGAAAACTCGTGTCTCTATTTACAATGCAGTTATTGGTTGTTTTTAACTTTCAAGAAAATAACACATTTGTTCTTAAACGACATCCATATCTTAAATCACACATTTTATGATTTTGACATTTGGAATTTCATGTCATACCCTTCACTTGTGCCCATTCCCGACTTCTTATACCCTTGTTATCTAGCATTGCTTTCAACACCACAGGCCATCAAATTCTGGACGGAACGGCCCTAAACGGTTTCGCCCATACCTCTATAATCACACTCAAATGCTAACAAGCATTGGCATAGCCAATAGGTCTCGCCTTTGGGACCGTTTAAGTGTTTAGTTATCCAGCACAATATCCTTGGTGCAGTAACATTAACTGTTGCATGGCTAAACACTTATAAGGTCCCAAAGACGAGACCTATTGGCTATGCCAATGCTTGTTTTTATTTGCTGATGAGTTCTGCAATGCAGTGGATGCGTCAGTCCACCAAGCGGTCGCCTCAGCTATAGCACCTCTAGAGTGTAAACTAGTACAGTTGGCTTATTGCTACCCTGATCCTTTTCTGATGAAACCCATCGTGACGTCTGCACTTCCAAGGAGGAGAGCAGGCATAAATACATGCAGGGCGTGGATACAGATGCTTTTGCCTGCTTAAAGCTAGCATTTTTGTCACAGTCCTTAGCCCCTCAGACAATCTGGTCCCTGCTGCAGCGGACAAAGACCCAGGCGGGCCGGATCCCTCACCATCTACCCCAGATACCCCTGACCATTTGAATGCTGACGATTCTCATGGAGATTCGGGCGGTGAATCCAGCCCATCCAGACCTTGGCATCCTCCGCCAGGCTGGGGAATGTCATCTTCTGCTTAACCAAGGAGTCTGATGCCTCAGACATGCTGGACCGGACAATTTATTGCATTTCCGTTCTGCGGAATGGTCTTCCGCCAAAAAAGTAGCAGCTAGTGTTGCTGGCAGATTGAGGAAACCTTTGAAAAAGAATGCCTGTTGGTAAAGTGACCATAACCCCGGAAATTGACCCTAGGATGGCCATGTTCTTCAGTAAATTAGTCCACGATCCAAAGAAAGGCATCAATAGCTCATGGTCATCCTGCCAAGGGCCCACTTGCGCAGATTCGCACCATGGTTGAAGAGTCCAAACAATCTGACTCCCTTATTACTCCATAAATCTTGTTGGGCTGGGCACAACGTGCAATTATTTTGCCTGGAAATGCTAACTGTACTTTATCTACAGAACTCAGAAGGTCCATACGTATAAAAGTGGATCCAAAATTAGGTGATCTTGGATCTTTACAGGCAGGCCCCATCGCACAGGGGGGATTGTTTGGAGATCCTTTTGTTAAGGAGTTAGGGAACTTTGTAGCCACCTTCACCTCCTTAGCAAAAACCCAGACCTCTATGAAGTGCATATTCGCTCCCAAGGTTTTTGCCTGGGCTGGTCGTGGTAGAGGGCTCTCCACTGGCTGCTCCCTCTCCTCAGCCCCAGCAAGAGGCCAAGGCTCTTGTCGTGGATAATGGCAAGACCCAGCGGGATTCAAAGGATTCTTCCTTTCAAGAGGTTTTCAACGACATTATGGTGTTGTCCGGGGAGGATTCCTGCGAAATTCCCACAACAATACCCCCCGTAACTGTTCTTCCTTCTTCCCAACTAAGAGTGGGGGGACAGTTCACTCATTTTGCTCACAATTGGGAAAGGATTACGTTGGATGCTTGGGTCCTACAGACAGTTTGAGGTTTTCAGATCGAGCTTTAAGACACTCCCCACCAAAGAAAACTTCCTCGCCCCTTTTTCAAAATGCGTCTAACTTTTGATCTCGCAAAAGTGTAGCATCTTCTAAAAAAGGAGCTATTTCCCAGTCTGGGCTTCATCGAAAAGGTTTCATCAGCAATATTTTCTTGGTAGACAAAAGGGATGGGGGTCACTCACCGGTCATCAGTCTCCAGGATTTCAACGAGTGGCTTATGTATCATCAATTCAAAATGAAAGGGATCTACCTCCTAAGGGATGTCTTAAGGCTATTCGATTGGATGGGGAGTCTGGTCTTAACCCCTTCGCTGCTGCGGACATTCCGCTGCAGCGCTGGGGGGGGCAGGGGGGCAGCGCGGTGGGCCTGTGCTCATGACGGAGCCGCTCCGTCATGAGCCACAGTTGAGCTGTGCTCATGACGGAACGGTTCCGTCATGACTCCGCCCATTTGCGTTGTCGCCCCGCACAGGCGGGGAAACAGCGCCGCGCAGGCGGAGCGGCCGCCAACAGGATTGTCATGACGGAACCGTTCCGTCATGAGCACACGGCAACCGTGGCTCATGACGGAACGGTTCCGCCATGAGCGGGGAAGGGGTTAAAGAATGCATATCTCACAGTCGCCATTTTCCCACCGCACCGCAGAAACCCTCAGTTCGTATGGGCGAGCCAGACATGCAAATTTGCCACTCTTGTCCCTTCGGCCTTTAGTCAGCCCCTTGGTGCTCCACCAAGGTCTTGCGTCCCTCCATTGAGAGCTTAGTGGCCCAAGTAATTTAGCTCATAGTGCACTTGGACAGCATCCTTCTTTCAGACCAATACCCAAGGAGACTTCAGGAACACTTCCAAATGGCAGTCCGACTCCTGGAGGGTCTGGGGTTCGTCATCAATGTGAAAACTCGCTACTCTCTCCAGTGCAGCAAACAACCTTTCTGAGTTCCATAATAGATCCCCACGGAGCCACGTTGAGACTACCATTAAAGAAGATTGCGAAGATTAGACAGGAATGCTGCAAATCTCTATCCAAAGAACAGACCTCTCTGAGGCAGATTGCCCGGGTAGTAGGTATGCTTTCGTCATCCATTCAGGCAATCTTTCCTAGTCCGCTTCATTACAGGGACTTCAACGCCTCGAATCTCACCACCTACGCAAAGGTCTGACATACTCGGAACGCCTTCTCTTGTCGGAGGAGAAGAGATGTGATGGTGGCTATCTCACATGGAAGCATGGAATGGGAGAGCAATCTTTAGTTCTAGTCCAGATATAGGTATAGAATCGGACGCCAGCAGAATCGGCTGGGGTGTTTGATGTAGCAAGTCCTCCACAGGAGGTCTGCATAGGAACACAAGTTGCATATCAACTGTCGGGAGCTTCTAGCGGGCTCTTCTGCAGTGCGATGCGGGACCAAAGAGTGGGCACAGTGCTGTGTTTTACTAAAAATGGACAGCTTCTCATCCTTACGCTACATTAGTTGCATAAGTGGGACACGGTCGAAGACCCTCTTGGATCTGGTAAAATGTTTCTGCCAGTACTAGAAAACCTCAGTGATAGTGTAACACTTTCTTGGCACGGACAATGAATTGGCGGATTGTAATTCTAGATACCTAAAAGTCTTGGGTCTCAGGAAACTTCATCCAAACTTCATCCAACAATTTTCAGAGCGACAGAGAAGGGGCCCATTCACAGTGGATCTGTTTGCGTCAAGACTGAATCACCAATTGGAAAGATTTTTCAGTTGCAGTCCGGATCCTCGTGCAGTAGCAACGGAAGCCTTTCTCCAAGATTGGAGTTGAGAGAGGGAGCATGAATTTTCCCCCTTTTCCATGATCATGGGAATGTAGGCACAAGTGAGGAGACAGGAGGCAGATCTGGTGGTACTCACACCGAATTAGAGGTCGCAAGTCTGCTGTCCAGTTCTGCTGGAACTTTTGGGGGATTTTCCAATCCTTCTTTGCCTTCTTCCAGATCTCCTCCTGGACCTCCAGAGGAACCCGCATTCTTAGTGCTTAAAGGACAACTATATCTCATGGCGTGGAAGAATACAGGGAATGATGGGAGGTCCCTGGTCTTTGACACGACGCTCAACAGCTCTTATCAAAGCCTGGGAAGAGCTTGGGAAGAGGGTACAACTAAGAGATGTAACTCTGCCTGACGCACTGATGGGGCAGGTGTTTCCAGGAGAACTTGGTTCCTGAGGGGCTGAAGTTGTGCACATCTTGAATGTTTTGTGTTCTGTGCCATCGGTAGGTTTTGCATATAGATCTGTAAATACCTTCCGATCTGCCATTTCAGCGGGACATTTCCCAATTGAGGGATCTCCAATAGGGGAACATCTGTTGGTATGGAAACTGATGAAGGGAATACGCCTATCCCTTCCTCCTGAACCGAGGCGGTCGACACAGTGGGATGTAAATATGGTGCTCAATCGCTTCTTGTCATGGAAGAGCAATAAGTATCTGTCCTAGAAGGGGCTTTCAGGTAAGCTGGCCATGCTCCTGTGCCTGATATGCTGTAGAATGGTATCGGACGTCAGCGCTCTTGACGGTACAGGTAGTGTATTCACCCCCAAAGGGGCTACTTTTAATGTATCTCGAAGAACAAAATGTAATTCAAGGCATGGATTATTCAATCAATCAATCAATGTCCTGTAAAGCGCAACTACTCACCCGTAGGGTCTCAAGGCCTCCCTCGATCAGAGCTCAAGGCCCACCCAGAGATGGGGGATGAGGTATTCACACATAAGCAACTGTCTTGACAGTAAGTATGTTACATTTGGATCATGACACTGGCTTGTTGTATTGTAATTCATGTATGATGTTGTTGGAATTCTTTTAGAAATGATTGCATTCCTACGTATCTCAGTTGTTTTATCTGTTTTTCTTTCCTCCCTAAATGATATCTTCACATGTATCATTTTGGATTTTTGTAGGAAACTAAGGGACCAAACAGGAGTAGCAAACTGAATGGAATGTCTTCTGGTCACGCGAAGAAAGAGGGGGCCTGACAACGGGAAAGACTATTATGAGACTTGCTGTTCTCTAATTGGACAATGTGTTTGTGTTTGCTTTCCCTAGGTTTCATGGAAACGGTAGTTTATTGTTGTTTGAGGAACATGGCTGCTGATGTGAAAATAAAGCAAATAAAGTAAGCATAATCCTTGACTCCGAGTCCTTGAAAGAATTGCAACTTTCAATTATGAAAGCTGGGAAGGTTTTCTTTGGATACCAGTGTGTACCCCAGATGAAATATTGAAAGCAGTATTGTCTTCACTCCGATGAGCATCCTCTGAAGACCCTCTGGATGACTAACTGGGGATAGATTGATATGAGGCCATGCTACTGTGTGGATTGTTGAAGGTGGGCTACTGTGGAGATGGCGGTGGAGTGTACCCGCCTTTCATCTGGGCCGTCTGCCCTCTGGGTATGACACGCCTCAAGGTTGTATCCTTTCTTTGGGACATTTGCCGTCTGGTTTACAACTTCTTGTGCCTTATGCGGCTGACAGAGACCTTCCCTCGCTGTCTGCTCGCCCACCTGCTAGAAGGCTCTTCTCTCTCCTGAATCCACCCCATGACTCTTGTATGACTGCTTCCTTGCAGATGCCACCACACATGGATCTATGGAAGAAGTCTGTAGATCTGCAGAGGGACTGGTGACCAGGACATCCTGAAGGTCAACCTGCACGGACGCCTGCCCACCGCGGCATAAAGCATTTGCCACCGACTCTCTCAGCATCCTTTTTGGAATGTTTGTTCCAGACGCCCAGACTCCTTTGTATTCTGCATTGATTTGCATTGAAATATGCATCGTTGTGGGTCTGTTAATGAGCACAATCATTGGTTTTAACTCATGTAGCTGTGAGTGACTGTACACAAGAATAGTGCACATATGTCCTGTGTGCTATGCAATGAACATGAAAGTAACGTGGGCCATGTGTGGATGTCTGATGGCGCACCTTGTGTTGTCTGTGTGCTATGCAATCAACATGAAAGTAACGTGGGCCATGTGTGAATGTCTGATGGCGCGCCATATGTTGTCTGTGTGCTACGCAATGAGCATGAGAGTGGAATGGGCAATGTCTGGATGTTTTCATGGCGCCCCTTGTGTCCTCTTTGTGCTATGCAATCAACTTGAAAGTGACGTGGGCCGTGTCTGGATGTCTTATGTTGCGCCTTGTGTTCTCTGTGTGCAACACAATGACTATGAATGGGACGTAGGCCATGTCTGGATGTTTGATGGCGCTCCTTGTGTTCTCTGTGTGCTACAATGAACATGAAAGTAACGTAGGCCATGTGTGGATGTCTGATGGCGCGCTGTGCGTTCTCTGTGTGCTACGCAATGAACATGAAAGTGACATGGGCCGTGTCTGGATGTTTGATAGCACGCCAGTGGAGAAGTGTGGCTCAATGATTAGAGTGGCAGACCCTGATGCAGAGGTCTAGCCCGGGACCAGGGTTCAATTCCCCGCCTCGGCGGGTCTTGGGCTCAAAAATTCCACGGACCTGATAATTCTCGCCTCGGTGCCATTCCAATCATGGAGTCCCACTCTGCAACTCTGGGCAATAGCTTGCTTAATCTCCACAACGGCCCCCACAACGCTAAGGATGCGCTTTTGAAACCTATCCTGTACTGGCTAAAAGAAATCTCGCCGTGAGGGGAACGGCTTTCTGAGGGGAGAGACACTCTTCTTGATATTTCACGATCTGGGATGCCGCCGTGAGGCAAACGGCTCCAAGACTACAAACCCCAGCATCCTCAGCTCCGGGCGCCTGCCGCTGACGTCATCAGGCAGCGCCCGGGCTGCTCATAAACCCCCCAGGCACCACGCAGCGCGGGACGCGCTTTTGAAACCTATCCTGTACTGGCTAAAAGAAATCTCGCCGTGAGGGGAACGGCTTTCTGAGGGGAGAGACACTCTTCTTGATCTTTCACGAACTGGGACGCCGCCGTGAGGCAAACGGCTCCAAGACTACAAACCCCAGCATCCTCAGCTCCGGGCGCCTGCCGCTGACGTCATCAGGCAGCGCCCGGGCTGCTCATAAACCGCCCAGGCACCACGCAGCGCGGGACGCGCTTTTGAAACCTATCCTGTACTGGCTAAAAGAAATCTCGCCGTGAGGGGAACGGCTTTCTGAGGGGAGAGACACTCTTCTTGATATTTCACGATCTGGGACGCCGCCGTGAGGCAAACGGCTCCAAGACTACAAACCCCAGCATCCTCAGCTCCGGGCGCCTGCCGCTGACGTCATCAGGCAGCGCCCGGGCTGCTCATAAACCCCCCAGGCACCACGCAGCGCGGGACGCGCGCGGGCAGCGCCCGGGCGAAGCCCGGGCCAAGGGCGGGCCCGTCCTTGCCCGTCTCTGACCGATCCTGACTGGACTGGGCCACATCTCTAACGCTGTTGTGACACTATACCCAAGGTAGAAGGGCGCACTTACTCTTGTTTGGACTTGAAAGTGATTGTTGCATCTCCTTGTTTTGCTTTATAGTCGCTTATCTTGCACTCCTAGTATTTTGTTCTGGTGGAGTAGTATATTATCTTATTCTAATTGACCTTTTTAAGGTTAACGACTATATTGGCTCTAGTATTGTATGCTTAGTATAAATGGCATCCAAAGGTAAACGTGCCGGTGGGGGTGGGTCTGTGACCGGTACTCTTGACCATTTTATTACTAGAGCTGTATCAGTTCTAGAGCATGAACTTGCTATAACTGAGCGTCGCTTGTCTGTAGAGCTAGCGCAAGCTAGACGCTCTTCCTTGGGAATTTTGGCAGTGGCCAAATCTCCTTCGAAGATAGCGGTCCAGGATGGGGGCGAACTAGCTCTGCAGGAGAATGTTGGGGCAAGTCCTTCCACATCGCAGTTCTGCAGTGTTGTGTGTGATGCTCCTGGGGACTCTGGCGACATTGCGATAACAACTCGCAGCCCCCCCATCTCTAATAAATTAGCTTCAACCCACCCACAGACTAGGGCTAGTAAAAGAATTGTAAATCCTCCTAATGCCAAGAGGAGACGAGTAGGGGGGTCACAGGGAGGGAGACAGGCTAAACACCCTAATGTTATGGGAAAATCTCCAATGGGGGCAACACAGGGCGAAGTTCCCTTATCCCCTAGTGGGAATATTACTTGTCATACAGACCAGCCCCAATCGAGTAATATGGTTCTCGAAATAGAAAAAATGGTCCGTTCTCTGATACTTCCCGTGCTGGAAAGGGTTAAGCTAGTTAGTGAGAAGGTAGATAGATTAGAACAAACTGTTTTGGACAATTTTTGCTCACTTAAAAATGTTATTAAACTAGCTACCAAGGTAAGGGACAATCCTGTAGGGGTGCCCTCTACCCTTCCTACTCTCCTGCTGGTATCTTCTGCTAATGAAGTAGTGTACGGGGTTGCACCCGAGGTCGCTCTTCCCAAGGCGCAGGTCACTGATAATTTTAACTTTATTAACCAATGTGCTGATAATGTGGGAGACAACCTTCCGAGTGTGTCCAGTATTAATGTTGGAAAAAAGTCTACGAACAAAGGAAGGTCCTTGGAACCTGGGGTTAAAAATAGTATATTGCCTAGGGCTCATATTCATTTGCCCCCTGCCTGTACACCTTATGTTGCTGTTCTGACTGGAGTCCCGGAACTAAAGGAAGGTGTTTTGGAATCGTATCAACAACTAAAAAACAAAGTTACGTTTTGGTTAAATAGGAACAGACCGCTTCCAAATCATTTGGATGGAAAGATCCTCTTCACTAGAAGGGTTAGTTGGGTAGGTCCAAGACCCAAAGACGTCCCAGGGGACTCCATTATTGTCAACTTTGGAGATAGTCGCACAGTGCATTATATTTGCGACTCCCGACTGGCTTGCGACCAGTCAAAAATTGGGGTACATGATTTAGGTTTTTTTTACAATTCTCACCCCAATATTCCTGTAGGATTTAGTCCATCTCTGAAAAATTGGGAAGCAAATGATCTGTGCTCCTCAGTAGCTTTTGCCTGACCGACACCTGGGCCGCAGTCATTTACTACACCTCTTAATCCAAGTATCCCTGTTGGAGGGCCTAAGCTCAACGAACCTCTACGTTACTCCCCTGTTACCGGGGCGGATAAGATAGTAGATGTAGTTGTAACAACCCCTGATCTGTCTATGGAATCACAACGTGGACACGAGCAGTTGTGTGCGCACTCTGCTCACGTCCAAGGCCAAGGAAGGGAGGGGGGGTCTATGGTCTCCTGGAATATTGCAGGCTTAAAATCAAAAATGGATTCACCGGAATGGCTAGCCTATATAGGCAACTTTGATGTCTGCCTCTTCCAGGAAACCTGGTCCTGCGAGCCTCAGTTCCTACAGGGATTTTTGAATTTTTATGTCCCCGCAATTCTGGGTCTAAGGGGACGTCCAAAGGGAGGACTGGCAATCTGGGTCCGACAGGATATATTTCCTAAGGCTTTTGCAATACCTACTGGGTCCGTGGATATTCAATTAGTCAGGGTGTCACTTGGGACCCTGGGTGATTTGGATATCTACAATCTGTATTTGAGGGACCCCAATAGGACAGGTTCCCAGGTTTTGGCTCTTCTGGTCTCCCTTATTGATCAGCACTCAGGTGGGAGGCGAATAGTTGTAGCTGGGGATTTTAATATCACCTTCGAACCGCTCCTAGACCCTGACTCTGGGTGGGGCAACGAAGCTGTGGAAGACCAATTGTGGGGGGTACCTGCGCTTGATCTCAGTCCAATTAAAAGGTGGACTGAGATTATTGTCCAGACTAATGCTCTCTGTTTTGAGCATGGTCTGAGGGCCCTGAATGGGAGGACGCCAGGTGACAAACAAGGGGCGAAGACATTTGACAATGGTCGACATTCTAGCAGGATTGATTATGTTTTATGTAGCTTGCAACTATGGCAACCAGTTTTAGATATGGTTGTTGAGGTTAGAGTTGAGAGTGACCATAACCCTATCTGTGTTGCGCACAGATGGTGGTTTAGTAATCGCTCAATAGCTGGTGGAATGGTTCCGTGCCTGCCTGAGGTAACTCTAACAAATAACATGCGTAGACTTAAGTGGGGGGAGCTCGAGCATAACATCCTGGCCATTGCCGATATAGATAGCAAATTAGTTGATTCTATTGCTGAGCTTGAGGGTATGCTATTCCAAGACCCAGGCAATATTGAACTTGCTGCATGCCATGAGAAGTTGTTTGCTGAAATAGGTTCCTATTTTACGAAGCCCTTGAGGAACACGAATAAGGCTCCAACTAAGAAAAATAGATGGTATGACGGTGCTTGCAGAGAATCTAGGTCCAACCTGGTGAAAGCCCTGTCTAATGGTGGACAGGAGTGTATCCGCTTCGCCAGACTAGCATACAAAAAAGCTGTAAGGATGGCCAAAAAAAACTGGGATGAGCAACACTGGCTTGATTTAAAAAGCGCCTGCCATACCCGAGATTCGCGGCTATTTTGGAACATTCTCAAGTGGGGCCATGGTGGGCGCCCTGATAGCCCCTCCAACTACGTTTCGCAGGCAGAGTGGGTTCAATATTTCAAACCTCAATATGCTTGTAACATCTCATTCAACTTTGCATGGGTGCCAAATTATGTTTTTTACTCTCAGGGTCCCTTTTGCATCCAAGATGCTAGTAGGGCTCTATGCTCAGTTACCAGTGGACGTGCCCCCGGCCAGGACAGGGTTCCTTCGGACGTTTTTCTCCACAATAAGGATAACTGGAGCAAGTATATAACCCTATTAGCTAACGCTGTGGCTGCAGGCGCGCCAGTCCCAAAATCTTGGAGGGGGGCAGTTATCATACCTGTATTCAAGAAAGGCGACAGGACGCTCCCGGGAAACTATAGGCCAATTAGCCTCATCGATTCCATTCAGAAGGTGGTAGGGAGGATGGTCCTGAACCAAATACAAGAATGGATCGAAGATAATAACATTTTGTCACCCTTCCAAGCTGGCTTTCGGAAACTAACCAGCACGGTGGACCAAGTCTTTTACTTTGTCCAGCTTCTTTGGAAGGTGGTGACATTGGGGAACGGTAGTCTTTATGTAGCCTTTGTAGACTTAAGGGCTGCCTTCGATCTTGTTCCACGACATCGGCTGTGGGCAGTCCTTGAGAGGCTAGGTCTCCCCAAAGAAATTCTGACAATGGTGATGCGTCTGCATGAGTCTAACTATGCTAGGATTCAGTGGGGTGGGGCGGGAGAGGACACATCTGAGTTCCCGGTTGAGCGTGGTGTGAGACAAGGTTGTACTATGGCACCCACGCTCTTCTCACTTTATATTAATGGGATAGTTGAACTCATGCTCTCTGTTAATACCGATGCTCCAAGGTTGGCTGGGGTTTCCATCCCCATATTATTGTTTGCAGATGATACGCTTATTGTATCCAGAACATCTAATGGTCTGCAAAAAGCCCTTCGCCTGTTTGATGAGTTTTGCCTTGACCATGGTTTAGAGGTTAATGTGGCAAAAACGAAGTTTATGGCCTTTAACCCTCATAGCAGCTTCCAAGGGAAAAGAGTGTTCATGAATGGGCAACCCTTAGAATTAGTAACCAATTTTACGTATCTTGGATTGCAAATTTCAAATAATAATAATTGGTGCCGACATCTTGAAATGGCCTCCCTGCGATTTAAGCAGATAACTGGTGCTTTGACCAGGGAATTTAGTAGGTCATTCACGAAACCAATAAGCCCGGTTTTGCAAGTTTATGAAGCAAAGGCCCTAAACTCTGTCCTCTATGGGGCGGAACTTTGGGGCTTTGATCAGCTAGTGACTTTGACAAATGTGGAGCACAAATTCCTTCGTAGGATTACTGGTCTTCCTCAGAGCACCCCTTTGATCCCACTTAGGTATGATTTGGGCAGGAGGTCCATTAAGGATATTGCAAGACTCCGTCCGGTTTTATACTGGCGGAGGCTTTGGACTACTCCTGAACTTTCCCATTATGCCAATGGCCTCAATGACATTATAAAATCTGATGTTTTTCATAAAATTGAGTGGCTGAAGAACTTACATGCGTCTTTAAAAGACATGGGTATGGAAGGGATGTGGACTGACCCAGCCTCTGCCCAGTTTCCATCAAAAAGTTCTCTTAAAATAGCATACTGGGAAAGAATTGATTCCCAGGTGCTGAGTAGAGCATCAGGGATGTCCGGGAACTTTCTGGAGTTCAAAGATTCCCCCAATCTTGAACAATACTGGGATGTGGTGACTAATGTGGGCGATAGGAAACTCTACTTCCAGTTTAGAGCTGGTTCTTTGCCTCTTAGATTTTTGACTGGAAGGTGGGGCAGGAACTCGGAACTGCAGTGCCCTGCATGTGGGGCTGCGATTGAAACATCTCCCCACTTTCTGTTTGTCTGCCCGGCATTTATCATTCCAAGGCGTGTTTGGCTTACCCCAATGTGTAAATCTCTCGGCACAAGGAGCAGTGCTGTAGCTTTACGCATTTTGCGCACTAGCTCTTTGACATTAGTCTCTGTCGCATTGGCAAAATACCTGGGCTGGGCATGGGCATTGCGGAGAAAATCAATCAAGCGCTCCCTTGATGGTCCCTAATGAATTCAGTGTTTGGGTTTTCCCTATTTTTAAGCTGCATCAGGGACAATTTTAATCCAAAAATCTTTTTATTACTATATGTCAGTCCATTGAAGTGTTTAATGCTTTTTTAACAAGGCTTTTTTTTAATAAGGTATTTTAATGTATTTATTGAAATGTATGTTTTTAGGTACTATGTTTGTGTCTTTTATGATTGTATTTTAAATCGAATAAAGACTGATTGATTGGATTGGCTAAGGATGCCTGGCCTCCACCTTGGGGGTGCCCAGTAGTGGATGCCTCACAGGGAAAGCCAGGATGGGTTCCACAGCGGTATTCGTACAAGCGCCTTGAGACCCTTGCGGGTGAGTAGTGCGCTATACAAGTATCAATTTACAATTTACATCTGTGTGCTACGCATTAAAAATGAGAATGGAATGGGCCATGTCCAGATGTTTGATGGCGCGTCTTGTGTTCTCTGTGTGCTACGCAACGAACATGAAAGTAACATGGGCCATGTGTGGATGTGTGATGGCGCGCCTTGTGTTCTCTATGTGCTACACAATGAACATGAATGGGACGTGGGCCATGTCTGATGGCACGCCTTGTGTTCTCTGTGTGCTATGCAATGAACATGAGAGTGGAATGGGCCATGTCTAGATGTTTGGTGGCACGCCATGTGTTCTCTGTGTGCTACGCAATGAACATGAAAATAACGTGGGCCATGTGTGGATGTCTGATGGTGTGCCTTGTGTTCTCTATGTGCTACACAATGAACATGAATGGGACGTGGGCCATGTGTGAATGTCTGATGGCACGCCGTGTGTTTTCTGTGTGCTACGCAATGAACATGAATAGGACGTGGGCCGTGTCTGGATGTTTGATGGTTCGCCTTGTGTTCTCTGTTTGCTACGCAATTAACATGAAAGTAACATGGGACATGTGTGGATGTCTGATGGCGTGCCTTGTGTTCTATGTGTGCTACACAATGAACATAAGAGTGGAATGGGACATATCTGGATGTCTGATGGCGCACCGTGTATTCTCTGTGTGCTATGTAATGAACTTGAAAGTGACGTGGGCCGTGTCTGGACATTTGATAGAGCGCCTTGTGTTCTCTGTGTGCTACGCAATGAACGTGAGAGTGGAATGGGCCATGTCTAGATGTTTGGTGGCACGCCATGTGTTCTCTGTGTGCTACACAATGAACATGAAAGTAAAGTGGGCCATGTGTGGATGTCTGATGGCACGCCTTGTGTTCTCTGTGTGCTACGCAATGAACATGAAAGTGACGTGGGCCGTGTCTTGATGTATGATGGCATGTCTTGTGTTCTCTGTGTGCTACACAATGAACTGAGAGTGAAATAGACCATGTCTGGATGTTTGATGGCACGCTTTGTGTTCTCTGTGTGCTACACAATGAACATGAAAGTAACGTGTGCCATGTGTAAATGTCTGATGGCGCGCCTTGTGTTCTCTGTGTGCTACGCAATGAACATGAAAGTGACGTGGGCCGTGTCTTGATGTATGATGGCACGTCTTGTGTTCTCTGTGTGCTACACAATGAACTGAGAGTGAAATAGACCATGTCTGGATGTTTGATGGCACGCTTTGTGTTCTCTGTGTGCTACACAATGAACATGAAAGTAATGTGTGCCATGTGTGAATGTCTGATGGCGCGCCTTGTGTTCTCTGTGTGCTACGCAATGAACATGAAAGTGACGTGGACCGTGTCTTGATGTATGATGGCACGTCTTGTGTTCTCTGTGTGCTACGCAATGAACATGAAAGTAACGCGGGCCATGTGTGGATGTCGATGGCGCGCCTTGTGTTCTCTGTGTGCTACGCAATTAACATGAAAGTAACGTGGGCCATGTGTGAATGTCTGATGGCGCTCCGTGTGTTCTCTGTGTGCAACGCAATGAACATGAGAGTGGAATGGGACATGTCTGGCGCGCCTTGTGTTCTCTGTGTGCTATGCAATGAACATGAATGGGATGTAGCCCATGTCTGGATGTTTGATGGGTCCTTGTGTTCTCTGTGTGCTACGCAATGAACATGGAAGTAACGTGGGCCAAGTGTGGATATCTTATGTGGCACCTTGTGTTCTCTGTGTGCTACCCAATGAATATGAATGGGTCGTAGGCCATGTCTGGATGTTTGATGGTTCGCCTTGTGTTCTCTGTTTGCTACGCAATGAACATGAAAGTGACGTGGGCCATGTGTGGATGTGTGATGGCGTGCCTTGTGTTCTATGTGTACTATACAATAAACATGAGTGTGGAATGGGCCATATCTGGATGTTTGATGGCGCGCCTTGTGTTCTCTGTGTGCTACACAATGAACATGAAAGTAACGTGGGCCATGTGTTTATGTCTGATGGCGCGCCTTGTTTTCTCTGTGTGCTACACAATAAATATGAAAGTATCGTAAGCCATATGTGGATGTCTGATGGCGCGCCTTGTGTTCTCTGTGTGCTACGCAATAAACATGATAGTAGAATGGGCCATATCTGGATATTTGGTATTTTTGAATATGAAAGTGACGTGGGCCGTGCCTGGATGTCTTATGTTGCGCCTTATGTTCTCTGTGTGCTACACAATGAATATGAATGGGACGCCGGTCATGTCTGGATGTTTGATGGTTCGCATTGTGTTCTCTGTTTGCTACGCAATGAACATGAAAGTAACGTGGGCCATGTGTGGATGTCTGATTGCGTGTCTTGTGTTCTATGTGTGCTATACAATGAACATGAGAGTGACGTTGGCCATGTGTGAATGCCTGATGGCGCGGCCGAGTGTTCTCTGTGTGCTACGCAATGAACATCAATGGGACGTGGGCCATGTCTGGATGTTTGAAGGTGCGCGTGTGTTCTCGTAGTGTTACGCAATGAATATGAATGGGACGCAGGCCATACCTGGATGTCTTAAGGTGGGCCTTGTGTTTTCTGCGTGCTACGCAATGAACATGAAAGTAACGTGCGCCGAATGTGGATGACTGATGGCGTGCCTTATGTCCTCTGTGTGATAGGCAATGAACATGAATGGGACGTAGGCCATGTCTGGATGTTTGATGGTGCGCCTTGTGTTCTTTGTGTGCTATACAACGAACATTAGAATGACGTGGGCCGTGTCTGGATGTTTGATAGCGGCCTCGTGTTCTCTCTGTGAGACACAATGAACACTAGAGTGATGTGGGCCTTGTCTGGATGTTTGATGGCGCACCTTGTGTTCTCTGTGTGCTATGCAATGAACATGAGAGTGACGTGGGCCATGTTTTGATGTCTGATGGCGCACCTTGTGTTCTCTGTGTACTACACAATGAATATCAGTGGGATGTAGGCTGATGTCCGATGGCGCGCCTTGTGTTCTCTGTGTGCTATACAATGAACATGAAAGGGACGTGGGCTGTGTCTGGATGTCTGATGGTGCGCCTTGTGTTCTCTGTGTGCTACACGTTGAATATGTATGGGACGTGGACCATGTCTCGATGTTTGATGGCGCGCCTTGTGTTCTCTGTGTGCTACACAATGAATATCAGTGGGATGTAGGCTGTGTCTGGATGTCCGATGGCGCGCCTTGTGTTCTCTGTGTGCTATACAATGAACATGAAAGGGACGTGGGCTGTGTCTGGATGTCTGATGGTGCGCCTTGTGCTCTCTGTGGGCTACACAATAATTATGAATGGGCCGTGGGCCGTGTCTGGATATTTCATGGCGCGCCTTGTGTTCTCTGTTTGCCACGCAATGAACATGAAAGTAACGTGGGCCATGTGTGGATGTCTGATGGCGCACCTTGTGTTCTCTGTGTACTACGCAATGAACATGAAAGTGGCGTGGGCCATGTCTGGATGTTTGGTGCGCCTTGTGTTCTCTGTGTGCTATGCAATGAACATGACAGTGGAATGGGCCATGTGTAGATGTTTCATGGTGCGCCTTGTGTTCTCTATGTGCTATACAATGAACATGACAGTGACCTGGTCCGTGTCTTGATGTTTGATGGCGCGCCTTGTGTTCTCTGTGTGCTACGCAATGAACCTGAAAGTGACGTGGGGCGTGTCTGGATGTCTGATGGCGCGCCTTGTTTTCACTGTGTACTTCACAATGAATATCAGTGGGATGTAGGCTGTGTCTGGATGTCCGATGGCGCGCCTTGTGTTCTCTGTGTGCTATGCAATGAACATGAATGGGACATGGGCCGTGTCTTGATGTATGAAGGTCCGCCTTGTGTTCTCTGTTTGCTACGCAATGAACATGAAAGTAACGTGGGACATGACATGTTCCACGTTACTTTCATGTTCATTGCGTTGCAAACAGAGAACACAAGGCGGACCTTCATACATCAAGACACGGCCCACGTCCCATTCATGTTAATTGTGTAGAACACAGAGAACACAAGGTGCAACATAAGACATCCAGACACGGCCTACGTTACTTTCATGTTCATTGCGTAGCACACAGAGAACACAAGGCGCGCCATAAACATCCAGATATGGCCCATTACACTCTCATGCTCATTGTGTAGCACATATAGAACACAAGGCACGCCATCAGACATCCACACATGGCCCACGTTACTTTCATGATCATTGCGTGGCAAACAGAGAACACAAGACGAACCATCAAACATTCAGACATGGTGTACGTCCCATTCATATTCATTGCGTAGCACACAGAGAACACAAGGACCCATCAAACATCCAGTTTCTCTGTTTCTCAGTTTCTCTGTTTCTCTGTTCTGTGTTTGCTACCAATGAACATGAAAGTATCGTGAGCCATGTGTGATGGCGCGCCGTGTGTTTTCTGTGTGCTACGCAATGAACATGAATGGGACGTGGGCCGTGTATGGATGTTTGATGGCTTGCCTTGTGTTCTCTGTTTGGTACGCAATGAACATGAAAGTAATGTGGGATATGTGTGCATGTCTTATGGCTTGCTATGTGTTCTATGTGTGCCACACAATGAACATGAAAAAAACGTCTGCCATGTGTGGCTGTTTGATGGTGCGCCATGTGAACTCTGTGTGATACGCAATGAATATGAATGGGACATAGGCCATGTCAGGATGTTTGATGGTTCACCTGTGTTCTCTGTTTGCTATGCAATGAACATGAAAGTAACGTGGGACATGTGTGTATGTCTGATGGCATGCCTTCTGTTCTCTGTGTGCTACACAATGAAAATGAGAGTGGAATGGGCCATGTCTCAATGTTTGATGGCGTGACTTTTGTTCTCTGTGTGCCACACAATGAACATGAAAGTAACGTGGGCCATATGTGGATGTCTGATGGTGCGCCTTGTGTTCTCTGTGTGCTATGCAATAAACGTGAAAGTAATGTGGGCCATGTGTGGATGTCTGATGGCGCACTATGTGCTCTCTGTGTGCTATGCAATGAACACGAAAATGACGTGAGCCGTGTCTGCACGTTTGATAGCGCACCTTGTGTTCTCTGTGTGCTACGCAATGAACGTGAGACTGGAATGGGCCATGTCTAGATTTTTGGTGGCACACCATGTGTCCTCTGTGTGCTACGCAATGAACATGAAAGTAACGTGGGCCATGTTTAGATGTTTGATGGCGTGCCTTGTGTTCTCTGTGTGCTTTCTCTGTGTGCTACGCAATGAACATGAAAGTAACGTGGATCATGTGTGAATGTCTGATGGCGCGCCATGTGTTCTCTGTGTGATACGCAATGAACATGAATGTAAAGTGGGCCATATGTGGATGTCTGATGGCGCGCCTTGTGTTCTCTGTGTGCTACGCAATGAACATGAAAGAAACGTGGGCCATGTGTGGATGTCTGATGGCGCGCCTTGTGTTCTCTGTGTGCTACGCAATAAACATGAAAGTAACGTAGGCCATGTGTGGATGTCTGATGGTGCGCTATGTGTTCTCTGTGTGCTATGCAAGGAACATGAAAATGAGGTGGGCCTTCTCTGGACGTTTGATAGCGCGCCTTGTGTTCTCTGTGTGCTACGCAATGAACGTGAGAGTGGAATGGGCCATGTCTAGATGTTTGGTTTCACGCCATGTGTTCTCTGCGTGCTACGCAATGAACATGAAAGTAACGTGGGCCAAGTCTAGATGTTTGTTGGCGTGCCTTGTGTTCTCTGTGTGCTACGCAATGAACATGAAAGTAACGTGGTGTTAGAACCGGCGGTCTCTAGTTGGCAGAGGTATACACTTCTGACAAATAGGGACCCACCTCCTCTAGTCAGGGCAAGGGGATTACACACTCAGATAACCCCTGCACACCCCCTTGGTAGCTTGGCAGAGCAGACAGGCTTATCTCAGAGGCAGTGTGTTAAGCATTTATGACCACATACAGTAATAAAGTGAAAACACTACAAACGGACACACCACAGGAGTTATTATAAAAAATAAGTATTTTTATATAAGGCTTAGCACAAGACGAAATAACGATAAAAATATACCACAATCTTAATAAATACTCTTTGGAAGGAAAAATAATAGTTCAGGTAAAGTTTCTTTTTAGGAAATAGTTCTTTAGCAACAAAAGTAAGTATTCTTCTTAAAACACAGTTCTTGGCAACAATGTGACCCCCACAGGAGTCACACGATGTCGAGTTTACGATATTCCCACGGTTCGGCATCGACCGCGAGGAGCACTACGTTGAGCCTGGAGTTGCAACAGACCCCACAAACACAGTACCTTTAGAATGAAGAAAAACGATGATCCACGGCGTCGAGAGGTCGGCGTCGATCGAGCCTCGGAGTCGGGGCGATCCGCAGCGGCGTCGAGAGGTGTCGGGCCGGAGCTGCGCTCACGGCGTCGAGAAGGGTGCAGCGTCGATGCGATCAGCAGCGGCGTCGAGACGGGGTCACTTGGAGCTGGAGCCGAACTCACTACTCACTGGCGTCGCTACTGGTGTCGATCGGGCCCGGCGGCCGGCGTCGAAGGCTCGGAACACTGGAGCCGTACTCACGATGTCGAGCTGGATTCGGCGGCGTCCGTCGACGTCGAGATTGCAGATTTCTCCTGTGCACTGGAAACACCACGTTCCAGCAACAAGCAATTCAGCAGAGGGTGAAGTCCTTTAGCTCTGTGACTTCAACAGGAGGCTGGCACTCTTCCAGCCCTTGGAGATTTTCATGCAAGCTTGAGAGTACACACTAAGTTCCTCTCTCCTTGTCCCTGGGCAAAAATAAAGAATCAGCTTCAGGTTCCCCCCAGCAAACAGCACACTGGCAGAAGGGGGAGGCAAGTCCTTGGATCAGCAGGCTTCTTGTCCTTGGTAGAGGTTTCCTTGTCAGAAGTGATCTAAGTTCTTTGGTTCAAGGGTCCTTCTGTTATACCCCTTTTCTGCTTTGTTCCCTTTGTCCAAGCAGGGAAATTCCCCCCATCCCAGGTTTGTTGTGGGTGTTGCCAGGCCGAGGTACCTGGCCTATTCACTGAGCAGGGCAGGGTCATCAGCCGCCCAGCAGGAGGCGGAGCCAGTATTGTCACTGGCAGGGGCAGGGCCATCAGTCGCCCGGCAGGAGGTGGAGCCAGCATTGTGTCAGGCAGGACAGGCTACCAGGGACTACTCTTCCCCCACTCTAAATGTAAATGCCTCATTCACCCCACACTGACTCATTCATACCTCTGGAGCCACCCAGCCCCTGACACACACACCAAACCAGCAGAGACCGGTGGATAGTTGGACAAGAAAATAGCCACTTTCTAAAAGGGCTATTTTCAAACACAGAATTTAAAAACCATCCATCCTAAAGGATGTGTTATTAAATTCTGAGTTCAGGGATACTAAACTCGAACCGCTACCATGCTCCCTGAGTCAGATAAGATTATCATGGAGTTAATATTCAGTATGCCCATTCTGGCCTATGGAAGGCAGGTAGCCCTTCAATAGTGAAAAACGAAAATGGCTGTAATTCACTATTAGGTCATGCCACACACATCAGGGCATGACCTACCTTTTACCAACAATGCACCCAGCCCTAGGGCCTACCATAGAGGTGTCTGAAATGTGGCAAAGGGTAGGTTTTAGAGACTGGCAAGTAGGTTTCCTTGCCAAGTCGACATGGCAGTCAGGGACTGCACACAGGCTCTGCGATGGCAGGCCTGGGACACATTTTACAAGCTGCTTCTGTGGGTGGCACAACCAGTGCTACAAGCCCACCAGCAGCAGTTAACTTACATGCCCTTAGCACACGCAGTGCACTAGACTAGGGTTTGAACAGTAAGTCAACCAAGCCAATCATGGTAACACCAATCAATGTATCAATTTAACTTAGGGAGCACTTGCACTGTGGCACTGATCAGCAGTGGCACAGTGCCCAAAGCAATATTCCAGCAAAACATCGTAAACAGAGGAGGCCAAACGAAAAAAATGGGGGAGAGACTCATGCCAATGATGCCAGGTCTAACACGTGGGTCATGTGTGAATATCTGATTGTGCGCCGTGTGTTCTCTGTGTGCTACGCAATGAACATGAAAGTGACGTGGGCCGTGTCTTGATGTTTGATGGCGCGCCTTGTGTTCTCTGTGTGCTACGCAATGAACATGAGAGTGGAATGGGACGTGTCTTATGTTGCGCCTTGTGTTCTCTATGTGCTACACAATTAATATGAATGGGACGTAGGTCATGTCTGGATGTTTGATGGTTCGCCTTGTGCTCTCTGTTTGCTAACGCAATGAACACAAAAGTAAATTGGGCCATGTGTGGATGTCTGACGGCGCGCCTTTTGTTCTCTGTGTGCTATGCAATGAACATGAGTGTGGAATGGGCAATGTCTGGATGTTTCATGGCGCGCCTTGTGTTCTCTGTGTGCTTCACAATGACCATGAGAGTGGAATGTGCCATGTCTGCATGTTTGATGGCGCACCTTGTGTTTTCTGTGTACTACGCAATGAACATGACAGTGACGTGGGCCATGTGTGGATGTTTGATGGGTCCTTGTGTTCTCTGTGTCCTACTCAATGAATATGAATGGTATGTGTGCCATGTCTAGATGTCTGATGGCACGTCTTGTGTTCTCTGTGTGCAACACAATGAACATGAACGGGACCTAGGGCATGACTGGATGTTTGATGGCACACCTTGTGTTCTCTGTGTGCAACACAATGAACATGAATGGGACGTAGGCCATGTCTGGAGGTTTTATGGTTCACCTTGTGTTCTCTGTGTGCTATGCAATGAACATGAAAGTGACGTGGGTCATGTGTGGATGTCTGGCGCACCTTGTGTTCTCTGTGTGCTATGCAATGAGCATGAATAGGATGTGGGCCGTGTCAGGATGTGTGATGGTGCACCTTATGTTCTCTGTGTGCTACACAATGAACATGCAAGTGATGTGGGCCGTGTCTGGATGTTTGATGACACGCTGTGTGTTCTCTGTGTGCTATGCAATGAACATGAGATTGGAATGGGCCATGTTTGGATGTCTGATGGCGGGCCTTGTGTTCTCTCTGTACTACACAATGAATATCAATGGGATGTACGCCAGGTCTGGATGTTTGAGGGTGCACTGTGTGTTCTCTGAGTGCTACACAATGAACATGAATGGGAGGTAGGCCATGTCTGGACTTTTGATGGTGCGCCTTGTGTTCTCTGTGTGCTACGCAATGAACATGAATAGGACAATGGCCATGTTTGGAAGTTTGATGTGTCCTTGTGTTCTCTGTGTGCTACGCAATGAATATGAATGGGACATAGGCCATGTCTGGATGTTTGATGGTTCGTCTTGTGTTCTCTGTTTGCTACGCAATGAACATGAAAGTAACGTGGGCCATGTGTGGATGTCTGATGGCGTGCCTTGTGTTCTATGTGTGTTATACAATGAACATGAGAGTGGAATGGGCCATATCTGGATGTTTGATGGCGCGCCTTGTGTTCTCTGTGTGCTACACAATGAACATGAAAGTAACGTGGGCCATGTGTGGATGTCTGATGGCGTGCCTTGTTTTCTCTGTGTGCTACACAATGAACATGAAAGTAACGTAAGCCATATGTGGATGTCTGATGGCGCGCCATGTGTTCTCTGTGTGCTACGCAATGAACATGAAAGTGGAATGGGCCATGTCTAGATGATTGGTGGTACGCCCTGTGTTCTCTGTGTGCTACGCAATGAACATTAAAGTAACATGGGCCATGTCTGGATGTTTAATGGCGTGCCTTGTGTTCTCTGTGTGCTACACAATGAACATGAAAGTAAAGTGGGCCATGTGTGGATGTCTGATGGCGTGCCTTGTGTTCTCTGTGTGCATTGCAATGAACATGAAAGTAACGTGGGCCATGTGTGAATGTCTGATGGCGCGCCGTGTGTTCTCTGTGTGCTACGCAATGAACATTAAAGTGATGTGGGCTGTGTCTTGATGTTTGATGGCACGCCTTGTGTTCTCTGTGTGCTACGCAAAGAACATGAGAGTGGAATAGGACATGTCTGATGGCGCGCCTTGTGTTCTCTGTGTGCTTCGCAATGAAGATGAAAGTGGCGTGGGCCGTGCCTGGATGTCTTATGTTGCGCCTTGTGTTCTCTGTGTGCTACACAATGAATATGAATGGGACGCCGGTCATGTCTGGATGTTTGATGGTTCGCATTGTGTTCTCTGTTTGCTACGCAATAAACATGAAAGTAACGTGGGCCATGTGTGGATGTCTGATTGCGTGCCTTGTGTTCTATGTGTGCTATACAATGAACATGAAAGTAATGTGGGCCATGTGTGAATGTCTGATGGTGCGGCCGTGCGTTCTCTGTGTGCTACGCAATGAACATGAAAGTGACGTGGGCTTTGTCTGGATGTCTGATGGCGCGCCTTGTGTTCTCTGTGTGCTACGCAAGGAACATGACATGAGTCACATCTGGATATCTGAAGGCGTGCCATGTGTTCTCTGTGTGCTATGCAATGAACATGAAAGTAACGTGGGCCATATGTGGATGACTGATGGCGTGCCTTGTGTACTCTGTGTGATACGCAATGAACATGAATGGGACGTAGGCCAAGTCTGGATGTTCGATGGTGCGCCTTGTGTTCTCTCTGTGAGACACAATGAACACTAGAGTGATGTGGGCCTTGTCTGGATGTTTGATGGCGCACCTTGTGTTCTCTGTGTGCTTTGCAATGAACATGAGAGTGACGTGGGCCCTGTTTGGATGTCTGATGGCGCACCTTGTGTTCTCTGTGTACTACACAATGAATATCAGTGGGATGAAGGCTGTGTCTGGATGTTCGATGGCGCGCCTTGTGTTCTCTGTATGCTACACGTTGAATATGTATGGGACGTGGGCCGTGTCTCGATGTTTGAAGGCGCGCCTTGTGCTCTCTGTGTGCTACACAATGAATATGAAAGTAACATGGGCCGTGTCTGGATGTTTGATGGCGCGCCTTGTGTTCTCTGTGTGCTACGCAATGAAGATGAAAGTGACGTGAGCTGTGTTTGGATGTCTCATGACGCGCTTTCTGGTGCTACATAATGAATATAAAAGTAACGTGGGCGGTTTCTGGATGTCTTAAGGCACGCCTTGTGCTCTCCGTGTGCTACAGAATAAATATGTGTGGGACGTGGGCTGTCTGGATGTTTGATGGGGCACAGTGTGTTCTATGCATGCTACGCAACAAATATGAATGGGACATAGGCCATGCCTGTGTAGAAATCAAAACCTAATCTGGGGCTTCACTGATACACCTGGTCCTTTTAAACCAACAAAGAAGAGATTGGCACAGAAGCTGTAATATAAAATACATCTTTTTATTCTTTTAACCTCTAAAGAGGGAAAAAATGTGTCACACAGCATTCTCAAATCCCTGTATGGGACATTTTCTAAGGAGTACAGAGAACAGGGGCCTGATATACCCACACAGGGGCTGAAAAAAGGCAGTACAAGTACACATGAGAAGAGTTATACACATAGATGGTCATACAGAAACTGCACAGTCAACAAGTAGGAGTAATAAGTTGCTGACATCAGTTAGAACAGCCTGACAGTTCTATATTGGGAACAGGTGCATTCTACTAGCTAAGCACATCTGCGCATGTGCAAGACTCTGGGAGAGGGAAACAGCAAATGTCCAGCACATAGCTAACTAAAATGGCTGCCAAATACAAAATGGCTTTCAGCTCATGCTAAGAGATTAATGCAATCTTCAACAGATGGTCCTTTTAGCATGAGCTAAAGACATTTCCCATAATCCAGTAGGAAAACAGAAAATATGCACATTAATTATTTTCATAAATTTATCAATATCCTAATTCATTGCTTGGTGGGCATTTCTTATTCTAAATATTGTTAAGCGGGTATGTATAAGGTATAAGCAGGAGTACAAAGGGAACAGAGCATTGAGTCATACAGATAGCAGGAGAGAGTAATTACTATTATCAGAAACAGAACTATTAGCTTTCTAGTCCTAAGCAAATCCTAGAACCATCCAGTAAAAACATTTTCAAGGCTCCTATGTATTACAGTGACGATCAATTTCAACTTCAAAATAGCCAACAGCACATATCTAATAAAAACATTTTCACTAGACTTTTCCAGTGTTTCCTTTATCAGGGATAGAGTATCAATCAAGGAAAGGGTAAAGTAACATTTGTCAACTGCTCAGATGAACTTTTCTCTCGTAGAATAAACATTAATCCTAATACAATTATGAAAGCAGTCAGACATATTACTACAAAAATGATCCTGGATCCAGGGGACCAGGAGGACCACACAGGACCATGAGGATTAGGACGAAGAGCTGCAAAGGGCTGCTCCTCCTCAAAAATGGGACGACCAATGGGGTACATTTTCAACAAAAAAGTAAACAAAGTCCTTGGCAAATTAAAGCCGTTGTACAACCAACCAGAGGGGAGTCTTCTCCCTGTGTCCGTTTGAGCCTCACAGGCAGGCTCTTGTTGTTCCCACGGTGGAGCTGCACAACTTGCAACTCAGGAATCACGGCTTAGTTTCAAGGGAAAAGTTTCTTCTTTCAGGATAGGGCAATCACCCACCAGGGCAAATGCTCTCAGCGATCCTGTCCAGTGTCTCAGGCAGTGCACCAGTTTTCTTCACTTTAATCTAACAGGCACCAGAGACAGAGCACCTGTACCCTGAACTCAAGTCCTTCCTAACTCCTGTATTGCTCTGCTGGCACACTGCTCTTTCGTTGGGGCCATAGATTGCATTCAGTGTGCCCAGGTATCTCTTGACCAACAAAGGTGAAGACTTTACAGCCACTTTGGGACCAGGATTCAGAGGCCTAATGCTAGGATCTCTGAAGCAACCCTTGTTTCAAAGGGGGTTACCTCAAGCAAAAACTTTCTCGCCTTCCTGGTCGGTCTGTGACTCTCGGTTGGGCATCAAAAACTTGATCCACGATTTCTCCTTTCTGATTTGTGACCCCGTCTTTCACCCAAGACAGTGGCAGGGGTACACACTTCACAACCCAGTGCTTCCGGCTGAGGTTCCGTGAAATCTGAATCTGCGTTATAAATATCATGGTTCCGTTACGATTTTGGTAACAGCGAACCGTAACTAGTGAGTTCGGCTAGTACGTGTGTTTTTGTCACATTACACCAATGGATTCACTGCGTATTTAGGGTTTTCGTTCCGAACCCTGGGTTCCATTTTGCGCATGGTAGCCATTTTGTGGTTGCCCTCACATAGGCCGATGACTGTGGTCAGACGAGTCTTTTTGGACAGGCGCACCTTAGCTCGAGTTTGTGCTGACTCCTACATGACTCGAGTGAACTGACCTCGTTGCCTGAGGCCGACCCTGCCAAACCCGTTCCTGCCCGCTAGCTGATCTTGATTAAGGGTCAGAGCACAGGATCTCGTAAAGTTTTATTGCACACAAACATGCCTCATCCTACTTCTATCTGTTTCTGTTTCTTCTTTTATGGCCTATTTACGGTATGGGTTGTGGTCTTTTTATTATGGGTTTGTCCGGCTTGTCTAAAGAAGAATGTTGGGATTGTTCGATGATTGATCATGGGCCGGACAACTGAAAAGTGGGTTTTACCGTCATGCGATACCTTTGGTATGGTTATATGTGATTGGACAAATTGTAAAAGAATGGGGGTTTGTCTGAAATGTGATGTGTTTGGTATAAAAAGGGATGACTTGCTTTGTAAATTTGAGCAGTCTCCTGAGAACTCATACCGTGATGACTTCTAGGACTTCTGTTACTGGCTGCAGCCAATAAATTCGATCATCCCTATGCTACCAAGAAGTATCCTGTGTCTCTGTATTCTAAGACAGGTGAACCCGAAGACTTTGGGCGTGCCCCTGGCGCCGCTGGGTTCTAAAAACCCGGTTCTTCAGTTGGCGCCCAACGCAGGGCGACATCAAGCGGTACCGGTCCAAGCCAGAGGATCGTGAGGAACTTCGTGAGGAAACTCTGGAGGAGGGCCCCCACTTCAGCGACCCCTGTATGTCGAAAACGTGGACCGAAGGTCTTTTCCACAAGATTTCCCCCTTCTGACGGCTACGTAAGGACCGCTGCCCTGACTGTCGCCCTGTCTTGGACCACCCCTTTTTCTGAAACTTTGTAAGGCGAGACGATCGACGGATCTTCTGGGTGGCGTAGCAGACAACTTGGTTAAGTATAAGTGGGTCGCTCCCACTAATTTGTTTGGTTCTTAGTTTTACTTGGTCCTTAGTTTGATCGGTTCTTGGTTTTGCTTGGTTCTTAGTTTGGTTCTTAGTTTGTTCGGTCCTTAGTGTTGATTTGAAAATTGCAATTTCCAAAGCCGAGGGTCTCGTATATTTATGAGTGTATCGGTAGAGATAGTCCCTTGAAGTTTGAAGCTCGATTAGTGAGCGAAGATGCCTAATCGTAGCAAATTTGGTACTTGGTTTTGTTGTGGTTATAACAGGAAGTTCCGATTGGAGGACTCGTGTCCGATACCTCCAGTTGGAACTCCGACTTATGAGCTCTATTCTAAACACGGCATGGGCCCCATTACGTTCAATGAAGTATGGGTCCGCTACACTAGGAAAGATGGTGTCTTACGATGGCCCCAACATGGTAGTTTTGATACAGAGATTTTAGACAATTTGGAAGCGAAATTATTTAGGAAGAAATCCCGGCCGGCAATGTTCGACTCCTTCCGCCTTTGGCGCAAAGAAGCCAGACAACGAGAGATAAAACAAGCTAAAAGAGATAAGAGAGAAAAGGGTGTATCGATAATACAAGCTGCTAGGCAGTTTAAAGAAAATGATGAAGATAAAGAGATTGAGGTGTCAGATAGGCAACATCATATGGTTATTGATAAATGTTACCCAGTTTTGTCACCCCCTCCTGTGAATCCTGTTAAGGATCCCGAAAAGGATCCATTAACGTCTTATTTGTTAAAATCACCTCCCCCTTACGTGCAAGGTGCTACTGCACCGATGTTACCCCTTGTTGTACAACAGGTTGCTGGTCAGCCTTTAGTTCCTCCGCAACCCCCTGTTCCTGTTCCACAGTTGGTTCAAGTTCCTCCGTCACCCCCTCTTCCTGGGTTGCCTACTTTACCTTTGCCTGCCTTGACTCAGACTGCTTTGCCTCTTGCTCCTGTCCCTTTGACTTCTTCCACTTCTGCTTCTTTTTCTTTGCCATCACAAGCTACCTTTTCTCCTGTTCTTATGACTGCTTCCCCTTCTGTTCGTCGGTGAGTAGCTGACACTGTTGCTAATTTCTTAACTCCTCTATTTGGGTCGCTAGTCACGACCCCCGTTTCTGATGACAGACAGAGACGTAGTCAGCTCCCTGGTTCTGTGGAGCGTGGAGTGTTGGATTCGTTGGCTCGTAGGTGGGTTACAAATGTTTCTAGGTATGATCCGGGAGTGGTTTTGAATACGTTCCTACAGTGGAAAGAGCCGACGCAACGGTATGTTTTTGATATGATATGTACTTTGCTTCGGGAATAATGGGAAGATGGTGAATTGGAGTTGGCTCCTGTTGGATTGTTTGATATTCAGAGTGAGTTCGCCAAAGGGACGATAGTGGGAGCTGGTGTCGAAGATGCGGTAGTGACACTTCTCACATATAGGTCTGCACTTCCCCCCCAGCCATTGTTTGAGCCTGATCCCTCAGTTAGGAAGAAGGTACGACAATATCCAATGAGAGAGGTTCTTCCAGTTTGGAAAGAGGGAGACGCAAACGCTAATCCACCTATTTTGGCTCATTTCCTACGAGTTTGGATACATGTCCCTTGGAAGAGAGCTGAGGTTTTGGCTCTTAAGCAAACCTTACCCGACCCCCGTAAGAATCCCGCGGGGTATTATAAGGAGTTGTCCCAGACAGTCGACGCATGCATTATGAATCTAGCTGATGTGGATATGTTATTGGGTAATGTAGTTCCTCAACCGTTGTGGGCGAAGATTCGCCATGAGGATCATACGGTAGAATTAGGTGACACATGGGTGAATATTGCGGCTGCAGATGCCAGACAGGTAGGAGGAGCTAAACCTGAGCCTCTAATTGCGGATATACCCGGTAGAATTATTAATATGATGAAAACGATGATGCCAGCGTTACGAGTGAACTGGGACAAGTTGACAGCATGTAAGCAGAAGAAGGACGAAAGTGTGTCTGATTTCTTCACCAGGTTTGAAGAGACTTTTATAGATCATAGCGGTCAAGATATGAGTACGGAAGGTGGCCAGAGACTGTTTGTAGATAAGTTTGTCTTTAATTTACTTCCCGAACTGTGTAATAAGTTGAAAGATTCCGAGAGTTCTTGGGCTGTCTCTTCGTCGGCCCAGATATTGGTGACTGCACAGTACTACGAGAATAGGGATAAGGATGAGAAAGATAGATTAGAGAAAAAGACAAAAGACTTAAAAACGAAGGTTCTTCTGCAGCAGGCGTATCCGCCTCGATCGAATCAGCAAGAATCACAGCAACGTCTACAGTTTCAGCAACCTCCATCGTTTCAGAGACCGTCACAGAAACATGAGTATTTTCCTCCAAGACCACCTTTGGGTCTGAATCAGTGCGCGTATTGTAGAGAGGAAGGTCATTATAAGAATGAGTGCCCTGTTTTACGACAACGTGCGAGCGGTATGTTGGCTCCAAGAGGTCGTGGTAGTTTCCAGCAGGTGTCTAGGGGTAGAGGACGTGGCGCGTTTCCTCAGAACGAACGTTCTTTTCCCCCACAGACGTCTATGAATTATTTTGATCAGCAGAACGTACAGATTGGCAGATCTCCGCAATATTATGTCGACGATTACTATGTTGAGAGTGAGAGTACTGGCTATAATGATTGCTAGGACAGCCAAGGACAAAGAGATAGTTTAGTGTCAGTTCCAGTAGACCAGGATGGACCTTATGTTGCAGTGGTAGAGCCTTTTCTTTTGGATACTGGTGCAGCGAAGAGTTCTATCATGCACTCTAAACTCCCTGGCGCACCTTTGTCTGGCTTAACGAATATTTCAGTGGGATTTTCTGGCGCCCCAGTTCGTAATCCAGTTTCTAGTCCCTTGTCTCTTTCTATTGGGCCTTGTGAATTGGAAGCACCCCTTATTTTAACGACAGGCTGTGGTGAGAATTTGTTGGGTCTGGATTTGTTAAAGAGACTGCATGCGACATTGTATTGTTCTCCTTCGGGAGTACACCTTACATTGGGTAAGAGAGTGATCTCTCCGATGTATCTGTCTAAAGATCAGCTTCCACTGGAATTGCGTTGTCTCCCTGATACTCTTTGGGCTACTGGTCCTAATGATGTGGGTCTTTTGGGGATTCCACCATATGTTGTGACGCTCAAATCGAATGTTAGATTGCCACGTATTCCCCAATATCGGATTTCGAGTGATGGTGAAAGAGCGCTTTTAGCGATTATCTATGATTTAATTGAGAAAGGTGTGATCGAAGAGACGAGAGGTAACGTGTGTAACAGTCCTGTTCTGCCTGTCTTGAAGCCTACTGATCCTTCTCAGCAGCCTGAGTATCGGTTTGTGATTGACCTTCGAGAGGTTAATAGGATTGTTGTGCCCCAGTTTCCTGTTGTTCCGGACATTACTGCTTTGTTGACTCTGATTCCTGCTTCAGCTGCCTGGTTCTCCGTCATAGACTTGAAGAACGCTTTCTTTAGTATTCCAATCGCCGAAGAAAGTAGAGATATTTTTGGCTTCTCTTTGGGAGGACGAAGCTTCCGGTTTAAGCGCGCTCCTAAAGGCTATTGCGAAAGTCCGTCCATCTATAGTCAGGCTTTGAAAACTCAGCTTGATACTTTTGTGTTGCCTGCGGGTGCTGCTCCTATTCAGTTTGTTGACGATCTGTTAGTGGCTGCTGATGATAAGGAAACTTGTAAAGAAACTACTCTTTCGTTGTTGCAACATTTGTCTGATTTGCATCATAAAGTGTCACCTTCAAAGTTACAGTACTGTCGCCAAGAAGTGACCTACTTAGGTCATCTCTTGTCGAAGGAGGGAAGAAGGTTGACCCCAGAACGAATCCAAGCGATTGCTCAAATGACTGTGCCTAGTACGCAGAGAGAGGTACGCGTTTTCTTGGGTATCACGTCGTACTGTAGACAGTGGATTCCGAACTTTTTCTTGTTGGCAAAACCTTTGTTGGCTTTGACTTGTAAGGATACACCGAGTCCTCTTCCCTGGTCTGACGATTGTCATAAAAGTTTTTCTGAATTGCGTGACGCGTTGTGTTCTGCTCTGGTGTTGGGTACTCCTGACTACAGTAAGCCTTTCATGAGAGAGAGGGTTGTGCATTGTCAGTTTTGACACAGCAGTTTGGTGAGAAGCAGCGTCCATGTGCGTATTTCTCGTAGGACTTTGGATCCGGTAGCTAGAGCGTTGCCGAGTCGCTTGAGAGCTACAGCAGCAGCGGCTGTTTCCATCCGACAGTCTGCTGGGTTGGTCATGGATAATACGTTGGTTGTGATGGTTCCACATGCAGTGGATACTTTATTGAACAGAACAAAGACTCAGCATCTTACTAGTGCAAGGTTGTCGGGTTATGAGTTGGCGCTTTTGGGCAGTCACGTGCACATTAAACGGTGTAACGTATTAAATCCAGCGACGTTGTTGCCGATTTCTGTGGATAGGGATGGTCAAGAATAGCATGATTGCTTTCTTAGGACAGAAGAGGAAACGAAGGGTAGAGTTGATCTAAAAGATACTCCTCTTTCAAATCCAGATGGTACGCTATGGGTTGATGGGTCATGCTACAAGCTCCCGAATGGTGATACGACTGCGGCATATGCCGTGACGACATTGTGTACGATTGTTGAAACTGCATGAGTGAGCTATAATTCAGCACAAGCAGCGGAATTGATCGCATTAACGAGAGCGTGTGTCTTGTCTGAAGGAAAGAGAGTGAATGTATATACCGATAGTCAGTATGCGTTTGGTGTAGCGCACAGTTTTGGACGCTTGTGGAGAGAGAGAGGATTTCTTACGTCGCATGGGACTAAAATCCAACATGGACAGTTGGTGAATGAGCTTCTTGAGTCACTTACTCTGCCGAAGCAAGTTGCGATTGTGAAGTGTAGTGCTCACCGAAAGGTTACGGTGGATGTTGGTCGTGGTAACGCGTTTGCGGACGAAGTTGCGAAAGAAACAGCGAAAAATATGATGGGTCGAATGTATGTTGCAGGCCCTGCGAGATGGATTGGCGCGCATGGAATGTGTGAGGATACGATTGAGAGTGTGAAATCGATTCAGGCCGAAGCTACGGAGAGTGAAAAAAACGTGTGGAGAGAAACTACGGGTAGATTGGTTCGACTGGTTGCTGGGTTGAGTTGTCGGAACACCAAAGATGGATGTTACCCGATGAGTATGTGCTTGCGGTGGTTACGATGGCACATGGAATGTCTCACATCAGTGCGAAAGGGATTTGTAAGCTGCTCCAGTGTGGGAGAATGGAGGAATTCCCAAGTGTGCAGAGAATGTGGTCAAGAATTGTATGGTGTGTCTGATGTATAATCCTGGTAAGGGAACTCCAACTCCAGCTGGTCACTTCGCGCCTCCGACGTATCCGTTCGAGGGTTTGCAATTGGATTTTATCCACATGGAAAGATGTAACAATTTGAAATACGTCCTTGTAGTTGTTTGTGCCTTTTCTAGATGGGTAGAGGCATACCCCCTAAAAGATAATACTGCCTTGTCCACAGCTAAAGTCTTGCTCAAAGAATATTTCCCTGGGTTCGGGTTGCCAAGGATGGTGTGGAGTGATAACGGAAGTGAGTTTGTGGGCAGGATCATGAAGAGAGTATGTGAGGGTTTGGGCAAAAAGCAGAAATTCCACGCTGCGAATCATCCCCAATCAGCTGGTTTAGTGGAATGCTATAATGGCACTCTGAAGCTGAAGTTAGCCAAGATTCAGGCGAGTTCTGGTCTCCAATGGCCCGATGCCTTGCCATTGGCACTTTTGTCAACTAGAACTACAGTGCATTCCCGAATTGGACTTAGTCCGTATGAAATTGTTTTTGGTCGACCGGCAAATTTGTGGGGAGTGCCGAGACCAACGAAATTTAGTGACATTGATTATCCTGTATTGGTGGACTATTTGTACGACCTGACGGCTAAATTGCGTGTCTTGCATCAACAGGTTCATGATAGCTTGCCACCAGCATCTGTGGACCCAGGTCACACTATCAATCCTGGTGATTGGATCATGGTAAAGAATTTCCAGAGGACTAAGAACGATCAGCCCCGTTGGACGGGCCCTCACCAGGTGTTGTTGTCTACAAGGACATCTGTAAAAGTCTTCTGAAAAAGAAATTGGATCCACGGCGTACACTGTAAGAGGGTACCTTTACCTCTGCCGTACAACCAGTGGATCCGCGAAGGCATCTCAGACACCGAAACTGAGAGATTGCCGAAATTCACACCGTTTAGCGACGCTGAGTTGGTATGGACAAGGTCTGAGAAAGGAGATGACGATGTCTTGCAAGCAGCTGTGCCTTCACCTTTAAGATTGGACACCACTGAACCTGAACTGTTGTTTCGAAGTCAGACAGAGCCTGGTAAAAGTCGTTATAACCTGCGGTCTAGAGACAATGGACTAATAAAGAACAAATAATTCCTTTCGTTTTGAGAACAGCACTCTCTCAGCCAAGAAACAGTTTTTGATCTGTTTTTTCCTTTTTTTCGAACCACCATCCGGGTTCAGCTGTAAGGTTGCGGTGTAAAGACTTGGGATTGCAGCCGTGTAGACACAAGGTCGATGGTTCTGGTTGGTCCTAGGGCGTTCCCTGGACTGACAGACGCACTCCTTAGCAGAAGAAAACCAACCGCCGCGAACAGCACGGTGAGAGGATGGAGTTTTTTGAGACCAAGAGAGCTGTTGAGGAAACGAACTTTAAGATGAAACTATGCAGGATAATGCATCTCAAATATTTTCCGATTACATGTATTCTGATGTTTCTTAGCATGACGTTAGCTTTGGTGGGTTGGATTGTTTTTTTCTACCCAATTGACTTCTGCACCCACTTCCCAACCTACGTCTTTTGCTATTACTACTTCTTTGCATTCTTTTCATATCTTACCCGAACACGAGCAAATTAGAAGGTCAGAATTTGTAAATAACTCATTTGTACAGCTTCTGCATCAACATCAGTTGGTAGTGAACATCACTAATTGTTGGGTGTGTGGTCTTATGCCACATACTAAGGATAGAGGTATTCCCTATCTGGTTCTGCCGTTTAGTCAGAATGGGTCTTTATGGGCTTTCCAGACGATGTTCATTTATGCTATTGAAGTCTATCCCCTGCGTTCCATAAGAGATAACTCGAGTAATAAAGCCTTGGTGAAGGGAATTGCGAATATGAGTAGGGTTATCGATACGTATAGGACTATTCCCAAGGACGAGTTACTAGCTTATGTTGGCTGGAACGCGACTGGATACAGTGTTAGCCTGAGTGAAAAGCAGAGACGAAAGAGGTCACCTCCGATTTGGATCGTACCCCACCGAGGTCATTTTTGTCTGCAAGGTATTGGCAGGAATCCGAAAGCTCAGTTAGGGAAGAGTGTCTGTACTCAGACGTATGTTTTTACGTCTCAGTCTTCCCCGCCGTTTTTGGCAGCCAAGGGTACGTATTTCGTTTGTTACAACAGAGCATATACATGGTTGCCCCCTGATTTTTCAGGAACGTGTTATGTTGGATATTTGTTGCCTCCTACGTATACTGCTGCCGCAGATTACCACAAGACGAGAGTTGTTAGGGGTGTCTTCGATCAGGAAGATACCGCTGGACAAGAAGTGGGAGACTTCCTTAAGGGTTTCCTACCGTTTTGGGGACCTATGGCTAACAGTAGGAGCTTGCGGCAATTGACGAGAGTGGTTAAATCCACCATAAACGAAACTGCCGGTGCCCTTAGTAATTTGACAGCTGAGCTTCAAGCGGATCGCCTTATGACATTGCAGAATCGTATGGTTTTAGATGTCATACTTGCAGATCGAGGTGAAGTATGTAAAGTGAACCAATCGAGTTGCTGCGTTTTCATTCCAGATAATGCTCCGACAGTATACGAGGCCATCTCCAGGCTACATAAGATCTCCGAGTCAATACATACGGACGGAGGAGATTGGTCGTTAACTGGATGGTTTTGGGGACTGTTATCCGCTTGGGGATGGAAGATTCTGACGATCATTGGTGTGGCTTTAGCGATTCTTTTCTCGTGTTGTCTCTGTGTACAGTGTGGTCCTGCCATATGTGGCCTTTGTGCTACTACATGTGTTAGGAGACCGCCTGTCTTGAGAAAGGTACAGAGAGATAAGATGATGCTTCAACAGCACCTTGATGATTTGATGAATATCGACATCGATTCAGATGCAGACTGAGATTGCCTATGTAAGGGCAAAAGGAGGGTCTGAGGTTCCATGAAATCTGAATCTGCGTTATAAATATCATGGTTCCGTTACGATTTTGGTAACAGCGAACCGTAACTAGTGAGTTCGGCTAGTACGTGTGTTTTTGTCACATTACACCAATGGATTCACTGCGTATTTAGGGTTTTCGTTCCGAACCCTGGGTTCCATTTTGCGCATGGTAGCCATTTTGTGGTTGCCCTCACATAGGCCGATGACTGTGGTCAGACGAGTCTTTTTGGACAGGCGCACCTTAGCTCGAGTTTGTGCTGACTCCTACATGACTCGAGTGAACTGACCTCGTTGCCTGAGGCCGACCCTGCCAAACCCGTTCCTGCCCGCTAGCTGATCTTGATTAAGGGTCAGAGCACGGGTATGTATAAGGTATAAGCAGGAGTACAAAGGGAACAGAGCATTGAGTCATACAGATAGCAGGAGAGAGTAATTACTATTATCAGAAACAGAACTATTAGCTTTCTAGTCCTAAGCAAATCCTAGAACCATCCAGTAAAAACATTTTCAAGGCTCCTATGTATCACAGTGACGATCAATTTCAACTTCAAAATAGCCAACAGCACATATCTAATAAAAACATTTTCACTAGACTTTTCCAGTGTTTCCTTTATCAGGGATAGAGTATCAATCAAGGAAAGGGTAAAGTAACATTTGTCAACTGCTCAGATGAACTTTTCTCTCGTAGAATAAACATTAATCCTAATACAATTATGAAAGCAGTCAGACATATTACTACAAAAATGATCCTGGATCCAGGGGACCAGGAGGACCACACAGGACCATGAGGATTAGGACGAAGAGCTGCAAAGGGCTGCTCCTCCTCAAAAATGGGACGACCAATGGGGTACATTTTCAACAAAAAAGTAAAAGAAGTCCTTGGGAAATTAAAGCCGCTGTACCACCAACCAGAGGGGAGTCTTCTCCCTGTGTCCGTTTGAGCCTCAAATGCAGGCTCTTGTTGTTCCCACGGTGGAGCTGCACAACTTGCAACTCAGGAATCACGGCCCAGTTTCAAGGGAAAAGTTTCTTCTTTCAGGATAGGGCAATCACCCACCGGGGCAAATGCTCTCAGCGATCCTGTCCAGTGTCTCAGGCAGTGCACCAGTTTTCTTCACTTTAATATAACAGGCACCAGAGACACAGCACCTGTACCCTGAACTCAAGTCCTTCCTAACTCCTGTATTGCTCTGCTGGCACACTGCTCTTTCGTTGGGGCCATAGATTGCATTCAGTGTGCCCAGGTATATCTTGACCAACAAAGGTGAAGACTTTACAGCCACTTTGGGACCAGGATTCAGAGGCCTGATGCTAGGATCTCTGAAGCAACCCTTGTTTCAAAGGGGGTTACCTCAAGCAAAAACGTTCTCGCCTTCCTGGTCGGTCTGTGACTCTCGGCTGGGCATCAAAAACTTGATCCACGATTTCTCCTTTCTGATTTGTGACCCCGTCTTTCACCCAAGACAGTGGCAGGGGTACACACTTCACAACCCAGTGCTTCCGGCTGAGGTTCCGTGAAATCTGAATCTGCGTTATAAATATCATGGTTCCGTTACGATTTTGGTAACAGCGAACCGTAACTAGTGAGTTCGGCCAGTACGTGTGTTTTCGTCACATTACACCAATGGATTCACTGCGTATTTAGGGTTTTCGTTCCGAACCCTGGGTTCCATTTTGCGCATGGTAGCCATTTTGTGGTTGCCCTCACATAGGCCGATGACTGTGGTCAGACGAGTCTTTTTGGACAGGCGCACCTTAGCTCGAGTTTGTGCTGACTCCTACATGACTCGAGTGAACTGACCTCGTTGCCTCAGGCCGACCCTGCCAAATCCGTTCCTGCCCGCTAGCTGATCTTGATTAAGGGTCAGAGCATGGGATCTCGTAAAGTTTTATTGCACACAAACATGCCTCATCCTACTTCTATCTGTTTCTGTTTCTTCTTTTATGGCCTATTTACGATATGGGTTGTGGTCTTTTTATTATGGGTTTGTCCGGCTTGTCTAAAGAAGAATGTTGGGATTGTTCGATGATTGATCATGGGCCGGACAACTGAAAAGTGGGTTTTACCGTCATGCGATACCTTTGGTATGGTTATATGTGATTGGACAAATTGTAAAAGAATGGGTGTTTGTCTGAAATGTGATGTGTTTGGTATAAAAAGGGATGACTTGCTTTGTAAATTTGAGCAGTCTCCTGAGAACTCATACCGTGATGACTTCTAGGACTTCTGTTACTGGCTGCAGCCAATAAATTCGATCTCTATGCCACCAAGAAGTATCCTGTGTCTCTGTATTCTAAGACAGGTGAACCCGAAGACTTTGGGCGTGCCCCTGGCGCCGCTGGGTTCTAAAAACCCGGTTCTTCACGGCCTTCTACCTTCACTGAGGTCCTGGTTGCCAGCAATGCCTGTGCTGGTTACCTTCACTTTGACTTCAAGCTGGACTGGTGCTGACTCTCCAAGCTGGATCTGATGTCCGCGCCCCTCTGGCAATGGTTGTAAGGCAGCAAATATCTATTGGTGGACAGAACAAAAGGTCTTTAGACAGGGCACAGAAATAATCTATCAACAGAGAGGTTAGTCTCAGAATACTTCCTAGTCTAGGGACGCCCCATATATTAGCAAGGCACCCAAGAACCACTTTCATCTATGTGAGAGTAAAAGAAACAACAGTCTGGACCTATTGGCAAGTATAAAAGGAACTCTTTGGTGAACTGACAAGAGTAATACGTCCCCCAATCCCAAGCAGCCAAGGAGGTCTGTGTTCATTTACTAAATTCTGAGGAAAAGAGAAAAACAATACAGACATACTCCAAATCCTTACATCTGTATATTCCTATCTTAATCATCTAAAGACCCTCAAGAAAAAAGGAAATGTTCTACACTTTTACTCATAGACTTTGCATTACTTGTACAGGACTGCAGACACATCTAAAATGATTTCTCTTAATAAAAGCACCTACATTGTATGCTTAGGACCATGCTCTCATGTTATAGGAGCAACAGGAAAATCTAAAACTGCTACTTTAACAGGAATTCCTATTACATAAAGAACTAAAAACTTCAACATAATGGGTACATTTTCTCCAGCAGAACATCTTGTGACAAACAGACTCCTATAAAACAATATTTTCCTGAAAAATGTTTGCTAAGGATCACATGGGCATCTTCCCTGCATTCTACTTTTCCCAATCTAAACTATGCAACATCAGCTCTAGTAAGGACTGTCAGTTTATTTACACAGACTAGCTAATAAAAAACTAGCAATGCCCTTGCAAAACTGTATGTAGCATGAGAATAACAAACAATAGTGGTGTTATCACCTGAGAATTTCAGAACAAAAACTACCCACAGCTAGTTCCCCTTAAAGATCAAATAAGCAAACCACAATCTAGACTACTCATCCTTTCATAATTTCATCAGACAGGATGGGCAGTAACATAGCAAATTTATTTATTCATTTTATTAATGCTAATAATGTTTAAAACAGTATTACTGAATAGCCAATTAAATGTCTCATGGCTATTTCACAGACAGTTTAGACAGGCTCAAAAGAAATTTGAGAAAAAGAGAGAGAAAACATAAATTTGCCTACCCTTAATTTGTAGAGGAGCTAGCCTCCTCCCCCCATTTTTGACAGTAGGAAACCTGTAACAGGTTTCATTCTGTCAACACTATCAACCCCAATTTGTAGCAACTGGGCATAAACAAACTCTGAGGAGCTAAATAGCACATTGAGCTAGGTAAAGAACATATTCCTTTAGCAAATGTACAAGTGTAACACGAGGGCACATGAATTCAAACTAAATCCCATTGCTTCCTGAATTCAGCCCTAAAAGCATTAGTGCTATATATATGACAGAGCCATTGTCTTAATAAGAGTTCACATCTACCATTATTATTCAATCTGTTCATATGAGTGAACAAAAACTTGCTTTTGCAAAAAAAGTAAGCAAAACCTCTTTCTGTCCCTGCCCTGCCATTTCGTCTTTCAAATGTCGAAATGTCAAAGCAAATCTTGCGCTGAGCCCTGCTTCTAAATGTAGAACTTCGACCTTTAACCTATTCGCAGCTGTCCCATCTTGCGTACAAGATTTTCATGCAGTTTAACCTTTTCAAAGTGACCCTGGAGACTGAGAGCGCAACAACCCACTCCATTCCTGTCTACCAGCAATTCAGAGGTAAGCTTAATAACTTCTGCCAGTTTTTTGTACATATTTATATTTGTAAGCAGTGTGCGGAGTGCTTGTTTAGCAGTATAGATGTCAGCTATTCATTCTATACTTACATATGTGCATTTACTGGAGCCTAAGGCAGTTTAAAAGCTGCTCTGATTGGAATAACCTCATTTAAATAGTGAATTTTACTCAATTTCGACTTTGATGTTTGGGGCACTTAAAAATGAATATCCTACAATGTTTTTGCATAATAGTCATCCCCAGAATGTCCTCTACATATCCCAGAGATGTGGCATCAGAAATGCATAATGTATACCCTAATACAAATGAGTTTTGTATGCCTGGGTAAAGTGACATTTCACATGTAAGTGACCCCCTATTGCTGTATAGAACGGCTTAAATTCAATTTGGATGCTAGGAGGTCACAGCATCATTATTAGGCATTATAAATATTAAAAAACGAATTTAATGCACCTATTTTAAATAACATTTTTTACATAATCAAAATATATATATATATTTTTTTTAATAAATCTAATCATTTTGATGAGTCCACATATGAAAAGCAAGCTGCATCCCTTTGCCTATCATATTTAAACGCATTCATTCACAGCCCTAAGAACAGAAGCTTAACTTGAAAGTCTGCGCCACTTTTAAAGGACAGTCATTATTATTTAACATCAAAAACCACTCTTATGCTTATTTAAAAAGGCATTAAGAAAAGAAATCCCTACTGTCAATCTGTCCTCTGTTTATCAAAAATAATGAAACTATATTTCTAACTTTTAAAACAGCAGTCTGAAATGTAGGATTTTACACCGTGCTTGCACTGACTTAAGGGGTAGTGACGTCAGCTGTTTTCTGTGGCTGGAGTCAGAAATACCCACGTGCTGACACAGCTGCTTGACACGTTAAGGCGTCGAATTCACAAGCCTTTCAAGTCAGCCTTTCGAGCCAGCACATATCTGTCGTTCTGTAATGTGTATTCAGGTCTGCAACAACCAATTCACTCAGATAATGTGAATGCCTTTTAATACCTAATACAGAAGGATAAACGCTGTGACATTTTGTATCTTAATTTTATCTATTGCAAAACACATAATTTCGTTTTTTGAAGCTTTTTATTCCTATTAAATGTGGATTCTAATTTTATCTTTAACATTGTGGCAATTTGCACACATGTATAGTGTCTTACTCTGTCAATTTAATGATAGCGTGCAGCTATTTAGCATATATTATATAATTCATTGCTGGATTCTTTTAAAATGTATTTTATTTTAATGATATTTGGCATAACAGAATGATGACAAAAAAAAAACATTGAGCTCATTCCAGACATTTTCAAAACGGTGTCATATACATAATACAGGGCACTTAAGGCTAGCCATTCTTGCACCAAGAGCGCAATCGCTACTTACAAGTACCACTAATGACAAACCACAGACATTTAAACACACATTTAACCCACAGATCAACACTTAGGACAGAAACAAAAGACAGCCCACAGACTGTACTTAAACCAAACCATTTGTAAATACTAGTTGTAAGTCATATTCACTAGATTTGGCTGGCAGAACACCAGGAAAAAACGCTCTGCTTATCACCACTTATGAATGTTACTAAGTGCACAGACCAGGAACCTTTCTACGTACATATTTAGTTCCTCGGGGTACTAGTCACCAAGGAAGAAATACGTTTTTATACCTAAACCTAGTTAACTATCCCCTCTAGGGGAGCCGGCTAATTCAATACAAGTTCCAAGGGTACCTACAAACCAAGGCAACACATTCTACGATGTGTGCTACGAACAGGCATGCCAAAAATATTGCAGCATATACAATATTATACACAAAGTAGCACTTAACTCAAAGTGTGCCGTTCAAGTTTACAAAAGTTTCTCATTACCTGCCTACATAAACTGCAGTTTACATACTTCCAAATTCTAAATATTGGCCAATTTCCATACAAATCCAAGAAGCGTTGCAACAAACGACCTTACCAAGCACAAGTTTCCAGATTCTAACTGCCAAGTTCTGAGTGACCAAACGGTCATTTTTAGAATACTCAAGCCAAAAATGTTCTCAGTCAGGAGTGGTACGCAGTTGGAGGAGTCCAATCAGGAAGACCAGAAATATACTGGGCTGCAGAGACAGAATCTCAGTTTTAGGGTACCTTTTTACTAGAGTCCTGTTCTGTCCTCCTCAGTAGATTCCTGTCTCCCATCAGGATCACTCCCTTGGATAGCCACTTCTCTGATGAGCCTCACAGAGGGCACCAATTGTAGAAATCAAAACCTAATCTGGAGCTTCACTGATACACCTGGTCCTTTTAAACCAACAAAGAAGAGATTGGCACAGAAGCTGTAATATAAAAGACATCTTTTTATTCCTTTAACCTCTAAAGAGGGAAAAAATGTGTCACACAGCATTCTTAAATCACTGTATGAGACATTTTCTAAGGGGTACAGAGAGCAGGGGCATTATATACCCACACAGGGGCTGAAAAAAGGCAGTACAAGTACACATGAGAAGAGTTATACACATAGATGGTCATACAGAAACTGCATAGTCAACAAGTAGGAGGAGTAATAAGTTGCTGACATCAGTTAGAACAGCCTGACAGTTCTATACTAGGAACAGGTGCACTCTACTAGCTAAGCACATCTGTGCATGTGCAAGACTCTGGGAGAGGGAAACAGCAAATGTCCAGCACATAGCTAACTAAAATGGCTGCCAAGTACAAAATGGCTTTCAGCTCATGCTAAGAGATTAATGCAATCTTCAACACCTGGATGTTTGATGGCGCGCCTTGTGTTGTCTGTGTGTTATGCAATTAATATGAATGGGACGTAGGACATGTCTGGATGTCTTAAGGCACACCTTGTGTTCTATGCATGCTACGCAATGAACATGAAAGTGACGTGGGCCGTGTCCGTGTCCCTCTGCATGGGACAACTTCTGATTGCTCACTGGCCTCGACAGCCCCCCCACAGACCACGCCTGAAACATCTGCATCTTATTCGACTCCTCCCTCTCTATGACCCGACAGACCAACGCCTTCGCCTCTACCTGCTTCAACACGCTTCGCATCCTCCAAAAGACCTTCAAATGGATCCCCCCGAATCAAGGAAGACCGTCACCCACGCACTCATAACCAGCAGATTGGACTAAGGAAATGCTCTCTACGCGGGGATCAAGAAGACACTACTCCGCAAACTTCAGACCATACAGAGCACCGCAGACAGACTCGTCCTCTGCCTACCGTGACACTGACACATCACCCAGCATGTGGGCCATGTGTGGATGTCTTATGGCGTGCCTTGTGTTCTCTGTGTGCTACACTGTTAGAATCGGGGGTCTCTGGTTGGCGCAGGTATGCACTTGCGAGAAGCAGGGACCCTTTCCTCTAAGTCAGGGCAAAGGATTACTCTCAGACAATAACCCCTGCTCATCCTCTAGGTAGTGTGGCGCGAGCAGTCAGGCTAAACTCTAGAGTACATAAGGTTAAGCATTTAGGATGTCCCATAACAATCACCAACCCACCACACAGAGACACCAGACTGTATTTATAAAAATAAAACTTCTTTATATAGGTTTCTTCAAGCAGGCTTTAGTTACAGTCTTCACTTTTAAATATGGGTCCAGTTACTTGGTTGCAATGCTTAAGGGTTCCACAGCTCTTCAAAGTGCACGATTTGGGTGCAATCTGCACCTTTTGGGAGTCCGTGCGCGTCGAAGCGTCGTCCGTACGCGCCGTACCTATGTTAGTACGGGCCGTACACTCTTCTGGATGCTTCCTTCCCGAGCTCACGCTTCCCGCGGGGATCAGCGTACGGGGACGATAGTCCAAGACAGTACAGACCGTACATTTGGACCGTGAGGACGCGCACCGCTCCGGGGATGCAGACGTACGCTGCAAGTATGCTGGGGGGTTCGAGGTGCACAATACCTTCTTTCTTGATGGTGAGTTCGGGGCGGCCTCGGCAGTCGTAGGAGGGGCGTCCCACATCGCGTTGCAGTCCCTCTTGGCAGAGGACAACGATGCTTGGTGGGGCGCCTCAGGACTTCACGGCTCGCCTCGAGGTTGGTGGAAGGAGGGGCGGCTCGGGGGCGAATTCAGCATGAGGCGCTGCGTCGTCGTCCAGAAACGGCGAACTTGGGTGTCGTCGGTCCTTGCGGTGGTCCCTACAGCTCGGGGGCCACAGAGGCTCGTTGCTCAGATGGACAGTTCTTCCTTACAGTGCGAGCTCCGGCTCGAGGGGGCAGCAGCTTACTTTGTTCAGGCCAGGCGGGGCAGGCCGTCACGGTGCTCACAGCAGCACAGTCGGGCAGGAGTCACGTTGCACGGCGGGATGGGGGCACACAGGTTCTCTGGAGTGAGTGTTAAGGCAATTCACCAGCAGCAGCTTCCTTTCTTCCAGGGAGGGGTAGTGCCCACTGTTCCTGGGGCACAGTTCAGGGGGCAAGTTCACAAGCAAGCCCTTGGAGATTGTTCACAAAGCACAAGTTGAATCTAAAGTCTTTCTCAGTCTTTTCCTCTCCTTCTGGCAGCAAGGCACCCACCACAGGCCAGTCTCTCAGGCTTAGAGACAGTACTCCTCCATGCAGCTTTCCCAGGTCCTTCTCTTCGGGCAGAGGTTCTTCTTGGCATACACAGGATCTGATTTCTTAGGAGCAGGGCTCCTTCTTTTATACACAGTTGTGTTTGTTCTTTGTGGCCAGGGGGCCTGTGCCTGGCTCAGTCCGGTTTTGGAGCACTTTGTTGTGGTGACTCTGCTCTTTCCTTTCAGTGCACAGGGCAGAGACATCAGCCGCTCCATAGGAGGGGGACTGACATGGTTAGGCAAGTAAATACTAACTTTCTAAAAGTAGTATTTAGAAACACAGGATATTAAAATAAACTTTACTAAAATAAGTATTTTATTATTCTGAGTTCAGGCATACTAAACTTGACTTTCTACTATGCTCTCTGAGTCCGCTGGGATTATAGAGTGTAATAATTCCAGCAGCCCATTCTGGCCTATGGAGAGCAGGTAGCCTTTCAATAGTGAAAAACTAAAATGGCTGTAATTCACTATTAGGACATGCCACACACATCAGGGCATGTCCTACCTTATGCTTACAATGCACCCTGCCCTTGGGCCTACCATAGGGGTGACTAATATGTAGTTAAGGGAAGGTTTAGGGACCGGCAAGTAGGTGCACTTGCGCAGTCAGCATGACAGTACCAGACTGCATGCAGGTTCTGCAATGGCAGACCTTAGACACATTTTACTAGGCCGCTTCTGTGGGTGGCACAACCAGTGCTGCAAGCCCACCAGCAGCATTTGTATTTACAAGCCCTGGCACTCCTGGTGCACTTTACTAGGGGCTGATAGTAAACCAAATAAGCCAAACATGGACACCAATCAATGTATACACTTTTCATAGGGAGCACCTGCACTGTGGCACTGATTGGCAGTGGCACAGTGCCCTGAGCAGCTAACACCAACAAAACACATGAGGCACATCAGCAAAAAGTGGAAGGGAGACTCACGCCAAGGTGCCAGGTCTAACATACACAATGAACATGCAAGTGATGTGGGCCGTGTCTGGATGTTTGATGGCGCGCTGTGTGTTCTCTGTGTGCTATGCCAGGAACATGAGATTGGAATGGGCTATGTTTGGATGTCGGATGGCGTGCGTTGTGTTCTCTCTGTACTACACAATGAATATCAATGGTATGTATGCCATGTCTGGATGTTTGAGGGTGCGCTGTGTGTTCTCTGTGTGCTACACAATGAACATGAAAGTGACATGAGCCGTGTCTGGATATTTGATGGTGCGCCTTGTGTTCTCTGTTTGCCACGCAATGAACATGAAAGTAACGTGGGCCATGTGTGGATGTCTGATGGCGCACCTTGTGTTCTCTGTGTACTACGCAATGAACGTGAAAGTGGCGTGGGCCATGTCTGGATGTTTGGAGCGCCTTGTGTTCTCTATGTGCTACACAATGAACATGACAGTGACTTGGTCCGTGTCTTGATGTTTGATGGCGCGCCTTGTGTTCTCTGTGTGCTACGCAATGAACATGAAAGTGACGTGGGGCGTGTCTGAATGTCTGATGGCGCGCCTTGTGTTCTCTGTGTAGTACACAATGAATATCAGTGGGATGTAGGCTGTGTCTGGATGTCCGATGGCGCGCCTTGTGTTCTCTGTGTGCTATGCAATGAACATGAATGGGACGTAGGGCATGTCTGGATGTTTGATGGGTCCTTGTGTTCTCTGTGTGCTATGCAATGAATATGAATGGGACGTACACCATGTCTGAATGTTTGATGGTTTGTCTTGTGTTCTCTGTTTGCCACGCAATGATCATGAAAGTAACGTGGGCCATGTGTGGATGTCTGATGGCGTGCCTTGTGTTCTATGTGTGCTATACAATGAGCATGAGAGTGGAATGGGCCATATCTGGATGTTTATGGCGCGCCTTGTGTTCTCTGTGTGTTACGCAATGAACATGAAAGTAACGTAGGCCATGTCTGGATGTCTTATGTTGCACCTTGTGTTCTCTGTGTCCTACACAATTAACATGAATGGGACGTGGGCCGTGTCTTGATGTATGAAGGTCCGCCTTGTGTTCTCTGTTTGCTACGTAATGAACATGAAAGTAACATGGGACATGTCTGCACACCATCAGACATGCAGACATGTCCCACGTTACTTTCATGTTCATTGCATAGCAAACAGAGAACACAAGGCGGACCTTCATACATCAAGACACGGCCCACGTCCCATTCATGTTACTTGTGTAGGACACAGAGAACACAAGGCGCAACATAAGACATCCAGACATGGCCCACGTTACTTTCATGATCATTGCGTGGCAAACAGAGAACACAAGACGAACCATCAAACATTCAGACATGGTGTACGTCCCATTCATATTCATTGCGTAGCACACAGAGAACACAAGGACCCATCAAACATCCAGTTTCTCTGTTTCTCAGTTTCTCAGTTTCTCAGTTTCTCTGTTTCTCTGTTCTCTGTTTGCTACCAATGAACAAGAAAGTATTGGGGGCCATGTGTGAATGTGTGATGGCGCGCCGTGTGTTTTCTGTGTGCTACGCAATGAACATGAATGGGACGTGGGCCGTGTATGGATGTTTGATGGTTCGCCTTGTATTCTCTGTTTGGTACGCAATGAACATGAAAGTAACGTGGGACATGTGTGCATGTCTTATGGCTTGCTTTGTGTTCTATGTGTGCCACACAATGAACATGAAAGTAACGTGGGCCATATGTGCATGTCTTATGGCTTGCTTTGTGTTCTATGTGTGCCACACAATGAACATGAAAGTAACGTGGGCCATGTGTGGATGTCTGATGGCGCGCCTTGTGTTCTCTGCGTGCTACGCAATGAACATGAAAGTAACGTGGGCCATGTCTAGATGTATGTTGGCGTGCCTTGTGTTCTCTGTGTGCTACATAATGAACATGAAAGTAAAGTGGGCCATGTGTGGATGTCTGATGGCGCGCCTTGTGTTCTCTGTGTGCTACGCAATGAACATGAAAGTGACGTGGGCCGTGTTTTGATGTTTGATGGCGCGCCTTGTATTTTCTGTGTGCTACGCAATGAACATAAGAGTGGAATGGGACATGTCTGATGGCGCGCCTTGTGTTCTCTGTGTGCTATGCAATGAATATGAAAGTGATGTGGGCCATGTCTGGATGTCTTATGTTGCGCCTTGTGTTCTCTATGTGCTACACAATTAATATGAATGGGACGTAGGTCATGTCTGGATGTTTGATGGTTCGCCTTGTGTTCTCTGTTTGCTATGCAATGAACATGAAAGTAAAAAGGGCCATGTGTGGATGTCTGATGGCGTGCCTTGTGTTCTATGTGTGCTGTACAATGAACATGAGAGTGAAATGGGCCAATTCTGGATGTTTGATGGCATGCCTTGTGTTCTCTCTGAACTACACAATGAACATGAAAGTAACGTGGGCCATGTCTAGATGTCTGATGGCGCGTCTTGTGTTCTCTGTCTGCTACGCAATGAACATGAAAGTAACGTGGGCCATGTGTGGATGTCTGATGGTGCGCCTTGTGTTCTCTGTGTGCTACGCAATGAACATGAATGGGACGTGGGCCATGTCTGGATGTTTGATGGTGCGCCTTGTGTTCTCTGTGTGCTATGCAATGAACATGAGAGTGGAATGGGCCATGTCTAGATATTTGATGGCGCGCCTTGTGTTCTCTGTGTGCAACACAATGAACATGAAAGTGACGTGGGCCGTGTCTGGATGTCTTATGGTGCGCCTTGTCTACTCTGTGCTACACATTGAATATGAATGGGATGTAGGCTATGTGTAGATGTTTGATGGTTTACTTTGTGTTCTCTGTTTACTGCGCAATAAACATGAAAGTAACGTGGGCCAAGTGTGGATGTCTGATGACGTGCCTTGTGTTCTCTGTGGGCTATGCAATGAACCATCCCGGACGGATACAAGATCACCCGGAAAGATCGCGTCAACCAGACGGGAGGAGGCATCGCCATCGTACACAAGAACACCATCCGCATCTTGACTAACTCCGACAAAACCTCCACCGCCGCCGAACACCTGCACTTCCAGATACACACTGACCCCAAGACCACCCTCCGAGGCACCCTCATCTACAGACCCCCGGGACCACGCACACAATTCAGCGAAGACATCGCAGACTTCATCAGCCCGCACGCCCTCCCCTCCGCCGACTACATCCTCCTAGGGGACCTCAACTTCCATCTGGAGAACAACCACGACAGAAACACCACCGCCCTGCTGGACAACCTCGCCAACCTCAGACTCAAGCAACTGGTGAACACCCCCACCCACTACGCCGGCCACACGCTTGACCTCGTCTTCTCATCCAGCAAGCACATCTCCTTCAGCCACGCCACCGGACTCCACTGGACCAACCACAGCTGCGTCCACTTCAGCTGCAGTAGAACTACGAACCACCACCACCCGCAACAGGTCCCCAGCCGAAGCTGGAGCAAGATCACCGCCGAGCAGCTCACCGCCTCCCTCAGCCAGAACACTCCCACCTGCACAACGGACCCCAACGAAGCAGCCAGCAACCTCACCAAGTGGCTGACCGCCTGCGCCGATGACCTCGCACCACTAAAGAACCCTCCCAGCAGACCCGGCAGCAAGAAAACCCCCTGGTTCAACGACGAACTCAAGGAATCCAAGAAGAACCGCCGCACCCTCGAGAAAGCCTGGCGGCTCGACCAGACCACAGACAACAGGACCGCCCTCAAGCATGCCACCCGCAAACACCATCAGCTGATCCGCGCCACCAAGAAGACGGCACTCAAAGAACGACTGGACAACAACGCCCACGACAGCAAGGAACTCTTCAGCATCGTCAAAGAGTTCTCCAACCCCAGCGTCGGAAACAACGACATTACTCCCTCACAAGACGTCTGCGACTCACTCGCCTCGTTCTTCCACCGCAAGATCGCCGACATACACAACAGCTTCGACGCACAGACCACGCACCCTACCACCGAACCAACGCCCGCCACCACCACCCTCTGCAACTGGACCCCGATCAGCACCGAAGACACCACCCGTACAATGAACTCCATCCACTCCGGATCACCAACCGACCCGTGCCCACACCACGTCTTCAACAAAGCCGACGCCATCATCGCACCCCATCTCCGAGACACCATCAACTCCTCCTTCCACACCGCCACCTTCCTGGAGAGCTGGAAGCACGCCGAGCTGACCACCCTCCTGAAGAAACCAACGGCGGACCCCACCGACCTCAAGAACTACCGTCTCATCTCGCTCCTTCCTTTTCCGGCCAAAGTCATCGAGAAGACCTTCAACAAACAGCTTGCCGCCTTCCTCGAGACGAACGGATCCCTCGACCCCTCGCAGTCCGGGTTTCGGGCCAACCACAGCACCGAGACCGCCCTTATCGCAGCCACCGACGACATCAGAACCCATATCGACAGCGGGGAAACAGCGGCTCTCATCCTCCTGGACCTCTCTGCGGCGTTCGACAATGTCTGCCACCGCACCCTAGTGAAGCGCCTCAGCAACATCGGAATCCGAGAGAAAGCGCTGGAGTGGATCATCTCATTCCTCATCGGAAGAACCCAGAGAGTCCGCCTCCCTCCATTCAGATCTGAGGCCACCGAAGTCGTCTGCGGCGTACCACAAGGATCTTCACTCAGTCCAACCCTCTTCAACGTCTACATGAGCCCCCTCGCAGCAATCGCACGCCAACACAGCCTCAACATCATCTCCTACGCCGACGACACCCAGCTCATCCTCTCCCTCACCAACGACCCCACCACCGCCAGAGCCAACCTACACGAAGGGATGAAAGACATCGCCGACTGGATGAGGAACAGCCGCCTTAAACTGAACTCAGACAAGACGGAAGTCCTCATCCTGGGATCATCACCCTCCGCCTGGGACGACTCCTGGTGGCCCCCGGCTCTGGGCACCGCTCCCAAACCAACGGACCACGCACGCAACCTGGGCTTCATCCTGGACTCCTCCCTGTCAATGACCAGACAAGTCAACACCGTCTCATCCTCGTGCTTCAACACCCTGCGCATGCTCCGCAAGATCTTCAGATGGATCCCCACTGAAACCAGGAAGACCGTCACCAGCCGACTGGACTACGGGAACACCCTCTACGCCGGAATCACAGCCAAACTTCAAAAAAGACTCCAACGCATCCAGAACGCCTCCGCACCACTCATCCTGGACATCCCCCGACACAGCCACATCACCGGACACCTGAGAGACCTGCACTGGCTCCCCGTCAGCAAGAGAATCACGTTCAGACTCCTCACCCACGCACACAAGGCTCTCCACGACCTGGGCCCCAAATACCTCAACGACCGCATGACCTTCTACACGCCCACCTGCCAGCTTCGATCGACCAGCCACGCACTCGCCACCGTACCACGCATCCGCAGAGCCACCGCTGGAGGAAGATCCTTCTTACCTGGCAGCCAAGACTTGGAACTCCCTCCCCACCCACCTTCGGCGAACCCAAGACCATCTCTCCTTCAGGAAGCAGCTCAAGACCTGGCTGTTCGAGCAGTAACATCCCCCTCTCCCAGCGCCTTGAGACCCTCCCGGGTGAGTAGCGCGCTTTACAAATGCCGTGATTGATTGATTTAATTGATTGATTGAACATGACAGTGGAATGGGCCATGCCTAGATGTTTGATGGTGCGCCTTTTGTTCTCTGTGTGCTACGCAATGAACATGAAAGTAACATGGGCAACGTGTGGATGTTTGATGGTACGCCTTGTGTTCTCTGTGGGCTATGCAATGAACATGACAGTGACCTGGTCCGTGTCTTGATGTCTGATGGCGCGCCTTGTGTTCTCTGTGTGCTACGCAATGAACAGGAAAGTGACGTGGGGCGTGTCTGAATGTCTGATGGCGCGCCTTGTGTTCTCTGTGTACTACACAATGAATATCAGTGGGATGTAGGCTGTGTCTGGATGTCCGATGGCGCGCCTTGTGTTCTCTGTGTGCTATGCAATGAACATGAATGGGACGTAGGGCATGTCTGGATGTTTTTTGGGTCCTTGCGTTCTCTGTGTGCTACGCAATGAATATGAATGGGACGTACACCATGTCTGAATGTTTGATGGTTCGTCTTGTGTTCTCTGTTTGCCACGCAATGATCATGAAAGTAACGTGGGCCATGTGTGGATGTCTGATGGCGTGCCTTGTGTTCTATGTGTGCTATACAATGAGCATGAGAGTGTAATGGGCCATATCTGGATGTTTATGGCGCGCCTTGTGTTCTCTGTGTGCTACGCAATGAACATGAAAGTAACGTAGGCCATGTCTGGATGTCTTATGTTGCACCTTGTGTTCTCTGTGTCCTACACAATTAACATGAATGGGACGGTGGCCGTGTCTTGATATATGAAGGTCCGCCTTGTGTTCTCTGTTTGCTACGCAATGAACATGAAAGTAACGTGGGTCATGTCTGCACGCCATCAGACATGCAGACATGTCCCACGTTACTTTCATTTTTTTTTTTTTTTAAACAGACTTTATTAGGTCACAGAACAAAATGCAGTCAATCCCCGTCCCCAATACTCCGCCCTCCAGCCAAATCAGGACGTAGTGCAGTGACCGCCCCACCACACTGACCACAACTGTACAACATTCACCCCAACAGTATCTGTGCTACAAGGTAGTGCATCCACAGGAGTAATCCACAGTGAGTGTGAGATAAAGCCAAAATACACCCGCCCCATCCCCCAGCAACCCCCCCAACGAACCCCCCCACTCTACCCACCCATCCAAGCATGTCGCCAGTATCTATCAGAATTACATGTACATCAAAGCGTCACCCACCACTCGTTGGATCCGCCTCCCAGCAATCCCAACAGAGAGTGCCTCAAGAGCATAGGGGGAAGCCTGTTACAGGGCGCTCAAGGAACCGGGGTCCCATCATCCCCCACCGGATCTCCCCCATCCCCCACAGCCGAGCCCCAGGAGTGCCAACCATGCCCGGGCCCATTCGTGCGATCTTTCATTTTCACTACGTCGAGCCAGACATAATCTATAAGTCCCCTCACTTCCCGCCCATTTCTCCATTTCCCTAGTCCACCGTAAGAAATTAGGTCCCTGCCGCGCCTTCCAATGGGAAGTAATCTCCCGCTTGGCCAGGACCAGCCCCAGGTCAATAAACCTACTGGTGACCTTAGTCTTTGCAGTATGCGGAAATCCATGTAGCAAACAGACCCCCGGGCCCACCTCCAAATCCTCTCTGTCACCGTCAGGAGTAACGTCGCCACTTCCTCCCAAAACCCTGTCACCTGCGGACAGTCCCAGAACATGTGAAGAAAAGTCGCCCCACCATGACCACATCGGGGGCAAGCATCTGGCCCCCCAAAGTACTCAGCTATCTTGCGAGGGGTAAGGTATGCCCTATGAAAAACATAAAACTGAATAAGCTGGAAGCGTGCATTTCGTGTACACTTCCAAGGGCGCTCCATGATTTCCTCCCAGTTTTTGTCCGCAATAGGCGCTCCCAGGTCCGCTTCCCACTTGACGCGCAGGGCAGCCAGGGGTTGCCACATATCTCCAGTAATTCGCCTATAGAGACAAGTCACCGCCTTAAAGATACCCGTCGCCATCACTACATACTGACAGGCAAGAGAGGTGTCCGGCTCTACCATCCCCTTCCGCCAGTGCTTCCTGACGGCCGCAGTCAAGGCTGCATGTAATAGGAAGTCCCCCCACGGGAGATCATGCCGCTCCCTAAAGTCATCAAAAGGGAGCAGATTACCATCCTCATATAAGTCTCCCAATGTCATAACTCCCGCCTCCTCCCAGGCCAATAACCGGCTCCAGTCTCCCCCGTGGGGTAGTGCCTCACACATTCGCAGAGGGATCTCGGCCGCGTAAGGAATGATCACACGCGCACTCTTAGCCAACCGCGCCCAGCACTGTCGAACCACCCTCAAGTCCGGAGGCAGTGAGGCGTCTCTCACCGGCACCCGGAGCAGCACACAAGATAATTGGGACCAGCTCGGATCCGCCCCTCTTTGTTCTTCCGGACGCCTGATGTGACCCGCCACCCACTTTGTGAACCACTGGAGCTGCGCAGCATGGTAATAGGACTCCAGGTCCGGCAACGCAAGGCCTCCCTCACTCCTGGGTCGCTGTAGAGTAAGCAGCGCTACCCTCCGCCTCCCCGCACCCCAGATGAACCCCGTGATCAAAGTGGTCAGTTGGGCAAAGAGCTTTCCCGGAATCCAGACTGGAAGAGTCCCAAAGTGATAAAGAAGTCTGGGCAAAATGACCATTTTCACTAAGGCGACCCTGCCGGCCACCGACAATGGGAGAGTACCCCAGAACTCAAAGCAGGTTTTCGCCCCTCTTACTGCTCGCCCCACGTTGCCCTCTAACAAATCAGCGGGATCGTGATAAATCCTGGTCCCCAAGTAAGGCAAACACCGGGATTCCCACGGGACATCCCCCTGGCGAATCAACCCATCCGGGCCCGAGGGAAACAGACAAGACTTGGTCCAATTCACCCGGAGTCCCGCCACCCTCCTCAGAGTCTCCAGCAAAGCCTGCGCCCCCTGCAAGGCCTCCCCAGCATCTGGCAAGAAGAGAAGTAGGTCATCCGCATATAATGCTATGTGCTGCACTCGTCCCTCGACTAATAACCCTGGAAAATACCGACCTGACCTAGCATGAGCGGCCATGGGCTCCATTGCCAGTGCAAATAACAAGGGGGACAGCGGGCACCCCTGCCTCGTTCCCCGAGCGACCGCGCAGGCACTAGATATCAAGCCCCCCGTCCGCACCCTAGCAGTGGAAGCACTATTAAGAAGCGCCGTCCACTGGACAAATCGTTCCCCCATCCCAAAAGCCCTCAAGACATCAAAGAGATAAGGCCACTCCAGGCTATCAAAGGCTTTTTCAATGTCGACCGCAAATATGCAGGCCTCCTCCTTGTCATGAGAGTCGGATCCCAAGATGCGCATCAGTCTGCGTACGTTCATTGCAGTATTGCGGGTGGGAATGAACCCAGCCTGATCCTCATGGATCAGTTGCAACATATGGGGCATCAATCGACTAGCCAGAATACGACTCAAAATCTTGTAGTCGAAGTTGAGCATCGCCAGAGGTCTGTACGAGGACCGCTCCCAAGCAGGTTTACCCGGTTTAAGAAGGGGAACTTTGAGGGCTTTTCGCGTGGTAGCAGGGAGGGTCCCCTCTCGGCGCGCCCCGTTATACAGCGCCACCAAACAGGGTACTAGCACATCCGCATAAGCTGCATAAAACTCAATGGGGAGCCCATCCGTGCCCGGGGTTTTGTTCCTAGCCATGTGCTTTATGGCACTACGTACTTCGCCCGCTTCTACATCCCGACCTAGCGCCTCAGCATCTGCAGCCACAAGCTTTGGGAGCCCTGCCCCCGGCAAAAATTCTGCATCTTCCGGGCAACCAGGGCCCGCCCCACTCCGATACAACTCTGCGTAATACTGTAGGAAGTGATCATTGATGTCTTTTTGGGTGCAGAACACCTCCGTACCCTGCCCCCTCAGTTCTACTATCGGGGTCCCCCTGCGGGCCGGATTGGCCAGCCAGGCCAGCAATGCCCCCACCTTATCACGTTCCACATGCGCCCTATCCATGTAGGCTTTATAGTCAAAACAACGCAATTTCTCGGTCTGGACTGCTAACGCCTCCCGAGCCTCAAGTAGCCCCGCCTGTTCGTCCGGGCGCTCCGGCCTCTCTCTTTCCCTATCGCACACCCGCCGTTCCGCCGACTGGACGTCCTGCAGCAGCACTCTGCGCACTCCCACTACCTCACCAATACAGCGCCCCCGAACCACAGCCTTAAAGGCGTCCCATTCTTCCACCAGGGATGATGCCGTACTGGCGTTACCCACGTTACTTTCATGTTCATTGCGTAGCAAACAGAGAACACAAGGCGGCCCTTCATACATCAAGACACGGCCCACGTCCCATTCATGTTACTTGTGTAGGACACAGAGAACACAAGGTGCAACATAAGACATCCACACATGGCCCACGTTACTTTCATGATCATTGCGTGGCAAACAGAGAACACAAGACGAACCATCAAACATTCAGACATGGTGTACGTCCCATTCATATTCATTGCGTAGCACACAGAGAACACAAGGACCCATCAAACATCCAGTTTCTCTGTTTCTCAGTTTCTCAGTTTCTCTGTTTCTCTGTTCTCTGTTTGCTACCAATGAACAAGAAAGTATTGTGGGCCATGTGTGAATGTGTGATGGCGCGCCGTGTGTTTTATGTGTGCTACGCAATGAACATGAATGGGACGTGGGCCGTGTATGGATGTTTGATGGTTCGCCTTGTGTTCTCTGTTTGGTACGCAATGAACATGAAAGTAACGTCATGTCATGCTGGATCTGTCGGCGGCCTTTGACACCGTCCCCCATGAGGTGCTCCTCTCCAGACTTTATGACATCGGTCTGAGGGGGACGGTGTTCAATTGGTTTACATCTTTTCTTGAGGGCCGCCGACAAACGGTCTGGGTCTCTCCGAGCTCCGCCGAGATGCCGCCATTGGGAGTCGGTGTTCCACAGGGTTCTGTGTTGAGCCCGACTCTGTTTAACATCTTTATGACACCTCTGGCGGCACTGGTGGAGTCCTCTGGGGCCCAGATCGTATCCTACGTGGATGACACCCAACTGCTTTTTACGTGTGGGAAAGACCAGGATTTTGATGGAGAGAACATCCGGAGTTGCCTGGAGAGGGTCTTTAGCTGGCTCCAGCGTAACAGCCTTAAAGCTAACTCCAATAAATCGGAGGTGCTGTTCTTCGGCTGTTCTCTGGACCCCGATTGGCAGGCCTGGTGGCCATTAGGTATGTGTCCCCCCGCCCAGGTATCGCTTGTGGCCAAAAATCTGGGAGTGAAGGTTGATAATAATCTATCGCTGAGATCACATATTTCTGGCCTGGTGGGCACTTGCTTTGGCATACTCAAGATGCTCCGGAAGTTCCTGCCTTTGCTTACAGAAGACCATAGAAAGATCACTGTGCAAGCCTTAATTGGCTCTAGACTGGACTATGCGAACGTCCTCTTTGTAGGTCTTCCGGAGTATCTTGTTCAGCGGCTGCAGGTTGTGCAGAACTCCGCGGCCCGTGCTATTTTTGGTCTCCATAGGCGAGTGAGAGCTTCGGGTCTGGTGCGATCGCTTCATTGGTTGCCCATCCAGAAGCGGATTATGTTTAAAGCACTGACCTTGGCGTATAAAGCGCTATTTGGCGCCGGAGCAAAGTACCTACAACGGAGACTGGCCTTCTACCGCCCAGCTAGATCTCTGCGGTCGGAATCCTTGTTCCTGGCCGTGGTCCCTCGAGTGAGGAAGGCTCGCACTGGGGGTCGCTCTTTTAGTTTGAGGGCCCCTCAGCTGTGGAACTCCTTGCCTTTGGACCTACGGTCCTCTTCTACTCTCCTTCGGTTTAGGAAAAGCCTTAAGACGTGGCTTTTTAACCTCTAGGACGTTTCTTTTCCTTTGTTCGTTGTCTGTTTTATGATGTTATGTCTTATTGAGCTGCCCCGATAAAGCGCCGGGACACTCCTCTGGAGTAGCCGTGCGCTATAGAAATAAAGTTTTAACATAACATAACATAACATAACATGTGTGCATGTCTTGGCTTGCTTTGTGTTCTATGTGTGCCACACAATGAACATGAAAGTAATGTGGGCCATATGTAGATGTCTGATGGCGCGCCTTGTGTTCTCTGTCTGCTACGCAATGAACGTGAGAGTGGAATGGGCCATATCGAGATGTTTGGTGGCACGCCATGTGTTCTCTGCGTGCTACGCAATGAACATGAAAGTAACGTGGGCCATGTCTAGATGTATGTTGGCATGCCTTGTGTTCTCTGTGTGCTACATAATGAACATGAATGTAAAGTGGGCCATGTGTGGATGTCTGATGGCGCGCCTTGTGTTCTATGTCTACTATACATTGAACATGAGAGTGAAATTGGCCAATTCTGGATGTTTGATGGCGCGCCTTGTGTTCTCTGTGTGCTACACAATGAACATGAAAGTGATGTGGACCATGTGTGGATGTCTGATGGCGTGCCTTGTGTTCTATGTGTACTATACATTGAACATGAGAGTGAAATGGGCCATATCTGGATGTTTGATGGCATGCCTTGTGTTCGCTCTGAGCTACACAATGAACATGAAAGTAACGTGGGCCATGTCTGGATGTCTGATGGCGCGTCTTGTGTTCTCTGTGTGCTACGCAATGAACATGAAAGTGACGTGGGCCGTGTCTTGATGTTTGATGGCGCGCCTTGTGTTCTCTGTGTGCTACGCAATGAACGTGAGACTGGAATGGGCCATGTCTAGATGTTTGGTGGCACACCATGTGTCCTCTGTGTGCTACGCAATCAACATGAAAGAAACATCTGCCATGTGTGGCTGTTTGATGGTGCGCCATGTGAACTCTGTGTGATACGCAATGAATATGAATGGGACGTAGGCCATGTTTGGATGTTTGATGGTTCACCTGTGTTCTCTGTTTGCTACGCAATGAACACGAAAGTAACGTGGGACATGTGTGCATGTCTGATGGCATGCCTTGTGTTCTATGTGTGCTACACAATGAACATGAGAGTGGAATGGGCCATGTCTCGATGTTTGATGGCATGACTTTTGTTCTCTGTGTGCCACACAATGAACATGAAAGTAACGTGGGCCATATGTGGATGTATGATGGTGCACCTTGTGTTCTCTGTGTGCTACGCAATAAACGTGAAAGTAACGTGGCCCATGTGTGGATGTCTGATGGCGCACTATGTGCTCTCTGTGTGCTATGCAATGAACATGAAAATTATGTGAGCCGTGTCTGCACGTTTGATAGCGCGCCTTGTGTTCTCTGTGTGCTACGCAATGAACATGAAAGTGACGTGGGCCGTGTCTTGATGTTTGATGGCGCGCCTTGTGTTCTCTGTGTGCTACGCAATGAACGTGAGACTGGAATGGGCCATGTCTAGATGTTTGGTGGCACACCATGTGTCCTCTGTGTGCTACTGTTAGACCTGGCATCATTGGCATGAGTCTCTCCTCCATTTTTTTCTGTTGGCCTGCTCTGTTTACGATGTTTTGCTGGAATATTGCTTTGGGCACTGTGCCACTGCTGATCAGTGCCACAGTGCAAGTGCTCCCTAAGTTAAATTGATACATTTATTGGTGTTACCATGATTGGCTTGGTTGACTTACTGTTCAGACCCTAGTCTAGTGCACTGCGTGTGCCAAGGGCATGTAAGTTAACTGCTGCTGGTGGACTTGCAGCACTGGTTGTGCCACCCACAGAAGCAGCTTGTAAAATATGTCCCAGGCCTGCCATCGCAGAGCCTGTGTGCAGTCCCTGACTGCCATGTCGACTTGGCAAGGAAACCTACTTGCCAGTCTCTAAAACCTTCCCTTGGCCACATTTCAGACACCTCTATGGTAGGCCCTAGGGCTGGGTGCATTGTTGGTAAAAGGTAGGTCATGCCCTGATGTGTGTGGCATGACCTAATAGTGAATTACAGCCATCTCCATTTTTCACTATTGAAGGGCTACCTGCCTTCCATAGGCCAGAATGGGCAGACTGATTATTAACTCCATTATAATCTTATCTGACTCAGGGAGCATGGTAGCGGTTCGAGTTTAGTATCCCTGAACTCAGAATTTAATAACACATCCGTTAGGATGGATGGTTTTTAAATTCTGTGTTTGAAAATAGCCCTTTTAGAAAGTGGCTATTTTCTTGTCCAACTATCCACCGGTCTCTGCTGGTTTGGTGTGTGTGTCAGGGGCTGGGTTGCTCCAGAGGTCTGAATGAGTCAGTGTGGGGTGAATGAGGCATTTACCTTTAGAGTGGGGGAAGAGCAGTCCCTGGTAAACTGCCCAGCCTGACACAATGCTGGCTCCACCTCCTGCGGGGCGACTGATGGCCCTGCCCCTGCCAGTGACAATACTGGCTCCGCCTCCTGCTGGGCGGCTGATGACCCTGCCCTGCTCAGTGAATAGGCCAGGTGCCTCGGCCTGGCAACACCCACAACAAACCTGGGATGGGGGGAATTTCCCTGCTTGGACAAAGGGAACAAAGCCGAAAAGGGGTATAAAAGAAGGACCCCTGAACCAAAGAACTCAGATCACTTCTGACAAGGAAACCTCTACCAAGGACAAGAAGCCTGCTGATCCAAGGACTTGCCTCCCCCTTCTGCCAGTGTGCTTTTTGCTGAGAGGAACCTGAAGCTGCTTCTTTATTTTTGCCAAGGGACAAGGAGAGAGGAACTTAGTGTGTACTCTCAAGCTTGCTAGAAAATCTCCAAGGGCTGGAAGGGTGCCAGCCTCCTGTTGAAGTCACAGGGCTAAAGGACTTCACCCTCTGCTGAATTGCTTGTTGCTGGAACGTGGTGTTTCCAGTGCACAAGAGAAATCTGCAATCTCGACGTCGACGGACGCCGCCGAATACAGCTCGACATCGTGAGTACGGCTCCAGTGTTCCGAGCCTTCGACGCCGGCCGCCGGGCCCGATCGACGCCAGTAGCGATGCCAGTGAGTAGTGAGTTCGGCTCCAGCTCCAAGTGACCCCGTCTCGACGCCGCTGCTGATCGCATCGACGCTGCGCCCTTATCGACGCCGTGAGCGCTGCTCCGGCCCGACACCTCTTGACGCCGTTGCGGATCACCCCGACTCCGAGGCTCGATCGACGCCGACCTCTCGACGCCGTGGATCATCGTTTTTCTTCATTCTAAAGGTACTGTGTTTGTGGGGTCTGTTGCAACTCCAGGCTCGACGTAGCGCTCCTCGCAGTCGACGCCGAACCTTGGGAATATCGAAACTTGACGTCGTGTGACTCCTGTTGGGGTCACATTGTTGCCAAGAACTGTGTTTTAAGAAGAATACTGACTTTTGTTGCTAAAGAACTATTTCCTAAAAAGAAACTTTAACTTAACTATTATTTTTCCTTCCAAAGAGTATTTATTAAGATTGTGGTATATTTTTATCGTTATTTGGTCTTGTGCTAAGCCTTATATAAAAATACTTATTTTTTATAATAACTCCTGTGTTGTGTCCGTTTGTAGTGTATTCACTTTATTACTGTATGTAGTCATAAATGCTTAACACACTGCCTCTGAGATAAGCCTGTCTGCTCTGCCAAGCTACCAAGGGGGTGAGCAGGGGTTATCTGAGTGTGTAATCCCCTTGCCCTGACTAGAGGAGGTGGGTCCCTATTTGTCAGAAGTGTATACCTCTGCCAACTAGAGACCGCCGGTTCTAACATTGGTGGTCAGCGGTGAGGATTTGAACTTTGCATTTATGACTCATGTGCAGTGATTAGTGTACGCTACATAGTGAAAGCAGACCATAGCGCAGCCACAATCTGTTTGGTAGGATCTTCTATTTTTGTTCTCCGCTTTCCTGGATCTTATTTTTTTTAAAACACTGCCAGTTTTGACCATGGATGATGCCGGAGCTGCTACCCCTGCTAAATACCTACATGAAAAAGGAGCTAGAGCAATTTTGCAAGCAGTTTAAAGTTCCTACCACAGGTCTCAGAGTGAAAGGGGACTTCCTTAAAGCGCTGAAGGCCTGGTTAGAGGCCAGAAATCCCTCTGATCCGGTGGTGGTACCGGAAGAGGAAGAGGAAGTGGAAGAGACCATGAATGGGCCAGTGGCATCTCCCGGCAGCAGTGTTTCCTCCAAGGGCCTTTCTCCTTAAGAGTTGGAAGACAAGGAGAAGGAGAGGGGTACAAATTAGAGATGGCAAAACTTAAATTAGGAAGGCAGTTGGAGTTAGAGAATGCAAGAAGCAGGAGAGAAGCTGAAATGGAGAGCAAAAGAATAGAATTTGAAAGAGAGAAATTAGAGTTTGAACGTGAGAAGATGTTGAGGGAGATGGAGCTTAAAACTATTAATTTAAGAGTTGAATCCCTCTCGTGGCAGCACTCCATCTGTGGCTGCAGAAAGTAGGTTTTATTTTCCCAAAGATGTGATAAAAGATTACAGTAGAAATGAGGATATTGGTCGATGGTTCAAAGCATATGAGTTAGCATTATTGGCCCACTGGGTCCCTGAGAAAGATTGGTGTAAGAAGTTGGCCTGGTATATGCTGTTCACTAGTTAAAGTGACCACCTTGTACCATGCCAAGCAACCCTTATGGTGTGGTTGTAAGTCAACCTTTTCGGACTAGCTGCCTAGTGGTAGCGTAGGCTAAGCAGTCTTTGAGGCTAAACTCGTTAAAGCGTGTTAAGCAAGCTGTTTTACCATATGTAACCCCCCTTTATACCAATGAAAGGACACCACACAGATATATATTCAAAATATATATGTATTTATTACTCAAAGTATCCCCTAGACTCTTTATGAGCACAGGAGCACAAATCGTTAAACAAGAAAGTATTACAATATACAGAAGTTGCACTTTATATGGATAGGCCCTGGTGGCCGATCAAACCATATACTAAAATAGTGGTATAAGTACCACGAACAGGAAAGGGAAAAGGCCTAGGGCCTCTAGAATCGCTGGGCCTACAAGGAGCTAACTTCAGTTAGTGACCAGGAGGTCCACGGGTCGCGTGTGCAGTGAGGAAAGTTACACGCGGGCTCCCATAGGTTTTCAATGGGTGCGTAAAAGTTTAAAAGTTACTGCTAGAAGGGTCTTCTGGATGGACTACGAACTTAAGACTTAAAATACAGACACTAGAGATGTTTCTCTACACTTGGGCACCGGAGTGCCAGCTTTACCTCACCCACAGGAAGCGGGTGCATAGGTCTCGAAGTGCGTCGGGTTTCGTCTATCTGTTCAATGGAGCCTGGTGACAAAGATGCTGCAGGCGGCCGGTCTAGAAGAGATGCGGTGGATCCAAGAGTGGATCGTAGTTGTAGAAGACCTGAAAGCAGAGGGGACAGTGTTCACAGTCACTAGCCAGTGACCGGCGTGGCACCAGGGAGGTACCAGGCGATGTCGGGTGCAAACAGGTGAGGAGGTGTAGCTTGTCTCCGCAGCCACGTGGGCCCTGAAGGTCGACGACGTCCAGGAGTCGGTTCTCGAGCTGTCCCACGCAGGCTCTCGCTGTCGGCGGTGTCGGCGACTCAAAGGAAGCAAACAAGCCTTGGCAAAGGCAGGAGTCGTGGAAAGTGAAGAAAGCTGATTGCTCTGACCAGCAAGGTCAGAGGGGCTGATCCTTTGGAGGGCAGCAGGGGCCAGTCTGGAGCAACCAGACCAGCGTCGTAGTTTTCAAGGTTCGTCGCCAAAATGCCCACTAGCCAACGGGCCAGGGACCGGGCAGGCGCGTCGAGATGTAAAGTGCAGAGGGGCCCCACGCAGATCGTGGAGATGCTGGAGGGCTCACCTTGGGTGCAGATGCTGCTCGGATGTTGGGCTTCTCAGGACCCAAAGCAGAACGTGGAGGGAGCCTCTGTTGTCGCGCTTGCAGCTTGTCATCGGTCTTTCAAGATGGCTGGCTCCACGTGTCTCGGTGCCTCCACGGGTTCCTTCTTTGCAGGGACTATGGATCGGGCTGTGAGAGGTCTGGAGGTCCAGGTCTTGTCGGGCTCTGGGCTCAGGCTCCGGCAGGAGGCGGCGGCAAAGCAGACGTCGAGTAGCTGGTTGGTGCTTGCGTTAGCAAGATGGTCACTCCCTGACCATAGGGGAGATTTCCTTCTGTCCTATGTGCAGCAGAGCGTCGAAGTTCCCGTCTTCTTCATTATAGTAAGTTGATTCCAGGATGTCTGAAGTCTTAGGACACAGCTCCTACCTTTAAGCGGATTCTAGGGGCCGGACTACCTGCTAGGTCCCTCCCTAAGGGTGGGACCAGGAAGGGGGGTGGTTACACCCCCAATCCTTTGTCCAGCTCGCCCCAGGTCCGGGGCTGGTGTGCCCCAGGACCGGTTTGAACTGGCATATGCACCGAGGCTCCTTGTGAGCCTCAGGCATCTCTGATTCCATTCAAGCCCTACCTGACCAATACACAAAATCCTGTCTGGGGTGGTGCTCGCACCTCCCCTGGCAGGAAACCCTTTGTCCACGTCTCCCAAGCTGGAAGGACTCCCAGCAGCAGGAGGGCAGACTTGTGTCTGTGGTGGCAGCGTCCATTTTGTGGAGCTGAGGCTATGTCTGATTTTACCCGGGTTTCAGGTACTGTACATGTCGTGTCCCTCTAGAAGGGTGGAATGCTAACCCCGTCGCCAGAATTAGTGAGGGGTTAGTATTCCAATTGGTATGACACCTTACTCGACATGTTTTGATAAAGCCAAACCAAAGATAGCATTTAACCGCGAGGTTCATAATGCACTTAAGAGTATATGGTATGACGATATCTGGAAACTGTAGAAGGAAGTTGTTCCGACCACTGCAGACAGGCTCAGCTCATGCCAGAGCACCATCTCACATGGAACCAAGCACTCTGCCTTCAGGATTGTCAAGGCCTGCCATAGGAGTGACTTATAGGTTACCATGTGTCCCATTTAAGGTTAGGTATAGGTATACTACACCTAAGTAAGAGGTGGTTACACCAACTTACCCCAGCTGAGTGATCAGCCAGTTGTGTCAAATTGTTAGGCCAGGCCAGGATGGCATAATACATGCTTCAGCCCCTGGTAGGCCTTAGATACACCAATGCCCTGGGTACCTAGTGTACACTGGTACAGGGGGCTCACAGGGTGATCTAGTTCCAATTGGTTATGCACCTATAGCGCATAGTGTCAATTTAGTAGAGAGAACAGAAGGCTGGGGGTCTGATTAGCAGGCCCACAGCCTCAATATGTCAAAAACCAGTGAAGCAAAAAGCAAAAATTTGGGGTGACCATAGGATAGCAGACCTTACTCTCCTACAATTGGGGAGCGGGGTTGTGGGGTCGCTTTGTCAATGAAGGGAGAGATACCTTGTTGGACATGCCTGCTGAGGATAGGATGTCGTATACTCATATGAAAGATGCGTTAATGTTAAGGTATGGCTTAACTCCAGAAAAGTACCGACAAGCCTTTAGAGAATGTAAGAAGTTGCCTGGTACTACTTGGGTTGAATATGTGTCCTTTTTTTGCAGAGCCATGGATGGTTGGGTAAAGGGTAGCAAAGTGGATAGTTGTGATGCTCTTTATGATTTGTTTGCATGTGAGCACTTGTCTAATAACTGTTTTCCAGAGCTACGCCAGCACCTTATTGATAGCAAGATATCTAACCCTAGAAAACTTGCTGAGGAGGCGGGCTGCTGGGTCAGTACCAGGGTCCACAAGGGTCCAGTGGGAGACTCAGCCAAGGGTGGGCAGGGTCCCCAGCAGAAGAGTGGGGGGGACAGGGGTAAACAGAGGGAGTTTCAGAAAGGGCCCCGAAGTAATCCCCAAGGGAACCAAGGGAAGGGTTCCCAGCCTCCCCCTGTAAAAAAGCCAGAGGTCCCGACAGGTAAACCTGTTCCCAGGAGCCCCATGACCTGCTACGTTTGTAAGCAGGTGGGACACCGTTATTATGATCCCCAGTGTCCCATGAGGGATTCGAATGCACCACCATGTGCACCCCCCGTCAGGTGACGAATGTAGCCCTGGGAGGGAACGAGATGGGTGCCCCTGGTGGTTGGGGTCCCGCAGAAATGTCCCTGGTCTCTTTAGGAGACGTGGAAATGGTCCCTCCAACCCCTCTGCCTAATAACACTAAGAAATATAGGCAGTGGGTGACCATTAATGGCCATAGGGTGGAAGCTCTCTGAGACACCGGAGCAAGTGTGACAGCTGTCAAGTGTCACTTGGTGTCCAGAGAGCAGGTGGTCCCTCATGCATTCTACCCCGTTGTAGCTGCTGACAACTCACAGAGTAAGTGTGAGGTAGCTCAAGTTCCTGTTGAGTGGGGGGGGAGGTTCTCAGGTACTCTTCAGGTTGCTGTGAGGCCCGCCATGCCTGTTGATTGTCTCCTGGGCAATGATTTGGAGGACTCCCCTTGGACTAAGGTGGAGCGAAAAGCGCATCTGGAAATGTTGGGTCTGCCGGAGTGGGCGTGTGCGACCACTCGGTCCATGTCAGCTAGTAAGGGTGTTGATGGGGCCCTGGAGCATGAAAGTATGGCCCAGGGCCCAACCGTGAAGAAGAGAGGCAGGGGGCGCGAAAACCGTCCCCCATCGTTCCCACGGTCCAGGAGGAAGCAGACCTTGAGGGGGATGCCCTGGAACCTACAGGGGAACAAGTTGCTGAACTGGGAGACCTGCCCGAGCTGACCCATTGGCAGCAGGATGGTGGTCCCTCCAGGGAGGAATTTCGTGCTGAACAGAAAGTGTGCCCTTCTCTTGTGGGTATGAGGCAGCAGGTCTCAGCCCAAACAACAGGTGATCAGTCAGGGTCGCATTGGATTTACTGGGAGAACGACCTCCTGTATAGCGAGCCTAAGGCTGCTGAGCCTGGGTCAGCCCGTGTGCTGGTGGTACCCCAGCGCTTCTGAGCCTTCCTACTGGGGTTGGCTCATGACGTTCCATTAGCTGGACATCTGGGGCAGGACAAGACCTGTGAAAGGCTTGACACCCATTTTTATTGGCCCCAGATGAGAAGGGATTCAGACATCCATTGTAGGACCTGCCAAACGTGCCAGGCAAGTGGGAAAAGTGGGCGGAAGCAGAAGGCTCCCCTCCAACCTTTTCCCGTCGTCAGTAATCCCTTTGAGCGAGTGGGGATTGACATTGTGGGGCCACTGGACCCCAAGACAGCCATGGGGAACAGGTTTATCCCGGTCTTGGTGGACCATGCCACCCGGTACCCGGAAGCCATCCCTCTCCGCACAGTGACGTCCCCCGTGGTGGGACGGGCACTGATGGGTGTTTTCTCCCGCATGGGGTTCCCCAGAGAGATGGTGTCAGACCGGGACACCAACTTCATTTCTAATTATATGAAGTCTCTGTGGAAGGAGTGTGGGGTAACCTACAAGTTTACCACTCCTTACCACCCTCAAGGTAATGGGCTGGTTGAAAGATTAAACCGGACCCTAAAAGGCATGATTATGGGTCTTGAAGAACCAATGAGGCGTAAATGGGACGTCCTCTTACCATGCCTGCTGTTTGCTTACCGTGAGGTGCCGCAAAAGTCTCGAGGATTCAGCCCCTTTGAGCTTTTGTATGAACACCCGGTAAGAGGGCCTTTGAGTCTGGTCAAAGAAGGCTGGGAGCAATCTCCCAGGAAACCTCCCCAGGATGTATACAGTAACATGCTGGCCTTTAGGAACCAGACTCGGCGCTTCAGAGATCTTGCTCTGGCAAATCTGAAGGCCAGCCAGGAAGAGAAGCGGTGGTACGACCAGAATGCCACTCTGGTTGAGCTTCAATCTGGTCAGAAAGTTTGGGTCATGGTCCCTGTAGAATCTTGTGCGCTCAAGGACAGGTGGACTGGACCATTTGAGGTTGTGGAGAAAAAGAGCGATGTCACCTACTTGGTGGACTTGAAGTCTCCCAGAAACCCCTTGAGGGTCCTGCATGTCAACCGGTTAAAGCCCCACTTAGAAAGGTCCGAAGTGGGCATGCTCCTAGCCACAGATGCTGGAATGGAGGAGGAGAGTGAGCCTCTTCCTGACCTTCTGTGTGCAAAAGAGCAAGATGGGTCAGTGGATGGTGTTGTCCTCTCTGACACACTGACCCCTGAGCAGCAGCAAGATTGTCACCATCTGTTGGGACAATTCCCTGATCTGTTCTCCTTAATCCCTGGTGTCACTCAGTGGTGCGTCCACGATGTGGACACCGGGGACAGCACTCCTGTGAGGCACAAGGCCTACAGGGTGACTGACAAGGTCAGAGCATACATCAAGGAGGAGGTCTTCAAGATGTTTGCCTTAGGGGTGGTTGAGTCCTCTAGCAGTCCTTGGGCCAGCCCAGTGGTCTTGGTCCCAAAGGCTGCAGCACCAGGTGCCTCACCAGAACTTCGGTTCTGTGTGGATTACCGAGGACTCAATTCGGTCACCAAGACTGACGTGCAACCCATCCCCAGAACTGATGAGCTCATAGATCGGTTGGGGGCTGCCCGGTACCTTAGTACGTTTGATCTAACGTCTGGGTACTGGCAGATCGCCTTGACTGATGGGGCAAAAGAGAGGTCTGCATTCTCCACACCAGATGGGCACTACCAGTTCCGGGTTATGCCCTTTGGGATGAAGAATGCCCCTGCCACATTCCAGAGGTTGATCAACCTGGACGACATAGCAGTGTTCAGCGCCAGCTGGGAGGAACACTTGCGCCACCTCCAGGAAGTGTTGTTGGCCCTGCGCAGAGCAGGCCTCACAATCAAGGCCAGTAAGTGCCAGATTGGGCAGGGTTCAGTGGTGTACTTGGGGCACCAAGTAGGGAGCGGCAAGGTGGCCCCCCTGCAACCCAAGATAGATACCATCCTGGCTTGGGAACCGCCCAAAACCCAGACTCAGGTGAGATGCTTCTTGGGTCTCACGGGTTACTACAGGAGGTTTGTCAAGGGGTATGGCAACATTGTGCACCCCTTGACCTCGCTGACTTCCAGGAAGCAGCCAAGACTTGTGATCTGGACTGACGCCTGTCAGAAGGCCTTTGACACCCTGAAAACTGCAATGTGTACAGCACCGGTCCTCCAGGCGCCCAACTTTTCCAAGGAGTTCATTGTCCAGATGGACGCTTCAGAGCATGGTGTGGGGGCTGTTCTAGCACAGATGAATGAGGATGGCCGAGACTTACCTGCAGCCTTCATCAGCCGGAGGTTACTTCCCAGGGAACAGAGGTGGAATGCAATAGAGCGTGAGGCATTTGCTGTGGTCTGGGCGCTGAAGAAGCTAAGACCCTACCTGTTTGGGACTCACTTCTGGGTTCAGACAGACCACAGGCCCCTCAGATGGTTAATGCAGATGAGGGGTGAAAACCCGAAGCTGTTGAGGTGGTCCATTTCCCTACAGGGGATGGACTTTACGGTGGAACAACGCCCTGGTACAGATCACGCCAACGCTGATGGTCTGTCCAGATTTTTCCGCCTTAGTGATGAGGACTCCCTAGGTAAAGGGTAGTTCTCCCCACATTTCAGGTGGAGGGGACACGTGTTAGACCTGGCATCATTGGCATGAGTCTCTCCTCCATTTTTTTCTGTTGGCCTCCTCTGTTTACGATGTTTTGCTGGAATATTGCTTTGGGCACTGTGCCGCTGCTGATCAGTGCCACAGTGCAAGTGCTCCCTATGTTAAATTGATACATTGATTGGTGTTACCATGATTGGCTTGGTTGACTTACTGTTCAGACCCTAGTCTAGTGCACTGCGTGTGCCAAGGGCATGTAAGTTAACTGCTGCTGGTGGGCTTGCAGCACTGGTTGTGCCACCCACAGAAGCAGCTTGTAAAATGTGTCCCAGGCCTGCCATCGCAGAGCCTGTTTGCAGTCCCTGACTGCCATGTCGACTTGGCAAGGAAACCTACTTGCCAGTCTGTAAAACCTTCCCTTGGCCACATTTCAGACACCTCTATGGTAGGCCCTAGGGTTGGGTGCATTGTTGGTAAAAGGTAGGTCATGCCCTGATGTGTGTGGCATGACCTAATAGTGAATTACAGCCATCTCCGTTTTTCACTATTGAAGGGCTACCTGCCTTCCATAGGCCAGAATGGGCAGACTGATTATTAACTCCATTATAATCTTATCTGACTCAGGGAGCATGGTAGCGGTTCGAGTTTAGTATCCCTGAACTCAGAATTTAATAACACATCCGTTAGGATGGATGGTTTTTAAATTCTGTGTTTGAGAATAGCCCTTTTAGAAAGTGGCTATTTTCTTGTCCAACTATCCGCCGGTCTCTGCTGGTTTGGTGTGTGTGTCAGGGGCTGGGTTGCTCCAGAGGTCTGAATGAGTCAGTGTGGGGTGAATGAGGCATTTACCTTTAGAGTGGGGGAAGAGTAGTCCCTGGTAAACTGGCCAGCCTGACACAATGCTGGCTCCACCTCCTGCCGGGCGACTGATGGCCCTGCCCTGCCAGTGACAATACTGGCTCCGCCTCCTGCTGGGCGGCTGATGACCCTGCCCTGCTCAGTGAATAGGCCAGGTGCCTCGGCCTGGCAACACCCACAACAAACCTGGGATGGGGGGAATTTCCCTGCTTGGACAAAGGGAACAAAGCCGAAAAGGGGTATAAAAGAAGGACCCCTGAACCAAAGAACTCAGATCACTTCTGACAAGGAAACCTCTACCAAGGACAAGAAGCCGTCTGATCCAAGGACTTGCCTCCCCCTTCTGCCAGTGTGCTGTTTGCTGGGGAGAACCTGAAGCTGCTTCTTTATTTTTGCCAAGGGACAAGGAGAGAGGAACTTAGTGTGTACTCTCAAGCTTGCAACAAAATCTCCAAGGGCTGGAAGAGTGCCAGCCTCCTGTTGAAGTCACAGGGCTAAAGGATTTCACCCCCTGCTGAATTGCTTGTTGCTGGAACGTGGTGTTTCCAGTGCACAGGAGAAATCTGCAATCTCGACGTCGACGGACGCCGCCGAATCCAGCTCGCCATCGTGAGTACGGCTCCAGTGTTCCGAGTCTTCGACGCTGGCCGCCGGGCCCGATCGACGCCAGTAGCGACGCCAGTGAGTAGTGAGTTCGGCTCCAGCTCCAAGTGACCCCGTCTCGACGCCGGTGCTGATCGCATCGACGCTGCGCCCTTCTCAACGCCGTGAGCGCTGGTCCGGCCCGACACCTCTCGACGCCGCTGCGGATCGCTCCGAGGCTCGATCGACGCCGACCTCTCGATGCCGGGGATCATCGTTTTTCTTCATTCTAAAGGTACTGTGTTTGTGGGGTCTGTTGCAACTCCAGGCTCCACGCAGCGCTCCTCGCGGTCGACGCCGAATCTTGGGAATATCGTAAACTCGACGTCGTGTGACTCCTGTGGGGGTCACATTGTTGCCAAGAACTGTGTTTTAAGAAGAATACTTACTTTTGTTGCTAAAGAACTATTTCCTAAAAAGAAACTTTACCTGAACTATTATTTTTCCTTCCAAAGAGTATTGTGGTATATTTTTATCGTTATTTGGTCTTGTGCTAAGCCTTATATAAAAATACTTATTTTTTATAATAACTCCTGTGTTGTGTCCGTTTGTAGTGTATTTATTACTGTATGTGGTCATAAATGCTTAACACACTACCTCTGAGATAAGCCTGTCTGCTCTGCCAAGCTACCAAGGGGGTGAGCAGGGGTTATCTGAGTGTGTAATCCCCTTGCCCTGACTAGAGGAGGTGGGTCCCTATTTGTCAGAAGTGTATACCTCTGCCAACTAGAGACCGCCGGTTCTAACAGCTACGCAATGAAGATGAAAGTAACGTGGGCCATGTCTAGATGTTTCATGGCATGCCTTGTGTTCTCTGTGTGCCACAGAATGAACATGAAAGTAACGTGGGCCATATGTGGATATCTGATGGCGCGCCTTGTTTTCTCTGTGTGCTACGCAATAAACATGAAAGTAACGTGGGCCATGTGTGGATGTCTGATGGTGCACTATGTGTTCTCTGTATGCTATGCAAGGAACATGAAAATGAGGTGGGCCGTCTCTGGACGTTTGATAGCGCGCCTTGTGTTCTCTGTCTGCTACGCAATGAACATGAGAGTGGAATGGGCCATGTCTAGATGTTTGGTGGCACGCCTTGTGTTCTCTGTGTGCTACATAATGAACATAAAAGTAAAGTGGGCCATGTGTGGATGTCTGATGGCGTGCCTTGTGTTCTCTGTGTGCTACGCAATGAACATGAAAGTAACGTGGGTCATGTTTGAATGTCTGATGGCGCGCCGTGTGTTCTCTGTGTGCTATGCAATGAACATGAAAGTGACGTGGGCCGTGTTTTGATGTTTGATGGCACGCCTTGTGTTCTCTGTGTGCTACGCAATGAACATGAGAGTGGAACGGGACGTGTCTGATGGCGCGCCTTGTGTTCTCTGTGTGCTATGCAATGAATATGAAAGTGACGTGGGCCATGTCTGGATGTCTTATGTTGCACCTTGTGTTCTCTATGTGCTACACAATTAATATGAATGGGGCGTAGGTCATGTCTGGATGTTTGATGGTTTGCCTTGTGTTCTCTGACTGCTACGCAATGAACACGAAAGTAACATGGGCCATGTGTGGATGTTTGACGGCGCGCCTTGTGTACTCTGTATGATACGCAATGAACATGAAAGGGACGCAAGCCATGTCTAGATGTTTGATGGTTCACCTGTGTTCTCTGTTTGCTACGCAATGAACATCAAAGTAACGTGGGCATTGTGTGGATGTCTGATGGCGCGCTTTCTGTTCTCTGTGGGCTACGCAATGAACATGAGTGTGGAATGGGCAATGTCTGGATGTTTGATGGCACGCCTTGTGTTCTCTGTGTGCTTCACAATGAACATGAGAGTGGAATGGGCCATGTCTGGAAGTTTGATGGCGCAACTTGTGTTCTCTGTGTGCTACGCAATGAACATGACAGTGACGTGGGCCATGTGTGGATGTTTGATGGCGCGCCTTCTGTACTCTGTGTGATACGCAATGAATATGAATGGGACGTAGGCCATGTCTGGATGTTTGATGGTTCACCTGTGTTCTCTGTTTGCTACGCAATGAACATTTAAGTAACGTGGGCCATGTGTGGATGTCTGATGGCGCGCCTTCTGTTCTCTGTGTGCTACGCAAGAAACATGAATGGGACGTGGGTCGTGTCTTGATGTTTGATGGCACGCCTTGTGTTCTCTGTGTGCTATGCAATGAATATGAGAGTGAAATGGTCCATGTCTGGATGTCTGATGGCGCGCCTTGTGATCCCTGTGTGAAACGCAATAAACATGAAAGTGACGTAGGCCGTGTCTGGATGTCTTATGTTGCGCCTTGTGTTCTCTGTGTCCTGCAAAATTTACATGAATGTGACGTGGGCCGTGTCTTAATGTATGAAGGTCCGCCTTGTGTTTTCTGTTTGCTACGCAATGAACATGAAAGTAACGTCGGACATGTCTGCATGTCTGATGGCGTGCCTTGTGTTCTCTGTTTGCTACCAATGAACATGAAAGAATCGTGGGCCATGTGTGAATGTGTGATGGCGCGCCGTGTGTTTTCTGTGTGCTACGCAATGAACATGAATGGGACGTGGGCCGTGTATGGATGTTTGATGGTTCGCCTTGTGTTCTCTGTTTGGTACGCAATGAACATGAAAGTAACATGGGACATGTGTGCATGTCTTATGGCTTGCCTTGTGTTCTATGTGTGCCACACAATGAACATGAAAGTAACGTGGGCCATGTGTGGATGTCTGATGGTGCGCTATGTGTTCTCTGTGTGCTATGCAAGGAACATGAAAATGAGGTGGGCCGTCTCTGGACGTTTGATAGCGCGCCTTTTGTACTCTGTGTGCTACGCAATGAATGTGAGAGTGGAATGGGCCATGTCTAGATGTTTGGTGGCACGCCATGTGTTCTGTGCGTGCTATGCAATGAACATGAAAGTAACGTGGGCCAAGTCTAGATGTGTGTTGGCGTGCCTTGTGTTCTCTGTGTGCTACATAATGATCATGAAAGTAAAGTGGGCCATGTGTGGATGTCTGATGGCGCGCCGTGTGTTCTCTGTGTGCTACGCAATGAACATGAAGGTAACGTGGGTCATGTGTGAATGTCTGATGGCGCACCGTGTGTTCTCTGTGTGCTTCACAATAAACATGAAAGTAACGTGGGCCATGTGTGGATGTTTGACGGTGGGCCTTGTGTACTCTGTGTGATACACAATGAATATGAAAGGGAGGCAGGCCATGTCTGGATGTTTGATGGTTCACCTGTGTTCTCTGTTTGCTACGCAATGAACATCAAAGTAACGTGGGCCTTGTGTGGATGTCTGATGGCACGCCTTCTGTTCTCTGTGTGCTACGCAATGAACATGAGTGTGGAATGGGCAATGTCTGGATGTTTGATGGCGCGCCTTGTGTTCTCTGTGTGCTTCACAATGAACATGAGAGTGGAATGGGCCATGCCTGGATGTTTGATGGCGTGCCTTGTGTTCTCTGTGTGCTTCACAATTAATATGAGAGTGGAATGGGCCTTGTCTGGATGTTTGATGGCGCGCCTTATGTTCTCTGTGTGCTACGCAATGAACATGAAAGTGACGTGGGCCATGTGTGGATGTTTGATGGCTCGCCTTCTGTACTCTGTGTGATACGCAATGAATATGAATGGGACGTAGGCCATGTCTGGATGTTTGATGGTTCACCTGTGTTCTCTATTTGCTACGCAATGAACATGAAAGTAACGTGGGCCATGTGTGGATGGTTGATGGCAGGCCTTGTGTACTCTGTGTGATACGCAATGAATATAAAAGGGACGCAGGCCATTTTTGGATGTTTTATGGTTCACCTGTGTTCTCTGTTTGCTACGCAATGAACATCAAAGTAACGTGGGCCATGTGTGGATGTCTGATGGCGCGCCTTCTGTTCTCTGTGTGCTACGCAATGAACATGAAAGTAACGTGGGCCATTTGTAAATGTTTGATGGCGCGCCTTGTGTTGTCTGTGTGCTACGCAATGAACATGAGTGTGGAATGGGCAATGTCTGGATGTCTGATGGCGGGCCTTGTGTTCTCTGTGTGCTACGCAATAAACATGAGAGTGGAATGGGGCATGTGTGGATGTTTGGCGCGCCTTGTGTTCTCTGTGTGCTATGCAATGAACATGACAGTGGAATAGGCAAAAATCCCGTGCACTCATACAATATTACACTACACAATATTAGTGTGTCTTGAGTTTGACATGGAAACACTCCAGCGTAGAAATCTTTAATTTCTTTATTAGGTCATCACATGAAAAAATAGCCAGCCGACATGTGTTTCATCAGAGAAAACGTAAATCTCAGACTCTTCAGGGCTATATCGCTGTATCCAAGATCAGTGGCATCCAACACAGACGGAAAATTATTCCAGCCCAATAAGGTATAAGCAATCAATAAATCTAGACGGCAAGTAAAATATTCAACTGACAGTCTTGTCCAAAAACAAACTGGAGCTGCAATTATATCCAACAATGTATCTAAGGATCAGTATTCCATATTAATCTTGTGGAAACACGTGTGCGTGCTTCCCGAAACTGCACTCCAACGAGAAAAAACGTCCTGGCATCTGCAAATCCAACCGGAAGGATTGCAGACGCCAGGACGTTTACAGCGACATAGCCCTGAAGAGTCAGAGATTTACGTTTTCTCTGATGAAACACGTGTCGGCTGGCTGTTTTTTCATGTGATGACCTAATAAAGAAACTAAAGATTTCTACGCTGGAGTGTTTCCATGGCAAACTCAAGACACACTAATATTGTGTAGTGTAACATTGTATGAGTGCACGGGATTTTTGTCAGCTGTTTATGTGTTGGGAGTTTTTATCACAGATTGAGGGGTTTTAGGGTCTTCCCCTCCCTGTTAGCACCATACCCAATTGTTTCCTTTCTAATTTAATCGCGTATATATAGGTTGAGCGCCATATTCTTCCTGTTTATGAAAAACCCCTTCTTTGCATGACAGTGGAATAGGCCATGTCTAGATGTTTGATGGTGCGCCTTGTGTTGTCTGTGTGCTACGCAACGAACATGAAAGTAACGTGAGCCATGTGTGGATGTTTGATGGTGCGCCTTGTGTTCTCTGTGTGCTATGCAATGAACATGAAAGTAACATTGGCCATGAGTGGATGTTTGATGGAGGGCCTTGTGTAATCTGTGTGATACGCAATGAATATGAAAGGGACGCAGGCCATGTCTGGATGTTTGATGGTCCACCTGCGTTCTCTGTTTGCTACGCAATAAACGTCAAAGTAACGTGGGCCATGTGTGGATGTCTGATGGTGCGCCTTGTGTTCTCTGTGTGCTACGCAATGAACATGAAAGTAACGTGGGCCATTTGTGAATGTTTGATGGCGCGCCTTGTGTTGTCTGTGTGCTACGCAATGAACATGAATGTCGAAAGGGCAATGTCTGGATGTCCGATGGCGCGCCTTGTGTTTTCTGTGTGCTACGCAATGAACATGAATGGGACGTGGGCCGTGTATGGATGTTTGATGGTTCGCCTTGTGTTCTCTGTTTGGTACGCAATGAACATGAAAGTTAAGTGGGCCATGTGTGGATGTCTGATGGCGCGCCTTGTGTTCTCTGTGTGCTACGCAATGAACATGAAAGTAACGTGGGTCATGTGTGAATGTCTGATGGCGCGCCGTGTGTTCTCTGTGTGCTACGCAATGAACATGAAAGTGACGTGGGCTTTCTCTGGATGTTTGATGGTGCGCCTTGTGTTCTCTGTGTGCTATGCAATGAACATTAGAGTGGAATGGGCCATGTCTAGATATTTGATGGCACGCCTTGTGTTCTCTGTGTGCTACGTAACGAACATGAAAGTGACGTGGGATGTGTCTGGATGTCTTATGTTGCGCCTTGTGTACTCTGTGTGCTATGCAATGAACATGAAAGTAATGTGGGCCATGTGTGGATGTCTGATGGCGCGCTGTGTGTTCTCTGTGTGCTACACAATGAACATGAAAGTGACGTGGGCCGTGTCTGGATGTCTTATGGTGCGCCTTGTGTACTCTCTGCTACACAATGAATATGAGTGGGATGTAGGCCATGTCTGGATGTCTGATGGTTCACCTTGTGTTCTCTGTTTACTACGCAATAAACATGAAAGTAACGTGGGCAATTTTAGATGTCTGATGGCACGCCTTGTGTTCTCTGTGTGCTACGCAATAAACATGAGAGTGGAATGGGCCATGTCTAGATGTTTGATGGTGCGCCTTGTTTTCTCTGTGTGCTACGCAATGAACATGAAAGTAACGTGGGCCATGTGTGGATGTTTGATGGTGCGCCTTGTGTTCTCTGTGTGCTATGCAATGAACATGAAAGTAACATGGGCAATGTCTGAATGTTTGATGGCGTGACTTGTGTTCTCCGTGTGCTACACAATGAACATGAGAGTGTAATGGGCCATGCCTGGTGTTTGATGGCCTGTCTTGTGTTCTCTGTGTGCTTCACAATGAACATGAGAGTGGAATGGGCCATGTCTGGATGTTTGATGGCACGCCTTGTGTTCTCTGTGTGCTACCCAATGAACATGAAAGTGACATGGGCCATGTGTGGATGTTTGATGGCACGCCTTGTGTACTCTGTGTGATACGCAATGAATATGAATGGGACGTAGGCCATGTCTGGATGTTTGATGGTTCACCTGTCTTCTCTGTTTGCTACGCAATGAACATCAAAGTAACGTGGGCCTTGTGTGGATGTCTGATGGCGTGCCTTGTGTACTCTGTGTGATACGCAATGAATATGAAAGGGACGCAGGCCATGTCTGGATGTTTGATGGTTCACCTGTCTTCTCTGTTTGCTACGCAATGAACATCAAAGTAACGTGGGCCTTGTGTGGATGTCTGATGGCGTGCCTTATGTTCTCTGTGTGCTACGCAATGAACATGAAAGTAACGTGGGCCATTTGTGAATGTTTGATGGCACGACTTGTGTTGTCTGTGTGCTACGCAATAAACATGGGAGTGGAATGGGGCATGTGTGGATGTTTGGCGCGCCTTGTGTTCTCTGTGTGCTATGCAATGAACATGACAGTGGAATAGGCCATGTCTAGATGTTCGATGGCGCACCTTGTGTTGTCTGTGTGCTACGCAACGAACATGAAAGTAACGTGGGTCATGTGTGGATGTTTGATGGTGCGCCTTGTGTTCTCTGTGTGCTATGCAATGAACATGAAAGGAACATGGGCCATGTGTGGATGTTTGATGGCGGGCCTTGTGTACTCTGTGTGATACGCAATGAATATAAAAGGGACGCAGGCCATGTCTGGATGTTTGATGGTTCACCTGCGTTCTCTGCTTGCTACGCAATAAACGTCAAAGTAAGGTGGGCCATGTGTGGATGTCTGATGGTGCGCCTTGTGTTCTCTGTGTGCCACGCAATGAACATGAAAGTAACGTGGGCCCTTTGTGAATGTTTGATGGCACGCCTTGTGTTGTCTGTGTGCTAGGCAATGAACATGAATGTCGAAAGGGCAATGTCTGGATGTCCGATGGCGCGCCTTGTGTTTTCTGTGTGCTATGCAATGAACATGAAAGTGACGTAGGCCGTGTCTGGATGACTTATGTTGTGCCTTGTATTCTCTGTGTGCTACGCAATGAACATGAAAGTAACGTGGGCCATGTGTGGGTGTCTGATGGCACGCCTTGTGTTCTCTGTGTGCTACGCAATGAACCTGAAAGTAACGAGGGCCATGTGTGGATGTCTGATGGTGCGCCGTGTGTTCTCTGTGTGCTATGCAATGAACATGAAAGTGACGTGGGCTTTCTCTGGATGTTTGATAGCGTGCCTCGTGTTCTCTGTGTGCTACGCAATGAACATGAATGGGACGTGGGCCATGTCTGGGTGTTTGATGGTGCGCCTAGTGTTCTCTGTGTGCTATGCAAAGAACATGAGAGTGGAATGGGCCATGTCTAGATGTTTGATGGTGTGCCTTGTGTTCTCTGTGTGCTATGCAATGAACATGAAAGTAACATGGGCAATGTCTGGATGTTTGATGGCGCGACTTGTGTTTTCCGTGTGCTACACAATGAACATGAAAGTAAGATGGGCCATGTGTGGATGTTTGATGGCGGGCCTTGTGTACTCTGTGTGCTAGGCAATGAACATGAATGTCGAAAGGGCAATGAATATGAAAGGCACGCAGGCCATGTCTGGATGTTTGATGGCTCACCTGCGTTCTCTGTTTGCTACGCAATGAACATGAAAGTAACGTGGGCCATTTGTGAATGTTTGATGGCGCGCCTTGTGTTGTCTGTGTGCTATGCAATGAACATGAAAGTGACGTAGGCCGTGTCTGGATGACTTATGTTGTGCCTTGTATTCTCTGTGTGCTACACAATGAACATGAAAGTAACGTGGGCCATGTGTGGATGTCTGATGGCGCACTGTGTGTTCTCTGTGTGCTACACAATGAACATGAAAGTGACGTGGCCCGTGTCTGGATGTTTGATAGCACGCCTTGTGTTCTCTGTGTGCTACGCAATGAACCTGAAAGTAACGAGGGCCATGTGTGGATGTCTGATGGTGCGCCGTGTGTTCTCTGTGTGCTATGCAATGAACATGAAAGTGACGTGGGATTTCTCTGGATGTTTGATAGCGTGCCTCGTGTTCTCTGTGTGCTACGCAATGAACATGAATGGGACGTGGGCCATGTCTGGATGTCTTATGGTGCGCCTTGTGTTCTCTGTGTGCTATGCAATGAACATGAAAGTAACATGGGCAATGTCTGGATGTTTGATGGCGCGACTTGTGTTTTCCGTGTGCTTTACAATGAACATGAGAGTGGAATGGGCCATGTCTGGATGTTTGATGGCGCACCTTGTGTTCTCTGTGTGCTACGCAATGAACATGAAAGTAAGATGGGCCATTTGTGAATGTTTGATAGCACGCCTTGTGTTCTCTATGTTATACGCAATGAATATGAAAGGCACGCAGGCCATGTCTGGATGTTTGATGGCTCACCTGCGTTCTCTGTTTGCTACGCAATGAACATGAAAGTAACGTGGGCCATTTGTGAATATTTGATAGCACACCTTGTGTTCTCTGTGTGCTACGCAATGAACATGAAAGTAACGTGGGCCATGTGTGGGTGTCTTATGGCACGCCTTGTGTTCTCTGTGTGCTACGCAATGAACCTGAAAGTAACGAGGGCCATGTGTGGATGTCTGATGGTGCGCCGTGAGTTCTCTGTGTGCTACGCAATGAACATGAATGGGACATGGGCCATGTCTGGATGTTTGATGGTGCGCCTTGTGTTCTCTGTGTGCTACGCAATGAACATGAAAGTGACGTGGGCCGTGTCTGGATGTCTTATGGTGCGCCTTGTGTTCTCTGTGTGCTATGCAATGAACATGAAAGTAACATGGGCAATGTCTGGATGTTTGATGGCGCGACTTGTGTTTTCCGTGTGCTACGCAATGAACATGAAATTAAGATGGGCCATGTGTGGATGTTTGATGGCGGGCCTTGTGTACTCTGTGTTATACGCAATGAATATGAATGGCACGCAGGCCATGTCTGGATGTTTGATGGCTCACCTGCGTTCTCTGTTTGCTACGCAATAAACGTCAAAGTAACGTGGGCCATGTGTGGATGTCTGATGGTGCGCCTTGTGTTCTGTGTTTGCTACGCAATGAACATGAAAGTAACATGGGACATGTGTGGATGTCTGATGGCGCGCTTTGTGTTCTCTGTTTGCTTAGCAATGAAGATGAAAGTAATGTGGGCCATCTGTGGACGTCTGATGGCGTGCCTTGTGTTCTATGTATGCTATACAATGAACATGAGAGTGAAATGGGCCATATCTGGATGTTTGATGGCACGCCTTGTGTTCTCTGTGTGCTAAACAATTAACATGAAAGTAACTTGGGCTTTCTCTGGATGTTTGATAGCGTGTCTTGTGTTCCCTGTGTGCTACGCAACAAACGTGACATGAGTCACATCTGGATATCTGGAGGCGCCCCGTGTGTTCTCTGTGTGCTATGCAATGAACATGAATGTGACGTGGGCCATGTCTGGATGTTTGATGGCGCACCTTGTGTTCTCTGTGTGCTGCGCAATGTTATGTTATGTTAATTGCACTTATAGAGCTCGTGATTACCCTTGGGTGTCCTGGCGCTAAGTACTGGTTAACCAGAGAAGTCGAAAGAGAGCTACTGCAGGAAGAGCCATGTCTTCAGGCCCCTATGAAAAGACAAAAGATCCGGGGCAGACTTGAGAGAGAGGGGAAGCTCATTCCAAGCTCGAGAGGCACAAAGGGTAAAGCTCCTGCCTCTCCAGTTTGCTTTTTTTGCCTTGGGGACTTGCACTAGTTTAGCACTGGCAGAGCGTAACGCTCTACCCGGTGCATACCAGTGGAACTTTTGTTTAAGAGATTCAGGACTGATGCCATTAGTAGCCTTGAAAACAATACACAGTGCCTTAACCCCTTCCATGCTCATGACGGAACGGTTCCGTCATGAGCATCGGTTGAGCTGTGCTCATGACGGAACCGTTCCGTCATGGCCCCGCCCGCGCTCGAACCCTTCAGCACCGCGGGGGAATCCGCGCAGCACTGAAGGGGTTAAAGCGAACTCTTTGTTTTTGCGGGAGCCAATGCAATTTCCTAAGCTCTTCTTTCACGGAAGCAAATTTGGGTATTCCACAGAGCAGTCTGGCTGCAGCGTTTTGGACTTATTGAAGACTGCACATATGTTGTTTTTGTATGTTCAAATACAGGCTATTACAATAGTCCAATCGCGAGGTCACCAAGCTTACTTGATCACCCATAGTGAGTGTATTATCCACTGATACCCCGAGGTTTTTGGCCTTCCTAGTGGGTACAGGGCATGATCCCATGTCTTCCAGCCACCAATCCGGTGTCCATACCAGTGGATTATTCCCAAACTTCACAACCTCAGTCTTGTTGGAATTGAGCTTTAGGCAATTGGAGGACATCCAACGAGATATAGCACTCATGCATTCGTGGAAACGATCCCCAATTTCTTTCTCATCTGACAACACTATTTGTGTGTCGTCAGCATATGAGGTGAGCTGGAAGCCAAATGATCTGATAACTCCTGCCAGTGGTGCCACGTATATATTAAAAAGAGTTGGGCTAGAAGAATAACCATCCAGATCCACCGTTTGAGATCTGTCAGCTAGGAAAGATTGTAAGAGTTTTCAAGCTGGGCCTTTGACCCCAATCTCAGGCAACCGGTCCGTCAGTAATTTGTGATGGACCGTGTCAAAGGTCGCAGATAGGTCTAATAAAATTAGTACTGCACTCACTCCCCCATCAACGTCCTCTCTGACTTCCTGAGTGGATTTCAACAGAGCCAGCTCAGTGCTGTGATCTGCCCTGAACCCATATTGCGATGGGTCCAGAGAGTTATTACGATGAAGAAAAGCACTGAGTTGGATGTTCATCTCCTTTTCCAGGATTTTAGCAGGAAGGGGGAGCCGCGAGATGGGCCTGTAGTTGTTGGGGTCCTCTGGATCCAGATTCTGCTTCTTCAAGAGTGGGAGAACAGACGCTTGCTTCCAAATAGAAGGAAATATACCAGAGGAACAAACATTGTTGAGCAAAGGAATCAGGGCCATTCCGATTACTTCAGGGACTTGTTTTATGATCCACGCAGCGCAGGGATCACTGGGGGCTCCTGAGCGAATCGAGGTGAGAACCTTAATGGTCTCTGATACCTCCAGAGGTAAAAATTGGTCAAATTCCACTGAAGGGCCACTGCTGCGAGCTTGATTCATATTAAAATTCAGCTGTGCTATGTTATTAGCTTCAGTGAAAGAGGAGAATATGATTTCTACTTTGTGTTTAAAAAAGTCAGCAATTTTGTCACAAAATGATACATTTCTATGGGCCCTTGGGGCGGATGGAATAGATAGTTTTTTAATAATACTAAAAAATTCCTTTGAATTGGATTTGGCCAAAGCTATCTGAGTAGAAAAAACTTTCTTTTAGCTTCCAGTAGCAATTGTTTATAAATGGTGATGCAGTGTTACATTCCTTCTTATCTGCTTCAGTGTAATTTTTTCGCCACATTCTTTCTAACAGTTTGCAGTCCAGTGTTTTAGCTCTGAGTTCTTCAGAATACCAGGGAGAAGATGGAATAGCTCGTTTAGGAATCCACTGTTTCCTGGGAACTAATTGATTACAGGATGCGGAAAGCCATTGATTGCAGGCTGCTACAACATTATTCACTGCCAGGGGAGGGGGTCGCATCGAGCTACTAAGGGAATTGCTAAACGTATTGATGTCCAATTTTCCCCAGGCTCTGGTCACAATTTCCTGGGCTGGTTTAATATTGTCTGAATGACTTCCATAGGCATTCAGTTCAAACTGAATGGCACAGTGGTCTGACCATGAGATGGGAAGGACTGAAGTCCAAACAAGATCATGATTGTTTGAATAAATACCGTCAAGGGTATGTCCTTTTTCGTGCGTATGGGCCTTCACCAATTGTTGAAGGACTCCGGCTCCCATAATTTGCTCCAACCGGTTAGTGTCAGTATCCAAATGGTTATCTATATAAAAATGTAAATCACCCATAACTGTGTATGATTCTAAACATAATCCATCTTCAAGCAGGGTACCTACTGTCTCTAAGAATCCATTTTTAGGGCCCGGTGGGCGATATAGTAATAAGCCTTTAAATGTTCTGTGGTTTACCGAGTGAATGTTAAAGGCTAATGCTTCGCATGCTGTGTTGGTGAACGGGAGAAAGTTGGGCCCCAAGGAGTCATGATAGATGACAGTGAGCCCCCCCCCTTTTTTATGTAACCTATCCAGGGTATAACAATGAAACCCAGGGGGGGTTGCCTTCACAAGGTCTGGGACCAGAAGCACTATCTGTCCATGATTCCGTAATGAAGGCCAGCTTTACCTTTAAATCTTCTAGAAATAAGGCACATTCCGTGCTATGTTTGATTAAAGATCTTGCATTAAATAAAATACATTTTAAAGGGCCTCCACAAATTACATCCATCTTTTAGCCTATCCCTGCGCTCGGACCATGAGCTGGTAGATTGAGAGTGCAGGGTAGTTGTTGCCGGCACCTAAGGCAGGAGAGACTCTCCATGCCTTTATCAATATCAATTAGTAAATTCGCGGGACAACAAAGATTACCTTGGGCTGGATTTAGTCCATGTAGCTCTTCCTTAGTAAACTTTATAACTTTTGGGGCAGAATGGCCAGAGAGACTGGCCCTGGACCCGGCCGGCGCGCGGACGGGCACAGACGGGCTTGCCTTTGGCGCGCCAGCGGCGCGCCCGCTCCGTGTCCGTGTCAGCATGCGGGCTAAATAGCCCCACTTTTGAACACTAGACCGCTAACCTGCCCGCAAATGGTTAGACGGTTTGAGCCCATCCTCCTGCTGTCACAGTGCTGAAACGTGGTATCAATTAAAAACACAATATGAGCAGTTTAAAACAAGAAAAGTATAAAAATGTGCCTGAAATCTTAAAAGAGGTCTCACCAGGCGAGCACTCAAACACGGCTTCGCCAGAAGACCAGCGCTGTGGGTCCGCGTCAGCATGTGGGCTAAATAGCCCTGCTTTCGAACACTAGACCGCTAACCTGCCCGCAAATGGTTAGACGGTTTGAGCCCATCCTCCTGCTGTCACAGTGCTAAAACGTGGTGTGAATTAAAAACACAATATGAGCAGTTTAAAACAAGAAAAGTCTAAAAATGTGCCTGAAATATTAAAAGAGGTCTCACCAGACGAGCACTCAAACACGGCTTCACCAGGAGACCAGGGCAATGAACATGAATGTGACGTGGGCCGTGTCTGGATGTCTGATGGTGCGCCTTGTGTTCTCTGTGTGCTATACAAGGAATATGAATGGGACGTAGGCCATGTCTGGATGTTTGATGGTGCGCCTTGTGTTCTCTGTGTGCTATGCAATGAACATGAGAGTGGAATGGGCCATATCTAGATGTTTGATGGCGCACCTTGTGTTCTCTGTTTGCTACGCAATGAACATGAAAGTAACGTGGGCCATGTGTGGTTGTCTGATGGGGCACCTTGTGTTCTCTGTTCTCTATGTGCTATGCAATGAACATGAAAGTAACGTGGGGCATGTGTGGATGTTTGATGGGGCGCCTTGTGTACTCTGTGATATGCAATGAATATGAATGGGACGTCGTGTTCAGTTTCTAGCTGCTGCGCAAAGGTGCCTTGCAGGCTCTTTTTGCTGATTGATTTGGACATCACCTTACCTACAGCGCGTTGTTGGGCTACCTGCTTGACCGGCGCCATCTCCCTGCCATTGCCGCCATTGCTGCCATTGCCACCGCACCGGCAGAACCGAGGACTACACTGCCCAGAGCACCTTGCGGCAGGAAGCCGCTCACGCCTCTTCCGCGCCCGAAGGCGCCTTAAGACGGAGGAGAGCCCCCGCGTCGCGGGACGCGTGCGGGCGACGCCGGGCTAAGCCTGGGCAAAGGGCGGGCCGTCTGTGGCCGTCCGGGGCAGGAGGAGGCAGGGCTGGGCTCACTCTCTGAGGCTTGCTCATTGGCACGAAACACGTAAGCCCCTTTGTGTGACTGTTGTGTCCTGCAAAGCATTAAACATCTTCGTGACCGTTTAACCTGCATGAACTGGGTATAGACATTCAAGCCTCCTAGTGCTGCTTAGAGTTATATTAATCTCCTATTATTATGTCGTCCCGTACTCCCAAAAGTAGATTGTCATTGCTGGGAGGGTCAGTGCGAGGAACACTGGATAACTTTATCACAAGGGCCGCCTCAGTCCTCGAGAAGGAGATTGCCCTGGTGGAGCGGCGCCTATCGGCTGAACATTTACAAAACAAACGCTCCTCGATTGGATCAATTCAGATGGCCATTTGACCGGCGCCAGCACCACCCGTGCCCTGCTTAATGAATAACCCTCAGAGTGCTGCCAGAATTTCTTCACCTATGCGAGACTCTAATCTCCTGTCAATATCCCACACCCATTCAACTCCGCTTGTTCTTAACTCACCTTCTGATTTTTCCTCTGACCCTTTAATATTAGACTCACAGTCTCCTAGGGCCGTTGCTGTAACTCCCCAGCTAAAGAAGGGCAGGGGAACTATCATCGCAGGCCCTCCACCAAAAAAAAAGAAAGAGGGGAGGGAAGAAACTTAACAAAATGAATACACTTAGTAACAACAAGTGTAAACCAGCGAAAAATACTGAGACCCTTGTTCCTCCAGTTGTTACAAAATCACAAGGCCCCGAAACCCAATTGGACCTTCATCACTTTGATCCATTAATAAATGAATTAATGGGCCCTTGGAGTTACTCGTAAGATCACTTCTTCTCCCACTCTTTGAAAGAATGAAGGGAATGTCTAAACAACTTGGGTCATTGGAGAAGCTGATCTCAAATAACACAGACCAACTAAAAGAGCTATTGTCTAATAGACTGACACCTTTAAAAAGCCCCATTCATTCTAAATCATCTTTACCGACAGAAGATAGACAGTCTAAACTAGTGGCCAATAAAACCTTACCACCTTTATTAAGTTTAAAAAATTCATTACCTAATCGGAAGGATAACACTGAGCTAGAATGTGGTCAGACAATTTTCAGCTCCCAAATTAACGGGCCCGACTCCCAAATACGCAATGTATGTGCTGCCACCGCGCCGGGAAAGACCGACGGCGCAAACTGGCATCACATAGATTTGCCCCCGGAGGCGGTCCCTTACGTTGTCGTCTTGGCAGGAGTCCCAACACTACAAACAGGGAAAAAAGAGGGCTATCACGACCTAAAAAATAAGGTTATATACTGGCTGGGACAGAACAGACCCCTACTTCCTAACATAGATGGCGTAATTTTAAATGTTTGCAGACTTGGTTGGGTTGGTTCACGGCCGAAGGAAATTCAAGGGGACGTGATTATTAATAATTTTAGAGATCGCAGGGCTACAAGGCATATAATCAATTGGTTTCAAGCCCAAGACCAGAGCATCATTAGAACCTACGACCTGACCTACTTTTATCCCCAGACACTACTTAGGAACATAACACAGCCCAGAACCTACCCACGGCCCCAACTAGGGGGCTTTAATTTTAACATTCCTATTTCCAATCACTTCTCTTCTCTTAGAGGACTAGAGGACGTTGACTGATTCCTTATTGGAGAATATACTCGGGTCCCTTTTGATTCTGGATCCAAGGTACGAGCGAACAGTGATCTTTTTTCTCCTCGTTTAAATCCCACTGCAGTTCGCAATAAGAAGCCACCACATCTGGCACTAAGCCCTGTCACTCAATCGACGGATAAAGCGCTGGTATCCTCGATACCTTTATTAAACCCTACCACCGTTTATCATCGAGAGATTACCAAATCAAAAATAGTGGCTGTATTTTGGAATGTAGCTGGACAACGCTCCAAATTAGGGAACGATGTCTGGATTAATTTTACCTCAAATTTTAGTATTTTGTGTCTACAGGAGACTTGGCTGACAACAGCGATTCATCTCGATGGCTATAGAACGTACTTTTCACCCGCCCAACCCTCCATGTTTGGTAGGGCCAAGGGTGGCTTAACTACCTATATACTACCTATATATCAAATTTGATTAAGATGGACGAGATGAGGGTCCTAAAACTCGACCCCAATTTCCAGCTCCTTAGCTTTAGTATAAATGCGAAGGACTCCTTTCTGCTGGTTAATTACTATAACAATCTTCCCGAATCAGAAGCAGTGGAAGTAGTTAATACCATCTGTTCCTTAATATCATCTATTATTAGGAAATCAGCCAGGGAGGTAACTATTATATGGGGTGGCAATTTCAACCAGACCCCCTGTTGTGTTTCTAATCAATTTTTATGTGGCTTAAATGATGAGACAGATAATCCTATTCCTCATTTCAGCCACTCGACTCTAGGTAGCTCCCTAAATGAAATTACGTTCAAGTTAGACCTGGGAATTGCCAATAATTTGGCCAATCCGAATATGGTGCTGGCCCCTACCTTCCATGGGAGAGGTTGCAACTTCACCATCGATTTTATTCTGATCTCAAATGGAGCCATAAAAAGGGACACTGCTTTTCACATACACCAGATTGTATTGAGCGACCACTGCCCTCTTGGCATCACCATCTATCTCTCCAACAGGCCCAACCCTAATATCCCCAGTTTGTTGGACCAAAATAACTTAGTATTAGCCAGACTTAATGGCTATTCTCTCAACTGGGACCTAGTCGATCCCATTGAAACTGTTAATACCGTGGTAACCGACGCATACTCGTCCATCCTGAAATGTTTGGACTTGACTACTACAGATGCCGATGTTACCATCAATTTTGGCACTGTGATTCAGGCCATAAATAAAGCCCTAATGGTAAAAAAGAATAATAATGTAAGGAATAGACAGGGCTGGTTCAATCACATGTGCACAGCAGCGTATTCGAAGTTAAAATCTGCTTTACGCAAGACTGTTAGGGTCCCCACTGAGATATCCGAACTGAGGAAGGCATATAACTCCGCTATAAAAGAAAGAAAATCGGAGTTAAAAAAACAACTTTGGGACCAACTGCACGAGAGCTATTTTTGTAAAAATAGTGCCGCATTCTGGAAAGTGGTTAAATCACCTTTCTTGAGCGATAACGGTGGCTTTCCCAAAATACAGGTCGCCATAGACGAAAAGGACTGGGTAGAGCATTTCTCTAAATTTTTTATGATTGACCCATTATCAACAAATGTTAGTGACAATGAGTTTTACCATCAACAGTCTTCGCCTTTTCCTATTGACCTGACCATTTCACTTGATCAGGTCACTCAGGCTTTAAGTGCAAGCAAAAAAGGGAAGGCCCCGGGCCCCGATGGGGTCCCAATAGACTTTTTTAAAACCCATACTGACCTTTGGATTCCTCTTTTGACCAGGGTCCTTAATACACCCTGCATCATCGGTATTCCGGAATCCTGGAAAAAATCTATACTGGTCCCGATCTTTAAGAAAGGGGACAGAAGCTCAGTCTCCTGCTACCGCCCTATTTCCCTATTGGACACCACGGGGAAAATGATGGGCCGCATAATTCTTGGTCGTATGCAGGAGTGGGCGGAGGAAAATAACATCTTATCCGATCTACAATATGGGTTCCGTGAGGGTTTGGGGACCATAGACCAAGCCTTAAACTTATCACTTCTGATTGACAAATATGTAAACAATAAGGCTGGAGCACTCTACATGGTCTACGTAGACCTGTCAGCCGCGTTCGATTGTGTTAGCCATTCTAAACTCTGGTCCATCCTATTAGACCTAGGGATGGATCGGAGTGTAGTTACCTTAGTGAGGGAACTTTACGCTGACGCGACTGCCAGGGTGAGGTTTGGCACCAGTGGAGAACTCACTGCGTCGTTTGGAGTGGAGAGGGGCGTCAGACAAGGTTGTGTCCTGGCCCCCTTCCTCTTCACCCTTTACACTAATGGTCTGGAGAGGGAGATGTTGAGGGGAGCCCAGGACCTTCCTATGGCAGCCAATCGTCTCATACCGGCTCTTCTGTACGCAGATGACGCGGTGATGGCCCGCACCCCAAACGAACTTCAGAGGGCCTTAAGCAGCTATGCACTCTTCATGGCCAATCTGGATCTTAAAGTCAATATTGGGAAAACATTCGTCATGAAGGCGGGGGTTGGTAAAAAAAACAAAACCAGGGCTATTTACTTGAATAACGAAAAACTGGTGACCACTGATAAATACCCTTATTTAGGTGTCATGATTGACCAAAAACTTAGCTGGAAACCGGCAGTTGAAGTGAGGAAACTCCAATTCACGAGAACCACTTCCGCTCTTGTAAATTTCTCTAGGAAACTAGGGAAAAAAGCACCCGTGGAAATGGTTAAAATTTACAAAGCCAAATGTATTTCAGTGGCTTTGTATGGAGCGGGTGTATGGGGCCACGTAGCCGTGGGTCCCATTCAGGCAGTAGAGAACTGTTTTCTGAAATACCTTCTCTCACTACCAACCACTGCTGCAAATTATTCCTCCCACCTGGAACTGGGTCTTCTGTATGTGACAGATCTGGCGAGAATCCAGCCACTGTTATTGTGGCACCGAATTTGGTCGTCAGAAAAAACAGTCTTTACTCAAAAAATTATTCAAGACTGTAAAGCCCTTGAAAACGCACACAGATCTAGGTGGCTAGTCTATGTCAAACGTTTTTTAAGTGACCTAGGGCTAGTAAAATATTACCATGACCCTACCTTGATTCAGGAGATACCGAGGAAGGTCTTTTACAAACTCTGTTTTAACCACCTCGAAGACTTACGACTTAACTCAGAGGTCATGAAGCAAACAGCTAGACATAGTTTGACTGTCCAGATGGTATTCGGGATTCAGCCTTACCTAACCTATAGTATTACCTCCTACGAACTGTTTCTTCTAGTTAGGTTTAGGCTGAATCTTTTCCACCATTTAGTTGTTTTTCCGTTGAGAAATAATTGGCCCAAAACACTACCTCCCTGCCCTTGCGACGGGATTTCTACCCAGTCTACAATCCATACAACTCTTTTTTGTAAATATTGTATGGACCAACGGAAAAAACTACTTATCCCTCTACTAAAACGTTTGGGCTTTCGTACTTGTCGTCCAGCTCTCCTCTTTTTACAGTCACTGGAGGGGGCGGGGCTAGTCTATATTGTTTCCAACTTTTTACAGTACATTATGCGACATAGACCGAACTTAGGCTGATTATAATGGGATTTTAAACGAATAGGTTGGGTTGATGATGGGATCTGACCGTTTTTTTTAGCCCATATTTATTACATATTTGATTTTATTGTTAAATTGACTGTTGAAATTAAATTGATGCTCTTTGCCCAGACACTTTACATGCACTGTCACTTTAAAGTCCTGAATGGAATTACTGTGATTATTTTTGTCTGTGTTGAATTTTAAAATGATGGAATTACTATGTGACGTTTTACCATGTATTTCTATCTGTATCTTTTATGACCTTTCTTTGGAAGGCTGAATAAAGAAAGTTTTGATTTGATTTGATTTGAATGGGACGTGTGCCATGTGTGGATGTTTGATGGCACGCCTTGTGTTCTCTGTGTGCTATGCAATGAACATGAAAGTGACGTGGGCCACCTGTGGATGTTTGAATGTTCGCCTTGTGTTCTCTGTTTGCTACGCAATGAACATGAAAGTAACATGGGACATGTGTGGATGTCTGATGGCGTGCCTTGTGTTCTCTGTTTGCTACGCAATGAACAAGAAAGTAACGTGGGCCATGTGTGAATGTGTGATGGCGCGCCGTGTGTTTTCTGTGTGCTACGCAATGAACATGAATGGGACGTGGGCAGTGTCTGGATGTTTGATGGTTCGACTTTTGTTCTCTGTTTGCTACGCAATGAACATGAAAGTAACGTGGGACATGTGTGAATGTCTGATGGCGTGCCTTGTGTTCTCTGTGTGCTACGCAATAAACGTGAAAGTAACATGGGCCATATGTGGATGTCTGATGGCGCGCCTTGTGTTCTCTGTGTGCTACGCAATAAACGTGAAAGTAACGTGGGCCATGTGTGGATGTCTGATGGCGCACTATGTGTTCTCTGTGTGCTATGCAATGAACATGAAAATGACGTGAGCCGTGTCTGGACGTTTGATAGCGTGCCTTTTCTTCTCTGTGTGCTACTCAATGAACATGAGACTGGAATGGGCCATGTCTAGATGTTTGGTGGCACGCCATGTTTTCTCTGTCTGCTACGCAATGAACATGAAAGTAACGTGAGCCATGTCTAGATGTTTGATGGCGCGCCTTGTGCTCTGTATGTGATACACAATGAACTGAGAGTGAAATAGGCCATGTCTGGATGTTTGATGGCACGCCTTGTGTTCTTTGTGTGCTACACAATGAACATGAAAGAGACGTGGGCTGTGTCTTGATGTTTTATGTTGCGCCTTGTGTTCTCTGTGTGCTATGCAATGAACATGAAAGGGACGTAGGTCATGTCTGGATGTTTGATGGTTCGCCTTGTGTTCTCTGTTTGCTACGTAATGAAGATGACAGTAATGTGGGCCATCTGTGGACATCTGATGGCGTGCCTTGTGTTCTATGTATGCTATACAATGAACATGAAAGTGAAATGGGCCATATCTGGATGTTTGATAGCGCGTCTTGTGTTCCCTGTGTGCTACGCAACGAACGTGACATGAGTCACATCGGGATATCTGGAGGCGTGCCATGTGTTCTCTGTGTGCTATGCAATGAACATGAATGGGACGTCGACTATGTCTGGATGTTTGATGGTGCGCCTTGTATTCTCTGTGTGCTACGCAATGAACATGAAAGTGACGTGGGCCGTTTCTGGATGTCTTATGGTGCGCCTTGTGTTCTCTGTGTGCTATACAAGGAATATGAATGGGACGTGGGCCGTGTCTGGATGTTTGATGGTTCACCTGTGTTCTCTGTTTGCTACGCAATGAACATGAAAGTAACGTGGGCCATGTGTGGTTGTCTGATGGCGCACCTTGTGTTCTCTGTTCTCTATGTGCTATGCAATGAACATGAAAGTAACGTGGGCCATGTGTGGATGTTTGATGGTGCGCCTTGTGTTCTCTGTGTGCTTCACAATGAACATGAAAGTAACATGGGCCATATGTGGATGTTTGATGGGGCGCGTTGTGTACTCTGTGATATGCAATGAATATGAATGGGATGTGGGCCATGTCTGGATGTTTGGTAGCGTGCCTTGTCTTCTCTGTGTGCTACGCAATGAACATGAGACTGGAATGGGCCATGTCTAGATGTTTGGTGGCACGCCATGTGTTCTCTGTGTGCTACGCAATGAACATGAAAGTAACGTGAGCCATGTCTAGATGTTTGATGGCGTGCCTTGTGTTCTCTGTGTGCTACTCAATGAACATGAAAGTAAAGTGGGCCATGTGTGGATGTCTGATGGCGCGCATTGTGCACTCTGTGTGATACAGAGTGAACTGAGAGTGAAATAGGCCATGTCTGTATGTTTGATGGCACGCCTTGTGTTCTCTGTGTGCTACGCAATGAACATGAAAGTAACGTGGGCCATGTGTGGATGTCTGATGGCGCGCCTTGTGTTCTCTGTGTGCTACGCAATGAACATGAAAGTAACGTGGGCCATGTGTGGATGTTTGATAGCACGCCTTGTGTTCCCTGTGTGCTACGCAACGAACGTGACATGAGTCACATCTGGATATCTGAAGGTGTGCCATGTGTTCTCTGTGTGCTATGCAATGAACATGAATGGGACGTGGGCCGTGTCTGGATGTTTGATGGTGCGCCTTGTGTTCTCTGTGTGCTATACAATGAACATGAATGGGACGTGGGCCGTGTCTGGATGTTTGATGGTGCGCCTTGTGTTCTCTGTGTGCTATGCAATGAACATGAGAGTGGAATGGGCCATATCTAGATGTTTGATGGTGCAACTTGTGTTCTCTGTGTTCTACGCAATGAACATGAAAGTGACGTGGGCCATGTGTGGATGTTTGAATGTTCGCCTTGTGTTCTCTGTTTGCTACGCAATGAACATGAAAGTAACGTGGGACATGTGTGGATGTTTGATGGCATGCCTTGTGTTCTCTGTGTGATGCACAATGAACATGAAAGTGACGTGGGCCATGTGTGGATGTTTGAATGTTCCCCTTGTGTTCTCTGTTTGCTACGCAATGAACATGAAAGTAACTTGGGCCATTTGTGAATGTGTGATGGCGCGCTGTGTGTTTTCTGTGTGCTACGCATTGAACATGAATGGGACGTGGGCAGTGTCTGGATGTTTGATGGTTCGACTTGTGTTCTCTGTTTGCTATGCAATGAACATGAAAGTAACATGGGACATGTGTGAATGTCTGATGGTGTGCCTTGTGTTTTCTGTGTGCTACACAATGAACATGAGAGTGGAGTGGGCCATGTCTGGATGTTTGATGGCTCGCCTTTTGTACTCTGTGTGCCACACAATGAACATGAAAATAACATGGGCCATATATGGATGTCTGATGGCGCGCCATGTGTTCTCTGTGTGCTACGCATTAAACATGAAAGTAACGTGGGCCATGTGTGGATGTCTGATGGCGCACTTTGGGCCCGATTCACAGAACTAACTTAAGAAAAAATCCTAAACTTACTACCATTTTCGTATTCACAGAAGGCACTTACTCATTTTGGTATTCACAGAAGACACTTACTCACTTCGGTATTCACAGAAGTTAGGAGTCCTAACTTTAGGACTCCTAAATGCCTTCTGTGAATACCGAAAGTCTTAAAATTAGGATTTTTCTCAGTTTAGGAGTCCTAAAGTTAGGACTCCTAACTTTACTACTACTAAACTGAGAAAAATCCTAATTTTAAGGCTTTTTGTATTCACAGAAGGCATTTAGGAGTCCCAAAGTTAGGAGTCCTAACTTTACTACTACTAAATAGAGAAAAATCCTAATTTTAAAACTTTCGGTATTCACAGTAGGCATTTAGGAGTCCTAAAGTTAGGAGTCCTAACTATACTACTACTAAACTGAGAAAAATCCTAATTTTAAGGCTTTCGGTATTCACAGAAGGCATTTAGGAGTCCTAAAGTTAGGACTCCTAACTTCTGTGAATACCGAAATGAGTAAGTGCCTTCTGTGAATACCAAAATGAGTAAGTGCCTTCTGTGAATACCAAAATGGTAGTAAGTTTAGGATTTTGTCTTAAGTTAGTTCTGTGAATCGGGCCCTATGTGTTCTCTGTGTGCTATGCAATGAACATGAAAATGACGTGAGCCGTGTCTGAACGTTTGATAGCGTGCCTTTTCTTCTCTGTGTGCTATGCAATGAACATGAGACTGAAATGGGCGATGTCTAGATGTTTGATGGCGCGCCTTGTGCTCTCTGTGTGATACACAATGAATTGAGAGTGAAATAGGCCATGTCTGGATGTTTGATGGCACGCCTTGTGTTCTCTGTGTACTACACAATGAACATGAAAATAACGTGGGCCATGTGTGGATGTCTGATGGCGTGCCTTGTGTTTTCTGTGTGCTACGCAATGAACATGAAAGTAACGTGGGCCATGTGTGAATGTCTGATGGCACGTAGTGTGTTCTCTGTGTGCTACACAATGAACATGAAAGTGATCTGGACTGTGTCTTGATGTTTGATGGTGCGCGTTGTGTTCTCTGTGTGCTATGCAATGAACATGAGAGTGGAATGGGACATGTCCGATGGCGCGCTTTGTGTTCTCTGTGTGCTATACAATGAACATGAATGGGACGTAGGTCATGTCTGGACTTTTGATGGTTCGCCTTTTGTTCTCTGTTTGCTACGCAATGAAGATGAAAGTAATGTGGGCCATCTGTGGATGTCTGATGGCGTGCCTTGTGTTATATGTATGCTATACAATGAACATGAGAGTGAAATGGGCCATATCTGGATGTTTTTTTTTTTTTTTTTTTTTTGACGTGAGACATTTATTATGAACAAATGAAACAGATGCGTTACACTGCGTCACGCCAACAACCCGGAGGCAGGCCGCTATATGGTAAAGTGTACAAAGATTATACATTAACAACTCTAAGGCCCTCACCCGGCCAGGGGAGCAGTCCGAGTCGAACTTAAGATACAATAAAATCTTCAGTGTGTATTGTACATCTCTAGCGTGGAAACGGTCTTACTTTTGCCCCAGTGCTGCTGACCGTAGAAAGATGGTGAAAATCAATGCATCCGCCCCCTAGGAAGCAGCAGTCAACCCACCGCTGCAGCAGATTATAGACAGGATTTGTCAGTCAGCACCATGTTTCCCCCCACAATCCCCCCCAACAAAACTAAACCATAAACCTCAAACATAGGTGCAGGTACTTAGGAACAGCATGTATTTCGCAGTCCAGGCCCCAAAGGGGATGCGCGGGCTCACCGAGGGTTTTTCTGATAGAGGGCCGGCCATGTGTAGAGCAGGTGCGGGGAAGATATCTTAGCTTTGCGCGCTTGAGCAAGGGACGGGCGGGGCTGAGGGGAGAGGGGGAGGGGCAGCAAATTATCCATAATAGGGCCAATGGGGTGGGGGGGGGGAGCAGCTCACTCTATCTGGGTTAGCGGAGTCGGTAAACATATTTCCTGCGTCTGGGCAGTGCCCGACAGCGTAAATGCGGGGCAGCGGGACCGCTATCATTAACTTACACAGCACGCCCCCCTAGCCCATATCGTCCGAGACACTAGTAGCGCGGGAGGTATCAGCGGGGTCAGAGGCCGCGCGTTCAGTAGTCCACCGTACGAACGGGCCCCATATGTCAATGGGTCTGGAAGCGGTGGGCATGGTCTCCCAGTAGTGTGTCAATTGAGTTTGGCCATAAGTCACATCCCTGATCCAGCTCTCGAGCGTGGGGAGGGCCGGTCTTCCCCAGTGTATAGCTATCTGCCGTTTGGCGTATAATAGGAGTAACGCATGCAGTTTCCTGTCACAGGGCTCCGTGCGCTTAACGTACCCCAGCAATCCCAGCAGTGGCGACGGTGAGTCACATCTCTGTACGATTTGATTTATGGCGTTGAAGACCCCTGACCAGTATGCCTGCAGCTTGGGGCAGTTCCAAGCCACATGAAGGAAGGTGGCATCGTCCCCCCCGCATTTCCAGCACGCGGCATCCTCACGGAGACCCATGCGGCGCAGTAGTGTCGGAGTGCGGTAGTATCTGTGAAGGAATTTGAAGTGGATAAGCCGCAGTCGGTAACTCGGTGATAGAGCCGTGAGTTGAGCACAGCAATACTCCCATGCGTCATCCGGCAGCTGATCCCCCAGGTCCTCAGCCCAAGCGGACTCGGCCAATGCTACCGTCACCGGGGCTTGTTCCTGCATGCAATTATATAATCTAGACACTAGCTTTTTAGGGGATGGACGTGAGAGCAAGTCCTGCAGCGCGGCTAGTGCGCAAGGTTCTTCCGGGAAGCCCTGTCCTATCTTCTTGCAAGATTCCCGAAGGGAATGATATAGTAATTTGTCAGCGAACGTGCAGGGTTGGTCATCCCCATCCGCAGGCATCTCGAAAAATGAGCCATCTGGATAAAGGTCCGCGAAAGTGAGAAGCCTACTCCCACAGATAGTGAGGACGTCACCCCTCGCCGCCAGACAAGGCAGCATCGGGTTGCCCCTAAGAGGAACCGCCGGCGCATAAAGCAGGGAGAGACCAGCCCGCTTCCGAAGCTCACGCCAGGACCAGCGGACCATTTCCACCGTGTCCACCTCACGCGACGGGCATACAACCTCTCCGTACAACGCCACTCTTAGTGGCGAGGGGGCGATTGCTGCTAGCTCCACCGCCACATGCGGCTGGAAGGGGGTTGGGTAGGCCCAGAAATGCAGGAATTGAGCTTGTGCACAGAGTGAATAGAGCTTCAAGTCCGGGGCCCCCAGTCCTCCCTGTCGGAGAGGAAGCGTGAGTAGGTCCCAGGACACTCTGGCCTGGCCGCCCGCCCACACCAGTTTCAGCAGGAGCGAGCGGACCCGGGTGTGGAAGTGCGTCGTCATAGGTAGTGGTACGTTGACGAACAAGTACAAGAACTTGGGGAGGACCACCATTTTGGCCAGTGCAATTCTAGCAACCAAGGACAGCGGCAGTTTATTCCAGACTTCGACCTTCCCTTCCAGCCAGTCCACTGCCCTACCGAAATTCAGCGACCACAACTCCTGTACATCTCGACTGATCCAGATGCCCAAATACTTGACAGCCTCCGTCTCCCACCTGAGGGGGTAGTCAGGAGCAGGTCTATCAGTGCTCTCCGTCAGGGGGAAGGCCACCGACTTCGACCAGTTAATGGATATCCCTGCCAGACCCTCAAATCTCACAAACTCACGCAGTATTGGGCTCAGGTTCTCTTTGGGGTTCTGTACGTACAAGGTGACATCATCCGCGTATAACGAGATCAGTAAGCTTCTGGCACTGAATCCGATGCCCCTGGCAGTGTGGTGCTGCCGAACTCGAGCTGCCAACGGCTCCATAGCAATCGCAAAGAGGAGCGGAGATAGCGGGCAGCCCTGCCTAGTACCTCTCGAGACATCGAAAGGTTTGGAGACAAGACCGTTAACGCTCACACGGGCTCTGGGTGACGTGTATAGGAGCTTAATAAGGGTCAGGAAGTTTTGACTGAATCCCATCCGCCTCAGCACTTCGAAAAGGTAGGGCCATTCCAAAGAGTCAAAGGCTTTGGTGGCGTCTAAAAACACCACCGCCGCTTGTACTGACGGGTGCAGATAGTGGAGGACCGAAAAGATAGTCCTGAGATTATGTGATGTTGCACGACCAGGGATGAATCCCGATTGATCAGGAAGCGCTATAATCGGCAACAACGGTTGCAATCTATCGGCAATGACTTTGGCGTAGATTTTGGCATCTACGTTTATAAGGGACAGGGGTCTGTAAGAGTCTAGCTGTTGATCGTCCTTGTCTGGTTTGAGGAGCGTGACAATGAGGGCCTCACGCATTGAGTCTGGGAGGGACTGCGACTCAAGAGCCTCGACAAACACGGCGTGTAGTCTCGGCGCTAGTTCAGCAACGTAGGTTTTATAAAAGGAGGTGGTCAGGCCATCTGGGCCAGGAGCTTTATTGGCCGGCATGCTTTTAATCACTTGGGCGATATCTTCCACTGTAACGGTGAGGTCCATGTATTGTCTGTGCTTGTTGTTGAACCATACGAGGGCTATGGAGTCGAGAAACTCCTGCAGCGACGTCGGCGCCGCGGGCTGTCTCGAGGTGTACAGAGCAGCATAGAAGTCTGCGAAGGCTCCCAACACCGCCTCCTGGCCCACCACCAGCCTGCCAGTGCTATCATAGATAGAGTGTATGTAGTTCGACTGTGTGCGACTAGCAATCAGTCTGGCAAGAGTCCTACTTGGCCTATCCCCCTCTCCGTACCTGCGCGCCTCTGCCTGCCGCCCCAGAAATCGCACCTCACGTTCCGCCTCCTCGTTAAATGCCAGCAGTTTGGTTTTCAGTGCGCCCGCTAGCTCCAGCGTAGGATCGGAGCTAAAAGCGACATCCAGGTCTTTCAGTTCCCCTTCAAGTTTAGCTAACGTGGCCCTTATGGAGCTAAGGACCCCTGCTTTTCGGGCAATGCATTGCCCCCTTATGACAGCTTTAAATGCGTCCCACACCAGGGCATCAGAAGTGGCGGATCCCTCATTCTCAGTAAAATAATTAGTGATATCCTCTCTTATCTCCTCTACAAACACAGGGTCAGTGAGCGCGTGGGGGGGAAGACGCCATTGGAACGCCCTGCGCGTAGCGTCGGGGGGACGCAAGACCAACATGCAGGGAGTATGATCTGATAATGATCGGGCCATGATATCCACCCTCGACACCCATGTCGCAACCTCAGGAGACACCAACCAGAAATCTAGTCGCGACCAAGCAGCCTTGTGAGCAGTGTAGCAGGTCCCTACCCGTGCACCCGGATGTCTAACTCGCCACATATCTGAAAGCTGACCTTCCCTCATAATGTCAGAAAGCGCTTGGCGCGCCCTAGTGTGCTGCGGTCTGCTCACACCCTTGCGATCTGCATCATCATCTAACACCACATTGAAATCTCCCCCCAATACCACCGCCCGACAATCCAGCAACACAATTTTCGCCCAAACAGTTCTAAAGAAGTCAGGGTCGTCCACATTCGGGCCATATATTGCAGCTAGGACAATGGGTCGCCCCTGCAGAGCACCATGGAGCAGGACATATCTACCCTCCGCATCCCTCTCGTGAGAATACTCCCGCCAATCCAGCCCCCTGCGAACGAGTATAGCTACGCCCCTCGCATAATTTGAGTAAATGGAAGAGTAAACATGCGCCCATCTGGAATTCTTCAATCTAGCTGAGGGGGTGACATTCAGGTGTGTTTCCTGTAGGAAGCAAATATCGACATTATGTCTAGACAACATGCCATGTAGCAAGCGGGCTTTCCGGAAGTCACCAAGGCCTCTAATGTTCCAAGTCCAGATTTTAACGTCCCCCATTAATGCAGTGGACAGTCCCAGAGCCCTGCCACCCAACCCCACCCCTGGAAAGCGCCTCGGCACCCATACCTCCCACCAGCAGACCCAGCGTTCTGAGATCTAGGAATGTGTAGTAGCACAATGCACCTAATATAAACCCAAACTTGCAACATAGCAAAACCCCCCCTCCACCCCCTTCCCTCAGCAACCCCCCAATCAGGTCGTGACATAACCCAATAACAAATACACAGTTCTTCAAAATTCCCCAACATTAGCAACAAAGGGAGGCACCCCATGAGGCGTGGCGTGCTCGGCTAACACCCCCATACCTGCGGGGTGGCTACCATCAAACTTAAATGGTCCTGGGTTCTGGCAGCGCCTCCACCCCTCAAACCCCGAGGTCCGCAACCAACCTTTGTATCAGTTAGAGCCCGGAGACGGCAGCTCCAGCCGGTGTACTATGGCGTCCCAGCTACCAATTGCAAGTATTCAGTGCAGGAGGAGCAAGTTTGTGTAAAAGTTCTGTCCGGCTGGCCACAGTTTCTCAAAAATCAAATTTGCAGCCCTTCAGGGTGAACATGATAGTGACCTCAGTCGTTGTCACTCAGGTGACCCGAAGCTTCCTCTAGTCTTGGCGATTTTCTCCTGGCCCCAGCACAGATGTGTTTGGCGAACTTGAGGGCTGACTTGGCGTCAGCGAAGAAGTGTGAGGTGTTATCGTGGAGGACCTTCAGCTTAGCCGGGTATAGAAGAGAGTAGGGCACGCCAGCTTGTAACAGAACTTTCTTCGCTGGTAGAAATTCCTTCCGGGCCGCCTGCACCAGCGGGGTGAAATCTGGGTAGAAGGATATGTGATTACCCTGATGTGTGATCTTGCCCTTCTCTCTCGCCAACCTGAGAATGATGTCCCTGTCTTGGTAGTTAAGCAGTTTAGCAAGGATCGGACGCGGTGGGGCCCCCACCGGGGGTTTCTTCCCCAGCGATCTGTGTGCCCTCTCCACCGTGAATACCGGGGACAAGTCTGGGTCGAACAGGTCATGCAGGAGGGACGACACAAACGATTCCATCTTTCCCGTGTTGGTGGTCTCTGGAACGCCCGTAATGCGGATATTGGATCTTCGGGAACGCGCCTCCAAATCGTCCGACTTGGCGCGCAGACGGTCGAGCTCGCGCTCCATCGTCATGATGTGCCGCTTAGCCTGTTGTTGAAATTCGCAACATTCCGTTTGCCTAGTTTCGAGGCTTTCCAGCTTCTTCTCGTGGGTGTCCACCTTAGTCTTCACGGATTCGAGTTGCGCCGACATGGTGTCTAGCTTCGCATCTATACTCTTCAGGCTCGTCCTCACCTCCATGATTAGGGCCCCAAAATCTATATCTGGGGCCGGCCCCTGCGACGTCGATGCGTTCGCCTCCGGTTCCATTGCCGCGTTCTTCGTGGTCTTTTTACCGTCAAATGTCAGCTTAGGCTGTTTGGCATCCGTTTTCCCCATCGCATCCGGCAGGATGTAACCACCGGCCAAGCAATGGGGCAGCACCCCTTCGTCCCACCGCCGGCACGTTCCAGGTATATGCGTGGCTGACCAGACGGCACAAGCGCTAGCCAAGCGTGCTATTTAACACGCAGCAGGTAGGGCAGGCAAAGTTGGAGATCTCCGAGTGCGCCCAGTGTGTTCAGCAAGCCGCAACGGTCAGCGAGGGGCGTCTTCGGAGCCCGAGCGCACCGTGGTATCTGCCCCCACCACCAGAAGGGCGGCGCGCCGGGGCCCGGGGTGTTCAGGGCCACGAAGTACCTCTCTAGGTGCTCAGGAGTGAGACTTGCCCAGCCGATGAGCTGTGGGAGGTCCCGACGGCGCCGTGAAGCGGCAGGATCGTCTCAGCCCCTCGTCCCTCAATGGCACCCTCTCACCTCCTCCACGGACGTCTCCGCGTAGCAGCCAGCGCAGGTCCGCGCTAACGATCTCCCCGGGCTTCACACCAGGCAGCGCCGCCCTCAGTGGCGGCAAGGTCGTCGCATCACAGCTAATCCAACCAGGCGACCCGGTCACCTCGATCTCCCCTCAGCTCTCCGAAAGGGAAGGTCAACGCCGGCCGCAATGGGGGTGGAGCCGCGGGGCTCCGACAGTAAGTGGCGCTCCGTTCGCTGGGGCCCCCGCAGCCGCGGTCTCTCGTGCCTCGCAGCTCCCGTCTGAGGGCACTTCCGGCGCCGGTCGGGACCAGCCAGCCAGCCGGCTAAGAAGCCGTCCGCTCCCTCCGCGGGTGTGAGCCGTCCCCGCGCTCCCGATTCGGATCGGAGGATCTATAGGTAGCAGGCAGTCGAACCCTAGAGGAGCGGGGCTCCGCAGTCTCCAGGACCAGGATTAATGGAGGATTAATAGAAGTAGCCGGCGGAGCTCACTCAAAGAGCGGCCATCTCGCTGCTCGGCTAGCCACGCCCCCGGCCATATCTGGATGTTTGATAGCGCGTCTTGTGTTCCCTGTGTGCTACGCAACGAACGTGACATGAGTCACATCTGGATATCTGGAGGCGCGCCATGTGTTCTCTGTGTGCTATGCAATGAACATGAATGGGACGTGGGCCATGTCTGGATGTTTGATGGCGCACCTTGTGTTCTCTGTGTGCTACGCAATGAACATGAAAGTAACTTGGGCCATGTGTGGTTGTCTGATGGCACACCTTGTGTTCTCTGTTCTCTATGTGCTATGCAATGAACATGAAAGTAACGTGGGCCATGTGTGGATGTTTGATGGTGCGCCTTGTGGTTTCTGTGTGCCTCCCAATGTTATGTTATGTTATGTTATCTGGTGTTTTATTGAGCGCTCAGCTACTCAAGCAGAGTGTCCCGGTGCTGTGTACTGCTGGGGAACCCATCCTGGCTTTCCCTGTGAGATGGTCCCTTACTGGGCATCTCCAAGGTGAAGACCAAGCATCCCCGGCGCTGATGGGGCCGTAAGTGGAGATTAAGCAAGCTATTGCCCAGAGTTGCTGAGTGGGATCCATGGTTAGAGTAGGCACCGAGGCGAGAATTATCGAGATGCTGACCTTGGCCCAAGACCCTGCCGCGTCAGGAATTGAACCCTGGTCCCTGACCGACCTCTGCTTCCGGGTCTGCCGCCTCTAAGCAGTGAGCCACACCACTCCATTACATGAGAGTGGAACGGGCCATGCCTGGATGTTTGATGGCGCGCCTTGTTTTCTCTGTGTGCTTCACAATAAACATGAAAGTAACGTGGGCCATGTGTGGATGTTTGATGGGGCGCCTTGTGTACTTTGTGATATGCAATGAATATGAATGGGACGTAGGCCATGTCTGGATGTTTGATGGCACGCCTTGTGTTCTCTGTGTGCTATGTAATGAACATGAGAGTGAAATGGGCCATATCTGGATGTTTGATAGCGTGTCTTGTGTTCCCTGTGTGCTACGCAACGAACGCGACATGAGTCACATCTGGATAGCTGCAATAAACATGAATGGGACGTGGGCCATGTCTGGATGTTTGATGGTGCGCCTTGTGTTCTCTGTGTGCTATTGAATGAACATGAAAGTGGATTGGGCCATATCTAGATGTTTGATGGTGCAACTTGTGTTCTCTGTGTGCTATGCAATGAACATGAAAGTGACGTGGGCCGTGTGTGGTTGTCTGATGGCGCACCTTGTGTTCTCTGTTCTCTATGTGCTATGCAATGAACATGAAAGTAACGTGGGCCATGTGTGGATGTTTGATGGTGCGCCTTGTGTTCTCTGTTTGCAACGCAATGAACATGAAAGTATCGTGGGCCATGTGTGGTTGTCTGATGGCGCACCTTGTGTTCTCTGTTCTCTATGTGCTATGCAATGAACATGAAAGTAACGTGGGCCATGTGTGGATGTTTGATGGTGCGCCTTGTGTTCTCTGTGTGCTACCCAATGAACATGAGAGTGGAATGGGCCATGCCTGGATGTTTGATGGCGCACCTTGTGCTCTCTGTGTGCTTCACAATAAACATGAAAGTAACGTGGGCCATGTTTGGATCGTTGATGGGGCGCCTTGTGTACTCTGTGATATGCAATGAATATGAATGGGACGTAGGCCATGTCTGGATGTTTGATGGTACGCCTTGTGTTCTCTGTGTGCTATGTAATGAACATGAAAGTAACGTGGTCCATGTGTGGATGTCTGGTGGCGCGCCTTGTGTTCTCTGTGTGCTACGCAATGAACATGAAAGTAGTGTGGTCCATGTGTGGATGCCTGATGGTGCACCTTGTGTTCTCTGTTCTCTATGTGCTATGCAATGAACATGAAAGTAACGTGGGTCATGTGTGGATGTCTGATGGTGCGCCTTGTGTTCTCTGTGTGCTACGCAATGAACATGAAAGTAACGTGGGTCATTTGTGAATGTTTGATGGCACGCCTTGTGTTGTCTGTGTGCTACGCAAAGAACATGAGTGTGGAATGGGCAATGTTTGGATGTCTGATAGTGCGCCTTGTGTTCTCTGTGTGCTACACAATGAACATGAAAGTAACGTGGGCCATGTGTGGGTACCTGATGGCACGCTGTGTGTTCTCTGTGTGCTACACAATGAACATGAAAGTAACGTGGGCCTTGTCTGGATGTTTCATAGCACGCCTTGTGTTCTCTGTGTGCTACGCAATAAACATGAGAGTGGAATGGGCCATGTCTAGATGTTTGATGGCACACCTTGTGTTCTCTGTTCTCTATGTGCTACACAATTAATATGAATGGGACGTAGGTCATGTCCGGATGTTTGATGGTTCACCTGTGTTCTCTGTTTGCTATGCAATGAATATGAAAGTAACGTGGGCCATGTGTGGATGTTTGATGGTGCGCCTTGTGTTCTCTGTGTGCTTCACAATGAACATGAAAGTAACGTGGGCCGTGTCTGGATGTTTGATGGCACGCCTTGTGTTCTCTGTGTGCTTCACAATGAACATGAAAGTAACGTGGGCCGTGTCTGGATGTTTGATGGCACGCCTTGTGTTCTCTGTGTGCTATGTAATGAACATGAAAGTAATGTGGGCCATGTGTGGATGTTTGATGGCGCGCCTTGTGTTCTCTGTGTGCTACACAATGAACATGAGAGTGGAATGGGCCATGCCTGGATGTTTGATGGTGCGCCTTGTGTTTTTGTGTGCTTCACAATTAACATGAAAGTGACATGGGCCATGTGTGGATGTTTGAAGGTTCGCTTTGTGTTCTCTGTTTGCTACGCAATGAACATGAAAGTAACGTGGGACATGTGTGGATGTCTGATGGCGTGCCTTGTGTTCTATATGTGCTACACAATGAACATGAGAGTGGAATGGGCCATGTCTGGATGTTTGATGGCTCGCCTTTTGTTCTCTGTGTGCCACACAATGAACATGAAAGTAACATGGGCCATATGTGGATGTCTGATGGCACGCCTTGTGTTCTCTGTGTGCTATGTAATGAACATGAAAATGACGTGAGCCGTGTCTGGACGTTTGATAGCGTGCCTTGTCTTCTCTGTGTGCTACGCAATGAACATGAGACTGGAATGGGCCATGTCTAGATGTTTGGTGGCACGCCATGTGTTCTCTGTGTGCTACGCAATGAACATTAAAGTAACATGAGCCATATCTAGATATTTGATGTCATGCCTTATGTTCTCTGTGTGCTACACAATGAACATGAAAGTGAAGTGGGCCATGTGTGGATGTCTGATGGCGCGCCTTGTGCACTCTGTGTGATACACAGTGAACTGAGAGTGAAATAGGCCATGTCTGTATGTTTGATGGCACGCCTTGCGTTCTCTGTGTGCTACGCAATGAACATGAAAGTAATGTGGGCCATATGTGGATATTTGATAGCGCGCCTTGTGTTCCCTGTGGGCTACGCAACAACCGTGACATGAGTCACATCTGGATATCTGGAGGCGCGCCATGTGTTCTCTGTGTGCTATACAAGGAATATGAATGGGACGTAGGCCATGTCTGGATGTTTGATGGTTCACCTGTGTTTTCTGTTTGCTACGCAATGAACAAGAAAGTAACGTGGGCTATGTGTGGTTGTCTGATGGCGCACCTTGTGTTCTCTGTTCTCTATGTGCTATGCAATGAACATGAATGTAACGTGGGCCATGTGTGGATGTCTGATGGCGCACCTTGTGTTCTCTGTGTGCTACGCAATGAACATGAAATTAACGTGGGCCATGTGTAGATATTTGATAGCGCGCCTTGTGTTCCCTGTGTGCTACGCAACGAACGTGACATGAATCACATCTGGATATCTGGAGGCGCGCCATGTGTTCTTTGTGTGCTATTCAAGGAATATGAATGGGACGTAGGCCATGTCTGGATGTTTGATGGTTCACCTGTGTTCTCTGTTTGCTATGCAATGAACATGAAAGTAACGTGGGCCATGTGTGGTTGTCTGATGGCGCACCTTGTGTTCTCTGTTCTCTATGTGCTATGCAACGAACATGAAAGTAATGTGGGCCATGTGTGAATGTGTGATGGCGCGCTGTGTGTTTTCTGTGTGCTACGCAATGAAGATGAATGGGACGTGGGCAGTATCTGGATGTTTGATGGTTCGACTTGTGTTCTCTGTTTGCTACGCAATGAACATGAAAGTAACGTGTGACATGTGTGAATGTCTGATGGCGTGCCTTGTGTTCTATGTGTGCTACACAATGAACATGAGAGTGGAATGGGCCATGTCTAGATGTTTGATGGCTCGCCTTTTGATCTCTGTGTGCCACACAATGAACATGAAAGTAACATGGGCCATATGTGGATGTCTGATGGCGTGCCTTGTGTTCTCTGTGTTCTATGCAATAAACGTGAACGTAACGTGGGCCATGTGAGGATGTTTGATGGCGCACTATGTGTTCTCTGTGTGCTATGCAATGAACATGAAAACGACGTGAGCCGTGTCTGGACGTTTGATAGCGTGCCTTGTGTTCTCTGTGTGCTACTCAACGAACATGTGACTGGAATGGGCCATGTCTAGATGTTTGGTGGCACGCCATGTGTTCTCTGTGTGCTACGCAATGAACATGAAAGTAACGTAAGCCATGTCTAGATGTTTAATGGCGTGCCTTGTGTTCTCTGTGTGATACACAATGAAGTGAGAGTGAAATAGGCCATGTTGGATGTTTGATGGCATGCCTTGTGTTCTCTGTGTGCTATGCAATGAACCTGAAAGTAACGTGGGTCATGTGTAGCTGTCTGATGGCGCGCCTTGTGTTTTCTGTGTGCTACGCAATGAACATGAAAGTAACATGGGCCATGTGTGAATGTCTGATGGCGCGTAGTGTGTTCTCTGTGTGCTACACAATTAACATGAGAGTTGAATGGGACATGTCTGATGGCGCGCTTTGTGTTCTCTGTGTGCTACGCAATGAACATGAAAGTGACGTGGGCCGTGTCTGGATGTTTTATGTTGCGCCTTGCGTTCTCTGTGTGCTATACAATGAACATGAATGGGACGTAGGTCATTTCTGGATGTTTGATGGCACGCCTTGTGTTCTCTGTGTGCTACGCAATGAACATGAAAGTAACGTGGGTCATGTGTGGCTGTCTGATGGCGCGCCTTGTGTCTTCTGTGTGCTACGCAATGAACATGAAAGTAACGTGGGCCATGTGTGAATGTCTGATGGCACGTAGTGTGTTCTCTGTGTGCTACACAATGAACATGAAAGTGACGTGGGCTGTGTCTTCATGTTTGATGGCGTGCCTTGTGTTCTCTGTGTGCTACACAATGAACATGCGAGTGGAACGGGACATGTCTGATGGCACGCTTTGTGTTCTCTGTGTGCTACGCAATGAACATGAAAGTGACGTGGGCCGTGTCTGGATGTTTTATGTTGCGCCTTGCGTTCTCTGCGTGCTATACAATGAACATGAATGGGACGTAGGTCATTTCTGGATGTTTGATGGTTCGCCTTGTGTTCTCTGTTGGCTACGCAATGAAGATGAAAGTAGTGTGGGCCATCTGTGGACGTCTGATGGCGTGCCTTGTGTTCTATGTATGCTATACAATGAACATGAGAGTGAAATGGGCCATATCTGGATGTTTGATGGCGCATCTTGTGTTCTCTGTGTGCTACTCAATGAACATTAAAGTAACATGGCCTTTCTCTGGATGTTTGATAGCACGCCTTGTGTTCCCTGTGTGCTACGCAACGAACGTGACATGAGTCACATCTGGATATCTGGAGGCGCGCCATGTGTTCTCTGTGTGCTATGCAATGAACATGAATGGGATGTAGGCCATGTCTCAATGTTTAATGTTGCGCCTTGTGTTCTCTGTGTGCTATACAATGAACATTAGAGTGACGTGGGCCATGTCTGGATGTTTGATAGCGGCCTCGTGTTCTCTGTGTAAGACACAATGAACATGAGAGTGACATGGGCCGTGTCTGGATGTTTGATGGCGCGCCTTGTGTTCTCTGTGTGCTTTGCAATGAACATGAGAGTGACGTGGGCCATGTTTGGATGTCTGATGGCGCACCTTGGGTTCTCTGTGTGCTATGCAATGACCATGAACAGGATGTGGGCCGTGTCTGGATGATTAATAGCGGCCTCTTGTTCCCTTTGTGAGACACAATGAACATGAGAGTGATGTGGGCCATGTCTGGATGTTTGATAGCGGCCTCGTGTTCTCTGCATGCTCTTCAATGAACATGAGAGCAGAATTGGCCATGTCTGAATGTTTGATTTCGCACCATTTTTTCTCTGTGTGATTCGCAATGAAAATGAATGGGACGTAGGCCATGTCTGGATGTCTCATGGAGCGACTTGTGTTTTCTGTGTGCTACGCAATGAATATGAATTGGATGTGGGCTGTGTCTGGATGTCCGAGGCCGCGCCTTGTGTTCTCTTTGTGCTATACAATGAACATGAAAGTGACTTGGGCTGTGCCTGGATCTTTGATGGCGCGCCTTGTGTTCTCTGTGTGCTACGCAATGAACATGAAAGTGACGTGGGCCGTGTCTTGAAGTACCGGGTTTTTAGAACCCAGCGGTGCAGGGGAACACACCCTAAGACTTCGGATTCTTCCTGTTTCAGACCCACAGAAACACAGAGTCTTCTAGGTGAATTCAAAGAACGTCTTTATTGGCTGCAGACCAATCACAGATATCCGAGAAGTACAACACGATGTATGTTCTCAGGAGACTGCCCTCGAACCAAAAACCAGTCTTTACTTATATACACAAAATTACGCTTTGGGGGTAAAACCGCCCCTGTTTTACAAGTGGTCATTCACATATTTTAGTTTCAAAGGAACAGCAGAGTCATAATGACAATCCCACATTTCAGTTCATTAAGCATGCAGTTATTGTACCCAGCAAGGCTCAGAACCCTCATCAGATAACAGCAGACCCCAATAAAACGGGCACGTCCTGCTCGTAAAACAAGCCATAAAGTAGGAAACAGAGTCAGGTGGGAAACAGCTTAGTCAGGGATCGTGTGCGAACAGGGGCTTTATGATGGGTCGAGCCCTGATGCTAATCACATTAGGCCGCGGGAAAGGAACCGGCCGGACAGGATTGACCTCGGGCAGCGGAGTCGGCTTGCACAGGTCAGAGAGAAGTCACAGAAGGGTTACGTGTCCTTTAAGCCTAGGCATGGCCTTAGTGCGCAGCCTATGTGAGGGCAACCACAAAATGGCTACTACTGTAAAATGGAACCCATGGATACAATATGTAGTATCGTATACACGGTGAATTCACCAGTGGAACATGATGAAAACACTCATACATACCGCGTTGCTCATTTGCGGTTCGCTGATACCAAACTTGGCATGCAGGGACCATGCCACCTACACGGTACCGATTTTTACAGTACCACAGACCCTCCTTTTGCCCTTACATAGGCAAGAACTATACTAATCTGAGTCCAAGTCTACATTCATGAAGTCATGGAGATGTTGCTGTAGCATCATCCTATTGCTTAGCTCGTCCTTCGATATAGGTTTCCTTACACATGATGTAACACAGAGGCTACACGTTACAGGTGCACACTGTATACATAAACAGAACAGGAAAAGAATGGCTAAGATCATTCCAATGACTATTAAAATCTTCCATCCCCAAGCTGATATCAGTCCCCAGAACCACCCCATCAGCGACCAATCTCCTTTATCTACGTGAATGGATTCAGAAATCTTATGCAGTTTGGAAATGGCCTGGTAGACTGTCGGAGCGTTATCCGGTATGAAAATACAACAGCTTGATTGGATGACCTTGCATACCCCACCACGGTCTGCAAGTATGACGTCTAGAACCATACGGTTCTGCAACGTCATCAGGCGATCCGCTTGAAGCTCAGCTGTCAAGTTACCAAGGGCACCAGTCGTCACATTAACAGTGGTTTCAACTACACAAGTCAGTTGTCTCAGGTTCCGACTATTGACCATTGGTCCCCAAAACGGCAGGAAACCCAGGAAAAAGTCTCCCGCTTCCTGACCGGCAGTATCTTCCTTACTAACAACTCCTCTCACAACTCTTGTCTTGTGATAATCAGAGGCGGCAGTAAATGTTGGCGGTAGCAAATTCACAACATAGCATGTGCCCGAGAAATCAGGGGGCAACCATGTATATGCTCGATCATTGCAGACAAAGTATGTACCCTTGGCAGCCAAAAACGCAGGGGAAAACTGCGATGGAAAAGTGTATGTCTCAGTACAGTTACTCTTCCCTAGTTGAGCTCTTGGATTCTGACCATTACCTTGTAGGCAGAACCGACCTATGTGGGGTACGACCCAAATCGGAGATGAACTTTTGCGCTGTTTTTCACCCAAACTGATGCTATACCCAGTCGCGTTCCAACCTACATAAGCTCGCAACTCATCCTTGGGAATAGATGTATATGCATCGATATCCCTACTCATATCTGCAACTCCTTTCATCAAGGCTTTATTATTCGAGTTAGGTCTAATGGAACGCGGTGGTCGCTGGGAGTAGGTTTCGAGCGCAAAAAGAAACATGGTCTGGAATGCCCATGATGAACCATTATAGCTGAATGGCGGTACTAGATATGGGATGCCCTTATTAATGGTGTGCGGCATCAAACCACACACCCAGCAGTTCGTTGTATTCATAACTAGTTGGTGCTGGTGCAGGAGTTGATTGAACGAATTGTTTACAAATTCAGCACGTCTAGCTTGTTCGTGTTCTGGCAGAGGGTGGAAAGAGTGTTGGGAAACAGTAGGAAGAGGTGTGGGCTGTACAGTGGGTGCAAATGACACTTGGAAAGACAATAATACGCAACCTACAGAAAACATCATTATTAATTTCCTCGGTGGGCCTCTTCATCCTGAAAAACTCCATCCTCTAATCGTGCTGCTCACGGCGGATGAGTATCTTCTGCTAAGGAGTACACCTGTCAGTTCAGGGAACGCCCTAGACCAACCAGAACCGTTGACCTAACGTCTTCGGCTTGTACCCCAAAGTCTTGGCACCGCGACCCTGCAGCTGAACCCGGATGGTGGTTCGAAAAACAAAAAGTCAAAAAGTTTCTCAGATGAGAGAGCTGCACTTTTGAAAATATCAAAGGAAAATAATTTTTATTTGTCCATAGTTCTTGATCTCGAATTATACCTATTTCTGCCAGACACTGTCTGGTCTTAAAACAAGAGTTCAGGCTCTGTGGTATCCAATCGAATTGATGGCGATATAGCTTCCTGCAGAATGTCATCACTTTCTCGCTCTGTATTTGTCCCCTTTACACGTGCATCGCTAAAAGGCACAAAACGAGGCACAGTCTCAGCCTCGGAGTCAGCGATCCCCTCCTGGACCCACCGATCATACGGTAGGGGCAAAGGGATCCTCTTACAGTGTATGCCGTGTATCCAATTCTTTTTCCCTTTCACTCGAACTGCTGATCTTGTTGATAGCAGTACTAGGTAGGGGCCGATCCAACGGGGCTCATCATTCTTTGCACGTTGAAAATTTTTAACTAGCACCCACGTTCCAGGATTAATAGGGTGTCCTGGAGCTTCAGAGGCCTGGGGTAGAGTATTGTGAACCTGTTGGTGTAAGACACGCAATTTAGCCGTCAATTCATACAGGTAATCAAGCAGTACTGGATATTCGATTTCACTGAACTTTGTCGGCCTTGGCACTCCCCAGACATTGGCCGGACGGCCAAACACTATCTCATATGGACTAAGTCCCACTCGCGAATGTACAGGCATTCTTGTTGACAGGAGTGCTAAGGGCAGAGCGTCAGGCCATTTAAGGCCGGAGCTCGCCTGAATTTTGGCCAATTTTAGCTTCAAGGTGCCATTGTAGCACTCTACTAATCCAGCTGATTGGGGGTGATTTGCAGCGTGAAACTTTTGCTTAATGCCTAGTCCCTCACACACATTCTTCATCACTCGGCCCACAAATTCACTCCCGTTATCACTCCATACCATCCTTGGCATTCCGAACCTGGGAAAAAATTCTTTAACTAGGGCTTTAGCTGTGGATAAGGCAGTATTGTCTTTTAGGGGATATGCTTCTATCCATTTTGAAAAGGCACAAACAACAACCAGTACATATTTCAAATTGTTGCATCTTTCCATGTGGATGAAGTCTAGTTGTAGAACTTCAAAAGGATATGATGGAGGCGCAAAATGACCAGGTGGAGTTGGGGTTCCCCTACCAGAATTGTATTTCAGACATACCATGCAATTTTTGACTACATTCTCTGCACATTTAGGGATTCCAGCATTCTGCCATACTGGAGCCAACAACTTACAAATCCCTTTCACACTGATATGTGCCATTCCATGCGCCATCGTAACCACTGGAAGCACATATGCATCAGGTAACAACCAACGCCGGTGTTCTGACAAATCAATCCAACAACCGTTTTCATCTAATTTACCCTTTCTCTCTTTCCACATACTTAATTCTTTTTCTGTGGCTTCAGCTTGAAGGGACTTCACACTCTGTATCGTGTCTTCACACATTCCAACATCACCAACCCATCTTGCGGGGCCTGCAACATACATTCGGGTTGTCACATCTTTTGCTGTTTCTTTCGCGATTTCGTCAGCAAATGCATTACCACGCCCAACATCATCGGTAACCTTCTTGTGTGCGCTGCATTTCACAATCGCAACTTGTAATGGCAAGGTCAGTGACTCAAGAAGATCATTCACTAACTTGTGGTAAATAAAAATACCGGACTGAATTTCATTCGGAATCTTAAAATAAAGTAAATAGCTCAAAATAACAAGAGGCAGAATCCGTGGTATAAGAGGTTTCTAAATGGGCTTTATTCCATTCAAAATGGCCGACTCGAGTCGCGGCCTTCAGGTTCCGTCACCACGAGGGTTCAGGAAGTGAAGTACAATACTTTATTGACAGACATGTATTTTTATAATAAATGCATTACAATGAAACGAATGTAGAAGGCGTAACATTTGATAAGAAAAGTGACAAAACAGGTACGTAATCGAAACTAGGCGTAATAAGGAATAAAAGAAACATGATTGGTTAGAATTATCAGACATAGGTGGATCTATAAGATAATACTTGGCATAGATGCGCGCGCGGCAGCATGACGTGTAATTGACGTGCAACTAGGGGGTGAAGGGGACTTGACATTTAACTCTACATGTGGAGACGAGAAGTCTGGGGGGTCAAGTCAACCTAATCCCAAATCATATCTAACATCCTATGTTTAGAGAACTATGTTATCCACAAGGAAGAGACTCTCGGACAGAATCTATTCTATACTGACTGTGTGCGTGTACAAGCGTCTAAGTGTCTATATGAGATGCGAGGGATAGAAAACTTTCCATGGCAACAGGGCTATGAATCATTTGCAGGAGGACGGAAAGGCTGAGTCCTTGCTTGTGAGCTAAAGGAAATGTTTACCTAAATCACTAGACAGGAATGCATCGGCTGGAGAGCAAAATAGATAATTCGAAGGTGAAATACAACTTCTTGGCAGGCAGGCGAAAACTGGCCGAGGCAGGCACCGTTAGCTGCACAGGGAGTAGGACAAAGTTCATGGATACAGATGCGAGCTCAAGCTGAAGCTGTCAGAGACAGAGAGCAGGGAAAGGCTTGAGGACAGAATCGGGCCTACTTGCCTGAACTGTAAAAATGAAGTAACTTAGCCATTTAAAGTCGGTGGCCTTTTATACTTAGGAATCGAATATCCAGCCCTTTGATGGCGGATCTGACAGAGAACATATCGACGGTAGACACACATATGTTTGCGTCTTAGAAACTGGAACTGGAGGGAACATACATGTACTTGCAATATGCATATAGAACCGTTGGGGTCCAAGATAGGGGACATAACTGATCAGGAAAATCCACATTTCCACATTCCCTCCTTGTCCCCTTCTTGCCCTTCACGAGACATCAATCTTCATCATTCCATTGATTTGCTCATGGAGCATCATTTCTTCTTCCTTCTTCTTCCGGCGTTCTGAACGAGAACTTTGATATGGAATGCATGATGTGGCACACAGACCACAAATCGCTGGTCCACATTGCAGGCATAAACAACAACTGAAGAGCATAAGAAGGCCAATACCTAGGAAGGATAAAACTCTCCATCCCCAGGCTGATACCACACTCCAAAACCACCCGGACCACGTCCAAGTGCCTGGATTCTCGTGTATCTGGCTTACAATCTTATGAAGGCGTGTTATAGCTTTATATACAGATGGCGAATTTTCTGGTATGAATATGCAGCAGCTGGATCCGATGACCCTGCAAGCTCCGCCCCTATCGGCCAGGATGACGTCAAGGACAAGACGATTCTGGAGAACAACAATTCTCATCACTGACTGTTCCTCTGTCAGATTGCCTAGGGCGGCTATAGTCTCGTTTACTACAGCTTCAAGAGTCTTGGTGAGTCTGCGTATCAGCTTACTATTTGATATTGTACCTATATAGGGAAAGATACCTTTATTGAAATCTACATACTTGTCCCATGCTGTCTCAGTATAATCGACAACTGGGAGATCTCTTCGCTCTCTATTGTGTACTAAATGAACATTTCGATAATAATCAGGGGGAGCTAGGAAAACAGGTGGCAAAAGGAATGCTATGTAACAGGTACCATCCCAATCTAGAGGCAGACGCATATATGCCGTCTGACCACATATGAAGTAAGAATGGCGAGAAGCTCTAAATGAAGATTTACCTTGATCACTATATTCTACTGTAGTAACGCATTGGCTATGGCCCATATGTATGGAACCAACTTTTCTCACACATAATTCACCCTTAACTGGAAATACTGACATAGTGGGCAGAATTAGTTCAACTTCGGATTTGACATTCAAAATCATAAGATTAGGCGTAAAATTACCTAATTTATACACTTCATTTTCTAAATCAGTTCCTGTTCTACTGGGGTGACCCTCCTTATTAGGGTGACAGACTTTGAATAAAACTAGATTCAGATTTCCCCATATCCAATGTTGTTGATAAACTGCTGTGTCTGGGTCTATGGAATTTAATAAACTAAACCATGCTCCACAGGAGCCATTGTGTGTGAATGGATGTGGAAAGAAAGGCAGAACTCCTTTGTTATTCTGATAGGGAGGAAGTCGGCCACATACCCAACAATTGGTCGCATTACTAGTCTGATGGGAATGATGTAACATACTAATGAAGGTGTTATTGCGCAGCGCAAGTCTATAGGACAACTCATGTGGCGGAAGGTCACTAAAAGAATGTTCTGCAGCAACATTATAAACATGTCTAGAGATAGGATGATATATGTGCAAAATCACACTCGTAATAATTACTAAAACACTTAATAAAAACAAAATTAATAATGTCCTCATACAGTAGCTACGCAGTGATTTACAATACGCCTGTCGTTTCAACATTTCTCGGGTATTTTCTCTACTCAGGTCCAAGGGATACATGTCGGAGACAATTCAACCGCTTCACCTTGGAGAGGACTTAAACAATCAAATTGCTCGACTGTTTGGGCCTAAGCTTTAATTTATAGCACTGAGAGTCATTCTGTTCAACAAAAGGAAGTTTTGAATCAGTCTGTGAGGGAGTGCAGGGCACAGTGTCTATATCTGAAGGTAGTCCATGAAATTTTTTTATGTGACTTGAATGAATCCACCCTTTGCGTCCCTCGATCTTCACGGCTGTTCTTGTGGTCAACAGGACCAACTTGGGTGCTTTCCACCTGGGCTCCAGTTGATTTTTCCTGTCGAAATTTCTCACAAAGACAAGATTACCCGGAACAACGTCATGGGGTTTCGCCTCAGTGTTGTCGGGAAAGGCTGCAGCTACCTGTGAACGAGAAGATTGTAGTGCAGACATCAAGGAAGCCAAGTAATCTGTCAGCATATTACAGTCAATATCAGTTATTTTGCGTGGTATAGGCGTCCCCCACATATTCGGCGGTCTACCGAAGATCACCTCATACGGGGATAGCCCTGTTCTAGAGTGTGCTACCATTCTCATGTAAAAGAGTGCAACTGGTAATGCTACTATCCAGTCGACACCTTTCTCTCTACATATTTTGGACAGTCTGATTTTCAGTGTCTGGTTATGTCTTTCTACGAGACCTGCTGCCTCGGGGTGTCGGACACAGTGGAATTTCCACTGATAACCTAACAGAAGTGAAACATGTTTCATTAATTCGGATGAGAAAGGCTGACCGTTATCTGAATATACAACACGTGGTAAACCGTACCGTGGGAAGAATTCTCGAACTAGCTGCTTGGCAGTAGTCGGGGCAGTGTAATCTGATACGGGATACGCCTCTGTCCAACGGGAGAGAGCGCAGACAACTACGAGAACATATTTGAATCCTCGACAACGTTCCATCTGAATATAATCCATCTGGAGGACTTCAAAAGGATGGTCAGGAGGCTGAAATCCACCCTGCTCTACGGGAACACTCTTTCCTGGATTGAACTGACAACATATCATACAGGTACGAACTTTTTGTTTAGCTGCTGCTCGTAAATGTTTATTGAACCAAATGTGCTGAATGCTGTCTAGCATAGCCTTCTCTCCTAAATGTGCTGGACTGTGAACTGTAGCTATAATGGCTTGAACCATGGAATCAGGGAGAAACCATACGGATTTCTCCTTCGTCATCCATCCTTGATCTGTCTGGATCCCTCCTAGTTCAGTCCACTTCTTTATTTCTTCTGCTGTGGCATGTGTCTGTATGTCAATTACGTCAAGTGCGGGATCCTTAATTGTCATACACTGTGTTGGTGTCTGAACTATTGGCTTTGTCATGTCTAATGTGCGATTCTGAGCAGTCTGTTTAGCTGTTCTGTCAGCTAAATCATTGCCTTGAGAAATGATATCAGTAACCTTCGTGTGTGCTTTACATTTCATAATCGATATAGCAGTGGGTAAATGTATTGCGTCTAACAAAGCATGAATGAGGGGTCCGTGCTGAATGTGGGCACCATGGGAGGTTAAATAACCTCTCTCTCGCCACAGCACGCCGAAGTCGTGTACAACTCCGAATGCATAACGTGAGTCAGTGTATACATTAACTTTCTTATTTGTGGCTTGAATACAGGCTTGCGTTAGGGCAATAAGTTCTGCTGCTTGGGCTGACAAAGTATCTATACAATTTGTCTCAATAACTTCAGTGTCTGTTGTGACTGCATACGCGGCCACTAAATCTCCTGTACTTGTTCTCATGCACGATCCGTCTACATACAACGTCAGGTCTGGATCTAACAATGGAACGTCTGTCAAGTCTTGTCTAGGTTTCGTCTTTATTTCAATGATTTCAACACAATCATGAGCTAGTGGGTCTGTTCCAATTACAGGTAATAGTGTAGCAGGATTCAATGTATTACATCGTCGGATCTCTATGTGTGGTTGAAACAATGTCAGTTCATAACCGGTAAGTCTTGCTATGGTCAAGTGTTGTGTTTGTGTTCGGTTCACAAGAACCTCTACTGCATGTGGTACTTGTACTGTCAATGGGTGTCCTAATACTATGGCATCGCTTTGTCTGATTGCTAAAGCTGTCGCTGCCACTGATTTCAGACATGCAGGCAAAGCCTGAGCTACGGGATCTAATGTACTGGAAAAATAAGCACATGGCTTGCGTGATCCTGCTTGATCCTGAGTGAGTACTGACAAGGCAGTACCTTCGCGTTCTGTAACAAAGAGTGTAAAATGTTTGCTATAACATGGTGTTGCTAAAACAGGTGCTTGACATAAAGCTTCCTTTAGGCTTTCAAAAGCTTGTGTATGTTCCTGAGTCCAAGGGAGAACAGTCGATGTGGCTGCCTCCTGTGTGGTTAGCTGAATGAGTGGTTTTGCTAGAAATGCGTACTGAGGGATCCACTGCCTACAATATGAAGTGAGGCCTATGAAAGCTCGCACCTCCTTTTGTGTCTGGGGTATTGACATGTTAGCAATTAACTGGATGCGGTCTGGTGTAAGCTGCCTTCCCTCCTTGGACAGCGAGTGACCAAGATAAATAACTCGCTGGACACAGAATTGCAGCTTAGAAGGAGACACCTTGTGCCCCTTGTCGGCTAGAAAATGTAAAACTGTCAGAGAAGCCTTTTCACATTCTGGCTCGCTTCTTGCGGTGATCAGCAGATCATCGACATATTGAAGCAGTGCAGTATTGACTGGCATGTGGATACTGTCAAGTTCTCGTTTCAGTGCTTGGCTGTAGATGCTGGGGCTTTCTGTGAATCCTTGGGGAGCGCGTGAGAATTTAAAACTGCGCCCATTTAAACTGAATCCGAACAAGTATTGGCTTTCCGGATCTATTGGGACGCTGAAAAAGGCATTCTTGAGATCAATTACAGTAAAGAATGTTGCTTCGGAATCAATTGCTGTCAATAATGATGATATATCAGGAACCACAGGAAATTGTGGTACAATGCACTTGTTTAGTTCACGCAAATCAATAACCAATCGGTATACTGGCGGAGCAGTAGGGTCAGTTCGTTTAAGAATCGGAATTATCGGCGAATTACATATATTGGAGTCTGTTTCTATAACTACTCCCTGGGCAATTAGCTCATCAATGATTTTCAGCAAAGCCACTACAGCATCATGCGGTAACTTGTATTGTCGCATTCGTGGTAGTACCACTCCTGCTTTCAATGTAACTCGATATGGTGTAATATTCATGCAGCCAACATCCGTAGGGCCTTGTGCCCATAGATGTACTGGTAAAGTCTGTAGTCGGGGATCCATGTCTCTAGACACATAGTGACCTTTAAAATCACGTAAAAACAACCTTACTCCTTCCGGAGAACAACATATTATGGCTCCTAGTGCTTTCAGAGTTTTAATTCCTAACAGATTTTCTGGACATGATTTAGTAAGCAATAAATCTGTAGTTCGTGTCAAAGGTCCTATCGTAAGTGGTAGAGGCTGTGATACTTCATTAACAATAGGTTTTCCTGAAAAACCAAGGGAAACATTTTGAGAGCCTGAGAGGGGTGCCCCTGGAACTTCACTACGTTTTATAGTTGTTCGACTTGCCCCTGTATCGAGTAAGAATTTTCTATCTTGACCTAATAATTCACTATGTACATAAGGTCCTTCTTGATCTACAGGAATCTCGATAAGCGGTAAGTCAACTTCCCTCTCTAGGCTTGTTCATGCGTAACGCTGATACTCAGGATATTCATACTGTGCAGTCTGATACATTTGTCGTGTTGTGGTTTGTGTGGCTGTAGCAGGCAACGGTGGTGCAGCTGGCACAAACTGTATGGGTTGCTGTGAGGCTGGCATTGCCTGTTGCTGAACTGGCATGGACTGTCCATGCTGCATAGCTCCTTGTTCATTCTGATCTTGTCTAACTAATCGTGGTCTCTCTTTTGCAATACCTGTAGCTATATTACGTTTCAGGACTGGACAATCATGTACATAATGGCCTAGTTGTTTACAGTAATTGCAGGTTCCTTTTACAGGAACTGCAGAATCACCAGAATGTGTCACACCCTTTTTGTGACCATCTGCTGGTACTGTCTGAGAAACTAGCATTTTCATTTTTGTATCCTTCATGCGTCTATGCTCGTGTTCTTGTTCATCCCTTATTCTATTGTGATGATACTGTAACATTTGTAGCATTTGCGACGGAGTGTTACTTTGCCAGGTACTCTCGAATTTCAATATTCTATTCTTCACTGGAGGCAATGCATTTTCCACTAATTTTGTCACAAATAAATGTGGATATGAGTCACTACTTGCTTTTATACCACTATTTATACCAAAACATTTTTCAAATCGAGCATAATAATCACTTGTGTCTTCATCTTGCTTTTGTTTGCAGGCTGTGATTGCACCCCAATCTTCCTTTTTTGTAGTTAATAAACGTGGCAGTACCTGTACTAGTAAACCTGGTAACAATTTAACTTTATCCCCGAGCCCTGAACCTGCAGTTCGGCCCCTTTCTTCCTCTGCTAATGCTGTCCAGTCTATCTTTTGGTCTCCTACTTCCCACTCTTTTTCTTTCAGTTTTTCATAAATGCCAGCAGGCAAAAGCACCTTTAATATCGTCATAATATCAGGAAAGGTGTACTCTCCCATCAGTAACATGTCTTTAATTTCTCGGTGGAAACCCGCTGGGTCTTTATCATGACTAGGTACTACTTTCTTCATTTCTAATAATTCCATTTTTGATATGGGTGTGTAAACAAATACACGGTGAAACTCATTGTCTTCGCCTTTTATTGGGTGCACTTCTCGTAAAGGATTTTGTCTATCCATATAGTACGGCGCTCTTTCTCTGCGGGGCAGGGAGAGAGAATCTGGACTTACAAAAAGGACATACTGTTTACGTGACACTAATATCTCTTTAATTAGCTTGTTACTAGAACCTCTCCATCTGTTCATGAGTAGTTCCGTTAATATATCAGGTAAAGGACCGGGGTCAGCATGTTGGCTCTTATATAATATGAGGAGTTGCTGAATCATATAGATTCCAGCTAAGCGTTGTTCATCTGTACTGAGATTAAAAAACGTGTGTGCTACGGTCTCATCACCGTATTTTTCAGGACTGTCAATCCAGTGAACGGCTGATCTGGCTAATTCTTGCTCATCCATGGAATCGAGGAGGTGGTAACCCCTTCGTTCTCGTAGTATCTTATCTGCGGCTTGAAACGAATGTTCAGGAGACTTCAGATTTATTACAGGCGTCGGATACGTTCTGCTATTATTTGGACATACAGAGTGTATGGGATCAGAAAAACATCTAGTATTTTCACAGGATCTTCCTCTGCCTACATAGGCTACGGTCTCTGACTGTCTTGCGGAATTCCCTGATTCGGACACTTCATCTGGCTCCAACTCGTCTGTTCCCAATCTTTCTTCATGAATACGCTCTATTTCTTTACGTATTTTTCGGCACATGGCTATTATACAATTTTGCTTATCGTGTCTCCCTTCTGATATATTCTGACTCCATCTTGTAAGAGTAAGCATTGCATTCGGGTCTACCCCCGGACGATCTTGATTTCTGATTACACAGTTTATGAGGAAACGTAACAGTTCCCCCTGTATCTCTACTTTCTGGAATTCCATAGCTCTGTTAATACATCCTGGATCTCGTCCTGTTTGAACAAAATGGTATATGTTATCTAGATGCGTAATCATCCCTGGTAACCTCGCTAAATACTCTGCGGCTCGCCTGATACGTAATGATGCCAGGACCATTTCGTCCTCTTTACCAACCACTGGGTCATATCTACAATTTACAAGGAGTTCCTTAAGCGTACGTTCACTTACGAATTTAGGTGTACGTGAATGTGCTGACTCTTGAAAAACAAGTTTATTTATTCTAGGTGGTGTGAAGGTATTGCTAGCCCCTCCCGTGGCCCCATCTGGGGCGTCGGGTGTGAATGAGTTCGTTGAACGTGACACAGCAACTATGGGTGTCGATACCCCTGTAGAGTCGACCGCGGAGACAGATGCGGAAACAGATGTGCTTGCCGAAGCTTGTGTCGGGACTTGCTGTTGCACGGGGACAGATACCTGATCCTGACGTTGAACCCCTCCGCCAGACGGTCTATGTGGTGTGGCGTTAGCATACTCGGGAGCTTCATCGTCTAGATATGAGGAAAGAAAAACATCTTCTGCGGTTCTGGGATGCCCCTTTGGATGTACCTTAATTGGAAATAATGGGGGTGGCAAGTCTTTTGGCATCTCTGTAACAGCCTTAGGTAGTCCTTCGACTAGAAGGGGATACATACCATTCATAAGAGCATTTCTTTGTCTATTTACTTGTTCTGATTTCACTCGGATACCTTCCTCAATTAATAGATTTTCTTGAACTTTATTTGAACTTTCTTTACTCCTCTCTTCTTGTCTACGTGCTTTTTCTGTACGTCTATGAGATTCTTTACGCCATAACTCAACAGCGTCTTTCTGTGACTGTCTGACCTTTCTTTTCCATAACTCTTCCTCCACTTTCATGATGCACTCTGCATCCCAGGTTCCCGCTGCGGGCCACCTTTGACTTTCCGGTAATCCCTTGGTATAATCTACCCATAGATCAAGAAACAATATGGCATCTAAGCCATGCTTATGGTACATAAAATGCCCTGGAGTGTCCCTAGGAGGAATAGGAACTGCTTCTTCAAGCACCCCTTTTCTGGTACTAATCTGTCTTAACTTCGAGAAGAGCGGCATATTGACAACTGATCTGATACTTACTCTTGAATTCACTTAATACGAAAAACACAATAAATGAACAGTGAACAATGAACAGTCATTCATACTACAATATTTTGAACACTTTAAACATTAAACATTAAACATTGTAACAATGATCGACAATGATGACAGTCTGCCTAACTAATCACCACGCTGAATTCTTGACAATAACTGAATACTTCGGAATACTTGATATACTGCTAAACAGTACATATACACTGCTAAACAGTGCAGACCGGATTTGTGTACCCAAATCCGTCTTGACCGGCACAACCTATGTGCGCGTCAACACGCCTCCCCGGCGATGGTACTCACCGAGTAGCTCCTTGAAACGGAAGGCCTTAGAGAATGGACAGGACTCGATAACTGCGGACAGCGGACCCTCTGGACATCGGGATTTCGGAAAACCTGGTGGGCCTCTGTATACCTCGGATCTTGCTCTCTCAGCTAGGCTCGGGTCGGGATACTTCGCACTTCTCACCGCCTCGTCTGGGTTGATCGCAGCCTCAGTCGCCCCCGCTTGACCGGAGGGAGCTTACAGGAAATCCTGCTGGTACGCGTTTATGGTCCGTCCAGCTGTGGCAGGAGACCGGGCCTGCAACGCACCGCCGGCGCGTGAGATGAGAAAGTGTCCCTATTCGGGCGCCATTTTGTGGTAAATAAAAATACCGGACTGAATTTCATTCGGAATCTTAAAATAAAGTAAATAGCTCAAAATAACAAGAGGCAGAATCCGTGGTATAAGAGGTTTCTAAATGGGCTTTATTCCATTCAAAATGGCCGACTCGAGTCGCGGCCTTCAGGTTCCGTCACCACGAGGGTTCAGGAAGTGAAGTACAATACTTTATTGACAGACATGTATTTTTATAATAAATGCATTACAATGAAACGAATGTAGAAGGCGTAACATTTGATAAGAAAAGTGACAAAACAGGTACGTAATCGAAACTAGGCGTAATAAGGAATAAAAGAAACATGATTGGTTAGAATTATCAGACATAGGTGGATCTATAAGATAATACTTGGCATAGATGCGCGCGCGGCAGCATGACGTGTAATTGACGTGCAACTAGGGGGTGAAGGGGACTTGACATTTAACTCTACATGTGGAGACGAGAAGTCTGGGGGGTCAAGTCAACCTAATCCCAAATCATATCTAACATCCTATGTTTAGAGAACTATGTTATCCACAAGGAAGAGACTCTCGGACAGAATCTATTCTATACTGACTGTGTGCGTGTACAAGCGTCTAAGTGTCTATATGAGATGCGAGGGATAGAAAACTTTCCATGGCAACAGGGCTATGAATCATTTGCAGGAGGACGGAAAGGCTGAGTCCTTGCTTGTGAGCTAAAGGAAATGTTTACCTAAATCACTAGACAGGAATGCATCGGCTGGAGAGCAAAATAGATAATTCGAAGGTGAAATACAACTTCTTGGCAGGCAGGCGAAAACTGGCCGAGGCAGGCACCGTTAGCTGCACAGGGAGTAGGACAAAGTTCATGGATACAGATGCGAGCTCAAGCTGAAGCTGTCAGAGACAGAGAGCAGGGAAAGGCTTGAGGACAGAATCGGGCCTACTTGCCTGAACTGTAAAAATGAAGTAACTTAGCCATTTAAAGTCGGTGGCCTTTTATACTTAGGAATCGAATATCCAGCCCTTTGATGGCGGATCTGACAGAGAACATATCGACGGTAGACACACATATGTTTGCGTCTTAGAAACTGGAACTGGAGGGAACATACATGTACTTGCAATATGCATATAGAACCGTTGGGGTCCAAGATAGGGGACATAACTGATCAGGAAAATCCACATTTCCACAAACTCACCATTCTGAATCTTAGCTCCATGCGAAGTCAGGAACCCACGTTCTTTCCACAAACGCCCAAAACTATGGGCCACACTAAAAGCGTACTGACTGTCCGTTCACTTTCATTCCTTTCGACAACACGCATGCTCTTGTGAGTGCAATTAGTTCTGCTGCTTGAGCCGAATTATGTGGTATGCGTGCAGTTTCAACAATCGTGTGCAGAGTCGTGACAGCATACGCAGCAGTCGTATCACCATTCGGAAGCTTGAAGCATGAACCATCCACCCATAAGGTACCATCACATTCAACCAGGGAAGTATCTTTAAGATCCACTCTCCCTTTTGTTTCTTCTTCTGTTCTGAACAGACAATCATGCTGTTCAACCTCATCTGAGTCTGCTGAAATTGGCAATAATGTGGCTGGATTCAACGTATTGCACCTCTTTATGTGCACATGACTCGCTAGCAGCGTCAACTCGTAACTTGACAATCGAGCATTAGTTAAATGCTGTGTCTTGGTCCTATTTAACAATGTGTCCACTGCATGAGGAACCATTACGATCAATGTGTTATTCATCACTAGTCCAGCAGACTGTCGAATAGACACAGCTGCTGCCGCTGTAGCTCTTAAACAACTTGGCAATGCCCTCGCTACAGGGTCCAAAGTCGATGAAAAATACGCGCATGGACGCGGTCTGTCTCCAAAAGGCTGTGTCAGTACTGACAATGCACAACCGTCTCTTTCATAAACATACAGGGTAAAAGGCTTACTATAGTCAGGGGTACCCAACACAGGAGCTGAACATAATGCCTCTCGTAATTCCACAAAACTTTTCTGACACTCTTCAGACCATGGGACAAGATTTGGTATATCTTTATATGTTAATGCTAGCAATGGTTTTGCCAATAAAGAAAAACTCGGGATCCAGTGCCTACAATATGAAGTGATGCCCAGGAAAGCACGCACTTCTCTCTTTGTCTTTGGCACGCTTAATTGTGCAATGGCTTGGATTCTTTCTTGGGTCAGCTTCCTTCCCTCCTTCAAGAAGAGATGACCTAAATAGGTCACCTCTTGTCGACAATATTGCAGCTTAGAGAGAGACACTTTGTGATGGAAGGTAGACAAATGACGCAACAATGATGATGTAGCTTGTTTACAAATCTCCTCAGTATCTGCGGCGATTAGTAAATCGTCAACATACTGGATAAGGGTAGCACCTTTAGGTAAAACAAGGGCATCAAGCTGTGCTTTTAAAGCCTGACTGTATATTGATGGGCTTTCACAGTAGCCCTGTGGAGCACGTTTAAAACGGAAGCTTCGACCTCCTGAACAAAAGTCAAAAATATCTCTGCTCTCCTCTGCAATCGGGATACTGAAGAAAGCATTCTTCAAATCAATTACTGAGAACCAAGCAGCGGAAGCTGGGATCATAGTCAACAAGGCGGTTATATCAGGGACCACTGGAAACTGCGGCACAACAACCTTATTGACCTCTCTAAGATCGATCACAAATCTGTAAACAGGAGGCGGCGAAGGGTCAGTACGTTTCAAAACAGGCAGAACCGGACTATTGCAAATGTTGCCTCTTGTCTCTTCAATGACATCCTTCTCAATTAAATCATAGATAATTGCTAACAACGCTTTTTCACCTTCCTTAGAGATCTTGTACTGGGGAATGCGGGGCAATTTAACATTGGCTTTTAAAGTGACAACGTAAGGCAGTATTTCCAAAAGGCCCACATCATTAGGGCCAGTGGCCCAAAGGGCATCAGGAAGAGACGACAATTCAGCTGGTAGTTCATTCTTTGACAAATACATGGGAGAAATTACTTCCTTACCCAGCGTAAGTTGTACTCCTGAGGGAGAACAATATAATGTCGCATGTAATCTCTTCAACAGGTCCAATCCTAACAAGTTTTCATTACATCCTGTCGTTAGGATGAGGGGTGCTTTCAGCTCACAAGGTCCAACAGAAAGGGCCATAGGACTTGAGATCGGGTTCCTAACCGGGGCGCCAGAAAAACCTACGGAAACATTCATTTCGCCAGACAAAGGCGCGCCAGTAAGTTTGGAGCGTATAATAGAACTCTTTGCAGCACCAGTGTCCAGCAGAAAAGGCTCTGTTATACCCGCTGTAGTCACCTTAACATACGGTCCGCTCTGGTCCACTGGCACTGAAACAACTCCCTCTCTCTGTCTACGGCTGTCCTAGTAATCATTCCCTTCCGTATTGTCATCTTCTGCATAGTAGTCATTATTATAGTACTGCGCTGTCTTGCCAGTCGCATTGGCTTGCTGATCAAAACTATTCATCGTATTTTGAGGCGGAAGAGGACGTGCGTTCTGGGGAACATTTCCACGCCCTCTACCTCTTGAGGCTTGCTGGCCACCTCTACCTCTTGTGCCATAACCATTGTACGTGCGTTGTAACAATCTGAGACAATTATTTTTAAAGTGACCCTCCTCCTTGCAATACGAACATTGATTGGGACCGATAGGGACACGTGGTTGATAATACCCATACATTTGCTGATTATTCTGAAACTGTTGGGGTTGCTGATAGATACCCTGTGGTTGCCTATAATTATTCTGACCTGCACGTGGCGGATAAGCCTGCTGTAAAAGAACCTTCGTTTTCAACTCTTTCGTTTTCTTATCTGTTCTATCCTTCTCATCTTTATCCCTATTTTCATAATACTGTGCAGTAGCCAGTATTTGTGCTGAAGAGGAAACTGCCCAAGAACTCTCCGAATCTTTTACTTTCTTACACAACTCTGGAAGCAAATTATGCACAAATTTATCGACAAATAACCGTTGGCCACCTTCTGTACTCATGTCCTGACCACTGTGGTCGATAAATGTTTCTTCAAACCTAGTGAAGAAATCGGACACTGTTTCATCTTTCTTCTGTTTGCACGCGGATAATTTATCCCAATTTACACGTATTGCGGGCATTAAAGTTTTCATATAATTAATTATTCTACCAGGGAATTCTGCTACCACGGGATCAGGCTTGGCACCACCGACCTGTCAATTTTCAATTCAATTTATTTATTATGTTTTGGCTCTCAAAAGAGGGCCACATAGAAGTTTACAATGATAAAAGCAGAAGACAAGTACATATCAAGATTATGACATTTGAGAAACATATTTAAGTACAAAAATAACATACAATGACAGATCTACAGCAGGAAGCAATGTCAAACATCTCCAGAGGCATGTTAATAAATAGCTAAAAAACCTTTAAAAAAGTTAAAAATATAGAAACAGAACATTTCATTAGGAGGCCAATAAAGTGCTTGGAGAAAGCCGTTCAAAGTGGAAATGCCCAGACGGATACAAATAGGTTTTAACCATCTGAGACGCAATATACGGAGCGCAGGGCAGGTCAATAAAACATGCATACAATCCTGGGTACTCAGTTTACATAAATTGCACATAGGAGAAGAACCGTACCATTTGGATAAAAGTAGATTTAAAGGTACTAGGTCGTAACGTAAAAGAAACCAGAATCTACGAATACCATGCGGCAAGTTCCATGTGACATAGGGTTGGGCCAACTTCATCACATAAGAATTAAGGAGAAGGTCTACATCCCTTTTTTCACAGATTAACTTCTTATCAGACTGAAAACATAGTTCCCACGAGGCCTGTTTTAATACGAGTTTTAACTGTAAGGGAGAATACAAAAACAAGGTGTTTTCATCTAATTTTAGAAGGGTTACGGCTTTTCTAAAATTCCTTACAAGTTGTGAAAACTCTTTGAAATTACCCAGTAATTCACTTCTGAGGAGAGCTCTCATCGTCCCTAGTTCAGCTCTAGCCAGGCAGGCCACCCATTTTACTAGGGCACATAGTCCCTGTACCCAACTGCTCCTGAGACCGAAATCGAGCCTACAAGCGGCCAAAGAGCACGCAGTATTCAGAGAAGATAGGGATCTTAAGAGTTTCCCCTCAATCTTATGGCAAAAGTCCCAATATTTCACCTCTATAAGTTCTATACCATACAGTATCGTTGCGGGGATTTTAGACCTGTACACCTCCAGTAAACACGAAAAGTGCCTTTTCCCCGTAGCCTGATAGAGGGAGTTTAAACCTTTGCCATGGGCGAGGGCTTTGCGTGAACTATGCTCAATATGGGGCCTCTCACTCAAGTTAGCCGTGATAATTTTCCCCAGGAAGGTATAGGAGTTAACAACCTCCAGTTTTTGGCCGCCGATATACCATCCAAAATTTACAGATCGGCACTTCTTCTTACCGGCTATGCACATAACTTTACTTTTAGATATATTAATCTTCATGCAATGGGCAGCAGCAAAAACATGAAGGGCATGTAGCCGATTTGTAAGTCCTTTAGGAGTCAAGTCTAGAATAAGGACGTCATCGGCATACATCAAGCAGGATATTGGGGTCCCCCCCATCACCGGAGCAATACCCTCACTGGCAGACAAGGCGGCGGGTAGGTCTACAGTATATAAGGAGAACAAAAGGGGAGCCAATAAACAGCCTTGTTTAAGGCCATTCAAGGACGAAATTTGATGGGAGAGCCCCCTTTCGCCCCCTTGCAAGACACTACACCAAGTCTCTGTATGGAGAGTCCGAACAAGCTCCAATAGATAAGCTGGAACACCAAGAGCTGCCAATTTTCTCCACAGCGTTCTACGATCTACTTTATCGAACGCTGTGGAGAAATCAATAAAAGCCGTATACACCACCCCCCCTCTCACCTGCACGTATTTATCAGTAACCACATGGAGAGCGGTGAGGTTATCTAAAGTACCATGCCCCCTACGGAAGCCAGTTTGTTCAAGAGGCAAGATATTATTCTCCTCGGCCCAGTCGGAGAGGAAATTTAAAAGACATTTCGCAAAGACCTTTCCGATAGAGTCGAGGAGGGCTATCAAACGATAATTGCTGGGGCTATCCCTGGTTCCCTTCTTAAAAATAGGGACCAAGATACTTCCCCTCCAGGAGGCAGGTACCGTTTTAGACAAGAAACAGGCTTTAAACAATGGATACAGGATTTTACTCCACCTTAAAGGATCCTGCTTCAGGAGTGTCATAGGGAGTTCGTCAGGACCCATTGCCCCAGAGGCACGCATATTTTTTATAGCCATCTCAATTGCTTCCTCTGTGGGATAATTAATGAGTCCTTCGGGCGTTGCATCTAGGACAATATCTTCACCTGTAATACCATTCCCTGCATAGAGGTCCCGAATATAAGTGATCCATACCTCTTCAGCTATGGGGATGGGGCAAGGGCTTATTCTAGTACCACATCCCTTCCCAATTATTGCCCAAAATTCTCTAATCCTACCATGAACAACTGATTCCCTCAAGTTGATCCAAACTGTATCTTCCTTCTCCTTTTTTATTTTCGCCTTTAGTCTGCATCTCTTTCTTTTTAGTCTAGAAATTTCTTTTTCTCGTTCCATAACTCTATCTAGATATTGCTCACGGACTAGTTTATTTATTTCCTTGTTCAGGATGCGTAGTATACTAGGCACCACTACCCCTTTTCTAGGGCGGGAAGTCTTTTTTACATGTAAAATAATGTTTCGCATGAGTTTTTCAAAATTAACTATTTCTAGACCACGCCACTCATTTAATTCTATTAAAGTTTCACATAATATATCCTGGACCCCATTAATGGCAGAAGGATTCCAAAAACACCTTCCCGTGGAAGCGTGGAAAGCAGCGTCACTGCCGTTAAGGGACCATGGCGCAGTGGGCATGGAATTTAAAGAAATAGTTATGAGCATTACACTATGGTCGCTCAGAGATGTAGGAATAATCTTAAAATCCTGAATACACGGAAACAAGCCATAATCCGAGATTGCATAATCCAAGATAGAAGACCCAAAAGGAGACTTATGTGTAAATTTGGCAGGCACATCGGACGGGAATCTCCCATTTAATATAAGTCCCTCAACGGCCGCTAGTTCTTTTAGCAGAATCTTCCCTCTTTTGTTAGTCACTAACTTATCTGGGAAGAGGGGTAGGGGAACAAAATGCGCCTCTTCTTTAGATTTATTTCTAAAAAGTTTCAGACTAGCATTGGAAATTTTGCAGTTCAGATCTCCAACGAGAATGATATCCGGAGGGGATGGAACATTTTTAATTTGATCAATATATCGAAATACCTGCTTCAGTATGAGATTAAAACGCTCTTCTGGAGGAATATACACATTAAGAATAACAATAGGTGACTTTTTAAAATTACTAAACAGATTTGCTATTGTTATAGCGTGAAAAAATTTACTTGGGTCGGTGTAATGGGAAAATCTCCACTGCAATTTATTTGATAATAGACAAGCGATTCCCCCCCTAGCGTGACCTTTCTTGGAAGGGGCAGCTGGCACTTCCAAAACATAGAAATCCTTCGAAACGTCCAGCATATTAATACACCAGGTTTCCTGTATACAAATCACATTTGCTCCTAAAGAGAATAAAAGGTCAAATTTCTCTGGGCTACTATGAATCCCTGCCGCATTCCAAGAAATAATTTTCAATGGGGTGTTAAAGATGGTGAAACAATTTGGGGTTATCTGTGGTCTTAGTAGATAAGGCACTGTGCAGCCAATTCCACCGATTATTATCCTCTATGAAGGAGGAATTCTGAGGCAGAGGGAGTGGCTTTACCTGAGAGACCGAACGTTTCCCCTTAGAGACCCAAATCTTCAGGTCTCTAAGAGGGGAGGCTACCCCATTTTGTTTATCGCCCTTTAGTGCCATCCCAAGGGAAGGGTTGGTATTACCAAGGTTAAAAATAGGGAGAACATCAATACCTGTGCTTTGAAAATTCTCAGCTTGCTGTAATATCAAATTTACAATGATAGGTGAATAAAATTTAACCCTTATACTCAAAACCCTGTCTCCACCAGACAAAGAGACTAGCTCAATGTCCCTAGATTGAATAGGGTGAAGACTTTCAATCTGGCTAAAACGCTTAAGTAGCCATGCTCTGTTTAGGGGTATATCTGCATCGAATAAAGGTAAAAAGTCTAACACGAGAGTGTCCACATGAGCCTTTGAGTTTTTTGGATGGCGCGCAGGAAGAGAGCGGTCTCCAATCTCTGGGGCAGGAGAGAAAGAAGAGGCCAAAGGGTTAAGGGGTCCAAGTTGATATAGGATTGGGGCTCTTGTCGCAGTCGATGGAGAGGAACTCGGAAGAGGGCCCTCCATTTGCGGCAAAACTTCCAAAGACATTGGTGGGCAAAATTCACTTTCCACCTTTAAAGACGTAGAAGTTGGATCCAAGTCTATTTCTTCGTTCTCCGATGCAACTAGAGAGTTTTGGAAGATTATCCGTCGTTGTCTTTTCTTCCTGTATTTTCGGATTGGTTTCCTTTTATTCCCTTTATTATTTCTATGTTTACCGTTTTTTACCTTTACCTCTTGTTTATCTTCAGAAAGTTCTTTTTTATTTTCAGACATGAAGATTGGGAATAAATCTTGAACCACTTTAGAACCGGAAATAGATTTGTTTTCTTCCTCAATCTCTAGAACAGAGTTCTTAACACAATTGGGCACTGCGGTTAAAGGCTGAACTGTAGTATGAATTTCATGAACTATTGCTGCAGCCTTTATGCCAGTATCCACTATGGGCGCATTTATTTTCCCCTTTGGAGAACTGGGTTCAGCCTTGGAGGGGGAAACACTCCTCGTATCTGGTGATTTTTGTAACAATGTCTTCAGTATTTGGGTAACTGAATCCAGGATACAATCCGAGCTGCCTACAAATTTCCCCAGGAGAAATAGAATGGAGGCTAATAATTGTTCCAAAGCAATCATGGATTCTGATATCGGTTTATCACTAGCTTCAGCTGGACGACAAATACCAGAAAAATTGAGACCCGAGCTCCTGGAAACATTTAACAGATCAGACATGTCCTGTCCGTTTAACGAAGGGGTACTACTATATAACATTAGCCCAGAGGGAGTAGCACCCCCAAAAGGCTTAATAGGATCCAGAGTCTCCAAATTAGCTGTATTTACATAGCGGCCGCAAAGTTCAAGATCAATGGATAACGGTGAGGGATCCCCACCTAACCTGTCATTCAAAGTAACAGCTTGAGGCATAGGTGGTTGATTCTCTAGTTTTCCTTCAGATACAGGAACTCCGAGATTACTCTCCCCCTCCCCTTCAGGATGTACAGGGCAGGCATTCACCGCTGCTGCTGTTTGCGGTGGCGCGGTCAGCAAGGATGAGGACAAAGAGTTTGTAACAGCTTGAGTAAGATCCTCCTGAACTGCGGAGCGGAGAGCTTCCTTTACAGCAGAATTAGACTTCTTATCCATAGGAATGTCCCATAGCTCAAAGAGTTGGCATTGACCCTTCAACGGGGGATTATTCACAGATTTATTTCTTGTGCGGATGGTATCTATTTTAGCACCAGGTTTTCCTCCCACTAACCTTCCTGAACGGAGTTTTTTAGACATCTTCTGCAGACTTTTCCCACAAATCGATGTTATACAAGTAATTTACCTCCAGAAGAAAAAGTCACAAGATAGTACAAGGTTCTGTCCCGCGACGTGGATGTCAGACTGGATTTATGGCGCCTCCGGGCGCGTAATGCGACGTGCGCGCCGCTAAGCCCCCTGGGAGTAGTAGTCCTCCCCTCGGCTGCCGGTCCGATGGTAGTGCGGCAGCGGGAGGACTACGGGGCTTTAGGAGCAAGTGGCAAGCAGGTAGGGCTTACAGGCAGCAAACAGCGGGTCCTCGGGGTCCGCAAACAGTCACACCCGCTCCACCCTCGGGGTCCGCAAACAGTCACCAGTCCCCAGGGTACCACTGAACTCGAATGACACTCGAAATTCTGCCAACTACCCTGATGGGAGGGCCGAGACTGTAGAGGACCACCAGACGAAGATTAGGTACAGGGCTGCCCAGGATGGAGAGGATGTACAAAGTTCCGTCGTAATCTGCAAGTCCAAGCCTGAAATATATAGAGGGAGCAAGAGGCAGGGCCCAATGGAATGCAGCAACACTGAAGATGCAGGCCACTACGATGATCAATGAGGCAGGAATGGCGGGCAGCCGAAATGTAAAACGAACAGTCCAAAAGACAATCAGGATAGAGTTTCACCACTTAGTCTCCAAAGAGGAGGGAGGTTGCCTACGAGTGAGGACAAGAGAGAGGCATACCAGGAGCACACGCAGTCACAAAAGTCCCCACGTTCAGAGAGGAGTTCAGGAATCCAATAACCAACAAAAAACAAACGAGCTTCCAAAGTTCGAAACTTGCCAAAGAAAGATAAGTGCAGGGGCGCCACCTGCTGGACTTTTGGAGGAAGGAATCTAGCTCTCCTTTTATGGGCTAAGACTCGGAAAGCGAGTGACAGCAATGGATTTAGAATCGCCGGCGTTCACACCTGAATACTCCTCACGTCGTCAACAGCAGGCCAATTCCGAAAAGTATCGAGAGAGCGGCTCTACCGCTGTCAAGAGTCTCTCCAGAGACCGGGGTAGCAGGAAACAAGGCAAGGCACCGACCTGTCCATTGTCCACATTAATGATATTAGCCCATGTGTCACCTAATTCTGCAGCATGATCTGCATTACGAATCAATCCCCACAAAGGCTGTGGAACAACATTCCCGAACAACATATCTATGTCAGCCAGGTTCATGACACACGATTCTGCAGTCTGTGATAACTCCTTATAATATCCTGCAGGGTTCTTACGGGGGTTAATTCAATGTCTGCTTAAGGGCTAAAACTTCAGATCGTTTCCAGGGAACATGTACCCAAACACGCTGAAAATGTGGCAGAACAGGTGGAACAGCATTCGCATCACCAGGTCTCCAAACTGGAGGAACCTCACGCATCGGATATTGTCGCGCTTTTACTTGTTTCCCTTCAGGGAATTCCTGTCCAAACAACGATTGCTGACAATCCCCATTCCTGAAAGACAGCAGTGTCGCAACTGCTTTCTCAACATCAGAACCCACAATCATACCTTTTCCAAATTCAAATCGCACTTGACACAACCCTTGTGGACTGGAGTCTACATCATTATCTTCCAATTCCTCACATAGAATTTCACACATTTTCTCAAAAACGTACTGCTGTTGTGGCGCTTCCCACTGATGAAAAACATTAACAACAGATTCTACATCATACCTAGACGGATAAACAATCCATCTACGTGCCATGCGGTCCAGTTCTTCTTTCTCTCTAGAACCAGGTATTTGACTACGTAACTGCTTACGCTGTGGACCAGGGGTCGTAGTAGACGACCCAAAGAGGGGTGATATAAGACTAGTGACTGCACTAGCTATTCGATGTCGTGCAGAAGGAGAAGTCGAGGCAAGAACCGGGGGAAAAACAGAGGGAAGGAAAACGGGTGCAGATACAGATACAGGGGTAGCAGTAGGTAGGGCACCAAGAGAGGCAGCTGATGTGCTCGGAAAAGTTGCAAGGGTCACAGAAGTGGTAGGTAGCAAAATCGGCGGCCCTTGGGAAGGCTGTGCTACCGGGACAGGAGCTGGCTGAGGAGGAGCTGGTGGCTGCGGGAAAGCTTGCTGCGCATTAGCTGGAGGCTGCACATTGACGGGCTGTGGAGGCGCTGTAGCATTTTGCGCATAAGGGGGTGGCGAACTTAGCAAATGGGACATTAGGGAATCTTTCTCTTTCTCTTTTGACTCATCTTGTTGAAGGGGTGGCAAAACTGGGTAACATTTATCAATGACTAGTTTGCGTTGCCTATGCAACTGCTCATCCATTCGGTCCTCTTCATTATCCTTAAACTGCAAAGCTGCTTGCATGATCGACATACCTCTCTCTCTTTTATGTTTCTTTGCTAATTTAATTTCTTTTTGTTTGGCTTCCTTTCGCCATAGGCGGAAGGAATCAAACATTGCCGGCCGGGCTTTCTTCTTGAATAATTTAACTTCTAGATTATCTAGGATCTCTGTGTCAAAACTACCATTTTGGGGCCATTTTAAAACACCATCCTTTCTGGTGTATCGGACCCATACTTCATTATACGTAATGGGGCCCACGCCATTTTTCACATAAAGCTCATAAGTTGGAGTTCCAATTGGAGGAACCGGACACGAATCCTCCAATCGGGAGTCCCTTTTACAACCAAAACAAAACAAATTTCCAAATATACTAGAACCAGGCATCTTCGCTCACTAGTCTAGTTTCAAACTTCAAAGGATTATCGAATACGATAGTCTCGTGAATACACGAGTCCTCTGGCTTTGGCACTTGCAAGACCCAAATCAAAGCGATCCCGAAGGATACCAAAATCCCGAAGGATACCAAACAAACTGGGAGACGCTCCACTTATACTTAACTGAGGTATCGATGACTTCACCAGAAGACTCTCTCAATTGTTTTGCTCTACCAAATCGTCAAGGGTCCAAAACAGGGCGATTAATCAGGGCAGCAGTCCTTAGTAGCCGTCGGGACGCGGAGAACCTCGCAGAAAAGACTTTCGGACCATGTCGACATGCAGGGGTCGATGAAGTGGCGGCCTTCCTCCAGAATTTCCACACGAAGCTCCTCACGAACCTCTGGCTTGGACCGGTACCACTGAAATCGCCCCACGTTGGGCGCCAACTGAAGTACCGGGTTTTTAGAACCCAGCGGTGCAGGGGAACACACCCTAAGACTTCGGATTCTTCCTGTTTCAGACCCACAGAAACACAGAGTCTTCTAGGTGAGTTCAAAGAACGTCTTTATTGGCTGCAGACCAATCACAGATATCCGAGAAGTACAACATGATGTATGTTCTCAGGAGACTGCCCTCGAACCAAAAACCAGTCTTTACTTATATACACAAAATTACGCTTTGGGGGTAACACCGCCCCTGTTTTACAAGTGGTCATTCACATATTTTAGTTTCAAAGGAACAGCAGAGTCATAATGACAATCCCACATTTCAGTTCATTAAGTATGCAGTTATTGTACCCAGCAAGGCTCAGAACCCTCATCAGATAACAGCAGACCCCAATAAAACGGGCACGTCCTGCTCGTAAAACAAGCCATAAAGTAGGAAACAGAGTCAGGTGTGAAAACAGCTTAGTCAGGGATCGTGTGCGAACAGGGGCTTTATGATGGGTCGAGCCCTGATGCTAATCACATTAGGCCGCGAGAAAGGAACCGGCCGGACAGGATTGACCTCGGGCAGCGGAGTCGGCTTGCACAGGTCAGAGAGAAGTCAAAGAAGGTGTACGTGTCTTTTAGGCCTAGAAATGGCCTTAGTGCGCAGCCTATGTGAGGGCAACCACAAAATGGCTACTACTGTAAAATGGAACCCATGGATACAATATGTAGTATCGTATACACGGTGAATTCACCAGTGGAACATGATGAAAACACTCATACATACCGCGTTGCTCATTTGCGGTTCGCTGATACCAAACTTGGCATGGTGGGACCATGCCACCTACACGGTTCCGATTTTTACAGTACCACAGTCTGGATGTCTTGTGTTGCGCCTTGTGTTCTCTGTGTGCTACACAATTAATATGAATGGGACGTAGGCCATGTCTGGATGTTTGATGGTTCGCCTTGTGTTCTCTGTTTGCTACGCAATGAACATGAAAGTAACGTGGGACATGTGTGGATGTCTGATGGCACTCCTTGTGTTCTCTGTGTGCTATGCAATGAACATGAATGGGACGTGGGCCATGTGTGGATGTTTGATGATGCGCCTTGTGTTCTCTGTGTGCTACACATAGAGCATGAGAGTGGAATGGGCCTTTTAGAATTGGGGGTCTCTGGTTAGCACAGGTAGGCACTTGTGACAAGCAGGGACCGTCTCCTCTAGTCAGGATAAGGGGATTACCCTCTTAAAATAACCCCTGCTCACCCTCTAGGTAGCTTGGCGCGAGCAGACAAGACTTATTTCAGAGGCGTTATGGGTTAAGCATTTGTGAACTCATACAGTAATCAGGTGACCCACCACAAATGGACTCCACACTAGGATTATCAAAAATAAGTATATTTTATATCAGGCTTAGCACAAGACCATATAAAGACAGACGTATCCACAATACTATGAGCAATAAAATAATTATTGTGTAAAGCGTATCTTAAAAAAGTCTGTGCGATTCGTATTCCTCGGTTCTGCCCTTACAATGATGAAATGAACCCAAAGAGTCTGACGCTCGCAGCGGACGCTTCTGTCCGATGCACTCAATCCCGGAGTGCGAGTCGTACACAGTACCTTAGATGGAATAGTTTGTCACGGACGATGCGGTGAAAACAAAAGCGTTGCACGCGGCGATGTCCTTCTTTCACGGTGCGAGCTACGGCTCGTGGAGGCCCAGAATCGCGTTGCTTGAGGGGACGGTGCTTTGTGCGGTGCGGTTGCTGTTCGTTGCGGCGTACGAGCCGTACCTTGAGAGTTGATGCTCGGGTAATCCTCTGAGCGCGGTGTGAAGTGGACTGTACGCTGCAGTGGTGCGAGACGTACCCAGCCGCTCTACGTGCCTCAGCCTCCCCACATCAGTGGCAGGGTGCGCATTGAGTAGTGCAGTTCGGAGGGGGGGAAAGCGAGGTGCGGTGCGAAGGCCGTCCCTCACGTTGCGAGCTACGGCTCGTGAGGGCCACAAAGTTGCGTTGTTCAGGCCGGACAGCTTGGCATGGGCTTCCCAGTGTACGCGTCGACCTTGATGAGGCGCACACTTCTCTCTGCTTCAGCGCTACGGAGAGAACGGTGTTTTTCAGCAGCTCCTCTCAAGGCGGGTGAAGTCCACTGGTCCTGGGACTTCGTTCAGGGGGCAAGCTCACCCACAAGCCCTTGGAGATCTTTAAGCACAAGTTGGAAAATAAAGTCTTTGTAGTCTTTCTCCTCTCCTTCAGCAGCATGGCAACTACTGCAGGCCAATCCCCCAGGTCAGGGACAGTATTCCTCCTTACAGCTTTCCCAGTTCCTTCTCATCGGGCAGGGGTTTCTTCTTGTCAAAGCAGGATCTAATTTCTTGGGCTCAGGGTCCCAATACTTATACTGCAATTCTTTTGTCCTTTCAGGCCAGGGGGCCTTTGCCCAGTTCAGCCCAGTTCTGGAGTACTTTGTTTACAGGATTCTGGCTTTTCTTTTCAGTGTGCAGGGCAGAGACATCAGACGCTCCCCAGGGGGTGGAGCCAGCATTGTGGTGGAAAGGCACAGCCCTATTCAGAGTCCAGGTGTACTCCTACCACCCATCTGGATGTAATCTCTCTATTCACCACCTGGCTGCCCAGCCTGTCTCCTGGAATTCCCCAGCCCTGTCACTCACAGAAACAAGACAGCAGATACACATCCTAGCAGAGGCGGGCTGAAATGGTTAGGCAGCAAAGACCAACTTTCTAAAAGCGGTATTTGCAAACACAGAATATTAAAATAAACTTCACTAAAAGATGTCAATTCAATTCAATTAGCTTTTATTCGGTCAAATAGATCAACCATATAAGCAAATACATTCAGTAAACAATTTGATAAAATACGAAGAAACAAGATATAAACAGTGGGATTAAAAAAATAAAATGTCAGAATTCATAAAGAGGAAGTGTCAAATACTAAAGTGCAAAAACATGAGTCACAAAATTCCCATAGTGTATTGGTTCGGTATGAGCGAGCCTTATTCAAAGTGTAGGTGCAGGATAAAGGAGCATATAATCAATAATCAATAATCAAAGATTTCCTGATGTTAATAGCTTTTAAAAGGAATGTGGCTAGGTAAAAACCCAGTTGCGGATCATCCAACCTAAGAAGCAACTCCATGGCATTTTTAAAAAATCTAGTATTGTAATATAAAAAGAATGGTTTTAAATAAAGTTTCCTTAGAGGAGTATAAAAGGTGCAAAAAAGTAGCATGTGGCAACAACTTTGGTGGGAGACTCCGTCGCATGGACATGGGTGAGTAGAACTCTGTTTCGTGACTGGGAAATTAACAAGATGGTGTATAGTACCCAGTCTTAAGCGTGTCAACACGAAACAATGAGATGCTCTGGTCATGACTGATAAATAGCTTTGGAAGCCCTGTTTAAGGTCCATTTCTAAATAGAATACGAGAGTTGATTGGGACTTAATAGTATGAAATCTCGCCTCTATTTTGTTAGCCATCATAACTGTTTTTATCTCGGTTCTGACAACAGAGGCTGAACACTCAGGATCCGATCGGATATCACAGTTGAATAAAATTTTAAACCAATGGATATTATAGTTGAGCCAGGGTATTTTCAGACAATTTTCAGACCCGAGGCAGTCCCGTATTATGGATTGTGTAAACTTAGTCTCCTCTGTTGACCATATAGATTTCCATAGTAGGAGGGGGCGTATTGAGGCCAGGTCTGAGATATATTTAATGCCCACTTCCTTATGGATAAGTTCAGTAGAAGCAGATAAAGGAGCACACAGTAGGCGCTTTAAAAATGAATTTTCAACTTGTTGTAATTTGTTACATTGACAATGGCCCCAAACACCTGCACCGTATAGAGCTGCGGTGACACATCGTATTTTGTAAATTGTCAACATATCTCTAATGCGCCGGTTACCTAGTTTGGCAGCGAATCTAACAATGCCATGAATATTCATCAACATCTTAGAACATGGCATTGTCCTGTTCCTGGACCCAGGACCGATTTCCTGCAAACGTAATGCCTAGGTAACTAAAAGTTTTGACTGTCTGTACTTTAGAGCCTTCAATGTAATAAGAACTGGATGTTATAGGGTTCCTGCCGCAAGCCATTACGAAAGTTTTTGATTTGTTGATTAGAAGTTTCCTTTTGGCAATAAAAGCGGTAAAATTATCCATAAGGCGTTGTAAACCAATAGGGGTGCGGGAGAGTAAGACCGCATCATCTGCGTATAAAAGAATTGGAACGGGTATACCGTCAACCCTGGGGGCATCCGACTCAAACAATCTCAGGGCTGCGTCTGCTTCATTAATAAACAAAGAAAAAAGCAATGGGGCCAGAACGCAGCCTTGTCGGATGCCTCTTTTAACCTTAAAAGAAGGGGTGTATTCACCTAGAGGGCCATATCGTACCTTACTTGACAGGTTTTCGTATACTCTCGCTAAGAAATAAATAATCTCCTTTGGCGCACCCATGTCTAACAGTAAAAGCCATAAAATGTAATGATCTACCAAATCAAAAGCACTGCTGAGGTCAGCAAAACATAGATATCAATTTCCTTTCCTAGCTAAAGTATGCTTTCCAATTAGGAGGTCCAAATTGATACACTGCTCTAGCGTGCCAATTCCCTTTCTAAATCCATATTGTACTGGAGTCAGAACTGCCTTCTCTTGGACCCACGCTTCTAATCTCGATAGCATCACCCTACTCATGATCTTAATAGATGAGTCAAGTATTGGGCGGTAATTACAGACGTCAGTTTTGACTCCTTTCTTATGAATGGGTACAATAATGGATTCACCCCATGATAAAGGAAAATGGGTCTCAACGGCGGCATTAAAAACTCTTGTTAAAAAAGGGGACCATAGAACAACTTCCTTCCTATAAAAATCTATGGGGACCCCATCGGGTCCGGGTGCTTTACCTCCCTTACTGCTAATAATGCCATCTGTGACTTCTTCTATGCTAATGGATAAAGGAATAATTGGCCATTCGTCTGAATGCGGGTTGAATTGAGTGGGTGATTCAACTGTATTAATGGGATTAAAAATATTGGAGAAATGAGTTACCCAATCGTTACTATTGATATGGGAATTAATTTCGGGGATATGATCATCCTTAAAGAAGGTGCTGTTTACGGTATCCCAGAACAATTTACTATTGTTAGTATCAGCTGCCAAACTTAAGTCTTCCCAAGCTATTTCTTGGAGTTCCGTTTTTCTAGTTTTTAAAGCTGTAGCGTATTCGGCACGTGAGGCCTTAATTATATCCGAGTTTCTGGGGCTGCATCTGAGAGCTTGTTTAAGATTACTCAGGGCCTTAATGCATCTAATATCAAACCAGCCCGCCTTACGTATTTTGTTTTTGCAGGCTGGTTTCGTCAGAAGATTCTCCACAATTTTGTTTATCTTGATAAAAATTCTCTAGCATCATTAAATGATCAACCTCATCCCCTAAACAAACTTCGATTTCATTCTGGCACAGGGTAACAACATCATGCAAAATTTTGGATGGATCCACGCGGGCCCATTTTATCCGAACACCATTAGGTCGAGTGGGGGCGATACAGGGGCTTTGAAGTGCGCTAGAAATATGTTTGGGTCCCCAGCATAATAAATGCACAGAAATATTGTTATGATCGCTAGTAGGTTGATCCGTAATCCAGGGTAGGGAAAATAGGTATGCACTATTACATGAAATGATGATATGATCAATAACAGACATTGCATTTCTACCTGTGAATGTGGGGCATTTCTTATTATGTTTATCAGTAGTACAATATAACAGTTCTAGATCCCATTTAGCCATTGCACCGTTTAGTGCCTTACCATATTCACAGTGAGGAAAATGCGTGTAACAGTCATCATCAGAATCCCCCCTCCTAGGACCACAAACTTTAGTTAAGGATAATGGACATATTTGAACATTAAAAACACCCACCCAAAGGATGACAATTGGCTTCCTAATAATACTGGTTATCTTCTCAAGTTCACTTTCCAGGTCGTTAATAATTAGGCCACGTGAGGAACTAAACATATTATTATAAAAGTTAATCAAGATAATATCTTTATCTAGGGGGGAAACCAGCCACATGATCTGAGCATAGGGATCCACATTTATACACTTTTTAATTTTACATTTATTTAGGCTAATGGAGGTCAGAATCAAAAGTCCTCCCTTGGCTCTTCCGGAGGGGGAAGCCTGAGCCGGGAGCCAATGGGAGGTAAAGCCCTCTACATAAATTGGATCAATGCACCACGTCTCCTGAAGGCAGATAATATCGTGTTGTGCCGAAATAAAATCTGACGTGAGGGGGTACCTTTTTTCTTATTGAACCCAGCAATATTCCAAGTAGTGACCTGGTACCCTATTACAGAATTGGTTGCATCTGGATGCTGGGGGGATTTAACGTAACCCACCTTTTTTCTAGTGATGTTTAATTCTGGTAGACTACATCTAGTTCACTAGAAGCAAGGCGTGGGCATATTGCTTTTTTAAATAAAGACCCACCCTGCTCTAACATACATGGATCAGCCGTTCTAGTTGATTTCTTGACGTTTAGATTTCCTGTATTGGAACTATCGGGAACAAGTCTTTCTCTTGTTGCCCGATTGTTCCATAACAGGCCCTTACGTCAGTCATTGCTGTCCAGGTCACCTAACACCTGATATTTATTGGTTACTGGAACAGCAAAACTGGATACAGGGGGGTACAAATAAGGGGTTGGCGGAGGTCCAATTCTAGATCGGCCTGCATATCCGTTTCCAGGTGGTCCCATTAAATGTCTATAAAAATATCCCCACGGGAGGAGGGTAGTGTTAAATTCCCGAGGAGAGGGTAATGGCGCGTTATTAAGTGTATTGAATGCCCACCTCGGGGATCGAAAGGTAATAATTATACAATCGCCAGTAAAACATTTTTTCGAAGGTCCGATCCAGCCTACTCTACGTGTTGTTAGGATCTGGTTTGTCCCTTCCATTGGGCAATTCCAGTTGTTAGCTAACCAAAACACTACTTTGTTTGTAAGAGACTCATGATCTTCAACCTGGCCAAATGCAAGTTTAGGTACATTGGCCAGGATTACCACATAGGCACTACATTCGGGAGGCAGATTTGTAACCAGGGATATTTTCCTTTCCTCAATGGCTGACACTCTTAAGCCATCTGGTTTTACAGAATTGGATATGGTAAATTTATCCGGTTTAGTTACTGATCTGTCCTCCTGAGATGGTTTAAGTCCATAATTATTAACTGGGTTACCGGGTACCATAGATCGATCATTTCCCTTCTTCCTCACTTCTAAATCAGTAATCAGCTCTTTTAAATTGTAAGGGGGTTCCCTATCCTGTACAGTGATCAAATTAGAAGGGCCTATAATAACATCTTTCTGTTGAATTCTAATTGGTTCCTTAGTAAGTGTGTCATTTACTTTATCCAGTACTCCAGTAATTTTATGAATTTCTCTGGCCAGAGTATCTAATTTATCATATAGTGGCCTTAATAACTCTATCATTTTGTCGGAAATAATAGCCTGTGTTAAATGCTGGGGTATAGAATCTATTCTGTTCGACTGGTCAGCTGGTAAACAAGGTTTCGTAGCACGATTATTCTTAATTGTCTTTTTTGGCTTAGGATTGGGGTTAGGGGTCCCCCGTTCCAAAATTTGCTTTCTACATCCCCTGGTTTTTCCCATTGGCAGGGGGCTCTCGAAGGGAATCATATTAGGTGTCAATGATGTTCGAGTATAATCCCCACTATTTGCTCCTTTGTCGATAGAATCTGGAACCAGCTCCCCAACAACCGGTGGGTTGTTAGTCGACAAATTAATCTCAGTCTCAATCTCACCAGGGGGGCTGGGGGTGCTAACTCCGTTTACCTGATTGACCCCCGTAGAGCTTGAGCCCATAGAAAGACGTCTCTCAGTACGATTAATTTCTTCAGAGAGAACGTTGACTGCTTTGACCAAAAATGAATCGATCGTAGTACATGATCGATCAATAGGGGGCTTCCCAGTTTTCCTCCTTGCCATAGTCTTACTACCGGTGAAACTATACAAAACCTGTAACAATGAGAACAATGCCTATAACACAATACAAATATAAGTAGAGTTAACTACTACTTTGAACCCATTGGATAAAAACTTAGGGTATTAAAGATTGGGCAACCTCTAGAATGTAAAGTGCAAGTACAAATAAATGGACCTCAATTGAAGTGACATGTGCTAGCGGAGAACACAGTACTGCGCTATGAGAATTAACTTAAGGTATCTGGCAATGAGCAGCCTCTTGGATATAAAGTGCAAATGCAGAGTGAATAGGCCTCAATTAAAGTGGCGCGTGCTAGCAGAAAAAAACAACAAAAAAACAGTACTAGGATACGGTAATGAACTTAAGATGTCAAGCAGTAAGCAGCCTCTTGGATATAAAGAGCATATATAGGATAAATAGGCCTCTATTAAAGTGACACATGCTAGTAAGAAGTACAATCCCAAGATGGGATAAAAAGTTAAAAGGCCCACTGTATTAGATCATGTGAAGTAAAATAGTCCGAAGACGTGGCTGCGAAAGGAGCAGCCAGGTAAATGTCTGGATAAGGACTACAAGTAGCCGGTAATGGGGGGAAAACCATAAATAGTTAACAGTTCCCTTGTGTGTCATAGAATACACAGGGCTATATCAGTACAATACCTTCCCTTGAATTGGCGTATATAGGATCCAGATGAGGTACCAATAGTTAGAGAGGGGGCCCTGCCCTGCCTCCTCCTGGCGACGCCCTTGGCCCGGGCTTCGCCCGCGCGAGTCCCGCGCTGCGGGAGGCTGCAGGGAGCTTTAAGCGCCTCCGGGCGCGCTTGTCTTGCGTCACGGCGAGCCCCAAGCTAGGGCGTCTGGGTACTGTAGGCAATGCTGGCCGTTGCCCTCACGGCGGCGATGTCCGCGTTCCCCTGCTGCTGGCCGTCACTGGAACCCGCGCTACGGCAGGCTGCAGGGAGCTTTAAGTGCCTCCGGGCGCGCTTGTCTTGCGTCACGGCGAGCCCCAAGCTAGGGCGTCTGGGTACTGTAGGCAATGCTGGCCGTTGCCCTCACGCGGCGATGTCCGCGTTCCCCTACTGCTGGCCGTCGCTGGAACCCGCGCTGCGGGAGGCTGCAGGGAGCTTTAAGCGCCTCCGGGCGCGCTTGTCTTGCGACACTGCGAGCCCCAAGCTAGGGCGTCTGGGTACTGTAGGCATTGCTGGCCGTTGCCCTCAAGGCGGCGATGTCCGCGTTCCCCTGCTGCTGGCCGTCACTGGAACCCCAACTAAAAGATGTATTTTCTTATTCTGAGTTCAGGCATACTAAACTCAAATTTCTACCATGTTCTCTGAGTCTGCTGGGATTATAGTGTGTAATAATTCCAGCAGCCCATTCTGGCCTATGGAGAACAGTTAGCCTTGCAATAGTGAAAAACAAAAATGGCTGTAATTCACTATTAGGACATGCCACACACATCAGGGCTTGTCCTACCTTATGCTTACAATGCACCCTGCCCTTGGGCCTACCATAGGGGTGACTAACATGAAGTTAAGGGAAGGTTTAGGGACTGGCAAGTGGGTGCACTTGCCCAGTCAGCATGACAGTACCAGACTGCATGCAGGCTCTGCAATGGCAGACCTTAGACATATTTTACAAAGCTGCTTCTGGGGTGGCACAACCAGTGCTGCAAGCCCACCAGCAGCATTTGGATTTACAAGCCCTGGGCACTCCTGGTGCACTGTACTAGGGTCTGACAGTAAACCAAAGAAGCCAATCATGGAATCCAATCAATACAGCATTTTACAACAGGGAGCACTTGCACTGTGGCACTGGTTGGCAGTGGCACAGTGCTCTGAGCAGCTAACACCAGCAAAAACATGAGGCACAACGACAAAAAGTGGAAGGGAGACCCATGCCAAGGTGCCAGGTCTAACAGGGCCATGCCTGGATGTTTGATGGCGTGCCTTGTGTTTTCTGTGTGCTTCACAATGAACATGAGAGTAGAATGAGCAATGTGTATGAATGGGACGTGGGCCGTGTCTCGATGTTTGATGGCACGCCTTGTGCTCTCTGTGTGCTACGCAATGAACATGAAAGTGACGTGGGCCATGTCTGGATGTCTTATGTTGCGCCTTGTGTTCTCTGTGTGCTACACAATGAATATGAATGGGACGTAGGTCATGTCTGGATGTTTGGTGGTTCGCCATGTGTTCTCTGTTTGCTACGCAATGAACATGAAAGTAACGTGGGCCATGTGTGGATGTCAGATGGCGCGCCGTGTGTTCTCTGTTTGCTATGCAATGAACATGAAAGTGACGTGGGTTTTTTCTGGATGTTTGATAGCGCGCCTTTTGTTCTCTGTGTGCTACACAATGAACGTGACATGAGTCACATCTGGATATCTGAAGGTGTGCCATGTGTTCTCTGTGTGCTATGCAATGAACGTGAATGGGACGTGGGCCATGTCTGGATGTTTGATGGTGCGCCTTGTGGTCTCTGTGTGCTATGCAATGAACATGACAGTGGAATGGGCCATGTCTAGATGTTTGATGGCGCGCCTTGTGTTCGGTATGTGCTACGCAATGAACATGAAAGTAACATGGGCCATGTGTGGATGTTTGATGGCGCGCCTTGTGTTCTCTGTGTGCTACACAATGAACATGACAGTGATGTGGGCCATGTGTGGATGTTTGATGGCGCGCCTTGTGTTGTCTGTGTGCTACGAAATGAACATGACAGTGACGTGGGCCATGTGTGGATGTTTGATGGCGCGCCTTGTGTTCTCTATGTGCTACGCATTGAACATGAAAGTAACATGGGCCATGTCTGGATGTTTGATGGCGCGCCTTGAGTTCTCTGTGTGCTACGTAATGAACATGAAAGTAACGTGGCCCATGTGTGGATGTTTAATGGTGCGCCTTGTGTACTCTGTGTGATACGCAATGAGCATGAATGAGTTGTAGGCCATGTCTGGATGTTTGATGGTGCGCCTTTTGTTCTCTGTATGCTATACAATGAACATTAGAGTGACGTGGGCCGTGTCTGGATGTTTGAAAGCGGCCTTGTGTTCACTGTGTGAGACACAATGAACATGAGAGTGACGTGGGCCGTGTCTGAATGTTTGATGGTGCGCCTTGTGTAGGAGAGTAGGATCTGCTTCACATGGGTATCCCCGCTTTTTGCTGGTGTTTCACTATTTTTTGGCCTTAGTCTGGCTGTGGCCCTGCTACTCAGGACCGCAGCCTACCTGCTTCCTCTCGAAAATGGTTTCCATGTACATTAGGTGCATATCTAATTGGATTCTGGAGTGCCTTATAAGCCCCTAGTATATGGTATAGAATTACCTAGGGCATAGGTACCTCAGAGGCCTACCAGGGGCTGCAGCATATATTATGCCACCCCTGGGAAGCACTCCAAAATGACATCACTGGTCTGCTACTGCAGCCTGGGTAAAGGTGTGCTTGCACCCCTTACTGTGGTATAGGCTACCTATATCACTACCCTATACAGACACATATAAACCTATAAGCCACTCCTATGGCTGGCCTTGACATTCCTGAAGGCAGAGTACTTGGTTTTATGTGAGAGGGTGCCCAAGCATGAGCTGAGCCCCTCTGCAGCTTTCGGAAATACTTCCTTATGGCTGTTCTGTGATACAGCCATACCATATACTCTTAAGTGCATTATAACCTTGCAGTAAATGCTAACTTTGGAATGGCTGCATCAAAACATGTCGTGTTTGGTGTCAATAGCTTTGGAATACTACCCCTCCTGCTAATTCTGGTGGCGGGGGTAACATTCCATCCTTCTAGAGGGAGAGACATGTTCACACTGGCTAAACCCGGTAGGACTTTCTTGAGCCCTGGCATCACAAAATTGTTGCCTCTGCCACAGACACGGGTCTAGCCTCCTGCTGCTGACCGAAACCCTGGCAGGGGAGGCCTGGACAATAGGTTTCCTGTCAAAGGGTGGTGTGACCACCTCCCCAGGCAGGCTGATGTGTATTGGGACTGGGCAGGAGCACTCTCTGGTGCTTTGAAGTCCTGCACTGGGGGCACACTTGGTGTCCCTGTGCAAACTCCAGTTCAAACCGGTTGCAGGGGCTACCTGCCCCCGCTCTGGCGGGAAACTGGACAAAGGAAATGGGTGTAACCACCCCTCTTTCCTGGCCCACCCATAGGTGGGGCCTTAGAGTTAGTCCAGCCCCTAAACTTACTATAAGTATAGGAATCCAGTCCCTAGGACTTTAGATTACCCTTAATGAAACTCTGCAATGTACATCCTGGACCTTCGACTTCTATCCTGACTAGAAGACTGAAGAGATCTCCCTTGGGGTCAAGGAGTGACTCCCCTGCTTGGCAGGCACCAAAGAAGCAACTGACCAGTCTGCAATTCTGAAGCTCCCTCCGGACGCCGAAGTCTCTGCATCCCCAGAGGTAGATTTCCAGACTTCCCTGAGGCTACCGTGAGTCCACAGCAAAGCTGAGGCCCGTGGCTATTGTGGGTGACGTGGAACCGTGACCCCTGGACACCGTGAACTTTTGCAGGAACACTATCTTCCTGGTCCTCCTCTAAGTTGTGTTTTGGGCTTTGAGTAGCCCCAGCCTTGAGCACCTCCTGCACCAAAGATTGTTGGCCTCCACTCCATGAGTGACCCGTGGGCCAGCTTCAAGTGCGATCGCTCGAGGCTCCTTCGCGATCACTAGCCTGTTGGCTAGCAGGTTGCCATGAAGGCAACTCCTTTTCTGCCTGGCCCTTCCTGGTTGCTCCAGATGTGCCCTTACTTCCCCTCGCTGGGTGAGTCCATCAGACCTTGCTGGTCTGCACCGCAGTCCTTTCTCTGATTTCCAGTGACTTGCCGTTGCCAAGGCTTGTTGGGTCCAATCTGGGTGCTGACACCGCAGCACTCGGCAGACTCCATGGCACAGCTCGAATCCAGCTCATAGACTTCGTCAATGCCCCCTGGACCTCGTGGCTGAAGAGTCAAGACACCCATCAACTCACCTGAAGCACCCGACATCTGTGGGCATTGGTCCATCCTGCCCTAGGTCACTGGCTAGTGACCCAGACTCTGTTCCCTCTGCTTTCAGGTTCCTTACATCCTAGATCCAGGCTTTTATCTCTTCGGACACTTCTCCTCTTCACGGCAGCAGCAGTTCTTTGCAGGCTTTCATTGGAATCGACGACGCGACCCGACACCAAAAGACACCTATGCACCCGGCTTCCCCGGGTGAGGCAACTCAAGTACTCTGGTGCTCTCGTGGGTGCTAGCCCTAGAACTTCTTAAGTCCAAAAGGGTTTGGTCCTGACTCGATTAGAAGTGTCCCTAATCTTTAAAATTCCACCCGCGACATAGCCCATAGAAGATAATAGGAAACCTGCGGTTGTGTTTTCACACTGCATACAGCCCCCGTGGGTCCCCTGTGTCACTACCTTGGGTGGTTCCTTGGGGTCTCAGCGATTCTAGAGGCAATAGGCCTAGTGCCTATTGCAGTCGTGGTTCTTATACCACTTTTTAGGTCTCGCTGAGCCAAAGGCTCGAAGAGACATTTTGTATGTGGGATTTTCAAAGTGCTACCCACAGTCTTTTGGCTGGCCTAAACCTTGAGTGCACGATCACATGCACGTGCACAGCTGCTCCCACTCCCCCCTCCCTTCTCTATAGCTTTCTTTCACTTTAGCCGCTTTGACCCTTGCATTCCCCCCTCCCTTCTCACCTAGCCCTTTGATGCTCTGCTCGATTACTTTCACTTTCGCCGCTTTGATGTTTGATTTTTATTGCCTTTGTTTATGTGACGGAGATCCATTGCATTTGGCAGAACATTTCTGGGGCCGTATTGCATGAAATACACCACGTGGCGCTAACGTGTTTTACAGAGCACCATACAGCATTTTGTTCTGCGTTAAAAAAAAGACGCTTTAGGGGCGGAAAGGAGCTATCCCTTTTACTTGTATTAAAATGTATTTTTAAAGGTGTCTCAAAGGATCCTGAACATAGTTTATACTAGCATGCTCCAATACTGTCCGTATTTCACTCCTGATTGCACTGGCCTTCCAGGTCCTAAGACTCAGACTCATGATTTTACTGTCATTTCAAAACCAATCTAACATTTGTTTTGTTTTAGGTATTACCTTAGTAAAGCATACCTATGTGATCTTACTCTCCTTGGTCAGTGTTTTATTATGGATGACAAGATGTTTTCTCATTTGGGCTCGCACCATAAGCCTCTTTCATTCCAAACATCTGGAAACGCATTCGTCTCTGTAACTATATAGTAATGGCTTTCAGTTACAGCTGGCGGAAATTATGCTACACACCTATTTATTGCCTTCACCAAACGATTCTGCTTTCACTGGTGTGACCATAACTTGCCAAAATATTTTACTGATGCTTTCGGCAGTGTCTCCACTTCTGTCTGATCACTCCTCAAATGACACCTTCCTTAATCCCACCCACAAGCAAGGTAAGCCACTCAATTTTATGCTAATTTCAAACACTTTATCCAAATCTAAACCCATCATCGCTCCATCTGACATCACACATTTCACATGCAAATCAGTTCGCCTCCTTGTAGATCGCTCTCTCATGTACCCATCTGCTGTAGAAAACAGGACCCCACTGCTCTCACTGCTTTCCACGTGATCTTCATAAAGACCTCACTTCAGTCTTGCACTACAGCTCATACAACTGCTTCATTATCCACCTTGTACTAAAGATAGGCCTCAGCCATGAATTACACTTGAAATAAGAGCGCATAACAGTAAATGAGGGCAGCAGTACATAAATGGCGAAGCACATATTCACTGCTAACTTCTTGGTTAATAAGCAAGCCCTTGATACACTGCATAATGATCTAGGAGGTGTCAAATCTATCTATTTCCAGGACCTCATTACCTCACCATCCACAAGCGCTCTGTGCAAACCTTCAGCTCTTTACTCTCCACATCATCTTCAATTATCAGTATTCTATTGTTCATCCTTACCTGCTCATGACTTCACCCTGCTACATCTGCTCCAAGATTAACACTATAATTAGTCCACAGTGCTCAAGTCCTCACTCGCCTCAACCCTGCGCAGTTACATTATTACGATTTAACACAAGATCCTCCTAACAAACGTTTCCTCTTATGAAAGTAGCTAATCCACCCTGTGTCCCCCCCTGTAACCATTTCGTCCTCCCTTCATCAAATCTTTGCCTCTTTCATCCAACAGTTTCCCCTGCATTTCCCTTCGCACTGACTGCCTGTCCTGTAACCGACTACTCAACCCTCTCCTGTGTTCGGGACCCTTCATTCCACTATCCTATCCTCTCCTCTGTTCTTGTCTATGCTCATACTCTTAGATCGTTCTGCCTCTCCTTTGATATTGCTGGTCACCCCACACTTTTCTCAATGAGCGCACGGGGCATTAGCTGGGTACCAGCCCTTATGCTCCTCAATAAGCAGCAGCAATCGTTGCAGTTTCACCAAGGTGAGTTTAGTAAAAGTTTATTTTACTACTTTCGATAACTGGTGCCTTTCGCAAACAGAAAAGGTAATGACAATGTATGGCACATTACAAGATGGCATGTTTTAATTCTAGGGCTTCTGATTATATGCATAACGTTTGATCTAGCAGACATGATTGAACATATGGTGAGACCCTTAAATGAAGGCTTAGGGCTCAAATCACAAAGGGACTAATATGCAATAAAGTTACGTGTCTCTTCACTCATGGCAGAATCTCCGCACTGCACTCACTGCAGTGCGCTGGACAGAGAGGCTGCCCAGAATGCAGAGACTTCACACTTGTACCTTTACTACACGTAAGTCCCTTTGCAAATCAGACCCTTAACCTCTACTTCTTTGTGATTTTTAAAATAAAGAGAGGGAAGCATTTATAGTAAAAATGGAAAACTCGTGTCTCTATTTACAATGCAGTTATTGGTTGTTTTTAACTTTCAACAAAATAACACATTTGTTCTTAAACGACATCCATATCTTAAATCACACATTTTATGATTTTGACATTTGGAATTTCATGTCATACCCTTCACTTGTGCCCATTCCTGACTTCTTATACCCTTGTTATCTAGCAGTGCTTTCAACACCACAGGCCATCAAATTCTGGACGGAACGGCCCTAAACGGTTCCGCCCATACCTCTATAATCACACTCAAATGCTAACAAGCATTGGCATAGCCAATAGGTCTCGCCTTTGGGACCATTTAAGTGTTTAGTTATCCAGCACAATATCCTTGGTGCAGTAACATTAACTGTTGCATGGCTAAACACTTATAAGGTTCCAAAGGTGAGACCTATTGGCTATGCCAATGCTTTGGTACGCCCCTAGGGCCCAAACGTGTATTTGTGCTTTTACTGATGCTTAATCACTTGTAACTTGAGTACTTCGAACTCCAGTCTCATAAAGAGACTGGAGGGGTGTGTGTTAACCTAAATACATATATTTTAAATATATACCTGGTGTGGTTGTCTTTTCATTTGATCATTTAAGAGATTATAGACTGGTAAAACAAGCTGGTTTACATTCCTTCAAGACTTAGCCTTAAGGCTGCTCTCCATAGCTACCACTAGGATAGCTTTCAATAAAGGTTGTCTTTAACCATTCACCATAAGGGGTTGTTTGGACTGATACAAGGTGCCCACTAGAACTAGTGGATAACATATATCAGGCCACCTTCTCACACCTTGTGTTCTCTGTGTGCTGCACAATGAACATGAATGGGACGTGGGCCGTGTCTGGATGTCTTATGGAGCAACTTGTGTTCTCTGTGTGCTATGCAATGAACATGAGCGTGACGTGGGCTGTGTCTGGATGTCCGATGGCGCGCCTTGTGTTCTCTGTGTGCTATACAATGAACATGAAAGTGACGTGGGCTGTATCTGCATGTCTGATGGCGCTCCTTGTGTTCTCCGTGTGCTATACAAGGAACATGAGAGTGACGTGGGCTGTGTCTGTATGTTTGGTGGCGCGCTGTGTGTTCTCTGTGTGCTATGCAATGAACATGAGAGTGGAATGGGCCCTGTCTGGATGTTTGATGGCGGTCTTGTGTTCTCTGTGTGCTACGCAAAGAACATGAATGGGACTTAGGCCATGTCTGGATGTCTGATGGCGCACTTTGTGCATTCTGTGTGCTATGCAATGAACGTAAGAGTGGAATGAGCCATGTCTGGATGTTTGATGGCGCGCCTCGTGCTCTCTGTGTGCTACGCAATGAACATGAAGTGACGTGGGCCATGTCTGGATGTTTGATAGAGCGCCTTGTGTTCTCTGTGTGCTATGCAATGAACATGAAAGTGACAAGGGCTGTGTGTGGATATCTGATGGCGCGCCTTGTGTTCTCTGTGTGCTATGCAAAGACCTTGAAAGTGACGTGGCACATGTGTGGATGATTGATGGTTCGCCTTGTGCTCTCTGTGTGCTAGACAATGAACATGAAAGTGACCTTGGCCATGTCTGTTTGTTTGATGACATGACCTTTGTTCCCTGTTTGCTAAACAATGAACATGAAAGTGACTTAGGCCATTTCTGGATGTCTGATGGCGTGGCTTTTGTTCTCTGTGTGCTACACAACGATCATGAAGTGACGTGGGCCATGTCTGAATGTTTGAAAGCAGCCTTACTTTCTCTGTGTGCTACGCAATGAACGTGACGTGGATCACGTCTGGATATGTTTTTTTATATAAAACTTTTTTAAAGACAAGGTTACACAGGTTAGACAGTGTACAAACATAGGTGCCAGAGGGTGGTTCGCTTGTACAGTTTCAACCACTGACATGGGTACATAGCCTGTTGGAAACAGTTTACATTTGATCAAAGTGAGACTATTCTACCCTGGATTATGTTTCCGCCTGGGCAGCGGAGGATCACAAATCCAACCCCTATACCCATTCCAGTTGTCCCAAATGTGTGTCCATTTGTTGGGGCATCCTCTGGATTCATACACTGCCCTCTCCGTTGACATGCACCGGTCCATGTCTTTTTCCCATCCTATCAGTGATGGTGGTTCCTGCGCCTTCCACAATCTCGCAAGCGTCCTTTTGAGAATTTTCATTCCCAGTGTCACCCATGTTCTCACTTTAGTGTTTAAATCTGTAGGGCCCCATATATTCAAGAGACACAGCTTTATATTACAATCAATCTTGTCGCACATTACTTACTCCATACATTTCGTTAAGTAAGTTCAGTACCCCTGGATAGCCAGACATTCCCAGAGCACTCCTGCCCACATCTCCTCGTGCATCCTGCGTCAGTGCTATAGCCCATCTTCACCAACGTCGGTCCCGCAAGATATATTCTATGGAGTATTTTCAGTTGTATAAGTCTAAGCCTAGAGGAGATGGCTCTTTCTCTGGGAGAAGCTAGTGCCTCAAGCCATTTCTAGTCTTCTAGTCCCGCTACGTCATAGTCCCATTTAGCTCTGAGTCGGAGGAGAGGGTCAGACATGTTGTTGATAAGCTTTTTGTATATCAACGAGATAGATTTCTCAGGGAGGTTTTCGACTACAACCCTGTCCTCTAACGGGGAGGATTCTGGTGGCATGTATCCCTTTGTTATTAGGGGCGGCTGGTGACATTTGAAAGTGGTGAGGCGCAAACTTTGTGTCGGAGTACACCGTGGCGAGCGAGTGGGTAAATGGTGCATTTTCAAGCAAATTTGAGAAGCAAGAAAGTTAATGAAGCAATTATGAAAGTGCAGTTATGACATTAATAGACTAGACAACCACACTGCCAAAAGCATACCGCTGAGCAACTCCGGTACAAGGGACCGACTGACCGACTGACTCGCAGCAAATCTGGCTCTCATTCAAAACTGGCACTCCCAGGGGTCTGCAAATGTGAAACACGCATCACCTGCACAATTTCCCTCCCCCACCCCGTCAGTCCCTTAAACCTTCAGCAACCAGAATAACCCCCACCCCCCAAAGTGCATTTCCACCTCCACCATTAAACACCACCAAGAGCAATGCAAAGGTCTCAGCGCATGCGCACGTCTGTCAGACGCCAGTGGCATTCACGCTGCCGCCATTTACTTTACACCGTCAATCTAGTGACGTACATGTGCGAATGTGTGTACTGCTAACACAGGCACACCACAAACTGACATGTACCCATACCCTGAAGAAATGTCTGCTTTACTTATTGCTGGCCTTGTTGCTTCACTATAAAACCTACATGTCTCTTAACATTCGAAAAATCCACATTACTAATTACAGACCAAAACAATTTCAAAGTAAAAAAAAAAATCCCATTTTTGCAGTCCTATATTGTCACGATTTTCCGAAATTTTACTAAGGAACAAAAAACGTAAAACGTGTGAGTCAGAGGGCAAACATTTTATACACATGGGAATATTCATCACATACCCACAATAGACCGCACTCGAACGTCCACCCCATATTTCACTTGAATTTACATTTATTTTATAGTTTTCATACGACCCTTCTTCGCTTAGCAGCAGACAGGGCCTCATAAGATATGTTTGAACTTTGTATTAAAACTGTCAAAGATCTGTGTTGTCTTCACACTCCTTGTAGTAACAAATAAAAATAAAAAGTGCTGCGCGCAGCGTTTTACATGGGAAAAAACAAGCTTTGCCATATTGATTCGAAAAATCTAAAGGTTTTGTTCACCCTTGCCCCCACGCAGCCCTGGCCTCAACCCTTCACGCCTTGCATCCGGTCTCTCCCCGGAAGTGGAGAATGGCTCCCTCTCACTGCAATACACTGAAGGATTCACATTTAATTGCTCTAACAGAGAAGGCCGTCACGTCAAAGTGCTAACAGCCCCTTCCACAATCATATTATTAATAAACCCCCTCGTATTCCTGTCTGGGTGGTTGTCGCTGCCTTAACCAGTTTTGACGGTTCATGATTTAACATTACAGTCAATAATTATGAATCACAATATAATGCGTTGGTCACTTTTTCAGGCAGATGTAGTAATACTCGATGTTGTAAGTGTTGTGTTTCATTCCCTGACCTCTGCCTGTGAGGGGTGGGGGCCCTGGGTACACACCCTCACGGTCTGGGAGCAGGTAGGGGGCCTAGCGCGCACAGCGCAATAAACACTCTACAGCCGGTTGCTCAGTTGGGCGCGAACTGCCTCGCTCGCCCGCCCGTTTATTATTTAACTACGCGCTCACATCGGGGACGTGAGCGCAACCTACGCGTGTCCTCCAGCACTCTAGCCGAAACGCTAGAGCGCTAACTGTAACAGTAAGCACCCCCAAACCCCTCACATTCCACTCACCCATGGGCTCACGACCCATGGTCTTCTTCCCTGACCCATGTCCCCCACATCTCCACAGGCCCCAGCACCCCTTAGCCGACCGGATGATGTTGTGTGGCATGGCCTCCCTCGTCCTCCTGCCTGCAGCTAGGCCTACCGTTCCAGCATGCAGCGCAGCGCGGCGGCGAAGGTGGCAAGCACGCAATGAGATGATCGCAGGCCCCCCCACACGAGGGAGCCGGACAGGCCACTAACCCTTCTTGAATGTATTCAGACAGCTGGTGTTGCAGAAGGAGCGCACCGCACGGATCCCGTGTCCCAGCAGCCCCTACCCTTCATCCGCCGGAAACACGACCAGGGCTAGTGACATTTGAAAGTGGTGAGCGCAACCTACGCATGTCCTCCAGCGCTCTAGCCGAAACGCTAGAGCACTAACTGTAACATCCCTTCTCAACTCAGTCCTTGACGACAGTTAGATTCTTAGTTCGCCGCATCACTTACTTGGCACGCAAAGTCTCTCAGCCGACTGCTGGGCCTGGGGTTCTCCCTCAGCTCATACCTGGCGGTCCTTCGTGCGCCCGGGGCCGGGGTCTCGGGTGCCACCTCTTGCCTTGGTCCACCACCTGTGCAGTCGGCGCCACCTGGCTCAGACTCTGTGTTGCTCCGTGGAACATTAGTGCCCAGGGCGCTTGTCGGGTGGAACAATGGGGAGTGCTGCGGTACTCCCCCAGGAATCGCTGTAGCTCGTGTTCCGGGTCTAGCTGTTCGGACACGGCGATGCGTAGTATTTTGTTGATGGTGCGCATGAACCGCTCCACCTCCCTGTTGGCTTGGGGCCATTGCGGGGTGATGCGCCTGTGTCAGATGCCGTGTGACTTCAGGAGTTCTTCGAACTCGTGTCCTTGAAATGGGGATCCGTTGTCACTCCGCAGCTCCTCGGGGTATCCGAACATCCCGAATACCTTTTCCAGGGCGGGCCCCACATGCACGAAGGCGGTGGATGGTAAGGCCTCTGCTATCGGGTATTTCGAGTAACTGTTGATGATGACTAGTGTGACTCGCCCGTCGGGCAGGCTCCCAAAGTCCACGCTGATCTTCTCCCATGGGCTTCGCCCATGCTCTTCGGTTATGATGGGCGCTGGTGGTTGGGCCTCCCCTGTTAGTTGGCATGACTGGCAGCTGCGGACGGTGTCGTTGACATAGTCGTCCATACCCGGGAACCAAACCTTCTCTCTCATCCGGGCTTTCATCCTCTCCGTCCCCTGGTGCCCCTTGTGGGCTAGCTGTGTCGCTCTTGTACTGAGTGCCACTGGGACGACGATTCGGGAACCTCTGAGAAGGAGCCCTCCTCTGGTCACGCTCAGCTCATGGCGTACCCTCCACATGTGTTGAAGGTCCTCTCGGTCTTCAATGGCCCACGAGTTCGCTGCTTGCAGAAAATGCTGCCAGGTTCCCTCGAGGATGGTGCTCTTGACCTTGACCATCACGGGGTCTTGGTCGGCTGTCTCTCGGAGCTCCTCAAGCGTTATGACCTGGGGACACGTCAGTGCCGCCACCATGTCAAGGTGCTCTTCGGCCTCGTCCTCAGCGTCTTTGTGCTCGGGTTCACTGCAGTGTTCTGGGGGGCGGGACAAGAAATCCGCTTGGTTTTTGGCCCCTGGCCGGTATATTACGCTCAGGTGGTACTGTTGCAGGCCGATGGCCCACCGCTCTATGCGTGGGGGCGGGTGTGGCGCTGTTCCCCGGAATAGCGGCACCAGCGGCTGATGGTCGGTCACCACTGTGAACGTATGTCCACATACATACAGATGGAAATGACGGCAGCCCCATCGGATCGCCAGTGCTTCCCGCTCGATTTGGGAGTATCGCTTTTCTGTGTCGGTGAGGGCCTTGCTAGCATACGCCAGAGTTGCCCATTGCCCCGGTTCTTGTTCTTGTGTTAAGACTGCCCCTAGCCCTACGGGGCTGGCATCCACCAGGATTTAGGTCTTCTTGGTCGGATCAAAATAGACTAGTGTCGTCTGGTCTAGTAGCGCCTCTTTGATCGCCTCAAATGCATTTTCTTCGGTGTCAGTCCACTGCCACACCACGTCGGTTTTGGTGAGGCGCCTGAGGGGCTCGGCCAGGGTGGTCAAGTTCGGGACGAACCTTCCGCAGTACGTGGCCATTCCCAGGAAACTGCGTACCTCTGCCACTGACGCGGGGGCCGCAGCCATTTTGATGGCGTGCGACTTTCGGGGGTCTACTTGGATGCCTTCCTTGGTGAAGATGTAGCCAAAGAATTCAATCTTTTGTTGGAACAGTTGGCACTTCTCTCGGTGTAGGGTGCTCTTGTAGACGCGCTAGGGTGGCCCGGACATGTCGGTAGTGCTCCTCCACTGTTTTGGAGTAGATGAGGATATCATCGCTCACGTTCAGGACGCCAGGGAGTCCGACCAGGATGTCTCTAATAGTGTTCTGGAAGATTTCGGCAGCCGATGAGATCCCAAAATTCAGGCGTCTGTACCGCCTTAGCCCTAAGTGTGTGCTAAAGGTGGTAATGTAACGGCTCTTCTTTGCTAGGGTGAGTTGGTGGTACTGAGGTTCCGTGAAAACTGAACCCGTGTTTTGGAACTAATGCTACCATGACGATTTTGGTATTAGTGAATCACAAATGATGAGTTTAGTATGGGCGAGTGTTTTCGCAATGCTGCACTGAAGGATTTGTCATATATTGCTGGTTTTCGTGTTCAAACCTACGGGTTTCATTTTGTGCACGACGTACATTTTGTATCATTGCCCTCACATAGTCAGTGAATGGGCGATGTCCGAGCGATGACCCTGTTTGGGTAACCTCACGAAGACACGTATTCCCTAGTGCACGTTCTGCTGAATTCCGCATGACTTGGCGGAAGCTGACTCTGCCGCCCGAAGCTGACCCTGCCACACCGGTTTTCTGTCTTGTCCTGCTTGAGCAAGATTACTGACCCTGATACAATAGACCACGCTTCTTTTATTTGCCTATGAATATGTCTTATCTGACTCTCCTATTTTCTGCATCTGTCCCTGTATTTCCCTCTAGCCTTTTATGATGAGGAGGTGACCAATTTTATTATGGGGTGGTCCGGCCTTTCAATAGAAGGATGTCAGAATTGTGTGATTGAAGGCCGGACACCTGGAGATGGGAATGTGATGTTGTGTGATCTTATTGTTTGAAATACAGAAGCGGGAATAATTGTAAACTTGTAGGAATGTTTGCCCGAGGCATAATATTCAGTATTTAAGGAGCGACCTGCTTTGTACAAATCGAGCAGTCTCCGTAGAATCTATCTCGTATGATTCTTCTGTGACTTCTGTTCCTGACTGCAGTCATTAAAAAGATCTTTCAACGCCAGAGGATGATTCCCGTGTCTCTGTTTGTTTAGTACGCCAAAACAGGTGAACTCCGAAGGTCTCAGGTGTTGTCCCCTGGCACCGCTGGGTCTTAAAAATTGCCCAGTCCTTCAGTTGGCGCCCAAGCGTGGTGACATCGAGCGGTCCCGGTCCTAGCCTGAAGATTGTGAGGAGCTTCGTGTGAAATTTCCGAGGGAGGTGCACCCCACTTCATCGATCCATGTATGTCGCATAAGTGGTCCGAAGGTCTTTCCCCGCGAAGGTTCCCGCTTCCAGACGGCTGCAAAGGACTGGCGCCCTGACTGTCGACCTGTTTTGGAGCCTGGCGTAGTCCTTAGTACGGCGAGACGATAGACGGGTCTTCCTGGTGACGTCATTGATCTTTCAGTTAAGTATAAGTGGGTCGCTCCCAGTCCTCAGGTTTGTTCCTTAGTTTTGATTGGTAACTTGAGTTCTTTGGTCCTTAGTTTTGGTTTGCATGGTTCCATTGCATTTGGTTTAGTTTGGTCCTTAGGATTATTTGGTAGCTGCAGTTCCCAAAAACCGAGGGTCGTACATTTACGAGTGTATCGGTAGAGATAGCCCCTTGAAGTTTGAAACTCGGTTAGTGAGCGAAGATGCCTACCCGTAGTCTTGGTTTCTTGTCTTGTCTTGGATGTTGCAACAAGGATTGCCGATTGGAGGACTCTTGTCTGATACCTCCGGTTGGAACTCCGACTTACGAGCTCTATTCGAAGCATGGTGTGGGTCCTATCACGTATAATGTGGTATGGGTTCACTATACGAGGAAAGATGGTGTTCTCAGATGGCCACAACATGGTAGCTTTGAAACTTCAATTTTGGATAATTTGGAAGCGAAATTATTTAAGAAGAAAGCCCGGCCGGCGATGTTTGACTCCTTTCGTCTATGGCGCAAAGAAGCCAAGCAGAAAGAAATCAAACAGGCTAAAAAGGATAAACGAGAAAAAGGCGTCACGATTATGCAAGCTGCTAGGCAGTTTAAGGAAGATGAAGAAGAGAAAGCGATCGAAATTTCCACTAGACAACATAGCATGGCAATTGATAAGTGCTACCCTGTTTTGCCATCATGTCCCGATAAGCCGATAGAGGACCCCGAAAAGGATCCTCTGATGTCTTATTTATTAAAGTTGCCACCTCCTTATGTACAAAGTCCTGCAGCTCTTTTGGTTCCCCCTGCTGTACAACCGGCTGCTGGTCAGCCTTTGGTAGTTCCTCCTCCACCACCTGTTCCTGCCCCTGTTCCTCAGTTGGGTTATGTTCCTCCGGCACCCCCTCTTCCTGGGTTGCCTCTTTCGTCTTTAACTACTACACCTCACCTTATTACGTCTGTTACTCCTGTTTCTGGTACTCCTTTTGCTCCTTTGCTTTCATTGAACGCTGTCTCTCCTGCTCTTATGTCTATTTCACCTTCCGTTCGTCGGCGAGTAACCAACACCGTCCCTAGTTTTCTGACTCCTCTTTTTGGGTCGCTAATTGCGGCCGTCGTTTCTGATTCCACTCAGAGACGTAGCCAGCTCCCTGGCCCTGGGGAACGAGCCGTATTAGATTCAATGGCTCATAGGTGGATTTTGAAACCCGATAGGTATAGTTCTCGTATAGTTTACGATACGTTTTCTCAATGGAATGAACCGACTCAGAGGTATGTGTTTGAGGAGTTGTGTAAGTTGCTGCGAGATAAATGGGATAACGACGAATTAGACTCAGCCCCTACTGAAATGCTCGAACTCCAGAGTCAATTTGCGAAAGGTATGATAGTGGGTTCTGAAGCTAGACATGCATTAGAACGGCTCCTTGCCTATAGGTCTGTACTGCCCTCTAGAGCTTTGTTTGCGAGTGATTCTTCGGCAATGAAGACGTTAGCACAGTATCCTATGAGAGAGGTCCCGCCAGTATGGCGTGATGTGGTACAGGCTGATGCAGGGAGAGGTATTCAGGCCACTCCAGCACATTTTCAGAGAGTTTGGATACATGTCCCATGGAAAAGGTCTGAAGTGTTAGCATTAAAACAGACTTTGCCAGACCCGCGTAAGAATCCTGCTGGTTACTATAAGGAATTGTCCCAGACAGTGGACGCTTGTATTATGAACATTGCAGATATTGAGATGTTGTTTGGCAATGTAGTGCCACAACCGATATGGGCAAAGATCCGCCATGAGGATCATCTGAACGAGTTAGGTGGTACCTGGACGGCTATTTTAGCTGCGGATGCTCTCCAAGTAGGAGGTGCAAAGCCTGAGCCCCTAGCAGCGGAGTTACCGAATAGGATAGTTAATTTGATGAAGACTTTGATGCCAGCGTTGAGAGTTAACTGGGATAAATTGTCAGCTTGTAAGCAGAAGAAGGATGAAGTGTGTCCGACTTTTTCATGCGATTTGAAGAGACTTTTGTGGACCACAGTGGTCAAGACATGAGTTCGGAGGGAGGCCAGAGACTGTTTGTCGATAAATTTGTGTTTAACTTGTTGCCTGACTTGTGCAACAAATTGAAAGACTCAGAAAGTGCTTGGGCTGTTTCTTCAACGGCTCAGATTCTAGCTACAGCCCAATATTACGAGAACAGAGATAAGGAAGAAAAGGAACGAGTAGAAAAGAAAACGAAGGACTTGAAGACTAAGGTGTTGTTGCAGCAGGCGTATCCGCCTCGCTCGAATCAGAACGATTCGCAGCAACGTTCGCAATTTCAGCAACAGACACAGTTCCCGAAAGTACCACTGAGATCGGAGTATTTCGCTTCTCGGCCCTTGTTAGGATTGAATCAATGTGCATACTGCAAGGAAGAGGGTCATTATAAGAACGAGTGCCCTGTTTTGCGACAACGTATGAATGGTGTGTCAGTTCAGAGAGGTCGTGGTGGTTTTCAACAAGTCTCTAGAGGTAGAGGACGTGGTGTTGCGTTTTCTCAGAATGAGCGTTCTCTTCCGTCACAGAGTTCTCTTAATTGTTTTGATCAATCGAAGGTGCAATCTGGTAGATCTCCACAGTACCATGTAGATGATTACTATGTCGAGGGCGAGAGTGCTGCATATAATGATTGCTAGGATAGCCATGGACAGAGAGAGGGAGTAGTGTCAGTTCCAGTCGATCAGAGTGGGCCTTACGTTTCAGTAGCTATATCAAGTGTGGTTGAGCCTTTTCTGTTGGATACTGGTGCGGCAAAAAGTTCAATCATACATTCTAAACTCCCTGGCGCACCTCTGTCTGGCTTAACGAATGTCTCAGTAGGATTTTCTGGCGCCCCTGTTCGTAATCCAATCTCTAGTCCTTTGTCCCTTTCAATTGGACCATGTGAGTTAGAAGCACCGTTGATTTTGACTACTGGCTGTGGTGAGAACTTGTTGGGTTTGGACCTGTTGAAACGATTGTATGCGACGTTGCATTGTTCCCCTTCGGGAGTACAACTTACATTGGGTAGGAAAGTGATCTCTCCTATGTATGTGTCGACAGATAGACTTCCACCAGAATTGCGTTCACTCCCTGAATCTCTTTGGGCTACGGGTCCTAATGATGTGGGTCTTTTGGAAATTCCTCCATATGTTGTTCAGCTTAGACCGAACGTCAGATTACCGCGAATTCCGCAATATCGAATTTCGAGCGATGGTGAACGAGCACTTTTAGCGATCATCCATGATTTGATCCAGAAGGGTGTGATTGAAGAAACACGAGGTAACGTGTGTAATAGTCCTGTTTTGCCGATTTTGAAACGTACCGATTCTTCCCAACCTCCTGTGTATCGGTTTGTAATTGATCTTAGAGAAGTGAACAAGATTGTGGTTCCACAGTTTCCTGTGGTTCCCGACATTACAGCTTTATTGACATTGATTCCTGCTTCAACTGCCTGGTTCTCGGAAATTTACTTGAAGAATGCCTTCTTTAGCATCCCGATAGCAGAAGAGAGTAGGGACATTTTTGGTTTCTCCTTGGGTGGTCATAGCTTTAGATTCAAGCGCGCACCCCAAGGTTATTGTGAGAGTCCTTCGATATATAGTCAGGCTTTGAAAAGCCAGCTTGATACCTTTGTGTTACCTGTTGGTGCTGCTCTGATCCAGTACGTAGATGATCTTTTAGTAGCTGCTGATGACAAGGCAACTTGCAAAGCGGCTACGATTTCCTTGCTACAGCATTTGTCTGATTTACATCATAAGGTGTCACCTTCTAAGTTACAATATTGTTGCCAAGAAGTAACCTACTTAGGTCATCTCTTGTCAAAGGAGGGAAGAAGGTTGACCCCGGAACGAATTAGAGCAATTGCTCAAATGACTGTGCCAAGCACTCAAAGAGAAGTACGTGCCTTTTTAGGTATCACATCATACTGCAGACAATGGATCCCAAATTTTTCCTTGTTAGCAAAGCCTCTGTTAGCTCTCACGTGCAAAGATGTTTCGAATCCTCTGCCTTGGTCTGATGACTGTCAGAAGAGTTTTTCTGAGTTACGCTATGCGTTGTGTTCAGCTCCTGTGTTGGGTACTCCCGACTACAGTAAGCCGTTTACACTATACGTTCATGAAAGAGAGGGTTGTGCGTTGAGTGTGTTGACACAACAATTTGGTGATAAACAGCGCCCGTGTGCGTATTTTTTTTCGACTTTAGATCCAGTAGCAAGAGCATTGCTGAGTTGTCTTAGAGCGATAGCGGCAGCTGCTGTGTCTATTCGACAGTCTGCTGGTCTGGTCATGGATAATATGTTAGTGGTAATGGTTCCACATGCAGTAGATACTCTATTGAACCGGACGAAAACTCAACATCTTACGAGTGTGAGGTTGTCAGGCTATGAGCGGACACTCTTGGCAAGCCATATCCAAATTAAAAGATGTAGTGTGTTGAATCCAGCCACATTGTTGCCGACTACTGTAGAGTCGAGTGATTCAGAACCACATGATTGTTGTTTGCGAACTGAAGAAGAAACGAAGGGTCGGATTGATTTGAAAGATACCCCGTTGTCAGATCCGGATGGTACTTTGTATGTGGATGGTTCGTACTTTAAGTTGCCGAATGGTGATGTGACTGCTGCGTATGCTGTGATGACATTGATTACGATTGTTGAGACTGCGAGAGTAAGTCAGAATTCTGCACAAGCTGCAGAGTTGATTGCGTTGACGAGAGCATGTGTCTTGGCCGCGGGAAAGAGAGTGAATGTGTTCACCGACAGTCAGTATGCGTTTGGTGTTGCACACAGTTTTGGACGATTATGGAAAGAGAGAGGATTTTTGACGTCCCACGGGACAAAAATACAGCATGGACAATTGGTGAATGAGCTTCTGGAATCACTTACTTTGCCAAAGCAAGTTGCGATTGTGAAGTGTAGTGCGCATCGGAAGGTTACGGATGATGTTCGTCGTGGTAATGCGTTTGCAGATGAGGTTGCGAAAGAGACGGCAAAGAACATGATGAGTCGAATGTATGTTGCAAGTTCTGCAAGATGGGTTACGGATGCTGGAATGTGTGAAAATACGATTGAGAGTGTAAAGTCAATTCAGAAGGAGGCTACTGAGAGTGAGAAGAATGTGTGGAAAGAAAGTATGGGTAAATTGGATTCGACTGGTTGTTGGATTGATCTGTCTGAACATCAGAGATGGATGCTACCTGATGCGTATGTGCTTGCAGTAGTTACAATGGCACATGGAATGGCACACATTAGTGCGAAGGGAATTTGCAAATTGTTGGCCCCAGTATGGAAGAATGATGGGATTTCTAAGTGTGCGGAGAGGGTGGTTAAGAATTGCATGGTGTGCCTGATGCATAATCCTGGCAAGGGAACTCCAACTCCAGCTGGTCATTTTGCTCCCGCGACTTGTCCCTTTGAGATTATTCAATTAGATTTCATTCATATGGAAAGGTGTAACAACCTTAAGTACGTCCTTGTTGTAGTTTGTGCATTTTCACGATGGATCGAAGACTACCCCTTGAAAGATAATACAGCCCTGTCTACAGCCAAAGTCCTTCTCAAAGAGTTCTTCCCTAGGTTCGGCATGCCACGGATTGTATGGTCGGATAATGGAAGTGAGTTTGTGGGAAAGGTTATGAAGAGTGTGTGTATGGGTTTGGGAATTAGGCAGAAGTTCCATAGTGCTAATCATCCACAGTCCGCAGGTCTTGTTGAGGGTTATAACGGGACTCTGAAATTGAAGTTAGCTAAGATCCAAACAACTACTGGATTGTCATGGCCAGATGCATTGCCTTTGGCTCTTCTATCCACTAGGGCGACTGTTCACTCTCGAGTAGGGCTTAGCCCGTATGAAATTGTGTTTGGTCGTCCTGCAAACGTTTGGGGAGTCCCTAGACCTAAGAAATTTACCCAGCTCGAATATCCCATGTTGATCGATTACCTTTATGACTTGACTGCTAAACTAAGTGCCATTCATCAACAGATTTTTGAGGCTCTGCCAAAACTAACAGAGGGACCAGGACACAAGTTACAGCCTGGCGATTTTGTTGTCGTAAAGAACTTTGGGAAATCCAGGCACTTGGAGCCAAGATATATTGGACCGTTCCAGGTCCTGTTGTCAACACGGACTGCTGTTCGATTTGCTGGAAGAAAGCATTGGGTGCACGCTGCCCATACGAAGCGTGTACCGCTACCTTTACCGTATGACAAGTGGATTAGACAGGGAATTGGCAATTCTGAGACAGAGTGTGTTCCTAGGCTTGTTCCGTTCAGCGATGCACAATTTAAAGGTCTTGAGTCTGCTAAACTGAAGAACACTGCTGCTTCACCTGGAACTGTGCCTTTGCCCCTGGATCCGAACATTACTCCGTTCAAACCTTCACCTGAACAATTGAACACTGTTTTGTCATCTGGTCCTTTGTTCGAAGAGCAGACACAACCTGGAAGACATCGTTACTCTTTACGCTCCCATTCCAAGGACTAATAAAGTGAATACCCCTTTTTTTTTGTTTTCCTTTGCCTCCTCTGCCCTGACAACTAGTTTTTGGACAATTGTATTCTCCTCAGCCAGGAAGTTTGCTGTATGTGTGTTCTTGAACCGGCCATCCGGGTTCGCCGTAGGGCCGTGATGTGTGCCTAGTTTTGATTTGCAGGTTACCAGACACTAGGTCGGTTTCCCCGGTTGGTTTTTGGGAACTCCCAAGGCTAACGGACGCATTTCTGAACAGGTACAAACCAACCGTCGCGGACGGCTCGAGTAGAGGATGGAGCTTCCTGAGCTGCGAGGTGTTAATACTGTGATTGAGCGTAAAGCGAAATTGCATGAAATATTGCGCAACAAATGTTTCCTGATCCAGTGTGCCCTAATGTTTTTAATTTTCTTGATAACCTTGGTGGGTGGAACTGTTTTAATTTTTGTACCTACTATGTCTACGGTGCCTCCTCACGTTTCTTTTTCCGCTACTACTGCTTCTTCACATTCCTTCCACCCTTTGCCTGAGCACGAACAAGCTAGACGTTCTGAGTTTGTAAACAATTCGTTTATTCAACTCCTGCACCAACACCAACTAGTGATGAATATGACTAATTGCTGGGTGTGTGGTTTGATGCTGCATACCACTGATAAGGGTATCCCGTATCTAGTTCTGCCTTTTAGCTGTAATGGGTCATCGTGGGCATTCCAGACTATGTTCCTTTTTGCCCTTGAGACCTATCCCCCGCGACCACCGCGCTCCACAAAATTTAGCTCCAGCAATAAGGCCTTGGTAAGAGGAGTTGCCGATATAAGTAGAGATATCGATGCATATTCATCCATTCCCAAGGATGAGTTGCGAGCTTATGTGGGTTGGAATGCAACTGGGTATAGCATTAGTCTGGGCGAGAAACAGCGCAAGAGTTCATCTCCGATCTGGGTCGTACCCCACTTAGGTCGTTTTTGTTTGCAAGGCAATGGTCAGAATCCGAGAGCTCAGCTAGGGAAGAGTGACTGTACTGAAACGTACGTTTTCCCATCACAGTCTTCCCCAGCGTTTTTGGCTGCCAAGGGTACATACTTTGTCTGTTATGATCGAGCATACACATGGTTGCCCCCTGATTTTTCGGGAACATGTTATGTTGCTAACTTACTACCGCCAACATTTACTGCTGCCTCTGATTATCACAAGACTAGAGTTGTGAGAGGTGTTGTTAGTCAGGAGGATACTGCTGGTCAGGAAGCGTGAGACTTTTTCATGGGTTTCCTGCCGTTTTGGGGACCTATGGTCAATAGTAGGAACCTGAGACAACTGACTCGTGTAGTTGAATCCACTGTTAATGTAACGGCTGGTGCCCTTGGTAACTTGACAGCTGAGCTTCAGGCGGATCGCCTTATGACGTTGCAGAATCGTATCGTTCTAGACGTTGTACTTGCAGATCGAGGTGGAGTATGTAAAGTGATCCGATCGAGTTGCTGTGTTTTCATTCCGGATAATGCTCCGACAGTTTATGAGGCCATTTCCAAATTGCATAAGATCTCTGATTCTATACATGTGGATGAAGGAGAGTGGTCGCTAACTGGATGGGTTTGGAATCTATTATCTGCGTGGGGATGGAAGATTCTGATGGTCATTGGGGTTGTTTTAGTTCTCCTGTTTTCGTGCTGTCTCTGTGTCCAGTGTGGTCCTGCCTTATGTGGCCTTTGTGCTACGACATGTATAAGAAGGCCGCCTGTTACTAGAGAGGTACTGATGGAAAGGATGATGCTTCAGCAACACCTCAGTGATTTGAGGAAAATAGGTATCGACTCAGATATCGATTAGTGCTTGCCTATGTAAGGGCAAAAGGAGGGTCTGAGGTTCCGTGAAAACTGAACCCGTGTTTTGGAACTAATGGTACCGTGACGATTTTGGTATTAGTGGATCACAAATGATGAGTTTAGTATGGGCGAGTGTTTTCGCAACGCTGCACTGAAGGATTTGTCATATATTGCTGGTTTTCGTGTTCAAACCTACGGGTTTCATTTTGTGCACGACATCCATTTTGTATCATTGCCCTCACATAGTCAGTGAATGGGCGATGTCCGAGCGATGACCCTGTTTGGGTAACCTCACGAGGACACGTATTCCCTAGTGCACGTTCTGCTGAATTCCGCATGACTTGGCGGAAGCTGACTCTGCCGCCCGAAGCTGACCCTGCCACACCGGTTTTCTGTCTTGTCCTGCTTGAGCAAGATTACTGACCCTGATACAATAGACCACGCTTCTTTTATTTGCCTACGAATATGTCTTCTCTGACTCTCCTATTTTCTGCATCTGTCCCTGTATTTCCCTCTAGCCTTTTATGATGAGGAGGTGACCAATTTTATTTTGGGGCGGTGCGGCCTTTCAATAGAAGGATGTCAGAATTGTGTGATTGAAGGCCGGACACCTGGAGAGGGGAATGTGATGTTGTGTGATCTTATTGTTTGGAATACAGAAGCGGGAATAATTGTAAACTTGTAGGAATGTTTGCCCGAGGCATAATATTCAGTATTTAAGGAGCGACCTGCTTTGTACAAATCGAGCAGTCTCTGTAGAATCTATCTCGTATGATACTTCTGTGACTTCTGTTCCTGACTGCAGTCATTAAAAAGATCTTTCGATGCCAGAGGATGATTCCCGTGTCTCTGTTTGTTTAGTACGCCAAAACAGGTGAACCCCAAAGGTCTCAGGTGTTGTCCCCTGGCACCGCTGGGTCTTAAAAATTGCCCAGTCCTTCAGTACCCTGCATTTAAGTCCAGTTTTGAGAACCATCGGGCGCCGTTTAGATCGGATACAATGTCATCCATGGTCGGCGTGATATGCCTTTTCCTTTTGATGGCTTTGTTTGGGAGGCGCATGTCGATGCATAGCCGGATCTTCCCAGGTTGTCGTGGCTTCTCGGCTATCACCATCGGTGACACCCATGGTGTGGGTCCTGTGACCTTCTCTATTACACCCTGTTCCTCCAACCTTCGGAGCTCCTCCTCCGCTAACGGGCGTAAGTGGAAAATCCACCATATACATTTTGTTTTCCAATCCACCCATCAACCAGGTATCGCAGTACCTCCAGGTTTGGCGCACATCCCCACCAGGGGAAAACAGCGCTTCGCTGGCAAACTGAGTAAAGTGACGCTAATGTTTTTGGGGTTTGAATAAAACCGATCTGGGCACTTTAAGAACATTCCGTCTTGCTTTATTTATTGATTTTTCATATTTTGAACCTTTTACTTCCGTGGCTGCACTTTGGAATAGAAAAATGTCAAAACGGCATTTCCAGCAAAAGTGTTTTTCTTTTTTGCATCCATTTCACAGGGGAACAAATGAACGACAGGAAGAAAGAGAGGGTGCGAACCATTTCTTGAGTCACATTTTTCGGAAAGTGAGGAGGAGTTAGATAGACAGAGAGGGAATAAGAGTAAGAAAGAGAGGGGGGGGCAGCTGCCAAGGGCAGAGCAGAAGCGGACACCTTCCTTGTCTTGTCTGGGCAGGAAGCAAGAGACGGAGACCTTTTCCTTCTCTGCTCCCTGCCCGTCCCCAAACAGCCACTAATGCCAGCCTTCTCTGCAGTGCTTGGATATTTCTTACGTCCAGGGACGCATGTTCTAAATAAAAAAGTAGGGGCACGGAATCTATAGAATTAAAGAAGTAGGGGCACGCCGTGCCCTGCCGTTTCCGCCCACTTCGACCACTGATTGTATCCGATTCCTCGTGGTGGCCCCTGGGGTTTGGTGGCCCTGTGCAGGTGCACAGCTTGCACATGCCTAAGGCCGCCCCTGGTCGCATGCACAAACCGGAAGAGCAGCATGGACTTTGTCCGGCACTTCGTGGGTGAGGTTTGTAATTCGCGGCCGATTCTAGCAGAGTGAATGGAAACTCACGCGGCAACACAGATTGTCAGCAGAGGAGCCGGGAATAGGGTTCCGGAATCCGTTAATCTTGAGACCTTTTCAGCTCCCAGTTACACATCTCTCGTCATTATATTTACCACAGGGGGCAATTTCAGCACAGCACTACTCCTGTCCCAGGCTTTCCCTATCAGTTGCATTAGTTCACATGAAGCAAAGACTACAACACCCAGAGTCCCTTTGGTGTGTTACATGGACGCCTTGGTCGTGACGTCAAGGTGTGATCTGTCAGCTCTGCAGAGCTCAAGCTGATATCAAGGTTTACATTTTAAAATGGAAGAGTCTGTGGTGTGAGACAAGGGACTGGTACGTTAGCAGCATGGTGGTCTAATGCACCCACTGCGTAAGTCTCATTTCTCCTGAATGTCGAGGCTGGAATCTACTGCGGGGCAACTCAGTCTGCACCACACATCTATGTCGCAAACTAAAAACCTTAACATATGCGGCTTCTGAAGCACCTGCATAAAATCAAATAGATGTGTCCTTAGAGTGCAGATGGTGACAGGCACTGTTACAATACTGAACACATATTAATCAGCAGAGAGGCCAATGATGGAATGGGTATAGATTGTGCAGTGGCAGTTCTGCCACAACACGGTTAAGGGGATATTGTAGGCAGTGCAAAGGAGCTGACATGTGAACACCATGGCGAGAAATGGGGGGTTCAACCTTGGCTTGCTCAACTGTACTTGTGCCCTCTGGTGTCATGAAAGCAGTGACAAGAACAGGCAGTAGTTTCTATTTCTTGTCATCCGCTTGACCTCACAGCAGCATATAGGTGCAAAGGGTGGCACAAGGGAACAACCCTGTGTAGTCACTAGGGGTCAAAGGGCGAGTGTTGCCACTTCAGCACCCCCTGGCATTTTGGCGGGGTGGAGGGGCTTGCTTTTCCACATTCTCACACAGTTTCCCTTGAGCAGTGAGGCCCAAATAACATAAAAATAAAACTTAGGCCCTAAGCCCAGCAGGTCCTGTCGCAGCGGGGAGCACACTGGAACGCACCCCCACAACCGACTGAGACATAGGCTCATATAGAGCTGCGGGTCCTCCAAGCCTGACATGAGATAAAGAGATTTAACGCCGCTCATGATTACAGAAGATTGGAACTGAAATAACAAGACGAGACCATGTTGTTAAATCGCCGATGCGGCCTCATCTGCCGCCCGCTGCCTTTCTGTCTGACTGCAGAACAGGGGCGCGCGGCAGTAATACAGGAGGCGCGTGGCTGATTTTAGACAAAGCGCTATTCTGATAGCATTTATACAGCGCTTACTGCTCTCAACACCACAAGCCGTTAAAGCGCTTTACGGCGAGTACCACTTTAGCTCAGAACCAGGGGCACGGGCTTTTGGCAGGGGCGAGCGGGGCCCAGGCCGCCGACTTTCAGAGGGGCGTAGAGAGCTGCCGTATTAAGGCCCTGAAGACAGTAGAGTCCCTGTCTCCTGGCTCCAGTACTGCTGCAGGGGCAGTTTTTAACCCCCCTCAGCCTGCTTTCTTGTACTGCCTTCTCCTCTCACCCCCTCCTGACACACACTACTGACCCCACCCTCTCCGACAAATAACCTGGCCCCAACGAAAAATGCTAATCTGTGCATAATTCAGTAGAGTGGGGGGAGTAAAGATGGGTTCAGAGGCCAGGCACCACTCTTTATGCAATCAGCAGAGGGCTGCCCTGTGTGCACAAAAGGGGCTCAGCCCCCCCCCCCATAACCTTATTTATTCACCAGCAGCGAGGGTTCCAACTTCCTTTCCGCCAGGGGCTACCCTGGCAGAGGCCGACTCTGCTCAGAACTCAAGGGTCAGGATTATTCCAGTGATTATTGGTTATTTTTGGTTACTGGGATTAATCATGTGCAGTTAAGGAAACCATTCCATGTATTTACTCCTGTGATTTGGGGTATAGTAAATGTAGGTTTTGTTGGGTATATCTCTCAGACACCGCTTTCCAAAAAAGGCACAATTACTGCAAGAAACATTAATAAAAGGCACATCTGATGGCTCTCTGGTTCAGTTTGCTAAACCTACGTGAATCCTGCCTGGGTTAAAGTTTCACCCACTAGTAACAGACCTGAATACAGCGCCCAGCAACTGAAAAGTGACCAGTTCTTCTTTGCAAACGGTCTGTCATTTCACCACACTATCTTGTCGTTCTTGAATCTTTGATGTTGTTGAGCTAAATATGTTTTGCTGTAGAAATCTGTAAATTGTGCAGTACACGGTGGCGTATGTGGCAAGGGCAGTAAATCCAAAATTTATGTTGAAAAGGCCTCAGAATTCCATACTGCCAGGGGTCCTACAGCAGAGGGTGCCCACCTTGACACGGTGCGTCTATGGGCTGTAAGCAGAAGATGTTAGATCATATATAAAAACCTGTAGTGTTTCTATCCTGGTCAGGAGCTCTAGCAAATGTTTCCAGGTGACCCCAACTTTGGTGAAGATATCCCACCCAGTCATGGCAGGCAAGTGCCACATTCTGAAAGTGTCCCTATTGCAGTGGGGCCAATATACCTGTGAACTAGAATCATCTGTAAAGGAGGTGTTACTATCTCCTACCACAGGCATGGCCTCCCACCCTCCCTGCGGGAGTATTTCCAGGAGTGCCCCACACCTAGACTGCAGCTCTGTAAGACTAGTGCACATCAATGGATGACGTGACGATGGATGCAGGAGACTGCTGACATCAGCAAGCCCCAATTGCCATGCCCATGAACTCATGGGACTCTGAAGGACTGACCAGTGGTCCAGTGCTTAATGTGTAAAAACAAGAAAATGAGTGTCAAGGCTCTCGTCAGGAGGCCACTGAACTAGCTATTGTCCCTGCCAGCGCCGCAATGAAAGTACCAATACAGCTTTTAACCATCACACTCCTAGAAGAATGACAATTGGACTATTCCAGGCCCCTAAAGCTACAAGAATAGCTTGGTTGGCAGGCATTAGCCATTTTTAAATGCATATAGAATAAAATAACTACTGTTGTTGTTTTCATCTAAAAAGTAGACCAACAGCCCCACCATGTGCCAGATTGTCAGAAGGGCCTGTGTTGCCAATTAAGTGCTGAGCCCCGGAAACCACAGGCTCAAATAGAGCACTGCAGTGGTCACTCACAGGTTGGGCAAGGCTAGGCTGGAAAAGCGAAATCCACACACAGTGCGCATCCCCGATCATGAATTGGGACTGTGGGCCTCGTGGTTACTTCTTTGCAAGGAGCAAAATGTGCTCCCTAATATATAGACCCAGCTCTGTACATCTGAACCTAGAGCCCTAATTCATTGATGACGTCCTGATTGTAGCTATTAATTATATGCATTTCTCAAAGGTTTTCAGGCTGTGTTCAAAGGACAAACCCCCCCCAAACCTCCCTAGTAGCGGTCGGGCTCGCTCGCTATGCGCGGGACGGGGGCTGGTCTGGCAACATTTTCCAGGGCTGCTTTCAGTTCCCAGTCCGGCCTTGACTCTATAGGCTGCTTTGAGGGAGAAGGAGCCAGTCTTGACTGTGGCTGGGGTGTGCCTGTCATGTCCAAAGAGGGGGGGTCTCTGTTCTGTCAGTGTGGGTGCTAGAGAGTCACGCTCACCTCGAAGAGAGAGTAATGAGAAAGAGTGGGAAATGTAAGAGGGATAGAACAAGAATCAAGAAGTGTCTTTCCCTCTGTTACGTTTGCATTTTACATGTTCTTCGCGTGCTTGCATGCACGAGCAGCATAGTTACTTGTTATTTTATAAAGTCTTGATTCGTGGCACGATCAGTATGTTCTAGAATAGAACTTATGATCGGTCCTGCGAATCAAGGCTAGGAGTTGTGGCAGTTGTTGGAGCCAGCCGGAGCCTGAAGTCCTGTAACCGGCGGGGCTTCCTTTACATATGGATTAAACTTCAATTTATACACTTTTTTTTCTTCTGGTTCATTATTGCAACTTGTTGTATGAAGTGTCGATTGACTGACGAAAAAGTAAGATATCTTTATTTTTTTTTACTTTCTCCTATTTCTGACTGAAATGAGATTATTTTAAGTAATATTTTCGTTTAAGAACATTTTAGCCTTTTGCTTTGCATTCTCCAGCATTAGGATCATGAATCAAATGTAATTCTACAGCGCCATCTACCGGCTTAAATGCGTATAGTCTATTTTAGTGACACTTTTAAATTGAATGTTCGTGCTTCATCACATTCTGAGCATCATTTGACTGTTTCTGCTTCAATACCCATTTTCAGACAACAGTGACTACTTTAATTATTTTATTTATTCTGCAATATTCTATTGTCTCACAGATTCATTACTTTTACATATTGTTTTTTTTTATTTCTTTTTTTATTGTTCTGCTTCTCCTTCTTAATATGTGTGCGCAAGGTTGTACTCTTTCACTTCCACAACCTTTTTGGTCAGCAGGTAGTGAGCCTTGTATGCACAGGGTTGATTGGAAAGTGTATTTTTTTAATTATATTGAAACACTAGACTCTAATGGTAAGATGAAACCACCTGAAAAAAAGGCATTTTCTTGCACTCTTTAGGTCCAGAAGGTCTCAAGGCGTTTAGTCAGTTACCTAGAACTGAAAGTAGTGGAGATAGCAATGTTTTTGATAAAGCCATTTCGGATTTCGATCGCTACTGTTCACCTAAAATGTGCATAGGTATCTCAAAATACAATTTTTTTCAAAGAAAACAACTTCGTAATGAATCTGTTGACAGTTATGTTTCAGCTTTGAAAGCTTTGTCTTTAGGTTGTAAGTTTGGTGTTTTACAGGAGGATCTTATCAGAGATCAAGTTGTAATGCATGTTAACAATACCACAATCCAAGAGAGGTTGAGGGTCAATGGCGATTCTGACCTTGAAAGCCTTTTAGCCATTGTAAGAAAATCTGAGATGTCATGTAGAAGTGCCAAACAAGACAAAGGTGAAACAAACTGCAGTAATAAGGATGTTATTGCAAAAGTCAACTCAAAATATGGTTCCAAGGAGGAAGATTTAAAAAAAAGCTACCAGTTCTCACAAAAGTAAAAATGAAGACCACAAGGAAAATTTGAGGTGTTACAGATGCAACAGTAAGTCTCACCTTGCCAATTATAAATTATGTCCAGCTATTAAGCAAAGCTGTTCTAATTGTGGTGTCGCTGGCCATTTTTCTAAAGCTTGCAACAAAAAGAGTAAAACTAACAAAGTAAAATGTATTGATCAAAGCGAAGATAGTGATGGTGAGGAATTTAAAACAGATTGTGGTGATGGTAGTTCCTTTGTTTTTGATGCTAAACTTCCCATTCTGAACATTGACAACTCTGTCATTAAAAAGAAACCTGTGTGTGATATGGCTATTGGTTGTGTAAGCACCAAAATGTATGCTGATCACCTTACTCCATTGTGAATGAGATGGTGTGGAATTCCCAGTTTGTGCAAAAATTAGGTAGTGAGTTGGAACTGCCTGACATCAGCCCAGAGGGTTATTCTGGAGAACGGATTGACATTATTGGGTTTAGAACTCTGAATTTTAGGTTCAAGAATCGAGAGTGTACTGCTAAACTTTATGGGGCAGATTTATAATAACTGGCGCATCCCTGCATATCAGCAGGGATGCGCCAGTTATTGTGCGCCACAGCTCCGCCACCATGGATGCGCCGCATTTATAATGCGGCGCACCATGGGGCAAAAACGGCACAGATGCGTGATGCATCAGTGCCGTAAAAGTGGCGCATTGCTGCAGTTGCGTCGCAAGCGCGACGCAGCTCCAGCAATGCTTTGGGGGGCCCTATCTTCACAATGCTGCGTCAATCCTTACGCCTGCTTCAAGCAGGCGCAGGGTTTTGACGCAGCATGGGCTCAAAAGTGACTGAGTGAAATCTTGTAGATTTCACTCAGCCACTTTTAGGAGGCATTCCTGCGACGGAACGCCCCCCCCTGCACAGGTACGCCTACTGATGGCGCAGGGCTTTACAACGTGACGCATCTCCCAGATGCGTCACGTTGTAAATACCCCGCAGCATGGCGCAGGATCGCTATACAATCTACTCCCCATCCTAATTCTAAGGATGATGTAAGGTCCTTTTTAGGTCTTACGGAGTTCTATTCAAGGTATGTACCAAATTTCTCTTGTCGTGTTTTCAATATTAGACAATTAATTAAGAACAAGAACAAATTCTGTTGGTCTAAAGATTGTGAAACAGAATTTGTGGATGTCAACAAAGCAATTTGTGCAGCTACTGCTCTTTCAGGCTTTGACCCATCACTTTCATGCATTGTTACCACCGATGCCACTTCAAAAGGTTTAGGGGCAGTTCTGGCACAAAAGTCCAGTTTTGGCAAGAAATGCATCATTGCTCATGCGTCAAGACCACTCACACCTGCAGAAGAAAAATATTCTACAATAGAAAGGGAAACATTGGCATGTGTGTGGGCTCTTGAGCACTTTAGAATGTTTGTTTGGGGCAAAGAATGTTTAATTAGAAGTGACCATAAACCTTTAGAGCGGTTATTAAACACAGAGGGCATGTTGAAAGCTTCTGCACGTATTGCGACATGTCCATGCGTCTTCAAGATTTTATTTACATTGTTGTTTATGTGCCTGGCAAAGAAAATGTAACTGCTGATTTTCTGTCTAGAATGCCTTTACCACTCAAAGAAAGTACTCCCAATGAGTGGGATGACTTCCAGATTGCTTTAGTACATGATGAAGATTCCTTACCTATTGACCAAAATGTATGGCGTGAAGAATTTGAAAATGATCCCCTATTAAAGGAAGTGGATAAATACATTTCTAAGGGGTGGCCACATAAAAAGAACATCAATTCTGATCTTAAATGTTTTTGGGAAATAAGAAATGAGCTCTTGTGCGTAGATGGTTTGCTCAAGAGAGGTGACCGAGCTATTCCCCCATGTAATCTCAGACACAGTATGGTTTCGAAGGGTCATGAAGGCCATGGTGGTATCGTTAGGACCAAGCAAAACGTAAAGAATGGTTTCTGGTGGCCAGGAATGGACATTCTTATTGAACGCATTGTTAGGAATTGCATCACATGTGCTAATGCGGACAAGACTTTGGTCTCTCTTAAACCTAATTTGGGTGATCATGTGATTCCTGATGATCCGTGGCATACCATCGCTATGGATATCACGGGACCTGTTGGCCCAAATTCAAAGTATATTAATGCAGCTATTGATGAATTCTCTAAATGGCCTGTCATCAAATTTGTAGAGAAAGTAGATACTGATGCTGTTTTATCCTTTCTGGATGAAACTTTCACTGAGGAGGGTTTGCCTGTTCGTCTTATTACTGATAATGGCGTACAATTTATCTCTAACAAAGCTAAAGCGTACTTCAAAAGAGTGGGTATAATTCATTGTACTACCTCTCTATACAATCCCAGTGGAAATGGTGTCATTGAGAGATTAAATAGGGTCCTCGGGAGTTCAGTCCAAATGATTGGGAATGACAATGATAAATGGGAATTACAGATTTTCAAAACAGTTTGGATGTACAGGAGCTCGACTAATGTCATGACTGGGTATTCTCCTTTTCAGATTATGAGAGGTAGAATTCCCAGAACCAAATGTAATCCTGTATGGTTAGCTCCTTCTACGGCGTCTAAAATTGATCTTGTGGCTGTTAAGGAAAGACTTGTTCAAAATCATGCTATCAATAAAGAACGATTTGACAAGAAAAAAGGTTCAAAACTTGATCCCATTGTCAAAGTTGGCATGCTAGTTAAAGTTAAGAAACCTTGGAAAGTAAAAAAAAGGTGAGAGCCAATTCATGGGTCCTTTTGAAATTAAAGAAGTTCTTAAGAACTCAGTCAGACTTAATGATGACAAGGTTTGGAATTGGAGTAGAATTGCGGTTCTCAAAGGTGACAAAAATGTTTATTCCAATTCAGAGATTGAACAAAACATTTTTGACAGTCTTGATGAAGAAGACTCAAGTGAATGCCCTGTTCTTGGTCCTGGTTTTACCAATGCTTCTGATAACATCACTAATACTGAAGAACTCGGTAAACGTCAAAGAAAGAAACCAAGTTGGATGTCTGATTTTGTCTCATTTATCAGAAACAAACTTGTAATTTAAATTGTTTTTTTTATTGTTTATTAAAGGGGAAGATGTGTCATGTTTGCATTTTACATGTTCTTCTCGTGCTAGCATGCACGAGCAGCATAGTTTTTTTTTTGAAAAACGTTTTTATTGGCATTTATAGGTAATAATATACACAGGCACAGGTGGTATCGCCATTAACACAGAGACTTACATAGCAAGAGCGCCCAATCGCAGCCCTTCCGATCTCACAGTCTCGTGGGCGCTCAGGCCGTCCGACCCTATCCTAAGTAGGGCTGCAGGTGCATGGCCGGGATCAGCCGCTGGGTATGTCCTACCGAAGCGCGCCCTGATCGCCGCGCCGCAGGGGCGCTGTGCAATGTGATTGAACCCCTGTGGGTGGTGTCTCGGAGGCTGGAGAAGTGCCGCCAATGAGTAACTGTGAATGAACTGGGGGCAGGGAACCAGGGGATGGGGGTGCACTATGTCGTCTATCAGGAATGCTTGTGGCTATGCGCTCGAGAGCTGAATCAACGTGAGAGAAAAAGAAAAAAGGGGAGGGTTCGGGGTGGTCACGGATGCAGAGAGGGGGAGGCTGAATGGGCTGGGATATCGGTCGTAGCCTATGAGGGATCTGGCGGTGGGGCCTGTGACGCCTGCCTCTGTGAGGCACCGGGTGCTTGGATTGCCCGCGCCGCTCCCAGGGTGGGCTCCGGGGTCGCTGGCGCCCCCAGGGGATCGATCGGTTGTGTACGCGCCGCAGCCGCTGTTTCCTGCGTGAAGGCGTGCAATAACATGGCCCAGGGCATGGAGATCGGGTGTTTGCGCATCCCTCGGGCCTCCTCCGTTCTAAGTGTAGTCTCCTCCGCCTTGCCTCATTTCTTGACTGCTCCCTCCCATGCCGCTACTGGGGCCCCCCCCGGCGTCATCCAATGCATAGCGATGCAGCGTTTAGCGAGGAGCAGCATTAAGAAAGCAAACCTCCTTTCCACTTTCTGTGACTTGTGTCGTGCATGAATACCCAGCGCACACGCCTCCCATGTGTCCTGGTCCCGGAACCCTGTAACCGCTTGTAGGGCAGCGTGAATAGTGTGCCAGTAACTGTAGAGCGTCGGGCAGTCCCAAAACATGTGCTTAAATGAGGCAGCGGGCTCTAGGGATCTAGGGCAACCAAACACCCCGTCGAGGAAATATTTCTGCAGCTTTTCGGGGGTCAGATACGCCCTGTGCAGGATATGCAGCTGTATGCTCTTGAACCGATAATTGCGGGACACTTTTTTGGTGTATTCCAGGGCCCTGGCCCACTCCCTGTCATGCAGAGGCCGTTGGAAGTCATCCTCCCAGTGTTCCCGGAGGGTCGCTAACGTACGACTCCGCAGGGATCTCACCGCTGCACGAGCAGCATAGTTACTTGTTATTTTATAAAGTCTTGATTTGTGGCACGATCAGTATGTTCTAGAATAGAACATATGATCCGTCCAGCGACTCAAGACTAGGAGTTGTGGCAGTTGTTGGAGCCAGCCGGAGCCTGAAGTCCTGTAATTGGCGGAGTCTCTGTGTCTGCAAGGTTCCGCCAGTGCACCCTGGGTCCAAGGAGTCTCTGTGTCTGCAAGGTAACGTCAATGCACTCTGAGTCCAAGGAGTCTCTGTGTCTGCAAGGTTCCTCCAGTGCACTCTGAGTCCAAGGAGTCTCTGTGTCTGCAAGGTTCCGCCAGTGCACCCTGGGTCCAAGGAGTCTCTGTGTCTGCAAGGTACGGTCAATGCACTCTGGGCCCAAGGAGTCTCTGTCTCTGCAAGCTACCGCCAGTGCACTCTGGGTCCATGGAGTCTCTGTCTCTGCAAGGTACCGCCAGTGCACCCTGGGTCCAAGGAGTCTCTGTGTCTGCAAGCTATCTCCAGTGCACTCTGGGTTCAAGGATTCTCTGTGTCTGCAAGGTACCACCAGTGCACTCTGGGTCCAAGGAGTCTCTGTCTCTGCAAGGTACCACCAGTGCACTCTGGTTCCAAGGAGTCTCTGTCTCTGCAAGGTACCGCCAGTGCACTCTGGGTCCAAGGAGTCTATATGTCTGCTAGGTACCATCAATGCACTCTAGGTCCAAGAAGTCTCTGTGTCTGCAAGGTATCGTCAGTGCACCCTGGGTCCAAGGAGTCTCTGTGTCTGCAAGGTTCCGCCAGTGAAATCTGGGTTCAAGGAGTCTCTGTGTCTGTAAGGTACCGCCAGTGCACTCTGGGCCCAAGGAGTCTCTGTGTCTGCAAGGTACTGCCAGTGCACTCTGGGCCCAAGGAGTCTCTGTGTCTGCAAGGTACCGCCAGTGCACTCTGGGCCCAAGGAGTCTCTGTGTCTGCAAGGTACTACCAGTGCACTCTGGGTCCAAGGAGTCTCTGTGTCTGCAATGTACCGCCAGTGCACTCTGGGTCAAAGGATTCTCTGTGTCTGCAAGGTGCCGCCAGTGCACTCTGGGTCCAAGGAGTCTCTGTCTCTGCAAGGTACCTCCAGTGCACTCTGGGTCCAAGGAGTCTCAGTGTCTGCAAGGTACTGCCAGTGCACTCTGGGTCCAAGGATTCTCTGTGTCTGCAAGGTACTACCAGTACACTCTGGGTCCAAGGAGTCTCTGTCTCTGCAAGGTAACACCAGTGCACTCTGGGTCCAAGGAGTCTCTGTCTCTGCAAGGTACCGCTGGTGCACTCTGGGTCCAAGGAGTCTCTGTCTCTGCAAAGTACAGTGAGTGCACTGTGGGTCCAAGGAGTCTCTGTGTCTGCAAGGTACCGTCAGTGCACTCTGGGTCCAAGGAGTCTCTGTCTCTGCAAGGTACCGCTGGTGCACTCTGGGTCCAAGGAGTCTCTGTCTCTGCAAGGTACAGTGAGTGCACTGTGGGTCCAAGGAGTCTCTGTGTCTGCAAGGTTCCTCCAGTGCACTCTGGGTCCAAGGAGTCTCTGTGTCTGCAAGGTACCGCCAGTGCACTCTGGGTCCAAGGAGTCTCTGTGTCTGCAAGGTACCGCCAGTGCACTCTGGGTCCAAGGAGTCTATGTCTCTGCAAGGTACCACCAGTGCAATCTGGGTCCAAGGAGTCTCTGTCTCTGCAAGGTACCACCAGTGCACTCTGGTTCCAAGGAGTCTCTGTGTGTGCAAGGTACTGCCAGTGCACTCTGGGCCCAAGGAGCCTCTGTCTATGCAAAGTACCGCCAGTGCAGTCTGGGTCCAAGGAGTCTCTGTCTCTGCAAGGTACCGCTGGTGCACTCTGGGTCCAAGGAGTCTGTGTCTGCAAGGTACCGCCAGTGCACTCTGGGTCCAAGGAGTCTCTGTGTCTGCAAGGTACCGCCAGTTCACTCTGGGTCCAAGGAGTCTCTGTCTCTGCAAGGTACCGCCAGTGCACTCTGGGTCCAAGGAGTCTCTGTGTCTGCAATGTACCGCCAGTGCACTCTGGGTCCAAGGAGTCTCTGTGTCTGCAAGGTACAGCCAGTGCACTCTGGTGTTGTGTGCAGATTTAGATTCCAATTATAGGTTTCCCGATTTATGCCCTTATATAGGTACAATTCACATTGCCCTTATTTGGACATAGAAATTCAGCCCTTATTTAGACATTGTCCGTACAAACCAAATACAGGCATGGCACCTACATCCATCCATCCACGTCACAACTAATTCTTGGAAAACCAGAACCTTAAGCCTATAGGAATTTCCCTCAGCTTGAATATTGATTTCTCCAAGAACTCATTAAGTATGCATGAACATCTATTCCTTAGGGGTTCATTCATGACGTTCCTCTGCCCGACTTTTATGTCAATACTGGCATTCCTAGACACCTTCAAGGTATAAATATACCAGGACTTGCCCTGGCAAATTGCAGTTCCCGGAGGATTTGATCCAACCCAGACTACGCGGTTCGCCACGGTAAGTTCGGAAGGAGATTGAGTTCCAGCCTGATGCACTGACCTGACGCTGCCATCCTCCTCGCAGAGAATCCAGCTCCAGTGCTCTCTGACTTCCCTTGCAGGGGGTTAGACTATCGAGTCCAGAAAAGAGATTCCAACCTCTCTCATTCTCAGGTATGGAGCTGACTAGAACTTAGAGAAACCTTTGGCAACTCTTGGCTAATCTAAAATATAGCTAGCTATACTTTAGAAACAGCACCTACTTCAAACCTCGTACTGCACTTAGGTTAGGTACACTGGGGTAGAACAATTTAGAAACATCAGATGAGTATCACATTTTAGCATTATGTTAATAATGTATGTATTTTGATTAATATATGTCATAGCTACAAACCATGCTATTGCAGTATTATTTTATCTTACTGCTAACCTTGTACATATTGTACTACGCAGTCTGTCTTACGATTGTAGCAATTCATATCTCTTGCATGAGAAATAAGACTGTTCAATAAACCCTTTTTATTGAAACTCCCGTCTCTCTATTTCTGTGCAACTCTGTAGAAACGACGCATGCACGATTGACTGAGTGAAACTGTTCTCTATTGTTTCCACGATTCTGAGACTGTTCCGATTCTAAAGGGAAACAAAGTTGTCCTGTTTATGCGGTTGTCAGAGACAAATCCCTTCTTGTATATTCCAGAAGTTTCTAGTGACCCCTCAGTTAGCTGGCACACACAAGTAATTAAGTTTAATATACTCAATAGAGACATACTGACCTCATCCTATGTCAAATCTATAGTGTATGTTATTCCAATGCGCAGAGCCTATCAGGGATATAGGAACTACACTACATGGCGCCCAACAGTTTGGTACGGCACTAATTTAACGCTAGATACTGAAGTAACTCAGTCGTGCTTTTCTCAGAGACCCTCAACTCATAATACTCTATAAGACGTCTGGAGTGGGTAGGGATAATATCCGCCATAGCTGAGTAGGACGAAAGTCCTATGTATTAGCTGTTTGGTTTTGTTCAACGTTGAAAGGATACAGTGTTCCAAAATATTGTGCACCTTATCTTTTTTCCCTTGAAACTTGCTCTGCATTTTTCATTTCAACATGTCCAAAAACGGCACAAACACCGATACTGGTGGAGCTGTGGCTGACCAAGTCGCAGCAGCTTTTAATTGTACAGGTTTTCAAGAAACCTACGAGGATGATATAATTTAAGGAGAGCCATCACTCTAAAACGTATAAAACATGGTCTAACACCAAGAGGTGGTAGAGCAGTTTTCGTGATAGAGGCACATGAATCTCACCAGACAGAGGTATTCTATTCATGGATAGTATTCCCAGAATCAAATCCAGTAACACACTTGTTCCACTTCTACAAAGAAGATGAACCACCAGAGGAATATATTCCTTTTGAGGATATTGAAATTCCACTCACATACCAGGAGCATGATCTCTGGTTCAAAGGCGCCCTAAAACATTACAATCACATCACCAGGCTCGAGCCACTAGGTAGACCAGGAGCAACATGGCCGATTTTAGCCGGTAACACACCTGACATTGAATCAATGTCAGTCGAGGAATTACTTAAAAACATACAAAAGCTAATAGAGCTATACAGTTAAACCACAACAGTCTGAAAGTCCTGATAAGACCATTAAAAAAAACACTCCTACATCTTCTAAAAAGAAGTGGGAAAATAGCAAACAGAATTCCAAAGAGAAGCGTTCTCATTCCTGAGGCAGGTCTCCTTCACAGAAGGAGCTCTCTGAAAGGAGGTACAACCTCAGGAATAGGGATAATTTGAGAAAACCTGACCGATATCAAGATAATGATACACGTTCCTCTCGTACCTTTCAGATATCGTCACAGACATCCGAAAGAAGAGGAAGATCAGAAAACAAGGAAGAACGCGTGAAGTCCAAAGACGATCGGCACGTTACGAAAAATAAAGCAAAACCTCAATTCTCCAGGTCTAAAGATCAGACATGCCGAGAATACTGAGAACCCAACTCAAGAATGGTGAATGGGCCCAGACCATGCTGGACAGTGCATCAGAAGTTACAATAGCTCACCAGAACCTGAAGGGACTTCTGAAGACAGTGGACTTGAATGAAGACATACAAGTTGAGACTGTAGACACCAGGGTTAGTTATCCACATAGGTTATATGAAATAACACTCCAGATGGAGGGAGACATACCAAGAAAAGTGAAAGGACTATTTTGGGAGCATCTTTCAAAGGGTTATAATATACTTCTAGCAGAACAGGATTGGCCACCAGAATTTGTCAGGGAGTGCCCACATGGCGAGGCCATCATTATGCCTACTCCAACCATATTCCAGTTCATTTAAAATATACATTAGCAAGGAAATGGGCATTAGCCCAAGCCCCAGCACTGTATAAAAATCATGTAGGATGGGATGAAGACTCACTTCACCATAAAATCCAGTTAAAAAATCAACGGACTGCACAAAGTACCCAGTTAACAAGAAGCTAAAAAACAGGTCAGGGAGATCTTAGATCAGCTTGAATATCAGGGGGTGATTGAAACATGCACCTCATCAATGAACAATCCTTTGTTTCCTGTCTCAAAACCAGACAATACATACCGTCTAGTTTTGGATTACAGACACTTAAATTCTTGTGGCAAAACATTTGCTGTGCAAAATGCACACAGTACAGCATTAATGAATAACATTGTGCGTAAAAAATAGAAAACCACATTAGACATTTCAAATGGTTTCTTTTGTCAAAATATTGCACCAGAAAGCAGATATTTGACCGCTTTCTCAATAATGGGGACCCAGCGTCAATTTTGTCGACTGCCCCAGGGATTCAAGAACAGCCCGGGGTTATTCTCAGCAAACGTAACAGAGTTACTACAAACTTATGATGATGAGGCATTGTCGTATGTCGATGATATATATCTGACAGACGATGACCTGTATAGGCACTTGAACAGGGTGAGCACCATAGTAATGGGCTTTGCCTCCGAGGGTTACAAATTCAACTTTAAAAAGTCAAGAATTGCCCACCTCAACGTCCTTTTCCTAGGATATGAACTAACAAGTGAAGGCAAAAGCCTGGCAGCCAATCTTTTAGAAAAGTGTGCGCTGCTCCAACCGCCAAAAACACTGAAAAATTTACAGTCGATTCTAGGTTTCCTGAATTTTGGAAGAACTTATATTTTAAATTACGCAGAAAGGGTTAAACCTCTCTACAAATTAATCCAACCTGATTTTAAAATCACACATTGGACACAAAAACACACAGAAATTTTGCGTTCACTACAAACAGATATATTAGCAATGAAACACTTGCAAACACGCGTAAACGTACGCAATTTAGTGATCCGAATAATTCCGGGTCAATGCGGATTCACCTACTTAACTTTTAACGAAGGTGAAAAAGTACCAATTGCATACAAATCCCACTTGTATACACAAGCAGAAATGAAATTCACTTCTACAGAAAAAAATCTGACTGCAGTTCAAACCGCTGTAGCAAAAGAAAGAGCCCTAGCACAGGGGAAACACATTATGGTCGTGACTCCAGTACCAGCCCTATAGGCAGTTACAAAGTCTAGGCATCCAAATGCAAAAGCTTTACATCCGAGATGGATACAATGGGTTAATTCTCTTGCTGCAACTGATGTTGAATACGTTTTTGGTCCATATTTCAAAACACAAGCATTCCTGCAATATGAACACGAATGTCCTTTGCCTACTGAAATTCTCCCTCTTGACCAGTACGAATTTATAATTTATACTGCCGGATCTGCACAGCCCGTTACGGGGAGTAAACAAGCTTACAGTGCTGCGTGTGCTATCGTTAAAGGTCGTATGCGAGATGGCAAATTCAGACCAATGGTCACAAAAACCCAATCTCTAGGAGATTGTACAGGTCAGCGAGCTGAACTACAAGCATTCAAGATGGCACTTGAAAACACGGATCGCAAATTCCCCACACTCATAGTGTGCGATTCTTTTTACTGTGTTCAATCTTACAATGAATATTTACAGAATTGGATTCAAAATGGTTTCAAAGATGCAAAAGGTGGCACAATCAAGCACAAATTGCTTTGGGAACAAGTAGTTCAGTTGCGAAACGGACTACAGAAGACTCACGTGATACACACGCTGTGTCACCAACGTAATGGCGTTCACGTTGAAGGGAATTCATTGGCTGATGAAGCCGCGAAAGGGGCTGTGCAAACGGCTTCCGTATCTGCAATCACTCGTTCATAAAGGAAAATAGACAGCAACATAATGCTGGCTGTCAATGCATCAAGCAAAGGCAGCGGTGCGGCATTACCTAAAAAGTTTCCACTCAAATACTCATATATAATTGATGCGAACAATGTTCCGTTTGCTTGAATCCCTGGAGTGGGGGATAGAGTAATTCCAAACATGGAACATAGACTAGGGCTAATCCTAGCATCACATGAAGGGCTCGCCTCTACCCATGCAGGTGTTTCCGCCACAGTAGCATTATTAAAACAAAGATACTGGTGGCCCGGCATTAGAAAACAGACTAGAAATTATGTTTTGGACTGTGAGATATGCCAGAAGATGAAAGTCTCTACTGTGAAACGTCCTGCGCAGAAGCCCTTGTTAATTTCAGATAAACCATTAGCTTGTGTTTACCTGGACCACTGCGGTCCCTTACAAAGGGATGGGAACTATAAATATATCATGGTCGCAGTGGATTCGTGCTCTAGGTTCCTATGGATGTGGCCTCAGTGCTCGGCTGACGCTCAAACTGTTATAAAAGATTTGCGAGTATTTATTGGCACATAAGCAATAGGCCCACAACACTGTGATCAGGGTCCTGCGTTTAGATCTAGGGCTTACAAAGAAGCCATGGCTAATCTGGGCGTAGCATTGCGGTATTCTTCTCCATTTCATCCTGAGGGAAATTCTGTTGTGGAAAGAAAAAACCGGGACATAAAGCAGTCTATAACAGCTAGGGTATTAGGTTCGGGTGATGGGTGGGTCAAACATTTATATGGGGTCCAGCACACACTTAACAACTTGCCAAGAAGTTCTCTAGGGGGTGTCACTCTATATGAGGTCCTGTTTGGGACTAGAATGTTGGTTCCAGACTTAGATATGAAAGGCACAGTGGTTGAAAACAAACAATTTGATATCAAAGATCGTTTGGCTGTTTTACAGGACTTAAATGAACTTAGAATGCAACAAAGCAACGTGGTCCTGAAGCCAACCACCACTGAGAAAAATCCGGCCGTCCCAGCAAGGCCTGTCTGGATCCCGAAGCTTGGGGATCTAGTCAGAGAAAAGATCGCGGACAAGAAGGAATTTGGGCCTTCTTACAGACAACCAGTACCTGTCCTAGCATTCCACGCATCAAGACCAGTACTTTTGACTCCCCGTGCTGGTAAAAAGGAGAACAAATTTGTGTCCATCGACCTGATCAAACCACACTATGTGGCCGATACTGAACAGTAGGCCAAGTGGACTCCGCCAATGTAGCAGACGCACTCCTCTATCTACAATCCAAGGGGCTCAAACTGATAGACTCATCACCTTTGAAGATTCGACAGTAAGAAATAGAGGACTGAACAACAATGCTATGGACCTTGTACCTCTTGAGACCCAAATAACAGTTCGTCCAGATACACCTATTTACAACGAAGTAACAAGTGATCAACTGGTTCCAGCAATTTCATCAAATACAGAAGAAATTCCAACCATTGACAGAACTGCTTCTGGCTATTTCCTGAACTTTGATACGTTTTCTGAGGATCCCAGCAAGCCTGAAACAAAGCCAGCTCAAAGAACTTTCAAAGAACAAGCAACAGACTTTTTTCATCTACTGAAAAACACTTATCTGGTTTCACCATTGATTGAACTATGGATTGTTTTGGGAATATTCTTCTTTCTACTTTGGTTAGCTCTCGTAATAACTCTGGGTTATGCTGATTCATGGAAGATATATTCAAATGGACACAGCAAGTAAAAGAGTGAACTTACTTCTCCAGCCACACAAATCATCCCATCGTGAAGCAAGAGTCTTGTCACCAGTGAACATCACAGCGATTCTTATAACTGATGGTATAGTTTCGGACAACACCAAATATGACATTTTTGGCCCGTCTGAGCTTTTGAAGATTTCACATTTATTTAAAATTTCATTAAGTGACTTTATTACCTCCAGTACCTTTTCTGATGATTGGGACTTCGAGACTTTTAATAATATGATGTCTGATCTAGAGATGCCAACTGCATTTACTAATAATGAATATTTACAAGGTTCATCAGACTATGAACAATTGTATTGTTATAAACACTATGGTCATAATTTCTTGCATAAATATGCAACACCTAGAAATGTATTTATGTATAACCAAAGGGTAGCTCGAAAACATTTGCAATGAAATTTCCATATGTTAACGAATACCAAACAGATTTATTCTACTGCCTTTATCGCCCAACTGTCTAGACAGGGTTACGACTTTTGGAAAGACAACATTGAGACAAAAACTGTCTGGGGTACTAAAGATTGGCAAGTACAGGGAATAGAAGCTTTGTTTAGAGACTGTATCATCTCTGAGCAAATTATGTTTTTGAACGACACTGTCCAACAAACATCATGCCTTGGAATAGCCAAGATAAAAGACATGAACACTCCGTCTATACCTGCACCTACAAGTGAAAGCACTACACAGGGGGAGGTCGACGTACATACTATTTTGAAAAATAACAGATCAGATCCTGAATGAAAAAAATGGTTGCTCTGGCCCTTAGACACAAACAACTGACAAGATATATTGCTGAACAAAACACAATGTTTTACCTTTCATAGGCCAGACCCACGTTATGTCCAAAGACAGCATCCGGGGGTAGTAACAACATACAGTGTAGGGAAACTTTGCCTTGATTGGATACAGTAAGCTACACTAGAGGATGTAAAACAACTCTTAATTTTACTTCAAGAAGGCGCAGACCTTAGGGAATTCTTGCTAGGACCAAGAAAACCGCGTCAAAAACGTTTCATATATGCCGGTATCTACGCTGCTTATAATGAAGAATGGCTGCAGAACGAATACGAGAAATTTGATCGTATTAATTTAGAGAAATCTCTCTCTGTAGTAGACAATGGGTTAACGACTCTGTCGTCCAGGATATATTCTTTGGACTGCATTGCATCCTCTGTCATAGACATCATGGAACAAGTCTTGGTCATGTTGCAACATGGTCAGTCACAGCTACGTTCTATCATGCTATTAGGCTGGACGCTTCAAAACCTGCGTTCTGGCTATGTGCCTTGGCGTTTAATCAATACTACGTCACTGTTTGCAGAATTCAATCTCACTGATAGACAGATCAAAATGGCACAAAGGGGAGCAGACTTTACGGTGCTGAGCATTGAAAAACTGGAAAAATTACCATTCACAGTGGCAGAAAAACCAGCTACTGAGTGGATCATACATGGTAAGATTACTCTGCCTGTTACGACTTTCCATTTTCAGTATTGCCTAAAAAATATAAGAGCAGGCAAATATGAAAGGTTGGGTAAAGAATACATCAAGATATCCTAGGATTTACCTTCCACACATAAATGTTGGAGTGGGGGACGTGAAGTGTTTCTTAGCGGTGAAAACTGTGAACACGCACTAAGCGGGTCTCCCCTTTATCAGGATATTAACTTACACAGGGCCTGCGATGGTTCCACTACAAACTTATCCTGCACCTGCACAGTTCACTGGCAGCAGAGATTAATCCAATCATTGGTCAACTTTCAAATGGGAGTTACATTATGTTGAATGATCACAGCTGCAGTGGCATGCTGCCAGGTATCCCATATCTAGTAACGGTTACATCCAGGGTCACTTGCTGTATGCAAGTCTTGTTTCCACAAATAGACATATGTTATGTTATGTTATGTTAAAAATATTTGTACCGCGCACTTTCACCATCGGTTTCTTGGCGCTGAATGACAAATGACAGGGAGCCAGGATGAGAGAATTAGTCGTATGCAGATTGGAAAAGCAGGGAGTCGCCTTTATGGCCTTCAATGAATATCTCTTCTATACAAATTGATACTCTAAGCAGAATGAAAGCCATTCTTTTGCAAAAAACTGTGCCTTTGACCTCTGCCAAAGAAACCTATGATCTCCAAGACGCAAGGACTTCTGCAGAGATACATACCCTTTTGAATACAAACTGCCTTTGAGAAGTTGGCATGATATATGCTGTCCACTAATTATAGTGGGCACCTTGTATCAGTCCAAACAACCCCTTATGGTTATAGGTTAAAGACAACCTTATTGAAAGCTATCCTAGTGGTAGCTATGGAGCGAAGCCTTCAGGCTAAGTCTTGAAGGAATGTAAAGCAGCTTGTTTTACCAGTCTATAATCTCTTGAATGACCCAATGAAAGGACAACCACACCAGTTATATATTTAAAATATATGTATTTATTAGTAAATACACCATACTAGTCTCTTTATGAGGCTAAAGGTCAAAGCACATATGTGACACAATATATCACAGTAAATTAGCACAATATACAATAGGCCCTAGGGGCGAACAAAACCCTATATTAAGAAAGTGGTATAAGAACCACGACTTTACTAGACACAAGGCCTAGAGCCTGGAGAATCGCTGGGACCCACCCAAAGTAGTGACACAGGGGTCCCACAGGAGACGTGTGCAGTGTGAGAACACAGCCGCGAGCTCCGTTAGCGTCTATTGGGAAAGTCGCGGTTGGAATTTTAAAGTTTATGGACACTTAGAGGTGGACTAGGAACAAACCCTTTTGGACTCCGATGGCTCTAGGGCCAACACCCACGGGAGCACCGGAGTACTCGTGTTACCTCACCCAGGGAAGCCGGGTGCTGTGGTACTGTAAATTTCGGAACCATGTTGGAAGCATGGCCCTACCATGCCGACTTCAGTATCAGCGAACTGCAAATGTCAAATGCGGTATGTATGAGTGTCTTCGTCATGTTTCACTGATGAATTCACCGTGCATACGATACCACATATTGAACCCTTTGGGTTCCATTTTAGAACAGTAGCCATTTTGCGGTTGCCCTCACATAGGCTGCGCTCTAAGGCCATGCCTAGGCCTAAAGGACACGTACACCTTCTGTGACTTCTCTCTGACCTGTGCAAACTGACTCCGCTGCCCGAGGTCAATCCTGCCCGGCCAGTTCCTTTCCTCGCGGCCTAATGTGATTAGCATCAGGGCTCGACCCATCATAAAGCCCTTGTTCGCACACGATCTCTGACTAAGCTATTTCACACCTGACTCTGTTTCCTACTTTATGGCTTGTTTTACGAGCAGGAGGTGCCCGTTTTATTGGGGTCCGCTGTTATCTGATGAGGGTTCTGAGCCTTGCTGGGTAAAATGACTGTATGCTTAATGAACTGAAATGTGAGATTGTCATTATGGCTCTGCTGTTTTTTTTAAACTAAAATATGTGGATGACCACTTGTAAAATAGGGGCGGTGTGGCCGAGAGCGTAATTTTGTGTATATAAGTAAAGACTGTTTTTTGGTTGGGAGCAGTTTCCTGAGAACATACATCGTGTTGTACTTCTCGGATACCTGTGATTGGTCTGCAGCCAATAAATATGATCTTTGGTTTCATCTAGAAGACTCTGTGTTTCTGTGGGTCTGAAACAGGAAGAACCCGAAGTCTTAGGGTGTGTTCCCCTGCACCGCTGGGTTCTAAAAACCCGGTACTTCAGTTGGCGCCCAACTCGGGGCGATTTCAGCGGTACTGGTCCAAGCCAGAGGTTCATGGGGAGCTTCGTGTGGAAATTCTGGAGGAAGGCCGCCACTTCATCGACCCCTGCATGTCGACGTGGTCCGAAAGTCTTTTCTGCGAGGTTCTCCGCGTCCCGACGGCTACGAAGGACTGCTGCCCTGACTATCGCCCTGTTTTGGACCCTTGACGATTTGGTAGAGCGAAACAATTGAGAGAGTCTTCTGGTGAAGTCATCGATACCTCAGTTAAGTATAAGTGGAGCGTCTCCCAGTTTGTTTGGTATCCTTCGGGATTTTGGTATCCTTCGGGATCGCTTTGATTTGGAACTTGCAAGTGCCAAAGCCGAAGGACTCATGTATTCACGAGACTATCGTATTCGATAATCCTTTGAAGTTTGAAACTAGACTAGTGAGCGAAGATGCCTGGTTCTAGTATATTTGGAAATTTGTTTTGTTTTGGTTGTAAAAGGGATTCCCGATTAGAGGATTCGTGTCCGGTTCCTCCAATTGGAACTCCAACTTATGAGCTTTATGTGAAACATGGCGTGGGCCCCATTACGTATAATGAAGTATGGACCCGATACACCAGGAAGGATGGTGTTTTAAAGTGGCCCCAAAATGGTAGTTTCGACACAGAAATCCTAGATAACCTAGAAGTTAAATTATTCAAGAAGAAAGCCCGGCCGGCGATGTTTGATTCTTTCCGCCTATGGCGAAAGGAAGCAAAACAAAAAGAAATTAAATTAGCAAAGAATAATAAAAGAGAGAGAGGTATGTCGATAATGCAAGCAGTTTAAAGATAATGAAGAGGACCAAATGAATGAGCAGTTGCATAGGCAACGCAAACTAGTCATTGATAAATGTTACCCAGTTTTGCAGCCCCTTCAGCAAGATGCGTTAGAAGAAAAGGAGAAAGACCCCCTAATGTCGCATTTGCTAAGTTCGCCACCCCCGTATGCGCAACATGCTACAGCGCCTCCGCAACCCTTAAATGTGCAGTCTCCAGCTAATGCACTGCAAGCTTTCCCGCAGCCGCCAGCTCTTCCTCAGACGGCTACTATCCCTGCAGCACAGCCTTCCCAAGGGACGCCGATTTTGCTACCTACCTCTTCTGCGCTCCCTGCGACTTTCCCTAGCACATCAGCTGCCTCCCTTGGTGCCCTACCTGCTACTACTCCTGTATCTGTATCTACACCCGTTTTTCTTCCCTTTGTTTTTCCCCCGGTTCTTGCCTCAACGTCTCCTTCTACACGACAACGAATAGCTAGTGCAGTCACTAGTCTTATATCACCCCTCTTTGGGTCATCTAGTACGACCCCTGGTCCACAACGTAAGCAGTTGCGTAGTCAGCTGCCTGGTTCTGGAGAGAAAGAAGTATTGGACCACATGGCACATAAGTGGATTGTTTATCCTTCAAGATATGATGTAGAGTCTGTTGTGAATGTTTTTCATCAATGGGAAGCACCACAACAGAGATACGTCTTTGAGAAAATGTGTGAATTCCTCTGTGAGGAATTGGAAGATAATGGTTTAGACTCAAGCCCGAAGGAGTTGTGTCAAGTGTGATTTGAATTTGGAAAAGGTACGATTGTGGGTCCCGATGTTAGGAAAGCAGTTGCGACATTGCTATCTTTTAGGATTGAGGATCCTTCTCAGTCACTGTTTGGGCTTGACTCCTCCGGTAAAAAGGTGTGACAGTACCCTATGAGAGACGTCCCTCCGGTATGGAAGGAAGCTGTTGCGGCTGATGCCGCTCATGGTATTGCTGCTATACCAGCTCATTTTCAGCGTGTTTGGTTACATGTTCCCTGGAAGCGATCTGAAGTTTTAGCGCTTAAGCAGACATTGCCTGACCCCCGTAAGAACCCCGCAGGATATTATAAGGAGTTATCACAGACTGCAGAATCATGTGTCATGAATCTAGCTGACATAGATATGTTGTTCGGAAATGTTGTTCCACAGCCTTTGTGGGGATTGATTCGTAATACAGATCATGCTGCAGAACTAGGTGACACATGGGCTAATATCATTAATGCAGACAATAGACAGGTTGGTGGTGCCAAGCCTGAGCCCGCGGTAGCAGAACTCCCTGGTAGAATAATTAACTATATGAAAACTTCAATGCCCGCAATACGTGTAAATTGGGATAAATTATCCGCATGCAAACAGAAGAAAGATGAAACAGTGTCCGATTTCTTCACCAGGTTTGAAGAGACATTTATCGACCACAGTGGTCAAGACATGAGTACAGAAGGTGGCCAACGGTTATTTGTTGATAAATTTGTGCATAATTTGCTTCCAGAGTTGTGTAAAAAATTAAAAGATTCGGAGAGTTCTTGGGCCGTTTCCTCTTCAGCGCAAATACTGGCTACTGAACAGTATTACGAAAATAGGGATAAAGATGAGAAGGACAGAGCAGAAAAGAAAACAAAAGAATTAAAAACGAAGGTTCTTTTACAGCAGGCTTATCCGCCACGTGGAGGTCAGAATAATTATAGGCAAACCCAGGGTATCTATCAGCAACCCCAACAGTTTCAGAATAATCAGCAAATGTATGGGTATTATCAACCACGTGTCCCTATAGGTCCCAATCAGTGTTCATATTGCAAGGAGGAAGGTCATTTTAAAAATAATTGTCTTATATTGTTGCAGCGCACGAATAATGCTTATGGCGCAAAAGGTAGAGGTGGCCAGCAAGCTCCAAGAGGTAGAGGGCGTGGAAATGTTCCCCAGAACACGCGTCCCCTTCCGCCTCAAAATACGATGAATAGTTTTGATCAGCAGGCCAATGTAACTAGTGGGACAGCTCAGTACTATAATAATGACTATTATGTAGAAGATGATAATACGGAAGGTAATGATTACTAGGGCAGCCATAGACAGAGAGAGGGAGTTGTTTCAGTGCCAGTGGATCAGAGCGGACCGTATGTTAAGGTGACCACAGCGGGTGTAACAGAGCCCTTTCTGCTGGATACTGGTGCTGCAAAGAGTTCTATTATGCGCTCAAAACTCCCTGGCGCGCCTTTGTCTGGCGAAATGAATGTTTCAGTAGGTTTTTCTGGCGCCCCGATTAGGAACCCGATCTCAAGTCCTATGGCCCTTTCTGTTGGACCTTGTGAGCTGAAAGCACCCCTTATCCTAACGACAGGATGTGGCGAAAACCTGTTAGGATTGGATTTGTTAAAGAGATTACATGCGACATTATATTGTTCCCCCTCGAGAGTACAACTTACACTGGGTAGGGAAGTGATTTCTCCAATGTATTTGTCGAAGAATAAACTGCCAGCTGAATTGTCGTCTCTTCCTGATGCCCTTTGGGCCACTGGCCCTAATGATGTGGGCCTTTTGGAAATAGCGCCGTATGTTGTCACTTTGAAAGCCAATGTTAAATTGCCACACATTCCCCAGTACAAGATCTCTCATGAAGGTGAAAAAGCGTCATTAGCAATTATCTATGATTTAATTGAGAAGGATGTAATTGAAGAGACAAGAGGCAACGTTTGCAATAGTCCGGTTCTGCCTGTTTTAAAACGTACTGACCCTTCTCAGCCACCCGTTTACATGTTTGTGATCGATCTTAGAGAGGTCAATAAGATAGTTGTGCCACAGTTTCCAGTCGTCCCTGATATAACTGCTTTGTTAACTATGATCCCAGCTTCCGCTGCTTGGTTCTCAGTGATCGATTTAAAGAATGCTTTCTTTAGGATCCCGATTGCAGAGGAGAGCAGGGATATTTTTGGGTTTTGTTTAGGAGGTCGAAGCTTCCGTTTTAAACGCGCTCCACAGGGCTACTGTGAAAGTCCATCAATATACAGTCAGGCTTTAAAAGCGCAGCTTGATGCACTTGTTTTGCCTAGTGGTGCTACCCTTATTCAGTATGTTGACGACTTATTAATCGCCGCAGATACTGAGGAGATTTGTAAAGGAGCTACATCGTCATTGTTGCGTCATTTGTCTGCCTTTCATCACAAAGTGTCTCTCTCTAAACTGCAATATTGTCGACAAGAAGTGACCTATTTAGGTCATCTCTTATCGAAGGAGAGAAGGAAGCTGACCCAAGAAAGAATCCAGGCCATTGCACAATTAAGCGTGCCAAGGACACAGAGAGAAGTGCGTGCTTTCTTGGGCATTACTTCATACTGTAGGCACTGGATCCCGAGTTTTTCTTTGCTGGCAAAACCGTTGATAGCATTAACATGTAAAGATACACCGAATCCTGTCCCATGGTCTGAAGAGTGTCAGAAAAGTTTTTTGGAATTACGCAAGGCATTATGTTCAGCTCCTGTGTTGGGTACCCCCGACTATAGTAAGCCTTTTACATTGTATGTTCATGAAAAGGAAGGTTGCGCATTGTCAGTGTTAACACAGCCTTTTGGAGACAGACCGCGTCCATGCGCGTATTTTTCGTCGACTTTGGATCCCGTAGCAAGGGCATTGCCAAGTTGTTTAAGAGCCACAGCAGCAGCAGCTGCGTCTATTCGACAGTCTGCTGGATTAGTGATGAATAACACATTGATTGTAATGGTTCCCCATGCAGTGGACACATTGTTAAACAGGACCAAGACACAGCACTTAACTAGTGCTCGATTGTCAGGGTATGAATTGACACTGTTAGCAAACCATGTGCACATAAAAAGGTGCAACACGCTGAATCCAGCTACATTATTGCCAATTTCAGCAGACACAGATGAGGTTGAACAGCATGATTGTCTGTTCAGAACATAAGAAGAAACAAGAGGGAGAGTGGATCTTAAAGATACATCCCTGGTTGAATGTGATGGTACCTTATGGGTGGATGGTTCGTGCTTCAAGCTTCCGAATGGTGATACGACTGCTGCATATGCTGTCACGATTTTGCACACGATTGTTGAAACTGCACGTATACCACATAATTCAGCCCAAGCAGCAGAATTAATTGCACTTACAAGAGCATGCGTGTTGTCGAAAGGAATGAAAGTGAACATATATACTGACAGTCAGTATGCCTTTGGCGTGGCCCATAGTTTTGGGCGCTTGTGGAAAGAACGTGGATTCCTGACCTCGCATGGAACTAAGATTCAGAATGGTCAGTTAGTGAATGATCTCCTTGAGTCATTAACCTTACCGTTACAAGTTGCGATTGTGAAATGCAGCGCACACAGGAGGTTACCGATGATGTTGGGCGTGGTAATGCATTCGCTGACGAAATCGCGAAAGAAACAGCAAAAGATGTGACAACTCGAATGTATGTTGCAGGCCCTGCAAGATGGGTTGGTGATGTTGGAATGTGTGAAGACACGATAGAGAGTGTGAAGTCCCTTCAAGCTGAAGCCACAGAGAAAGAATTGAGTATGTGGAAAGAAAGTACGGGTAAATTGGATGAAAATGGTTGTTGGGTTGATTTGTCAGAACACCGGCGATGGTTGTTACCTGATGCATATGTGCTTCCAGTGGTTACGATGGCACATGGAATGGCACATATCAGTGTGAAAGGGATTTGTAAGTTGTTGGCTCCAGTATGGCAGAATGCTGGAATTCCCAAGTGTGCGGAGAATGTGGTCAAAAATTGCATGGTATGTCTGAAATACAATCCTGGTAGGGGAACCCCAACTCCAGCTGGTCATTTTGCGCCTCCATCATATCCATTTGAGGTTCTGCAACTAGATTTAATCCACATGGAAAGGTGCAACAATTTGAAATATGTACTGGTTGCTGTTTGCGCTTTTTCAAGATGGATAGAAGCATATCCCCTAAAAGACAATACGGCCTTATCCACAGCTAAAGCCCTTGTCAAAGAATTTTTCCCTAGGTTTGGAATGCCAAGGATGGTATGGAGTGATAACGGGAGTGAATTTGTAGGTCGAGTGATGAAGGATGTGTGTGAGGGACTAGGCATTAAGCAGAAGTTCCACGCTGCAAATCACCCCCAATCAGCTGGATTAGTAGAGTGCTACAATGGCACTTTGAAACTTAAGTTGGCCAAAATTCAGGTGAGCTCCGGTCTTAAATGGCCTGACGCTCTGCCCTTAGCACTCCTATCAACAAGAATGACTGTGCATTCGCAAGTGGGACTTAGTCCCTATGAAATCGTGTTTGGCCGCCCGGCCAATGTATGGGGTGTGCCAAGACCAACAAAATTCTTTGAAATCGAACATCCAATACTGCTTGATTATCTGTATGAATTGACGGCTAAATTGCGTGTCTTACACCAACAGGTTCACGATACTCTGCCCCAGGCCTCTGAAGCTCCAGGACACCCTATTAATCCTGGATCGTGGGTGCTGATTAAGAATTTTCAACGTACGAAAAATGATGAGCCCCGTTGGATCGGCCCCCACCTCGTCCTTCTATCGACAAGATCAGCGGTTCGAGTGAAAGGGAAAAAGAATTGGATACACGGCATACATTGCAAGAGGATCCCTTTGCCCCTACCGTATGATCGGTGGGTCCAGGAGGGGATCGCTGACTCTGAGGCTGAGACTGTGCCTCGTTTTGTGCCTTTTAGCGATGCACGTGTAAAGGGAAAAATTTCAAAGCAAGAAAGTGAGGACATTCTGCAAGAAGCTATATCGCCATCAATTCGATTGGACACCACAGAGCCTGAACTCTTGTTTCAAGACCAGACAGTACCTGGGAATAACTGGTATAATTTGAGGCCAAGGACTACGGACAAATAAAAATTATTTTTCCTTTGATATTTTTGGATAGCGCAGCTCTCTCATCTGAGAAACTTTTCTATTCTTTATTATTTTAACCACCATCCGGGTTTAGCTGTAGGGTCGCGTCGCCAAGACTTTGGGGTACAAGCCGGAGACGTTAGGTCAACGGTTCTGGTTGGTCTAGGGCGTTCCCTGAACTGACAGGTGTACTCCTTAGCAGAAGATACTCATCCGCCGCGAACAGCACGATTAGAGGATGGAGTTTCTCGAGATGAAGAGACCCGCTGAGGAAATAAGTTTTAAGAGCAGAATATGTAAAATAATGAATAGCAAATGTTTTGTAGTGTTATGTCTGTTTGTACTGTCTAGCATAATGATGTTTTCTGTAGGTTGTGTATTATTGTCTTTCCAAGTGCCATTTGTACCCACTGTACAGCCCACACCTCCTCCTACTATTTTTCCACACTCTTTTCACCCTCTGCCTGAACACGAACAAGCTGGACGTTCTGAATTTGTAAACAACTCATTTGTTCAACTCCTGCACCAGCACCAACTAGTTATGAACACAACAAATTGCTGGGTGTGTGGTTTGATGCCGCATACCATTGATAAGGGTATCCCATATCTAGTGCTGCCGTTTAGCTATAATGGTTCATCATGGGCATTCCAGACTATGTTTCTTTTTGCGCTTGAAACCTACTCCCCACGACCACCGCGTTCCACTAGACTTAACTCGAACAATAAAGCCTTGATGAGAGGAGTTGCAGATATGAGTAGAGATATCGATACATATACATCTATTCCCAAGGATGAGTTGCGAGCTTATGTAGGTTGGAACGCGACGGGGTATAGCATTAGTTTGGGCGAAAAACAGCGCAAAAGTTCATCCCCAATTTGGGTTGTACCACACATGGGTCGCCTTTGTTTACAAGGCAATGGACAAAATCCAAGAGCTCAACTAGCGAAGAGTGACTGTACGGAAACGTACACTTTTCCATCACAGTTTTCCCCTGCGTTTTTGGCTGCCAAGGGTACATACTTTGTTTGTAATGATCGAGCATATACATGGTTGCCCCCTGATTTCTCGGGCACGTGTTATGTTGCAAATTTGCTACTGCCGACATTTACTGCCGCCTCTGATTATCACAAGACCAGAGTTGTGAGAGGCGTGGTTAGTAAGGAGGATACTGCCGGTCAGGAAGCAGTAGACTTTTTCTTGGGTTTCCTGCCATTTTGGGGACCAATGGTCAATAGTAGGAACCTGAGACAACTGACTCGTGTAGTGGAAACCACTGTAATGTAACGGCTGGTGCCCTTGGTAACTTGACAGCTGAGCTCCAAGCGGATCGCCTCATGACGTTGCAAAACTGTATGGTTCTAGATGTCATACTTGCAGATCGTGGTGGGGTATGTACTATTATCCAATCAAGCTGTTGTATTTTCATTACAGATAACGCTCCGACAATCTATCAGGCCATCTCCAAACTGCATAACATTTCCGAATCTATCCACGTGGATAAAGGAGATTGGTCGGTAATGGGATGGTTCTGGGAACTGATATCAGCTTGGGGATGGAAGATTCTAATAGTCATTGGAACGATCTTAGCCATTCTTTTCCTGTTCTGTCTATGTATACAGTGTGCTCCTGTAATGTGTAGCCTCTGTGTTACATCATGTATAAGGAAACCTGTATCAAGGGACGAGCTAAGCAATAGGATGATGCTACAGCAACATCTCCATGACTTTGTAGATATGGACCTGGACTCAGATTAATATGAGTATAGTTGTTGCCTATGTAAGGGCAAAAGGAGGGTCTGTGGTACTGTAAATTTCGGAACCATGTTGGAAGCATGGCCCTACCATGCCGACTTCAGTATCAGCGAACCGCAAATGTCAAATGCGGTATGTATGAGTGTCTTCATCATGTTTCACTGATGAATTCACCGTGCATACGATACCACATATTGAACCCTTTGGGTTCCATTTTAGAACAGTAGCCATTTTGCGGTTGCCCTCACATAGGCTGCGCTCTAAGGCCATGCCTAGACCTAAAGGACACGTACACCTTCTGTGACTTCTCTCTGACCTGTGCAAACTGACTCCGCTGCTCGAGGTCAATCCTGCCCGGCCAGTTCCTTTCCTCGCGGCCTAATGTGATTAGCATCAGGGCTCGACCCATCATAAAGTCCTTGTTCGCACACGATCTCTGACTAAGCTACACACCTGACTCTGTTTCCTACTTTATGGCTTGTTTTACGAGCAGGAGGTGCCCGTTTTATTGGGGTCCGCTGTTATCTGATGAGGGTTCTGAGCCTTGCTGGATAAAATGACTGTATGCTTAATGAACTGAAATGTGGGATTGTCATTATGGCTCTGCTGTTTTTTTTAAACTAAAATATGTGGATGACCACTTGTAAAATAGGGGCGGTGTGGCCGAGAGCGTAATTTTGTGTATATAAGTAAAGACTGTTTTTTGGTTGGGAGCAGTCTCCTGAGAACATACATCGTGTTGTACTTCTCGGATACCTGTGATTGGTCTGCAGCCAATAAATATGATCTTTGGTTTCATCTAGAAGACTCTGTGTTTCTTTGGGTCTGAAACAGGAAGAACCCGAAGTCTTAGGGTGTGTTCCCCTGCACCGCTGGGTTCTAAAAATCCGGTACTTCAGTGCATAGGTGTCAAATGGTGTTGAGTTGCGTCGCCGTTTTCAATGGCAGGATACTGAAAAGTGCTGCTGCTGAGAAGAGGAGAAGTGTCCGAAGAGATCCAAGCCTGGATCGAAGATGTGAAGAACCTGAAAGCAGAGGGGACCGAGTCTGGGTCACTTGCCAGTGATCAGGAAGATGATAGTCGAATGCCCACCGATGTCGGGTGCTTCGGGTGCGAAGAGGGGAAGCTTGACTCTTCAGCCACGAGGACCAAGATGCGTCGAGGATGACCAGGAGCTGGATTCGAGCTGTCCCACGAAGGATGTCGAGTGCTGCAGCGTCGGTGAGTTTCGTCCAGGTGTAATCTAAAGTCCTGTAGCCAGGGGTTCCTTTCTCATACCAACGGAAGGGGTTGGAAATACTCATGGGACCCACCAATGGGAGAGCCAGGAAAAAGGGGTGGCTACACCCATTTCCTTTATCCAGTTTTGCGCCAGAGCAGGGGCTGGTATCCCCTGCAACCGGTTTGAGCTGGACTATGCACAGGGACACCTAATGTGCCCCCAGTGCAGACTTCAAAGAACTCTTGGAGTGCACCACCCCAGCCCTAATCCACTAAAGCCTGTCTGGGAGGTGATAACACCTCCCTGTGACAGGAAACCGATTGTCCAGGCCTCCCCTGCCAGAGTTTCGGTCAGCAGCAGGAGGCCAGACTTGTGTCTGGGGCTGGCAGCATCCATTTTGTGATGCCAGGGCTCTGGTATCTGGTACCGGGTATACTGGTGCTGTCATGTCTCTCCCTCTAGAAGGGTGGGATCATATTCCCACACCAGTTACTGGTGTGGGGGTATGATTCCAAGGTGTTTGACACCAAACACAACATGTTTCAGTGCAGCCATCCCAAAGTTAGAATTTCTCCCGAGGTTATAATGCATTTAAGAGTATATGGTCAGGCTGCATCACAGACAACCCCGGAGAATAGATTCTGAAGGCTGCAGAGGGGCCCTGCTCATGCATGGCACCCTCTCACATAAAACCAAGCACCCTGCCTTCAGGATTGATAAGGCCTGCCATAGGGGTGACTGATAGGTTTATATGTGCAGTGATAGGGTGAGATATAGTGAACCTATATCTCAGCGAGGGGTGCATGCACCACCTCACTCAGGCTGCAGTAGCAGTCCTGTGGTGTCATTTTGGAGGGCTTTCCAGGGGTGGCATAATACATGCTTCAGCCCCTGGTAGGCCTCTGGGGTACCTATGCCCTGGGTACATAGTATACCATATACTAGGGACTTATAAGGGCACCCCAGAACCCAATCTGTGGTGTACCTAAGGTACTAGGAATCAATTTAGAGAGGAAGCAGCTAGGCTGGGTTCCTGGATAGCAGGACCCCAGCCAGACTAAAGTTGAAAAACAGTGAAACACCAGCAAAAAGTGGGGGTAACCATAAGAAGCAGATCCTACTCTACTACACTTTCCAGCCTAAATTCACTCACAGGATGGGACTAGTAGGTGCTACAAATAGCACGACCTGATAATATTTTACTCGCAATTGCGAGTGGGCGAGTAGATTTTTCTTGGCCTGCTTCTTGATGTGCTTTGCATCATGGCCAAGCCACTCGTGCCTGCTAATGTTGGTCGACCTCTCTGCAGTGTTAGACACTGTCAACCACAGACTCTTTATTACCACAATAAAAGAGTACATGGGCTTTGAGTGCAAAGTTTGTGGATGGTTCAAATCTGACCTAGACAACGCCTCACAACAAAGTGAAAAAGAGTCCTAATTTTGCAACTAAGTCTGTCTTTTAGCAGGAGTTTCCCAAGTTTCTTTACAAGCCTTTGCTCTTTTCCATAGGTTGGTGATATTACAAAGTGATCTGGCTTATGCCATCATCAATATACTGATGAGATTGTGCTCTCTTTGAAGGTTTCCTTTCCTGTGGATATCTCCTTATAGGCTGCGGTGCATTGACAACATTCAGTCCTAAATGACTGCTCAGCACCTTAAGTTCAACCACTGAAGGACATGTCTACTCTCCTCCACCCGCACATCCGGTATCCAAGTTCAGAAATGGAAAACTCCAACAACATCTTAAAGTGCTTCCCAACAATGACAGAGTGCTCCATCGCTTGGCTTTATCCTTGGCAATACTTCAACCTCTAAAAACATACAGTACGTGGTAAAAATGTGACTCATCAGTTCAAACATACAGCGTTGTTGTAAAAAATGCCAATCAGTTCAGACCCGGCGTCTTCAACCGTTTCTGTAAAAAGTGCTGCTTATATGCAATGAAATCCCCCTGGCTTCTGATAGTATTAGTTTAGTAATAGTGACCACATCAGATAAGATTCATTTCTTGGCCACCACATGCAAGATTACCAACAATGATCACCCTTGGTACATCAGGCAGGATGCCAGCGGTAATATAAACAAGCATTTGCAATGCAGTAAGTCTCGCATTTACGCAAGTTTAAGCTATTGGCATTGTAGATGACAAAGCCTTTTATTTATGTTTAAAAAACCAAAACAAAAATTAAAGGCAATTGTCATTTTCAATGCCAATGGCTCAAACTCACGTAAATGCGAGACCTATTGCATTATTTTTAGCGATATTAGCAAGCTGCTGCTGTGTTACCATATCGAAAACATGCGCCACTATCCCTGAATATCAGATGTAAAGACATTCAGAATTTGGAGTGTGCCTATCCATCCACTGGCGGCGACCTACCAAAGAGGGCATGAAAGAGCTGAGATTAGAACTCAAATTAAAAGCTGTTCTGGAAAGGGGCCCCCAAAATACGTTTGGCCCAGAGCAAAATCCTTAAAATGTCCCTGCACCGGATCCGCGCTAGGGCTGCGCAACAAGCCTGCATTCAGCAACTTCAACTTTTTTGTTTTCTCTTGGGCAAAGAACAGGTACTTTATAAGTGCCTTTATGTCAGTAGAATGAATTGATTTTGTAACCTTTAGTGCAACAACAATAGACCAAGTGGTAACCTAGTGGAAAAAGAACGGCCCGTCCCTTTTGGGGATTCAGAGGAGCTCAGAAAGATGGAGGTGACGAGGAGAGGTGGCAGATACAAGCAGGCCAAAGCAGGAAAGACTCCAGCGGTCACTTATGACCGTGCCATCTTCGCGGTGTGTGCTGAACCAAGGCGCAGAGCAGTGATTCAGACACATGATGCAGCCCCAGGTCCTCCCAAACGTGCTTCCTGCTTCCGAAGGTTGGAATCTACTCTGGCTGCTCGGTTTTTCTGGCTCCCGTTATCCCCATTGGATACATTATCTTTAAAGGAACAATGGCAGAACAATAGAGTTTTATATACCGCAAACTAGACATGAACACATCACTGGTATAAAATCGCTTTACATTAGCACCAGTTTGGAAACAGATGGACACTCATTAGGTCTTGCCTGGCGAACGCAGCGAGAAAGCGATGTCGCTAGCGAGATCTATTGTTGTTTACTTGCCTCAGAAGTGGGACAGGAGATGGGCACGCGCAGGGCTTTTGGCGGATTGGAGCCTGTGTACGCGCACATACAGCCACACGGTGTGCACATCTCCTGTCCCCCTTCCGTCCTCAGCAGCCTCATTCACTTTCACTTTCCATTCCCCCCGTCGGCTTCACGGAGACAGCTTGTTAAATGTCTAACCAGCGAACCATTGACTACTAAAAGTTAGCGATTGTTTAGCATCAGGAATTCTGGGACGATAGACTATACTATGTTAATGAAGCATTCAGATATACGCGACCTAGTAGTCGCAGAGATCCACAGGTTTGCCTCACAGCTCGGGTGGCCTGCAGTCTAGAGTTGTCCAGACATGGACCACAAGCTCCCTCCCGGTACTCCTGGTCACTGGCATGAATCTCCCCCACTTCCTCCTAGGGATCTCCGTTTAACCTCCTGAACACGCACGCCGCCGCCATGTTGAAAACACTTTGGTCTACCATACCCGCCTCCAGTGACGTCACTAGCTACCTGCAACCGTAGCACCACCTCTACAAAAACGTCACTGCGAGCCGGCTGCACCCATTCTCCCCTAAGACTTCGCGTGCCCAATGGCATGCCCAGAGGCGTCCATGCTGGGGTCAGGCAATCGATTCTTGTTCATTAGGAGGGACATAGAGGCAGTGCTTTAAGTGTGATGAAAAGCTGGGGTGGTCTCTCAAAGCGGCGTGGCTAATCTAATTAAGGGCGCGCCTAAAAAACACGTAAACTAAAAATATGTGCTTTGCATTAGTGTGCCGCCCGACTGGTATTTTGTTGTTTATGCCCTTGCATCCAGACAAGTGACATCATACCTACAAGTCACGACTATTGCCTTTGTCAATGGTTGTTAGTTGCAGAAGATAAATAAGCAGCAACTAATACTTGTTTTCCTCTGGGACATGACGGCGTGACGGCTCATTGGCTGCGTCACCATCTTCTTCATGTCTTCCCTCAGCTTCACGGCTGTCTTGCTTTGCTTAAAGGAACACAAGAAGAGAGAGCAGTCACTCGCACTCACTACGGGTGGCTGCATGCTGCAAAACCTAAACGTTTCACATGCAACCCACGCGTCTCATGCAATGCCTTTAGGACTAATGTGGAGTTTAGTGCGCAAGCCCGCTGGCCCCTTGTTCAAATGGGTGTGCGCTTTTATTTACTGAGGAAAAGGCGAGCGTGCGCAGAAGCGCTCGGGACAGAGTCGGTGTGTAGCTAGGTGATAGAGTGCTTTCACAGCTGGCATAGGAGGACTGTATCCAAGGAATGAGCGCTACAGCAACCGGAGGGTGTGACTCAGCAGACATTGTGCAACCGCACGACAGACAGTGGCGAACAAGGAAGCCTGCGGAAGTTTACAGAACAAGTAGACAGCGGGAGCACTCTGGGGCGAAATAATGCTGCTGTCGGGTCGTGAAAACTTGAAGCATCTCAACGTGACAGCGTCAGTGTGATGAGCACAGGGTGTTTTCAGTAAGAAAGTGGGATACAACACTTGAAAGATGGGGACTGTGCATACCGTGCGGGTGCGTCCTGATGCAACTGTAAACAATTTTTAAGAATTTTGTTTCAAACAAATGAGCTGGTCTCCGTTTTTTTCTCCAGCAGAAACTCAAAACTTTCTGTACAACGCTCAAATCTGCACACAACTTTGGCACAGTGTCCATGTTTTTTTAGCACAACTGGGACTCGCCAAATTATGAGATACAATTGTTAAATTCAAAACAGCTGCAGGCAGCAACCGCCATAGCTAGACAATATAGGGTGACCAGATTCTCAAAACAACAAGCATCTGCAATGCAACAGGTCTCGCATTTACGAGAGTTTGAACTATTGGCATTGTAAATAACAATGCCTTTTATTTATGTGTTGATTTTTAAAACATAAATGAAAGGCATTTAACAATGCCAATAGCTTAAACTCTCGCGAATGCGAGACCTATTGCATTGCAAATGCTTGTTTTTGTTAGGCACGGGGAGATTACCTGATTTGCCAAGAATCACTGGAATGTGAGCGTCGTTACCGAGACTCAAACCCGGTTCCCCAGCTTCGAGGTCGACTGCTCTAGCCGTAAGGCCACATCCTCTCCCCTAAGTCCTCGCCTTCTCTCGCTACGGAATGTAGATAATACGTATAAGATGACATAAATACAGCCCAAGAAAATAATATATGCGAGTCGTATGTCTTTCTATGAAAACTTTCGTCCTAGCAAAAAAAGTTGGTAAAACCAGCACTCCTGCGAACCCAAGGCTACGCTGCACCCCCGCATCCTTCTCTCTAACCGGAGTATTGCTTATTGCACTTAACTCCACTACGTGAGGTCATCAACCAGTTTGGAGGCACCGCCGCCCGCATTGACCCATGTGGCAGCTGGCCACTTAAAAGTATGCTGTTGTGTTGACTCCATGGGCCCCTGTCAAGCCTTCCGCCATCTTCTCCTGAGCACTGCCGTTCTCCAGGTTTCCTGCCGTCACGGCCACATCTTCCCTGCCAGGGGCAGCAGGCTCGCCTCAACGCCGCTGCCCGCTCTAATTTCCAGCTCTCCCGACGGGCAGCGCACTCTGCTCACGCCGCTGCCCGCTCCTATGTCCAGCTCCAGACAGGCAGCGCTCTCAGCGCACACCGCTGCCCACTCCTATGTCCAGCTCTCCCCACGGGCAGCACGCTCAGCGCACGCCACTGCACGCTCCTATGTCCAGCTCTCCCCATGGGCAGCATGCTCAGCACATGCCGCTGCACACTCCTATGTCCAGCTCCAGACAGGTAGCGCGCTCAGCGTACGCCGCTGCCCGCTCCTATGTCCAGCTCTCCCCATGGGCAGCATGCTCAGCACATGCCACTGCCCGGTCCTATGTCCAGCTCCAGACAGGCAGCGTGCTCAGCGCACACCGCTGCCCACTTCTATGTCCAGCTCTCCCCACGGGCCGCACGCTCAGCGCACGCCGCTGCCCGCTTCTTAGTTCCAGCTCTCCCCATGGGCAGCATGCTCAGCACATGCCGCTGCCCGCTCCTATGTCTAGCTCCTCATGGGCAGCGTGCTCAGCACACGCCGCTGCCTGCTCCTTTGTTCAGCTCTTCCCAGGGGCAGCATGCTCCGCAAATGCCGCTGCCCGCTCCTATGTCCAGCTCCAGACAGGCAGAGCGCTCAGCACATGCGGCTGCCCGCTTCTATGTCCAGCTCTACCCATGGGCAGCATGCTCAGCACATGCCACTGCCTGCTCCTATGTCCAGCTCCTCAGGGCAGCACGCTCAGCACATGCTGCTGCCCGCTCCTATGTCCAGCTCCAGACAGGCGGCGCGCTCCACACACGCCGCTGCCCGCTCCTATGTCCAGCTCTCCCCGTGGGCAGCATGCTCAGCACATGCCGCTGCCTGCTCCTATGTCCAGCTCTCTCCATGGGCAGCATGCTCAGCACATGCCGCTGCCCGTTTCTATGTCCAGATCTTCCCATGGGCAGCATGCTCCACACACGCCGCTGCCCGCTCCTATGTCCAGCTCTCCCCATGGGCAGCATGCACAGCACATGCCGCTGCCCGCTCTTCTCCGCCTCACAAGCACTTCCTGGAATCATGGGCAACACGCTCTGCCTACACAGTTGCCGCCTATATCTCTCACCCTGCTGGACCTCTCCTTCCCTATTCATGGTAGACCAAGATGCACGGACAAGGGGCCCAAACGTCTCAAAGATTAAGACACATGAAAATACAGGGCAATGTTTTGTTTTTGTTTTCCTGGCTCTTCAAGAAGAGAATAATAACATGGGAAGGTGAATTGACACTAAACGGAAACAGCAAGGATATGTTAACTAAAGGCATGAACAACTCACATTCAAAGAGACGAGCTACTGATGAATGAAACTTGCAAAGCGAAAAAAAAAAATGCGAGACCTATGGCATTGGATTCAAAGTGTCCGCCATTGCCCCGGCTGCTTTAAAAGTGAACGCTCGCACGGCGTGCTGAATGTACGTCGTCATGCTTGCAGTAGGAGAAAATCAATAAATAAAATAGAACACATACCGTGTAACAACCAAGTAAAGGGGCCAGTAGCCATGGAAGTTACAAATGATGACACAGCGATACTAAGGAGGGACTAACAGGCTAATTACAAAATCAGAAGCCAGCTTTTAGGAAGGACAAATACACAAGCCAATGAAAAATATGGGCGGGGCTTCTCTCCCATACTGAACTACTACAGATCATCCAGAGCAATGCTTGCGCGCTGGCTCAGGCTCGACCTACAAAGGCTGTGCCGATTTGGAGTGCTTTTACATCGTAATACATAAGAGCCATAACTGCAGTACCCCTTGCAGAAAGTGATAATATTGATGATACGTCACCCCAATGGCAAGCAATTTATCACTTACATCAATTGTAATTTTTTTTTAATTTAACCATTTTCTAAAAGCATCAGCTTTGGAGTTCTGAAAATACACACATTTTCATCTCAAAGACATATGTTTCAATATTGAGATACATATATTACTTCAGCCAAGCAAATGTTTCTAATTTTGTAGGTTGCGATGCACACAGGAGAACCTTTTATAGGTGGCTGGAGAGCTACAAATAACTCACGAGCTATTAGCTGGAGAAGCCTTTTTCAGACATACAGCCCCACCGTCAAAAAATGTGAATCATCAGTTCAGACATACAGTGCCATGGTAAATCATATGCGAATCATCAGTTCAGACATACAGCGCCATGGTAAATCATATGCGAATCATCAGTTCAGACATACAGCGCCATGGTAAATCATATGCGAATCATCAGTTCAGACGTACAGCGCCATGGTAAATCATATGCGAATCATCAGTTTAGACATACAGCGCCATGGTAAATCATATGCGAATCATCAGTTCAGACATACAGCGCCATGGTAAATCATATGCGAATCATCAGTTCAGACATACAGCGCCATGGTAAATCATATGCGAATCATCAGTTTAGACATACAGCGCCATGGTAAATCATATGCGAATCATCAGTTTAGACATACAGCGCCATGGTAAATCATATGCGAATCATCAGTTCAGACATACAGCGCCATGGTAAATCATATGCGAATCATCAGTTCAGACGTACAGCGCCATGGTAAATCATATGCGAATCATCAGTTCAGACATACAGCGCTATGGTAAAAAAATGTGAATCATCAGTTCCGGCTCATCAGGAGATCAAACTGTTGTTACTGGAACCAGACCTCAAGGCATTACTGCTGTTTTATTGCCACTCCTGAGATTCCCCTTGCTCCCCTTAAATCATCCCTGCATGCTGCAGCCGGTCTGACCTCCATGTACGTCACTTGCTGAGTTCACTCTCAATTTGAAGACAGACCCGCAAGACTGCCTGCTGTACCTGACCACCTGCACCTCCTGGAGAAGAGATTGAGGAATTCAGCTGCCAGCAACACTTTAGCTTCAAACACTCGATGACTCAAAAGACTGACGTTCAATATAAGGTTTACCTGCAGAATCCGGAGCTGCCACTCATAATCCCATATCTCTACCCCCTTCCTAAACTGAACTCAAATGTTTTCTAAGTAACTACTGTTAGCCTTTCACGTTCCAGCTTCTCGAGTTTCGGCCACCGTTATGTCTGTTCTCATCCTTTATGCATACCATACAATAGCTGTTCCTACCCAGATTGATTTGCAACTGTTGGAAGGTGGTTTGTTAGTAGGTGCAGGTAGATCCCTACAGGTAGTAACAACACCACAATCACAAATAAATAAATAAGTAATGATTTATTGTTCAGTTAATTAAAACTCACAATGTAAAAACTCGCAATATAAAAACATAACCATCACATTTAAAAACCACTTAAAAGCCATCCTTCTTTCTCAGCAGCGAATTATCGACACTTCAACTAAAACTTAGTGTTACGTGCCCCACCCATCAGAAGGGCCATTTGCTCGACCCAATCTTTACAAACTGGAAGGAGGTTGTGGTTGGTACCCCCCAGCCCCAGATCTGGACGGACCACCACTTAGTCCCTTTCATGGTGCGGAGCCCCATGTCAAAGGCGCAGGAGCACTCGAATGAGGGTATAGCCTGCCGGAAATGGGCGGGCTTTTCCCCGGACAAGTTTAAGAGTGCCCTCCTGTTGGGGGGTCCGCCAGGGGGTGAGGACGCTGATAGTGCCTGTCTTGAACTGGATGGGAGGGTAGGAGAGGCTCTTAATAAGACTGCCCCCTGGTCGTGGAAAACACTAACCAGAACCAAAAAATCTGCCCCATGGTTCAATAATATGCTGAGAATGGCTAAGGCAGATTTTAAACGTGTTGAAAGACAATGGAGGAAGTACTTCTCTGTGCAAGGGAGGAGCGAGTATAAAGCATCGCTGAAAGCCTACCACAGGCTTATTAGGAAAACTAAGGCTGAACACTACCTTGAAAGAATTGGGTCTGCGGAAAACTCTACTAGAGAATTATTTAGGGTCTATAAAGAGATCTCTTCTCTGGACTCTATAGCAGCGCCTGCTGAAGGCTCAGCTGAACGCTGTAACCAAATAGCGGACTTCTTCTTTGAGAAGGTGCTGACGATTTACTCCTCTTTCCCTGATGTGGTCCTTGCTGACCAAGACACCTGGGCTAGTTCACGCCATGCAACTGTAGCTGAGGAGGAGAGGCTTGAGAACTTTTTCACTCCCTCCCCTGAAATTTTGAATAATATCTGTCGGAGTGTAAAGTCAGGGTCTCCCAAAGATCAGGCCTCCCCGAGAAGACTTGAAGGGTGCTTAGAAGCCCTGGAACCCTTCATCAGACATCTCCTGGAGGTCTCATTTAGGACCAGCACAGTCCCTAGCTGTTGGAAGGAGGCAGTTGTACTCCCTCTCCCAAAAAAAACGCACTTAGGCCTTGAACGCTTAGATAACCTGCGGCCCATCTCTCTTCTCCCTTATTTTGCCAAGATCACAGAGAAAGTGGTCAACCAGCAGCTTACAGCTCATATTGGGAAATACCATCTCCTACAGCCCACTCAATCGGGCTTCCGTGAATGTCATTCGACGGAGTCGGCCCTTCTTCTGGCCCCTGAGACCATCCAGCAGTTCGTGGACGCGGGTCAAACTGCGGCCCTGATTCTGCTTGATCTCAGTGCGGCCTTTGATACGGTGGCTCACCAGATATTGGTTGACCGTCTGAAGAAGGGAGGTGTGTCTGGGAAGGCCTTAGGCTGGCTCACCTCTTTCTTGGATAATCGTAGCTTCCAGGTGAGGCAGGATAAGTTCTACTCTAAGGTGATGGAACTGCAGCAGGGGGTCCCTCAGGGCTCAATTCTGAGCCCCACCCTTTTCAATCTCTATGTGGCTCCCTTAGCTGAGATTGCTGAAGGCTTTGGGTTTGGAGTGGTATCCTACGCCGATGACACCCAGTTGGTTGTGTCCCTGATTCAGGATCAACAATCGGCGGCTCCCAACTTGGTGGCATGCCTCCAAGAACATCAGCCTGGATGGACACAAACTGTTTAACACTTAACGGCGGTAAGACTGAGGTACTGGTGGTGGGTAAAGCTCCTTCTGTCTGGTCGTCTGCTTGGTGGCCGCAGAATCTGGGCCCTACTCCGGTTCCCTGTGCCCAGGCAAAAAACTTAGGGGTCTGGATGGATTCCCACCTCTCGTTTGATTATCATACCAGACGGGTTGCGGGCGCCTGTTTTGGAGTTCTAAAGGGACTCAGGAAAACTTTGGACATATTGCCTGCTGCTTCCAGGAAGACCTTGGTTCATGCACTCGTGACTTCCCGTCTTGATTATGGGAATGTCCTCTATTTGGGTGCTACAGAGAAGTGTATGCAGAGACTCCAATGCGTGCAGAACGCAGCAGCCTGATTAGTCCTGATGCGTCCGAGGAGAGCACCCTCTAAACCGGCTCTTACCTCCTTACACTGGCTCCCAGTCCGGGAACAAGTACGTTTTAAGGCACTATGTGTGTGCCACCGCATTATGCATGGGACCTCTCCGGACTATTTGCGGAGCCTCCTCACCCCCTACACTCCCACCCGCCGACTTAGGTCTGAGGGGTTGGGTTTGGTTTGTATCCCTAAGGTTAAGAAAGCCAGGATGGGGGGCCGCTCTTTTCGATTTTTGGCGGCCCAACTCTGGAATAAACTTCCAGTATGCCTTCGATTGGAGCCCTGTGAAGGCATTTTTAGAAAGAAAGTGAAGACTCTCCTGTTCCCTCCTGGATAGATCTCAGTAACCTGCTCTTGCTGCCTCATCGTAGCGCGGGAACACACTGTCGCTAGTGTAACCATGCGCTCTATAAGCTCGTTAATAATAATAATTATAAATGATATTAGAGTGTCTTTTATGTTGGGATTACTGATAATGAAATGTAAGTGGGGGGCTACACCCAGTTCTCAGTCCTGATATCGAACTCGAAAGCCATATCAAGTTTAAAGTGCCAGTGCTTCAGGATGTAAACATGGGACTGCGCTGACTGACCAACCAATGGCGCCGCCGGATTGAGTTTGGCTATTTAAAGTGCCCATGGATTTAGATATACATGATTAATGCTATTTTGCTATTCACTGTTCTCTTTGTTGCTTTCATTTAAGTCTCTTTTCCATTGTGTCAAAGAACTTTGTTAGTCTGCAGTTTAACTGGGTTTCAGCTGGGTTGTAGCATAACATCACTGCTTGGCTACAGGTCCTAATGCCTCTCTTTTTGAAAGCTGGGTGGAATAAAGTGCGTCTAATGCCCGTTAGGCTAGGGCAGATACAGATAGCATGCACAAGGTCCTCGTTTCCTGTTCCACAGAGGCGGCCAATCTGCTCTCCTGATCTCCTTTTCCAAGGTGGCTGGTGCGAGAGGATTGGTAAAATGCCAAAGCGTAATCTTAGGAATTTTTCTTTTATCTTCATTTTTGCTCCTGTCCTTAAGTAAATTTGAGGTTTAAGGACTTTATAGTCGTTAAGGTAAGGAGTGGCCAAACATGTGCCCTTTCGGCCAACGTTTCCTTGTCTTCTATTATAGAGATTGTTCTTGTTGCTTTTGTCACAACCTTTTAAAACTCTGGTGAGCTATAGAGGTGGCCCAGAGGTCGGTTAGTCCCAATCTTTTTAGTGAGTCGAAGTATCACGGGATGTCAGTACACTCCAAATGTCCGAGTTCACAGATCCTGGCTTGGCGCCTCTAATCTTATGGCAGCTTTCTATGTATGCCCCCCTCCTTTCTACTGATTGTTTCTGTAAACCAAATTCTAAGCGTATTTGGACAGGGGACACGCGGTTTGGAAGATAAAAAATTGCTCTGTAGGCGCTCGTTATATTTTGTCCATGGTCACCGCATCCCTCCCATGCATTGATTTGCTCTCATATGTTAGCATTGGTTGTAGTTTTGTTCAGCTAACCTGTAGTAAGGGGTCTAGGGTTAAATCTGGCAGGAAATCTCTAAGAGGGTTAATTGCTATGGGGCTCATGGTGCCCTTCCGGTGCTGCGCTTCAAATTGGGGTTTGAACGAGCTTCTGCTGTCCAATAGGATCCGAGGTATTTATAGTCAGTTACCTGAACTAGGTGGTGACCGCCAAAATACCAATTCATCTTTTTCTTCTTGTTATTGTTCACTTCCATGAATTATGTTATCTTTAAATTAATGTTTAGTGCATTGTGTTGTGAAAAGTTGTTAGTGGTATTCAGGAGGTGTTGCAGGCCAATTACTGTACGGCTTATTAGTCTGGACAGAAGTGTTTTTCCTAGTCTTTTGGGCATGCAATATGCTCTTATCCAGTTCCCCAGGGAGGTCAACCATAAAGATGTTGAAAAGCAGGGGTGCCAGAACGCACCCCTGTTTTAGCCCTTTGGAGGTGTTCATTCGCCTTCAGAGGTGCGTCTCGGCTCCCAGCTTGATCTTGACTCAGGTGTCAGTATGTAGCAGTTACAGTTGGGTTAGGAGAACTTTAGGTATCCCCCACTTTGCCAATTTCTGCCATAGTTTGGTGCGATCTACATGATCAACGGCTGCACTATAGTGTATGAAACACAAGAACAGCGGATATTTTGCCACTTTGGCCGCATCCACCAGCAGAGCTAGCGCCATGATGTTTGCAGAAGTTCCAAGTCCTTTACAGAACCCTGTCTGATTTATGGGGATGATGAAGTTTGACGATGCCCAAGTTGTGATTTCTTCCAGAATCACTCCCGCATAATACTTGGCTTCAATGACAATGAAGGAGACGAGTCAGTAATTGTTCAGATTGCTCTTGTCACCCTGCTCGTAGATAGGATACATCGTCGACCCTTTCCATAGTTCCGGAATTGTTTGTGATTAATATATGTCATTGAAGACTGGGACTAGTGCTTTGCTCCAATAATCAGGGTCATGTTTGTAGAGTATTGTGGTCACAAAAGAGGTCCAGTAAAGTCTCAATCATTTAGTACTTGTTCAACCCTTGGTAGCTTGGCTCACGTGCAGTCAGGCTTAACTTAGGAGACAGGTGTGTAAAGCATTTAAAAACACCAATGTAAATAAGTAAAACACAACACACACTAAAAATCAATTTATATGCATTGGGAATATTTTTATGATTAAATGGCACTACAATAAAAGTAATCCAATGTATCGATGTCAAGGTTCCCCATACCACTGCTCACCTGACACACAGTGCGGCCTTAATTTACCACATTCGGAGCGGGGGACGTAGGTTAGGTTATTTGAAGTCGGAGTAGAGGGCGCCCGCTGCAGGGATCTGAGAGAATTTGAAGGAGCGAGGAAAGACTCGGCAGTGAAGAGCGTTGGCATTGTCCGGAGCCGCGCGCTACACCAACGAATTCTGAGAAAGAGCGAGAGAGAGAGAGAGAGCGAAAGAGAGAGAGAGAGAGAGAGAGAGAGAGAGAGAGAGAGAGAGAGAGAGAGAGAGAGAGAGAGAGAGCGCAAAGGCTTATCGCTAGTCAGTCATGAGATAGTGTAGGGAATTTGTTTGTCTCATCTGAGCAGTGTTAGTCCAGGTTAGATTTCGTTACAGGAGAGTTGAGAAGTTTGACAGGAATTATTTACTAAATAATAGAAAAATGTATTTGGTGTCATTTCCTTAAGGGTAGTGCTGAACAATTTAATTTTGAGTAAAAGTTTTCATTCACCTGTTCTTCTTCTGGAAGTCCGGCGCATAGGAAAAGTATTCCAGTCCGCAGAACCACAAGTACCTGAAAGAAACAAAAAGTCATATGTTTAAAAATCGATAAAAAATTGATTAAGCGTAATAGAGTATATGAAGAAAACCAGTTGATTATATGTCAAAATGTACAAAAAGAACTTAGCTAAAATGGGGTAAGAGAGCGCATTAAAAGTGTAATATAGATGTTGTAAATAAAAGAAAGTCCATTCCATGTTGTATGGTAGTCATTACGAGTATTTATTTAAGTATAGAAGACATGTAGACGAGAACCCCACCAGGAGCAGCCTCCCTGCTGCTCAGCCCTACTCCAACTCCAACTATCACATCAAGTAAGACTCAATCAAACCCAAACAACCACACAAGAAGGCTGGCCAGGCCAACAATGTGTAAGAGGGTCAAGCTATAAGGCACGACAGTAAACTCCCAAAAAACAAAAATGTAAACAGTAGTAACATAAAAGGACATCTTTGCCCTAACAGAAGTTTGGGTTGTGAGGTGTGGCTTAGGGGTTTACCACACTGAAACATAGGAAATCACATAAACTCTGTATGAGTAACACCAATGCGAACATTTAGAAGTAATATTACGCAAGTAATTAACATCATGTAATAATGTTTAGTACTATAACTGTAGAATAAGACAAAATGCGGGTCCGGACTGCAATGGGTGGTAGTAACTTACCAATCCATAACCACATAGGTGTGGGAAGCAACTTTAAAATCATAACCACGTAAATGTGGGAAGCAAAAGTACTATGTAGTATAATTCAACGGTAATATCACTATGTAAATTAAAGAACACATAACCGCAATTGTGACCTGCGGGAGAAAACGTAGAAGTAAAAACAGCAAATGTATACATTAAGTACTAGGCATATGAAAATATCTCATGTAAGGAAAAAGCAAGCGAGTAGAAAACGTGCAACCTAAAATAAGCTTCAAAAAGCATAGAAGGTAAGTAATTCAGCAGTACAATATCGTCAAAACTTGAGGTAAGTAAAACTTTCAGCAGAATAGTGATGTATAACTTAAGGTACGTAAACATTTGTATATAGTAATAAGGAATAGTGGTCAAAGTTCGTGGGCGGCACAGATGGCGATGCAGATTGAAAAGTCTGGCAGCACTAAATTTCGAGACCTCAAAAAATTCGAAATGTTTAACAGCGCGACGAGGAATGCATGTTTGCGCGAAGGCATATTTTAATAACAAGTACTGATGACCTTAGGAAGACGAGTACAAAATGGTGCCACGTTTAACACGTCGCTGCAGGGTGGCTTACAGCGTGCCGATGCACTAAAACACGCAAATGCAGGAGCCAGGAAGAAAAAACGGCACAGAGGGCCCACGGAGCAGCTTCCAAGAAGGTTGGAATGCACGCACTGAGGAAAGCTCGTGTCGGTTTTTGAATGAAGGTGTGGCAGAGTTTTAACGAAGTGAAAGATGATGCCTCAAAAATGAATTAAGTATAATGGACATTTAAATTCACTGTAGCATTGGAGTAAAAGCGAGGAATAATAATAAAACTTGAAGAGAGTGTGGGAGCGCTTGACATATTATTCTCTCTTAATGCTGATTTCCGTTAGGTAAACACACGGCGCATTGCCAACGTCTCTAAACTCCTCAGAAAACGGTAGAGACACTCAATTTTGGCAGCGCAAAACCTGCAGAGGGTCAAACATCGGGGCTTCATGAAAGTCACGATTGTGCATGTGGTGGCAAACACATCCCATGGTAAAAAAATGAAACACACGGTAAACTCCAACACAATAACAGAGGAAGTTGCATGACGTTCATGTATAGTATAAGTATAAGGAAGACCACACTCAAAATCCAATGCAGCTGAGCAAGTAGGCAGTAGTACACACCGGCAGGCAGTGATACAGGTGGAAGGACACCAAAACAATGTATTGGACGCACAGGAGTAGGTAGGATAAAATTCACAGCTTTCAACATAGTAGCAGAAGAAGGCAGAAGACAGTTCATCTTTTGTACGCAAGCAGTAAATGAAAGCAGGTAGGCAAGTACTTCTGGGAAACTGCATGATGCGGTAGGAACTGTCCCAAAATCGCAGGAATTGGACGCTACTCCATGGTGCTGGGAAGAGAAGACAGTAATGTAGAAAACTAGCACTTACTTGTAGGGAGAACGGTGGATTGGTCACTGGTGGGGTTCTCAGTGCCAGTTGAACAAGTACCTTGAATCTTTCCCTTGAGTTAGTTTTTCTTCTTATTTATTTTCATTTTGAAGTGGCACGCGTAGATTTTCGTTTCTTAAATCGTCGCCAAGATGTTGTAAATAAAAGAAAGTCCATTCCATGTTGTATGGTAGTCATTCCAAGTATTTATTTAAGTATAGAAGACATGTAGAGGAGAACCCCACCAGGAGCAGCCTCCCTGCTGTTCAGCCCTACTCCAACTGACTCTCTGTCACACACCCAACATTCTATCATGCACTCTGGTATAACAATAGAGCACAAGAGAAGCAAGGGCTGTAGAAGAATTTAATGATGTTATTTTAATTACAGTTCACATAGAAGTGTTTACATCAGAAGAAATAACCAAAGGTGCCATGAGTGGTGCAGAAGTGAACCCCAGAAGCAAGGCAGTCTCTTCTCTGTCCCCTTCCCCTTTCCCCCAACAGGGTTCACGTGAGTGCTTGTAATTTGAGAGCTCGGGTGGAGGTCTGTGAGGGGAATTTGGAACTTACAATATTCTGATCCGTGAGTGCTCGGAAGATTGTGAGTATACAAGTTGGGCCTTGACAATGGAACAAGAGAAATACATTTTTAATGATTAATTGTAAAATTGTGCTTTCTAGTGCCTAAAAGCCAAAAGTGCCAACTTGGAGTATCGCTATTGAACAGGACAAAGTGAAAGTTTCAGGCCAACCATAATGGAGTGCGGATCGAATACAATGCGCAGTAGAGCCCAGTAAAGATTTTACCTTCTGACTTAGTCACTTTTTTGGAGCTTTTTCTCTCGATGTCCAGTGGGGTTTCTCGTCATGCCAGCATGTAGTTTGATGACGGCAGCTTGCTTTCACGCAATGCCTCAGTGACTCCTGGAGGTCTTGGTTCATGAAGAGTTCTGGAACTTTCAGTTGGGCAAACCTGGATTTAAGGCCGGTTTGTAGTTCAATATTGTCGGCTTGACTCTCGACGACGAGTTGGCCAACTAATGGAGCTTTTTACCAAACATTCTCCAAATGGTACAAAGATTCTAGATCTTCTTCCAGAAGGCCCTTTTTGGGGTCTTGAAGTGTCCTTAAAATCAGACAAGTTTCCAGATGGTCTGAGTTACTCATTGGATAGGTGGGACTACACTTCCCAAAGTGCACCTGGACAAATCCTCAAAAGTCCACTGGATGCTGGTCAGCCTGACTTATCTTGGTGGAGCTGATGCAGGTGACGTTTTGAAGCTCTTTTGTACAGGTTGCTTTCAATGAGTGCACTCCTTAAACTTTTAAGCAAGACAAAGTCCTCTTTTGTGAAGCACAGAGTGTGCAGCAGGTGTAGCCCTCTTTGGTGCAAACCAGAGGTTCAGCAGGGCAGTCTTTCTTTTTTCTTGTTTCCTGGAAAGTATTTGAGTTGCTGGGCAGCTCTTTCATATTTATTCATGTTTCTGGGCTGGCAAGAAGGGGGGTACTTCTGACCAATGGAGTGCAGGGTGCCACCCTCTGTAATGATCACTTCCTCTGAGGTGTGACATGTTCTTGTCCCAGAAAACACTGTTCCACAACAATCAAAATGGAGAAAATATCTCCTGGAGCTTCAGGTCTGGCTAACTCACCAACAGGTGTGGCAAACTTTCCAATCCATGCTCCCCTTCTAGCCCTAACTCAAATATAGGGCTCCCATCTGGCTGGGACGGGTCTGGTTCCAGTCCTTACTGGCTTTTTCCTTTGAAGACCAGTTTGGCTACCCAGCTCTTTTCCTGTCCTGGCATCTGCAGCTGCAGATCTCCTTCACCAGATGTCTCTTTGTCTCAGTTCAGGCCACTTCACACCTCATCAGAGAAGCTTGGCTCAGCCTGGCAAAGGCTGGCCAATCAGAAGAGGCTGCTACAGAGCTGATCTTGGTAACTTTAGAAAAGCAGTTCTAAAATGTCTTTCCTAAAATAGTTATAATAAATCCAGCCTTGATACGTTGCTGGATTTATTACAACTATTATTTTCATACTTTGAATTATTATTTTAGCACACACCTGTCAAACAATAGACTTTATTATTTTTAAATAAAGCCTTACCATGTTAGCCTATAGAGCTAATGTACTACAAAGGGGAAAAACATAATTGGCAGTTTTTCCCTCACCAGGGCATAATAAACATATTTTATACTATCCCAGCTTATTTTAACATGGCACCATACCCTTAGGGCAACTACGGCAGACCTTAGTGGTGACATATGTAGAAACAAGCATTTGCAATGCAATAGGTCGTGCGTTTACGCATGTTTGTGCTATTGACATTGTAAATGACAATGCCTTTATTTTTGTTTTTTAAAATATAAATAAAAGGTATTGACAATAGCTTAAACTCACTTAAATGCCAGAGCGATTGCATCGCAAATGCTTGTTTACACTGGCGCCCGGGTATTTCTTTCATGTCCTTGCCCCTGTTCGTTCGTGCCAGGTTGCACAGCTGTCAGCGACTGCACGTGACTTAAACACTCATCAGTCGGTTACAATGCTTTATATGAGACTTCCGCACTGTTATAGAGTTGAGTAGTCAAACGGGTGAGTTGAGTTATATTGAGTTTTGTTAATTAGATTGTGCCGGACTCTCGCCATCACTGACTTTCCTTTTATTCTCACTAATACATCCAACACCTTACATGCCCTGATCACAAACCATCTATCTCATTTTTGCTCCTTTGCACACTTTCTTTCTGCTTCACAATCTCTTTTTCTCCTCCTGTTTCTTACACACACTTTCACTTTTTTGCTCTCAGTCACACAAGTGGCAGGAACAATGGAGTTTCTAATGCACCCCATAGCCAATGAGCTCATGTTTCAAGACTACACTGGTGAGAGGGATTTAAGTGGGATAAAAACACTGGTGGGTCTCTCAAAGTGGCGTGGTCGATGTAATTAAGGGCGTGGCTTACAAACATCTAAGCTAAAAATCTGTGCTAAGCATAGTGTGTCGCCTGTCTGGTATTTTGCTGCTTCTGTCATTGTATCCAGATATGTAATACAACAAGCACCATTACACCTACTACAAGTCAGGGATATTGGCTTTACCACTGGTTGTTAGTTGCATAAGTTAAATATGCAACAACCATGGATTTGTTGCAAATTACATTGGAAATGCTTCTGTTCTGAAATGATGAGACAATGAAAGAACTATACTGAGTCTCTTTGAAGTTACATCAAAAGCAGTGAATGGCACTGCTGCAGAGTAAAGAATATGTTTTTCATCCTGAGGGCAAAAATGGAGAGCCCGATAGAGACCCGCCTCATCACCTGCTTTTTAGAACTGCCAGTGTTGAGTCCTGACTGGTGAACGCAAAGTACTACTGACACAGATGCCCTGTTGACGAAATCTGAATTTTAAGACTAAAAACAACGCAGTGATATCAATACGAAACAGGAACTTTTGGTTGTGATAAAGCTGAATAAAGTTTTGGGGCTTTTTACAAACTACTAGGCTTTCTGATGATTCTACACTTTTTTAGGAGCAGCAGCAACGTAGTTTAAGTCAGTACTATTTGGAGCTGCCCACTCACCTCCTAAGTTCCCTCAAAATTGGCAAACGCCTGCCAAAGTCTTCCAGAAGGTGTGCGCACCTCGAGCCCAGCCTTGATCTGCATGCGCTGAGAGCTGCCACTGAGGAACCCCATCACGCATTTGTAATCACGCGGACACACTTTTCCCACTTTGATTTCCATCATCCATCCTCACCACCTTATGTTGCAGGCGACCACTGACTTCTACATGAGTGATCAGCGATGCTGTTTTAGGCACTTGGTTTAAAGAGCAATGTCAACAAAGCGCCCCCTCCTCAGTCCTACAGCTGCAGGGAGAACGTGATATGTAAAATCTTTACACAGAAATCAAAGGTTGTCTAAGGTCAGGAATGGGAATTTAATCCAGTCTTGTCTTGTCTTTGCATACTGTCACTAGTAGTTTTGCTATTCCCCCTTCGCTGGTAATTGAGGAGCGAATCAATCTCCCAATACAATTATGTTTGTGTTTATGATTGATAATTGGCATTCGTACAGCGCGCGACCGGCGGTTAGTATGGCAATGCGGCACTTGCATACATACATACGCACACTGTTGGAAATGCCAGTGCCCTATGAAAATCCACCGAAGCATTTAGGCTTGATGGCGTACATACAGCACCATATAAAAGATGTGGACATCAAACCCGGAGGAGAGGAACCCTGATTATTGGACGGCTGAATCCACTTTATCAGGAGGGGGGAGGTTACTTCTCTCTCCTTTATTCCCCATTGGGCTCTCCCTGCATCCTGTACAAAGTAATTGTTGTAAACAAAAAAATTATGTGCTCACTAAAATGCATGAATCTTTAATAGTACTGCACGCTCACTTGGCGAGAATGTTGGGAGACCTTGGGCTAAACAAGTTCCTCAACCGTACCCTCATGTAGGTTTCCATGCGACTGACAGTGGCCCATGTGGCCCTGTCTTGTGTAAATAGTCCCCTGTACTTTGTCCAAATGTCAGGGCTGGGCTGCGCAGGCTGCGCAAGCCAAAGCGCGAAGGGGCACTACCTAAACGTTGCAGCTGCCCACTAAGTGCTGGGCAGCTGTGGGGAATGAGACCTGGGCACCTTGATGCCCTCACGTTGGAGTCCCTCTGGACTCTAAACAGCGACCCTCACAGGGTAAAGTCTGACACTCGCTGACGCTTGATTGAAGACAAATAAAATTCAGGTTTATGACTGTAATGCAGTAGAACATTCAGCCTGTCAAAGCATGCCAGGGGAAACCCGTTGCAGCTTTGACACACACCACAGGAAGGGCACACTCAAACTTTTTTTTACTGAACATAGCACGTTCTGCTCGAGGGACTGCGGAAATGCCCTCACATGAGAATGCAATGTGATATGGTGGTAAATGGGTTAGAAGTGCACAAAAACCAGGCCAGGATGATTACAAAATAACTTCTCTCACCATGGGTGCCTTGTGGAGCAAACAAAACAACCCGTCTGAAAAACATACGCAACACACGTACCACGGTGAAACTAGGAGACCGACCTCCTCTTCCCAAGATTCTCTCTCCCTGCTGTACACAACAAAACATAAGCAATCTGCGAAAAGTTTCATAAGCCCCTCTTCGCGAATTGGAAAGTGGTGGCGGCAGAAAATAAACTTTTCTAACACACCTGGCTTACAAGCTCGCTCCCCGAATGACGTGCCAGCACACTGCTTATGGTGACAGGTCTTCACAAGCTGCCCTAACGTACACTAAGTCTCTCATTGATTTTAATACAAGCGGTTATAGGTGAAACAAACATGTGTAGACCCATCTGCCCTGCTGCTCTAAGCACACATAACAACAAAAATATTTGCAACGCTGTAGGTCTCGCATTCAAATGCGATACCTATGGCATTGCAAACAAACGGCCGCATTGTCCCGGCTGCTTTTAAAGTGAAAGTGCGCATGGCACGCTCAATGTAAGCAAAGCACGTTGTGCTTCAAGTAAGAGAAACTTCAATCAAGAAAATAGAAAAACCTACCATGTAACAACCAAGTAAAGGGGCCAGTAACCATGAGAGGTTACAAATGACGACACAGCCGTACTAAGGAGGGACTAACAAGCCTATTTAGGAATCAGAAGACAGCATTTACGAAGGACAAAGACACAAGCCAATGAGAAATATGGGCGGAGGAGTGGGTGGGGCTTCTCTCCCGTACTGAACTACAACAGATCATTGCCAGAGCAGCGCTCGCACGCTGGCTCATGCTCGACGTAATAGGGTCGTTTAAGACTTTGGAAGGACTATAAATTCCAAAGTCGAATGTGGAAATAGTCTCATTTTAACAGCAGCCTGCAAAGCAGGACTGGATTTTAAAAGGACAGCAGTCACACTTAAGGGCATTCAATCTACTGGGCCTCTAAACCTACATGCCCTACCATATGCTAGGGACTTACAGGTAGGTTGTCAGTTTCAATTGTAATTACATCTAATTACCATATACTTAAAACTATATGTGCCTTCCCGGAATCTTCGCTCTAGCCAAGCAACACTAATCCAGACTCCAAAATTCAAACAGGTTAGGTGGGGAGGGAGAAGTTTTCTGCTGCACGAACCTGGAATCTGCTCCCAACCTCAATAAAAAACATTCCCTCTATCCTAGCTTTCAGGAAAGAGGTAAAAACCGGGATGTTCTCATCCATTTAGACACAGCCAAGACACTCTCCGGTAGTTTCTGTTTACGTTAGCGCCATGACACCTACGGGCATGCGTGCGCTATATAAATGTTTTAATCAAATCAAATCAAAGCATACCTTTTAAACAGAACACTGGCCCTGGTTAGCAGAGCCCAGGGCACAGAGTCAGTAACCACTAGTATCAGTCATAAAATGGGGGTGTTCAGGGCAAAAAGGATGAATTTTTCATAGCACCTATGAACACCTATGAACATCAGGAGACTCTGGGAAGGAAGGTGGTCCTTGAAAACGTTGCTCTCTTTAAGTTGCTATGAAGAGACGAGCTCTGTATTTCTAACACTCCAGTGCATCGCATTTTATTGCTGTCCTTTGAGTTTGTTTTCCAATTCTTATTTTGCATATCTATTTAGTATTTCCATTTGTAAATCTGTTTAGTTGCATATGTAGACCCAGGTCTATTGAACCGGTTTCCCATTGGCCCTAATCACAAAATGAAATGTGCTCTTCTGACCAGAATAACTTTTCCCCAGACTCAACCCCGTTCGTCCCTCTTGAAACTCTCTAGCTGAGGCACCCTCCCTCGTGTTAGTGTGCTCCATTTTTCAGCAGGTAACTCAGTATTTGTAAAGCGCAAACTAATCACACCTAAGGGTCTCAAGACACTGGGGGCCGGCGGAAGATTAAGCGAGCTATTGCCCAGAGTCAAATGATGCTGAGCTGATCTGCCTCCAGCACCGGGGGTCGAACCGTGAGCCCCGCGCTCTGGTGTCAGCCACCATGGCCACTGCACCACACCTCACCCTTAAGGGGGAGTTCCCCAGCATAGTTTTGCACCCTTCTGCTTTACAAATGCCTCCCCAGCCCCAGTTCCCTCACTTTTCTCTTTCATGATTCATTGAGTCTGCTTTCTTCCTTCTGTGTTACCCTTTTTACTCCATGCCAACCTTTGAAGTTTCAAATCTCTCCTGCAACCGACATGGAAGCCTCTTTATGTTTTTAGCCTTTTTTCATGCCTAAATACATTTTTTTCCCTTGTGTCAGTACTTTTTTTGTAACTTTTTTTTTTTGGTTTGCTATCCGTTTTCATTTTTATTTTTTTTATTTTGCATTTTGTTTTTATTCCCTTTTCTTTCTTACTGATACTGTGAAACCAATCACATATTTGGCCCAAGATATTAAGCTGCTGGCCCATGATTGTCAGTGCATGGAACACATGTGCTATTGACTGTAGTCCATGCTGGAAACGCATAACAACTGGTTGGCATACTCGGCATTACACAGGCAGAGAGGTGGGTCTTGGTGAGTGGCCGGTCAAGTCTAACAGGTTATTCATAATAGACAGCTAATCAACCGCCTTTAAAAATTCACCTCAGCAGCCCATCAAACTCAGATGACAATGGCACTGGCGCATCTCGACACTACTGCAAGCTACGATTATCAGATACCGACATTTCTCAGTATGGATTCTAGAACAGTCTTTAGAAGATCAGCATGTCCCGCCACAGCTGAATGAATGAGCGGGCATTCATAAGCCACACTGATACAGGATCCTGGGTGTCCTGGCTCTAGAAAAATCAGTCCAGAAACAGGAAGAAAGGAGAAGGGAATATGAAAGGAGGTTTCAGCGTAATCTAAAGGAATTACAAGACTCAGTGGCCCGAGAAGAGGGCTGAAGGGAATGCCAGGATCTTGTAGTAAGAAATTGAAGAGAAGTCGCCCTTTCTGGAACATCAAAGGAGAAGGGGGACCAGAAACGTGGTTGTAGCAGAACTAAAAGATCTTTGTAGGGTATATATACTGAATAGATATGGGGTCTCCAGCCTTTTCTGTAGTGAGAGCTACTTTTAATCAGTGAAAATCATCATGTGCTTAGCAAATTGTGCATTGTCACTAGACACCCTCAAGCCCAGCTCCATTGACTTTAAGCCAACGCCCAAAGAACCAGATACTCTGGTTTGAAGAAAATACTTTGATCAAGGGCACTATGACAGGACTGTCATGTTTCAGTGACAGTGTGGTCTTTGGGGATGTATGAACATGTGTGCGTATAAATGGGATAAATGTGTATGCACTTGTGGCACTGCAATACCTTTTGTCATATGTGACAACGTCACATATATAATAATGCAAACATATAACCATTTTTTTAAATGGGAGAAATTTAAAGTCTAGAAAACTATCTACAAAAATGTTTAAGATATGAAACATTTTTCTGCGCTTTAAATTTCTCCCACTAAAAATAATGGCAGCATTTTTCAGTTCTAAATATGGCACAGTGTCTACCAGCCAATGGGAGCAAGATGCCTGCTGACGAGTCAACTTTATGTTTATACGGATTCCCAAAACTCATCATTTAAATTGAATCCAAATTCCAATAGTCACATTTACAAACACCTGGCATCTTTTCCCAGTGGCCTGTGGGCAAGCTGCCAGATCTAGAACAGAAAAATACAGCCATATGTTCAAATCCGAAGAAACATGCTTCATAACTGACAAGATGTAATTTGCTTAATTGAAAGTATAGAAAAACATGAAGAGTCTGATTTAGATATTGGCGTCCGCTGAAATATAAATCCCATAGGATTGCAAAGGGTCTTTACTGCCCTGGAACACGTATTGCAGTATTATTTAGTAACTTAAAAAAAATTGTTTATTGGTATTTAGCAGCATAATACAAACAGTATTTCAGGAGTATTTAGAGGAGACGTGAGCAGCATCTGGCCAACTGGCCCCAACATGAAACATACCATTAACTCCCCACACCCCCTATCCATAACAGTCCCACATCCCCATCCCCAACAAACTGCATTATTTCAAGCTTTTGAAATTGCATCCAGGTTTCTGTACCACTCCCCCAGTCAGCATTGCCAGTTCTCAGTATGATGGTGTGCATTTACTCCACTCTGGGACACTGTTCCCCCTGGCTCCTCGGATACATGGCCCGGCCACCTCACCCAAGCCATCCACACCACTGAAACCCCAGGGGACATCCCTCTGATGGGCCTCACTCCTTAGTGACAGGCTCTGCTTCCCATCAAGGGAGCTACATCCTTTCAAACTTGCGGGAACATCCCTGGATCTACATACATGCTCACATACACAAGCTGAGGTTCGATTCCCATTCCTGCAGTGTTGGCAGCACCGGGCTTCCTCAGCGCCTGGCTATGTCTCTCCTTACAACCGCCCGAGCCACATTACAGAAGAGCAAGGTATACTTCTCCAGTATTTGCACACCCCAGATAGCCAACTCCAGCAGCTGACGCATAAGCCGGTGCTGCTGGTGGTGGGATACTTATCTCCACCACCTCCGAAGGTCGAGACTGCACTCGCTCCATGAACTGCTGTATGAGCAGGCATTCCTTTAGGGTATGGAGTAGAGTACCTCTCCGACCACCCCCTCTCAGACAGAGGTCAGAATCACATTTCCTCAGTCTGTGTTCGAGTTCCCTTGTAAAATACACTGTGGAGGAGGTTCATTTTTTAGTAACTTTAGATCCCTTTGAGCTAGAATTTAGTTTTTTAATCTGCAGATTATGCAGCAGATGATGGATTATGTGGTAAATGCAACAAATCCATAATTTTGCATAATACACCAAAGCCATAATATTGCATAATTGCAGTGGCACGGACTATAATGTGGGAATGCGCAATGTGCTATGACAAGATATTAGAATATGAAAAGCTCACATTTGTAACTGTCCCATACTGGTGAGAACAAATTCAGCCCAAACCAATACCTTGAGATAACTTATTTACTCCACCTCAGCATCTGGCAGAAAACAGACAACCAGACCTGAGCCTGATTCGAAAGGTAAACTTACATTTCTTTGTACGTTCACTATTTTTTGGTATTCACAAACCACAAGTTTAATTTTAAGAACGGTAATTTCACGACCAGGGAGACTCTGCACCCGTGGCAGAGACTCAAAAAGATAGGAGAGGCCGGGTCTTTTATGTGCAGCGCTCTTCATCCTTACTGTGCCATCTCCGGAGTTGTAAAATTACTGGTACTAAAAATAAACTCATAATTCGCAAATACAAACAAGCATTTGCAATGCAATAGGTCTCGCATTTGGAAGAGTTAGAGCTATTGTCATTGTAAATGATAATGTATTTTATCTATGCATGTGTTTGCCTTTGGAGCCTTATAAGTGTTTAGATATGCAGCACATTATCCATAACTTCTACACACATCCACAGATGCGGAGGTGCACTGTAGAGGGAGTGTTCCTTCACATACTGGAGCAGACGATGCCTGCTCAGTGTACAAAGATGTCTCTTTAAAGAGGCTGCAATGGCACCAATCCACCGAAAGATGTCCCTTCTGAAAGCTCCCTAAAAGGCGTCCTGCAGCAAACATGGTTGTGTATGGTAATGTGAAGCTGGTGACACCAGGATGTGGGTCACTGCCACATAAGCTCTTATGTACCTGAGTGCTTTTGACATGCTGCTTACACCTTAACAAAGAACCAATCAAGCGTATACAAATCAATCAAGCATACAGAATTGGGTCCCTCCTTTGCCCGGACACTGATGTGCCTCTGGGCTGCTGAGTGTCTCAAGGCAAACAAATGAGTTCTGACCTTCGAACTGTCTAGTTAGCCTGGTGAGTGCTTTGACTGCAGTGTTATCCTTTTTCTTCAGAGGTGCGGGGCTTAAGGATGGGGTTCTATTAATCTTCACTTGTTTTTTCTGCGGATAGAGAAATGCTGGTGCAGTCTCATTAAAGCATAGCAGCGCCGCAGAGAAGCGATTGGACTCACCCATTAAAAGTAAAACAGCAATATAGAACAGTGCTGCAGCTGTGCCATTAAATGCTATGCCAGGAAGCGCTAGCACTGGTTAATTAGGAGCACTGGCACATGGTGAGAACTGGTATCGCTGTCCTGACCTGCTGAAAGTATTGAGGCCTTCTTTACCAAGCGCAGATATCTGTACACCAGTCCGGTGTTGTGGCATATGTATGCACAGTAGTCCTGCCCACTTCAGTCGAGTGCAAAGCGCTCTGCTCCACAAGGCAATACATTAATAAAAATGCAGATTACACGCTGCGCGAGGTTCCTGGACCAGAGGTGTCTGCGTGTTGCAGGGAGGCGCGGGTCTTATGAAGTCCTAAAGATGGACCACCAGAAGGCACCCTGAGGCTGCGATGCCCATACAGAAGGTGGAGCCATCTCGCGCTGTGCCAGGAGCTGAACAAGTTGACCTAAAAATAATGCAAGAGCACAAACACAACCTGAAAAAAAACTTGTTACATGTTAAACAATTAGCCAACATGCTCTGTTTATTATATAAAAAAACACTCTCTGCGGCGCCAACCATTAACAATAAAAACAAGCAGCCAGGCCTGCACAGCGCTTTCTGCCGGTTCAGAAAAGTGCATGCTGTGGGCTCGTGTTTGGGCGCCGTACGTAAGTATTGAACTTTGATAATTCCACTGTTGGTTGTGTGGGGAACGTTGCGAATGTTGGGAGAGTTGAGCTGGGATGGGCTACTGATTGGCAGGACCAGCTCGGCTCTTATCTGAGAAAAGAGGCGGGCGGGGACGGAGAGGGACGAAGGAGATAAACAGAACAAGTGCGAGTGGACACTCATTACAAATCTAATTTCTATACAGAGATCCTACGAAAATTGTTTTAAAAAGAACCCTGCATTGCCGCACGCGGTGCATTTTAAACATGGCTCCTACTTTACTTTGGCCTGAGAGTCATTCCCTTGGCTAGAGTTGATTACCGAACTATATTAGAGGGACTTCGACAAATACCTTTGCTTTCGCCATAAAGGAAGATCTAGCTATTACAGTTTTTTACATTCTATGTAAATCTATGTAGCTTCACTTAAAATAAAGGAGAAAGGTTTGTCGCTGTGCAAAGGATTGTGGGTATGCAGATTGCACAGTAATGTTTCCTGCTTGTTTCCCGACAAGCAGCCAGGCCTGCGCAGCGCTTTCTGCCTGTTCAGAAAAGTGCATGTTGTGGGATTGTGTTTGGGCGCCGTACATATTTATTGTACTTTGATAATTCCACTGTTGATTGTGTGGGGAACGATGCAAATGTTGGGAGAGTTGAGCTGGGTTATCAAAATGTAAAAAGCAGCATGCGCTGCCCGCCCCTTGCGCACACCGGCTCCTGCCGCAGCCTTGCTCATGCGCCGCTGCCATGTTTATGTCAGGCAGAGATGCGCGACACCAAAAAAAAAGTGCGATCTGGCGGAAGAAAACTGTAGTTAGTGGCCGCTGCTTCTGGACTACACTGCAGTCAGTTTAACTTCATCAGCCACTAAAAAGCAAGCTTACAGGAGCCACACCAATAATCAGCAAATGGCAAGCGGCAGGAGAAACTACCGGCCGCTTACCAACACATACAGATTACTTTACGCCTCACTGAGACAGCGCATGCAGCGCATGCGCTACTAAGACGAGACCTAAAAAATAGTAAACTTTAACAAAAATGTTTGTATACCTTTGTGAATCAGGCCCGTACTCCATAAATTTCTGAGGTACATTTATGATTTCCTTGCCCTGGTGGCTGCTGATTCAATGAGGCATGCACTGTACTAACTGAATAGTATAAAGCATGCGCCATCCTACAGTATAATACTGCGAGCATCTTACGCAAGGTACAATACATAAACACTCTCAGAACCCTGCACAGACCATAATTGAGGGGAGAAACACCGTTCACAGGCCTGGGCCCCGGTGTCACTGTACCTGCTGCATCATTTGAAGGTAAACCTCTGTCCCCACTCACCTAACTAGAGATGGGGACCCACCGCAAGCTTGATCCAGGCTTTGTTGGGCCTGAAGCCTGGCTGTGGCTCAGCTTCAGGTCCTGTGGAACCATACCGAGCCGAGCTTTCATGCACCTTCTGCCCGCCACACTCAATCTAGCCAGGATGTGGCGTTGCGGCGAGAGAGAGTCTTGGCAAATCTCCTGAACACGACCTTGTAATGGAAATGGTGCTCACGTAAAGCGCTTCAATACATCCAGCTCGAGTTCGCACTATATAAAACTGCTCAAAGAGCTGAAAACAAAATATTAACATAAAAAGGAAAGACAAAAAAGCCATTTAGAGGCTGATTTGTACTAAGTGAAAAAAACCTGGATAAATTGCAGCTTCCCCGCTTAAAATGTGTGATCTTAAGCAAATATTGTATTTCCCCAAAACTCGATTTTCTTCATATTTGCGCATGAAAGCAGCACATTCACAAGCATGGTTCAGAAAAGCACCTATGCAAAGACCTATTGTGTTTGATGAGAATAGACTAAAGGTGCTGCACACTAGTCTGGGCCACAGCCGTCGCCTGTCGGTCCCCATTGTGCGGACGGGGCAGGAAGGACTGAGCTCTTGTTTAAGAACGAGCACTTTCAATCAGTGCTTCTTGTGCAGCGCTACATGGGGCATATTCACAGAAAATCACTTTTTATGATAGGATCATATTTGACGTGACTGAGCAACCATTACCAGGGCTCGGCTCGTCCTTGGGCTCTAAGAGCCGTGGCTCGGCTCGTGTCTGATCTCTCAGAGCCGTGGCTCGGCTCGTGCCTGTGCTCCGAGAGCTGTTGCTCAGCTCGTGGCTGGGCTCGGAGCGCTTTGGCTCGGCTCGTGCCTGATCCTTCAGAGCCGTGGCTCGGCTCGTGTCTGGGCTTGGAAACCTTCTCCTGGCCTCTTCTGCCGTGACGAGGGGAGTCAAAGGTCATGCACGTGGGAGCCCCCCTCCCACGAGCCTGCGCCGGTCACGTGATGTCCGCTCAGAGTGCGCGCGCAGCCATCGGAGAGGGGCGCGGCTCTTGCTTCACGCCTCCTAAGAGGCAGCGCGCGCTCGTTCCCGCCCGTGCGCTTGGGCGGTCGGAGCTAGGTCCTCGCGCACCGAGCGCCACTGCCCAGGCGCACTCGACGTCATTTCCTCCACGCGCAGGCAGTGTCAGTTCCGCCCCGCGCGCAGGCCTCGCTGGCCCCTCCCTCGCGCTCTTCTCTCCCGCGGCGGTTGAACCGAAGCTCGGCGGAGCCCCGGAGATGACGGGCCGCAGAGAAGGCAGGCGGGGCCCGGGCTGCCTCCCCCGGGTACGGCGGGCTCCGGCTCGGGCAGGCTGGGTAGACGGGGTGGGGTGGTGGAGGAGGCCGGCTCTTGACAACTAGGACTCAACAAGGAGGGCGTTTCATGAACTCTGAGGCCTCACTGGAGCCTGTGAGCGAGGGACAGCCCCCCAGCTTTAAGTGGAATGAAAAAAAATGAGGGGTCTCGGCGTGGCCAGTGTAATACAGGGCGTGGCTTAAAAACACTTCTGCTACAAATCTGTGCTCTGCATAGTGTGCTGCCCAACTTGTATTTTGCTGTTTCTGTCATTGCATCCAGTTATAGAACACAACAATTAATATACCTAAAACAAGTCGAGACTATTGGCTTTGCCAATGGTTGGTAGTTGCATAAGAAAATAAGCAGCTACTATGGCTTGCATAAAATATTGAAAAGGCTTCCACTTGCAGCCCTGGTGATACCACGACAATGTTGCTGCTCCTGGGTTTCAAAAAGAAGGGAAATCCAGAGAGAAAAGGACTCTCTTTAAAGGATTTCCCTATCCCTACAACGCTCCCCTGACATGACGTCATGCTTTAACCTTCACTAGTGAGAAGTGAGCCGTGTGAGCACACGCACATCCATGTGCCGCTGTCACTGCAGTACGCAAAAAAGAATAGACTGCCTGTGCCAGGGCACTTAACAGAGCCCAATAGAGTCCAGTTTCAAGGCCTCCTTTAAAAAACTGCTGGTGCACAGACCTGGAGAGACCCGGCCCACTTAAAGCCCTGGCCCCCTCCCACTGGAGACTGTGACCACTTACAGGCCCCCCTCTTGGAGGCTGACCATGACCAGCCCTCACCCTTGCAGGCTGTGACCGCTCACAGCCCCCTCCCCTTGGAGGCTGTGACCACTGACAGCCCTTTCTGCCCTAGGAGGCTATGACCAGTGACAGCCCCCTCCCCCCTTGGAGGCTGTGACCGATGACAGCCTCCTCCCCCTTGGAGTCTGTGACCAACCGAAGTTACCTTTCTATGGCATTCTGTCTGCATAATTGTGCTGATGTTAACTATTTTAGGTTTAGTATGTTTAACCGTAGCAAGACCCAGAAAGATCTACCCACTATTGCAGCATTTTTTGTCTATTGCCCCGGCCAGCCACGCTTGGAGTAATGGCATGTACGTTTTGGTAATAGTTCCAGAGATTTAGAATAGCGAGGCACTCTGTCCTCATGGCCATCATGATTTGCCTGGACACCCTTGACCTCTTTCACCCTAAATTAATGATTAGTTTTTATCTGAGGTCGGATTCTTATTTGTGGATTTGCACTGGTGAGGTGCTCTATAGGTGTATTGTCTCAATAGTATCTTCCTTTTTATTGTGGTTATTCGTCCCAGCCATATCTAATACATTCCACTTACGTCCTACTTAAATTGGCTTTAAGTCACTATTACAACATAATATTAGCAGCTTGCGTTGATTCTAATTCAACATAAATAGCACTTGTTACATTTAAGGTTGGAAATGCCTGCTATAGAGAATAAGAAGGTTGTTGATATGGTGGTGGTACAAAGCGAGGGGGGAAAATTAAGTTTTACCTATGTTTACAGTTTGGCAGACATGCTGCTCCATCACAAAAGTGCAGATATTGTGTCCGCAGTGTTACAAGTGCCGTAGGCTATAATGCGGGTTTGATTATCTCAGAGGGAAGATGGTGAAGTGTTTTGGTTAGTTTGGGTAATTTTTATTGCAATAGATGTGAGTGTTATTATCTGTATGCAGGCTTTTGTATAATTGTGTGTATAGTGCATGTGTTCAGGCATTAGAACAGCATGTGGATGGAATGTTGTAGATGGTGTATTTGGTGTGGGGCAGCTGGGATATGTATGATGAGGGAGGCCCACTGTGATAAATGGCTATACTTATAGCCCTCATTAACTGTTAATGACATCAGCTTGTGTTGTTTGTCCTTCACAGGTGCCTTTGCATATGATGACCAGTAGTGGAGACCTTGGTGGCCCAAATATGCTGGTCGATGATGGAGACCCACTAAACTGCCATGTTGCAATAGATTCCATTCTGACATCAGGGACTGGATTTAATAATTTCAGTGGCTTTCTCAATTGGTCTTTCATCATACTGTCGATTACTTATGTGCACATGAATTATGAAAACATTGCAAGGAATGGTCTTGTAGGACAATTTGGAGATCCTTCTGCTTATATATCCCTTTTTTTAAAAGACCCTTATGACTGGCCTGCGCTGCAGCTCCTACTTTGTTCAAATATTTTTATAATTATCGCTGTTCACTTAGAAAAGTTCATGACCCGGAGCAGGAACTGTGAAATTCTTGGCATGGTTTTCCAGGGTGTGAACCTTATAGCCCTGATTGTTTTTCCGGTGCTGGGAATATATTTAAAGAAAAGTATTACTCCAGTTGGTTCAATGGTTACCTTGCTGGTATACATCATTCTCTTTTTCAAACTCCTATCCTACAAATTTGTAAATGACATCTACAGAGCAAAGCATCCCAAAAATGTAAAAGGAACCTTGAAAAGGCGAATTCCTGACAATCGCCAAAACCGGAATAATGAACAAGGAAATACTAAAGAGATTTTCTACCCTTTAAATCTAAATGAACAAGATCTTTACTATTTTGTGGTAGCCCCTACACTCTGCTACCAGGTTAATTACCCAAAGTCTAGTCAGTTTCGCCAAACCTTTTTTGTTGCAAGACTTGTGGAAATTGTGATACTGTTCCATCTCATGCTTACACTTGTTCAGCAACTCATTCTTCCCGTCATACAGAAATCAATGAAGCCCTTGCAGGAAGTTGAATCCTCACTGTTCTTGGAGTATATTCTGAAACTTGCGGTTGTTACTAACATTATCTGGCTGATCTTCTCATACTGGTTCTTCCACTCGTTCCTCAATGCTGTTGCAGAGTTACTCTACTTCGCTGATCGTGAATTTTATCAAGATTGGTGGGAAACAAAGTCCATCCTGAAATTCTGGAAAAAGTGGAACAGACCAGCTCATAATTGGCTTTTTAGACATGTCTACATGCCTCTTAAGCAATCTGGTTATGAAAAGCTGTATATACAAGGAGCAATATTTCTAATTTCTTCTGTTGTCTTAGAGTACGTAATTGCAATTCCACTTAGAATGTACCATTTCTTTATTTTTAGGGTTATGTTTGCCCAGTTTCTACTAGCATGGATGCTGGAGAAAATCTGTGGAGACCGTTTAGGTAACTTTGTCATGTGGCTAAATGTATTCTTTGGTATCCCACTTGTGTTGCTTCAGTATTTTCATGATTACTATGTCCAGCATCGCACAGCTGTTTCCAGCTGGGGACTTCACTATGAATATATCTAGGGCCCTCATTATAGCTGTGACAGGAAGCCTGAAAGTACCGGTTGCAGGAGTTAGTGCCCCAATGAGTAGAAGTCCCACAGGAACACTGCATGTCCAGTGTTTTATGCCTGAACACTTCTGCTGTAAGCAGGCAGAGTCCCTGGTTGAAAGACGGGGAAAACCGTGGAGGAATCCTACAGCCCATCTAAGACTTCCACTTGTAAAGGGGAGTAATTCCACCTAGGTCCCCCTGCTCCCGGCAGAGACTGATGCATGCAGTATTGGTAACTCAAGGGTTGGGTGGGATTACTAGTCAGTTTACTTCCATATTAAGCCCCTAATTCTTTGTGCACTTATCTGTTTCTGTTGTACTTAATAAATAAGAGCCTCATATGGAATCAATAGCAGAATATAATACAATACAGCAACCAAAACTGGATATAGGAAGATTATATTATTAACATTCACACACTCAAAAATACTTGGAGTCCTCAACAAGGGAAAGGCCTTATTTAGAGTTTGCTGGAATGGGCATTCCTCCATACACTGGTGATGTTCCCATCCTGCCAAACGCACGGTTCCCCTACTCTATTTGTAGTGGAGGGAAGTGCTAGATTTATTGGCTCCACCAGTGCAAACCTCTGGCTCATCTGCCAGGTCACAGTTATGGTCCTCCCGTTCTATTTAGTTCTTGATGACCATCACTTATCTTTTCCTGTATTTGTTAAACATAGCAGGCAAGGCAGACACAGTAGGGGAAATGTAAAATGGCTCACAAGTGAAGGGAGAAATGCTTCCTGCATTTCAAGACCATTTTTTTGTTTACTGAGTGAGCCATGTAAATATGGCAGGCATGTCACACTTCACAGCAGTGAGAAGCCTGCCAGGTAAGCATGGAATCTCTTAATAGGGCAAGCAAGTGTGCATACCTACACCTGGCGGATCGTCCAGCAGAATCTAAATGACGCCCATGCTATTTCTATGTATTTTTGAGTCAAATGTTTGAAAACATTTAAAAGTTTTGGGTCATTTTTGTTCATTTGAAGGATCATTGCATAATGGGGATACGCTTGTAATAATGTAACTAGTCATACTTAGTAGAGGCTAAGTAATAACAGTTCTTCCTTGTGATTGACATTGAAATGTGTGTTTAACCACAAATGTCAATGTTTATGACAGTGGATTATCTGAGTGAACCGATAAGAAAATGTGCACCTATTTGTAACCATTTAAAGTTGTTTTGTTTGTTGACTTATTTTGGACTTCATTTCTTTCCTTTCTATTTTCTGACTGTCAATTCTTTTTTCAGAGGCCAGTAAGGCTGAATGTGCTATTGAGGTACAACAAGCTGTTGTGTGATAATGGTGTACAACTTGTTTACAGTTGTTCCTGTACATCATTGAAACCCACAGAAAGTTGTACTAAATGCACCTCTTTGTATTCTTTTTCATTTGTATTTTTCTACAAGTCATCATCACATAATTTCAACATTCAACAATTAAGAAGTGCAAAAGAAAATGTGACAATGGCCTGAAAGAAAAGATTTCTATAAAGCAATTCATTAAATATCTTAAACTCATTTCTTGTCATTCCTAATTTCAATACTCATTAAGATTTATCAGAAAGACCATTATATCAACCCAAAAATTCATTATGATATAATTAAAACCTTTTCCCAAGGCAGATATGTAATCTACCCCGGATGGTAGTGCAGATATTATACGCCAGAGCAGGTATTTCAGGTAGTTTAATACTTTCTAAGCCCCTCTTGTGACTACCCCTCCTTGGAGCCCATATTTTCTTCCTCCTCTTTTTGCGCTTACGTTGATATAGGCTTCTCTTGAGGTAGAACATTGAGAGCAACCTTGCCAGCCATTGATGAAATGTAGTGGGTTCTGGATTAACCCAGACTGCAGCAATAAAAATGCGGGCTACCGCCATATCATAAACACAAGAAATTTACTGCCACTTGCATTGTCATATAATTCCAGGAGCATAAGATGAGGAGATAATACCACATCTATATAGAAGACAGCCTGCAAGAAGCAGGAAATTGAGGTTTGAGATAGTCTAAAACCAGGCAATTACAAAGCGTCCACTAGATCAGCCTCCTGCCACCAACACCGCGTGCTGCAAGTCCCTGTTTGTCTCCCCCAACTTGCTATTTTGGCCCAAATGTAGTACAGGTTGAAGAGATTTTTATTGTGCTGTGACTGCAACCCCACAGAAAGTGATAATGTATGACCAAGTTCTAGTGAGTCGAAAAAGCGACAGTCTATAGCCTTTACCCTTGTCTGCCAATTGCCGGACTGCTTCTCGACACCATTGGGCATAAACCCCCTCAGGTATTCATAAATCTGACTTATCTTTCAGCCAGTTGTGTTGCAGAGTAGTTCGGATAATGACTTCTTGATGAACCTGGCAGTTCTGCCTCACTTTCTTGATAACAAGTCCCTGAACTGTAAATATTTGAAAAGGTCTCTCTTTTTGAGCCCATACTCCGGTTGTAGCTCCCCTAATGAAAGCATTTGGTTCATATCAAAAAGGTTGCCTAGTTTTTCTATCCCTTTAGCTTTCCACCTATACAGTATGCATCATGAAAAATCAGTGGAAACACCCAAATGGGGGTGTAGAAATTAAATCTCCCAATACCAATCTTCCCTCCCGCTGCCTGCATCTTAAATGCAGCTTGTAAGGTCTTAAATTCCACCTTTTTAAACTTGGCTCAACCATTTTCAAGAAGTATGCCTTGGCGTCCTCTCCTAAAAGCAGTTCATAATTAGAAGGCATCATTTCCACCGCCTGGGGTCAATCTGCCAGCAACCTATTCGAAAAATCAAGTATTGTAGGGCTGCCGACCACTGATATTACCTTAAGTTCGGTACAGCTCAACCTACTCTTGCCCTAGGTAAGAGTAGGTGTTTGGACCATACTAGATTGTGCATAAGCCAGAAGAAGCTGCTAGAAACTGCCTCCATTTGGTTAAACCAGCATTTTTTGATCTCTAGAGGTATGGCCCTGAAGAAATGAAGGGCTTCAGGCAGAAATTGCACTTTTATGACGTTACAGCGGCAAATTTTCGTAAAATGGAGATTATCCAATTGCCTAAAATCCAGTTTTGTCTTCTGTATTACTGGTGCCAAGTTCAGTTCCCCTACCTGGTCAATTTTAGGTGTAATATTTACACGCAAGTAAATTACATGATCTACAATATGATCATCCACAAACTTTATCTGATCATTAACTATCAGCTGTTTTGTTTGGTTAAGAAGACAGCCAGTTATACTTCCAAAATGCCAGGTCTTGTTTTCTAGCTCCACAATTGTCCCTTCTGGGTTTGGTGTCACAACCTCAATGTTATCAACATAAGCAAGTATTTTTTTGCTTATACCCTAAGAATTAATTGCCTTAATTAGGGCATTGGCTTCTAGTTGTCTTAGCAATGGGCAAATGTATAGACAAGGAGTAAGGATAAGTAAGGGCACCCTTGACTTTTGTCCCTTGTTAGCTGGAACATTTCTGATTTCCACCCATTATTTGGAGTCCATCTGCTGGATTCCTGTAGACCTATTGAACAGCCCTAATAAACCCATAGCCACATTTTTTCAATCTTGACACCGCCCAAAGTTAATCCCAAACCACTCTATCAAAAGCCTTTTCAGCGTCTAAAAGCCTTGGCTCCTTTCACGCGTCTCCTTTCACGCTGACCCATCAAATAAAGCTATGACTCTTCTGACATGATCAGTGGTTCCTGTGGCAGGTACTGATTTGCCAATAACCCGACTTAACCCAGAGGCCAACATTTTAGAATACAATTTGGTATCCATGTTTATCTGAGAAATAAGTCTAAATGACCTAGGATCATAAAGTGGTTTCCCTTTCTTCTTCAATGAAATAAATGAAATGAAAGGGACACTTGTAGAGCGCATGGCTACCCAGAGGCCTCCCAGCGATAGGCATGACCAGTAATCAGAGACACGAACATTAGGGGAACAGGAACGTTTTCATTTGTTTTCGGAAGCCCTGGTGGCTGGATTCCCTGCGGAGATGGAGTGGAAGTGTGTTACAGAGCTTTGCGGCGTTGAGGGAAAAGCATCGGCCACCGCTTCTGGACCACTTGATCCTTGTGGTTTCAATTAAGTGAAGTTCATCCGAGCGGAATTTCCTACTCGCTTTGTAGGGGCGGATCATGGCCAAAATTATTGGTGGACCCTTCCCCTGCAAGAATTTATGAACGATGCAGAGGGCTTTAAAGCTAATTCTTTTCTTCACTGGCAACCAGTGAACAGAGGGAAGAGCCGGTTTGGCTGAGAGGCGCTTTGACATTCCCAACAGTAATCCCGACGCGCAGTTTTGGACAGTTTGTAGTTTGTTGATTACTGCGATCGGGGCCCCTAGATAAAGTGCATTTCCATAGTCTATCCTTGAGAGTATCAGTGATTGGACTATGATTTTCTTGGCTTGAGGGGGAAGAAGGGGAAGCACCTTTCTGGCCGTTCTGAGCATGCCGAAGCATGTCGTAACCGTCTTCCTATCTTGTGCCTTGAATGTCAGGTTCTGGTCTAACCAAATACCTAGACTCTTTATTTCGGACTTGGGGGCCGGGGCTGGACCCATGCATGCTGGCCACATGGTCCCTAGAGTTCAATTTAGGGGGTTGCCCATGATCATGATCTCAGACTTTTCCCCATTGAGCTTCAGGTGGGACTCCCCTATCCACTTAGCGACTTTGGTTAGGCAAGTATTCAGGGCCTCAGGATGTTGTGTCACTTGGTTCAGTGCTCCGACCAATTGAGTGTCATCTGCATAGGTAACCATGCAGATCCCAAAAGGGGCCACAACTGCTACCAGAGGGGCCATATATACATTAAAAAGGGTTGGGCTTAGCGATGAACCCTGCGGGACGCCACACAACAAAGGCATGGGTTTGGAGCTCACACATCCTTCAAAAATCTGGAAGGAGCGTCCTTCCAGAAAGGAGCGCAGTCACTTTAGTGCAGTTGAAACTACTTCTATGTTTCTGAGACGGTGAATCAGAACGCGATGATTCACATTATCGAATGCTGCACTCAGGTCAAGGAATATGATGGCTGCCGACCCTCCTGAATCCAGAATCTTTCTGCTTTTCTCCACCTCTGCCAGCAGGGCAGTTTCTGTGCTTTGGCGAGGGCAGAATCCTGTCTGGGAGGGTTGAAGCAAGCCAAAGGATTCCAGAAAGTTTGAAAGAGTGTGGTTAACATATTTTTCGGCAATTTTGGCGATCCCCGGGAAAAGGGAGATGGGGCGGTAGTTGCCTAGATCCGCAGGATCCAGATGAGGCTTCTTCAGGAGTGTTTTTACCATTGCCCCCTTCCATTTGGGGGGGGGGAGTGACTACTCCTGTGGTTAGTGAGGCATTGATTACGTCCGTGATGGTAGGGGCAATTATGGGTGCTACCTTTTCCAGAACATTCATAGATGCGGGTTTCCTAGGTGAGCCACTTTTTACTGAGGAAATCAATGTCAGAAGCGTTTCCTGTGGGAGAGGAGGAATGGACTCCAACAGGTGTCTAGAGAGGAGGGGACCTTGGACAGAGTGCTCGTTAAAGACAGTGATATTGTTAGTTGTCTAGGGAAGAGCGGCTTGTTGACCACTTTGTACCCCACGTAAAATATAATCCAAATACTCTTCTTGGTCTGAAAAAAAGACTTGTAAAACTTTAGAGGAATTTGGTCTCTGCCTACTGCTTTTCCAGAAAGTAAAGCTGTAAGTGGTTCACAAATGTCTTTGTAGCCAAGTGGGGCATCTAAGGAGACCCTATCACCTGAGTTAACCTTGCTGCCTGCAATAGTGTCCATGTACTGAAATATGGTTCCATGTTTAAATATCGATGTAAAAAATATAGTTAACAAAAATATCGCAGTGAAAATATCGAATACAAAAATATCGACTCCCTGTACTTAAACATGTAAGTACAATAATATCGAAACACAAATATCGAAGTGAAAAATATAGATGTAAAAAATATCGACTTAATAAATATATATACTATTCCCACTCCAGTGAGTGAAAAGCAGGGAAAGTGTTGGATAGCGGAGGGGACAAAATTACTATTCCAACTCCAGTGAGTGTAACAGTAGGGAAGGTGTTGGATACCACACCAATAAACCCCAAAAATCAAAACATTTATTAAATTTAATTTCCATTATTAGCATAAATAATATTGAAATTTAAATATATTAATAATAAAAAATATCATAAACATTGTTTAACCCCTTCCCCGCTCATGGCGGAACCACTCCGTCATGAGCCACGGGTGCCGTGTGCTCACGACGGATTGGTTCCGTCATGCTGCGGCCGTTGGCTGCCGCTCCGCCCACGCGGCGCTAATTCCCCGCCTGTGCGGGCGATTAGCGCAGTGGGCGGAGTCGTGACGGAACCACTCCGTCATGAGCACAGCTCAACCGTGACTCATGACGGAGTGGCTCCGTCATGAGCACAGCGCCACCGCGCTGCCCTCAAACCTCCCCCAGCGCTGCGGCGGAATTCCTGCCGCAGCCAAGGGGTTAACTCTATAATATCCACAACACACACCTAACATTGCACAATTACAATTTTTAATTACTAACTAATTTATACAAATTAACAAATAATTAATAATTTATCAATAACAAATAATTTACTTCCCACCATTTAAACATATAAACACCACAACACACACCTAAAATTAATTGAACAGTTACCATAATTAATTTAAATTAATTGACAACTAATTATCAAACAATTATTAATAAATTAATGTACACATTTAACTCAATAACATCACAATTATACAATTATGAATAAATATAAATTATTGAATACATTTCATATAATTAAATTACTTCCCACCCTATTCCCCTACAAACCCACAACCTGCTACAGAACTAAAAACGCAAAATTCTATAAAAAAAATAATTACTAAAATTTTGAAACATAAAAAAATACAATCAATTTTCATACAAAATACTAAAATACATAAGATTAATTATAAATCAATATTTTTTTACAACTATATTTTTGCAAACGATATTTAACACTTCGATATTTTTGCAATCGATATTACTTACCTAACAATCTATATTCTTAACGATATTTTTTCTATCGATATTTCTCACCCAAGATATTTTTACCTCAATATTTCTGTTTCCCTCATTATTTATACATCAATATTCTTGCTCTGTACACTGAAATATATCATGCTCATCTGCCCCCGCATCCACTTGACACAGTTCTTTATAGAATTCCCTGAATACTTCCAGGATAGCTTCATAGGTAGCAACGTCCTTCTCTTTCTTACGTGCCATAAATTTTTGGGCGACCCTACCCACTGATATATTAATAGTGCATTTACTTATTGCTAGTTTATGCTGTATTTCTTGATATTTGGCCCCTACGACAGTTGCTTCAACCAGTTAAGTCTCTAGAGTCAAAAGATCCCTGCATTTATCTCTAACAACTAAGAGAGGGTCCTTTGCCGATTTAGGCTAAAGAAGAGAGTCTTACTGCTTATGCCAGCCTTCTTTGTATCCCAGACTACATGGGCCAGGGCGCTGCCTCTATTTCGCTCCATAAAATCTGAGATTCGTTCTTTCATATGGGAGATAAAATCTTCGTTAAAGTAGGACCCTTTGTAATGACCAAATCTGTATAGATCTTTTACTGCCCATGCAAGGAATTTAGATCACCAATTGGTTATGATCTGACAAAACACGTGGATATTTGTCACTTTTTTCCCCACTGAGAAGACTCAAGGAAGTTAGAAAGGGATCTAATCTGACATCCTTTCTGTGCGGGGCAGAGAAAAAAGTATAACCTGGGCCTTAAGTCTTACGCTTTTAGCAGATATCCACCAGGACCAAAACCTTCATGAATTTGTGAAGCGCCGGATAAATCCTGGGTGTCTTACCCAAATATTGTTCATTTGCTAGATCCTCTTGACCACTTGCTATATTTATTTTTAAATCACCACACACTATAATTGGTTTTGGCCACAGAGCCAATTTGGTGTTCACATGATGCAGAACAGCCGGGGCGTCCAAATTGCACCCATAGAAGGATCAGAGAGTAGCTACCCTATCAGCAAACTAACATTCAGCTATGACCCATCTTCCGTATTTATCGGAGCTACAGTGGTTAAGACTACAGACATTCCTGTGTGGCAAATTACCACCCCGTGTGTTTGTACCCTGAGTAATGTATTACAGGGGAGTATAACCCAAAATCTCAAGGATGTTTTTCTTTCCCTCCTCAATATGAGTTTATTGGACACTTACTAGGTCTGCATGCAATAATTTCAAACCTTCCGCTGCTTTTCTTCTTTTTAGCTGATTGTTAAGACCTCCGACAATTAATTTTGGCTATGCGTATATGACCTACTCTTGCCATTTAGAAAAATGTGGGTGTTTCAATTCCTGCACACTCAGTATTAAATCATAATGTCATGAAATTGATATTGGACATATGCTGCCCATTATCCCGACGTTTGGTAGACCTCTCCCATACTCCATTTCTCATCTGTTAGTAACTGCCTCCCACCTTACCTCCCCCCAAAACAGCCACCCCTCTCAGCTCTCCAACCCTATCCCTTCCACCCTTACTAATAGAAACAATAAGACCAACCAAGGTCTGAGTGATAGGTCATGTGCTTGCCCTCCTTCACCAAAGCCAAATCCCTTTCTACCTTTAATTTATTCTCGCTGTTCACTATCTTGGCGTGCCCTAAAGGAGGCACCCACAGACATCACACCAACCCTCTGCTCCCCAACCTTACCCAGCCTTCTCTCTCACTCACCTAGAAACATGTATAACTGACACACACTCTCGCCTCACAATGTGAGTAAGACATATAACTGACTAAAACCCTCGTCTCACATCATTCCTAGGGTCGATCGCTTGAACTTTAAACACCTGCTTGACGCTTCTCGTTCAGTTATGGATCTATGGACAGCAATGGACCCTAGCTTAGTGAAATATGGCAAACATGTTTACAAAATAAATTATCCCCCGAACCTTACTAAAAATGTGGCTGAGAAGTTTCAACACAGACTTCTAAAAGCCCACCCCGAAACCCTGATCTCTGACCCATACTTCTGCATAAAAAGGTGCTATCACATGTGACCTCATCCTCTATATGAGAAGAAGGGTAATCTAGAGGAAAGTCTTTCTCCCTCTCTTCTCCAGGTCTCTGCAAATTGCACATGTACTATCATCCGTCTGATGATAATCTCTCCTTCGTAGAACAAATCATGGATATCATCACAACAAGCATGGGTCAACATGGCACTCAAATCTTCCTCAGGGACTTTAATCTCCACTGGAGCGATCTGAATGACCCTATAGTCAACAGCTTTAAATCTTTTCTTACGGATCTTAACTTGATACAAATTTGTGATAGCCCCACACACAACAGGGGAGAGAGCCTAGATCTTATCATCACAATAAATAACTACCCAATTGAAATCTATCTTCCCCTGTGATTGGTCTGACCATCACCATGTCACCTTCCTCATCACTATTTCTTTGAGAACATCTACCACATAAGTACTCAAACTGAAAATTTGGAAAAGAAATATGAGAAATATTCTCTTCCAGGGGATCCTCGTCAATAGTCGTAAGCACTTGAATATTCCTGCCCACACGCGGGGACCCAGGAAAATATATAAAAATGATATATAACATATATACACAGCTCTATATATATATACATATATAAAAAATTCTATAAAAAGACAAACGGTGCAGCCATACAGACGCCACAGGCTAAGCAATGCTGTGAAAACCAAAAGGCACTTGAACTGCTTTTAATGAACAGCAGAAAAGTAGTCCTGCAAAAACAAAAGCGGGCCAGTGCAGTGGTTTCTTCTTCAATAGTTCCTCCAGACATGGAGAGGAGAGCCCAAAGATTCTTGGGGGAGAAAAGCTTGTGGCTCTGCAGCAGCATATTTGAAGGTTTCCAGTGCAGCAACTCTGTTGGGCCGTTATGATAGGGTGTTGTGGGACTCTCTAGTTTGCTTCAAAAACAAACTACCCAAAGAGACACTGCCAGTCTTAATCAAGATGGACTCTCAAGGACAGAGAGAAGATTCACCTTTATAGCTTCTCTGAAAAGGGTAAAGCTTCTACCTCTAGAAGCAGGTCTCCTGTGAGACAGAAGAAGAAGAGATGCAGATCATCTTCTAGAAGCAATATTCCGTTCTGTTCCTCATCGGCATCGGGCTCGGCGTCGAGAATGCCTCCACTGGCAAAGAAAACATTGACTACAATCCCATCAATGGTGGGCTCGCCATCGAGAGATTATCGGTCATCATTGAAGACTTCCAAACATAGAGGTACGTCATCAGTGACGAATCCACCGCCACCGTCAACTGGGCGATGGTCGGCGTGGAGGAGTCGCTCGACGTTGGTGCGGGATCGCTAAACGTTGAGACACCGCTCTCCGTCATCGCTGCCAGTACAGCGTTTGATGTCGAGGTACAGCCCTCAGTTGCCGTCAGCTAGACGGCGAGCAATGTCGAGGCCTAGGTCATCAACACTGACTAGGAGATGACCAGGATGAAGTTTGAATTGGACACTCTCAAAGCTGTCGGTTTAGAGAAAATGAAAGAGTTCAGACGTCGGTACAGGCCTTATGATCGTAGGGCATTCCATCAGAGGGTTCAAGCCCCTCAATGGTCCCAAAGGCAGTACTATCAGGCCAAATCTCACTATCAGGGATGTCGCCCTTCCAGAGTTAGAGGAGCACCCCGACAGTGCTCTTCAACTGCCAAGAACACTGGCAAACAATGAACATTCACTTCTTCTGTCACCGTTACCCACCCCAGTGGGAGGAAGTATCTTTGCACATGTAAAAGAGTGGCACATAATAACAAACAATCAGTGGGTGCTGAATATACTACAAAATCGTTATTGTTGGACAGGCCACACGAAGGGCTTGCTCCCTCCCCGCATGACAGGGCCTAAGCCCCGGCCCGCCAGGCGTGACCCACACGAATCACCCGCACTCCGTCTCCCCGACGGAACTCCTGCCCCCGGACATCCATGTATCACGGGACCGAGCCACCACCGGCTCCCCCGGCCGGATCAAGCCGCCATCTTGGGCCCTGCGCCACGAGGCCGCGTGGCCTCCACCCGACCCTAACCCTGGGCCTGGCCGGCCCCGACATCCCGGCACCACCATCCACCCAGGAGGTGAGCGGACCACTTGGCAGGTCAATGGGAGAACGAAGCGTCAAGGGCTCTCCCCCGCCAGGTGCCGATCGCCGCCAGCTCCCCCAGGCGCTGGCTCCACCCCCTGCTGGGTGTCTGGACACCTTCATCCCGGACCCTCCGACCTCCAAGTGCGAGGGTCCGGACATCAAAGGGCGCCAGGCCTATAACTAGGGCAGCTCCGGAGCAGGACAGCAGTTGTATCCTGGAGTCGAGAGACACCGAGAGAACTCAGCCTTGACGGACTACTGGCGCTGCCGTATCCCTATCTTGTGAACTATCGTCCTGCCTGCTGGCGCTGCCGCGGCCTTCTGCAACATCCATCCTCGTCGGGACCTGCTGGCGCTGCCGCGGCCCGTTGTAACGACCATCTTCACCGGGACCTGCTGGCGCTGCCGCGGACCGTGCATCGACCATCTCTCCGGGACCTGCTGGCGCTGCCGCGGACCGTGTATCAACCATCTTCACCGGGACCTGCTGGCGCTGCCGCGGCCCGTCCCAGCTGAAACACCGAGCTCGAGGATTGTGAGCCATCCACCATACCACCTCAACTACCAGACTGGTAACCAGACTGTCCCGCTACCCCCTTTCCCCATCTTGAGAGACTTGAATCGAGGGGACCCCTGAGTCCAGACCTCCTTGTACCTTCCATCGTACCGTAAGAAATTGCCTATAAAGAACGCTAAATCTTCTCCTTGTGTGGTGTCTGTCTGTGGGGGGGAAGTTATTTATCTGTACGATCGCTGGAGACGGCTCTCCCCGGAGACCTCTCCCCTTGTCCTCGGCCGACCCTCCCGGTCCGTCTAACATTGGTGGCCAGCGGCGCGATCCGAATCAACGCGTAATCGTACAGAGAGTAGCTCACCCCACGACAAAACCACGATGTCAGCCAAAGATAGCGGTTCCACTGAAAAGTTCCAAATGGATAAGTTGGAAGAATATAGCCACCGCGAACTTAAACAATTCTGCATGGAACTAGGCATTGCTACCACCGGCCTGAGTACCAAAGACGATTTAAAGCGCGCCCTTGAGTCGTGGGCGGAAACTGGGGTCACCGGATCCCCCGACCAAAACAGTGTCGCACCAGAGGGGAACGCCACGGCTCCCGAGGAGCGGGGAACGGGCCTCTCGCAGGAGGAGATCCAAGAAAGAGAAAGAACCAGATTAAATGAGTTGGAAATGGCACGACTCAAGATGGACGGGGAACTAAAGTTAGCCGAGCAGAAACTAAATCTAGAACATCTGCGGCTCCGAGATGAGCGAGAAGAAAAACAGAGACAGAGAGAGCTCGAGGAAAAAAGAATAACACTCGAACACGAGCGCAAACTGGCGGAAATAGAACTCCGGAAACAGAATAAAGAACCGGGGGTGCCTGAGCGACCGCACACCCCGGGAGCAACCGAGAGAAAAGTCCACATCCCCAAGGATGTTGTCCGAGAATATGTCCGAGAGGACGACATACAACAGTGGTTCAAAGCCTACGAGATCGCCATGACCTCCCACCGGATCGACCGGAGTGATTGGGGAGCCGGCCTATGGGGGAGGTTCGTCAACGAAGGCCGCGATGCCCTATTGCAGCTCCCAGATCACCAGATGTCGTCCTACGACCACATGAAGGCTGCCCTCCTCACCCGCTACGGCCTCACGCCCGAGATGTACCGCCAGAGGTTCAGAGACTGCACCCGGATCCCGGGTACAACTTGGGTGGAGTACGTCAACTATTTCAGCCGAGCCTTCGAGGGTTGGATCAAGGGGAGCCATGTAACGACCTACGAGCAACTCTTTAACCTTATGGTATGGGAGCACCTGTCGAACAACTGTTTCGTCGAGCTCAGGCAACACCTCCTCGACAGTAAATTGACTGACCCCCGGCAACTCGCCGCCGAAGCTGACCGATGGGAAAGCACCCGAGTGGGCCGGAGAGGACCGCACGAGCAAAACCGAAACAACCAAGGCCAGCACCGTCCCCGGGGAGGAGGAGGAGGCCAGGGGCGAGGGAGAGACACCATCCCGGCAACACCCGTGGCCAGCACCCCGCCCCCGGCCGGGCGGGGCAACCCCCCGATGCGCCCGGGGTTCCGAGCCAACGTCACGTGCCACCGATGCCAGCGAGTCGGCCACTACGCCAATGACCCGAGCTGCCCGCAGAACCAAACACCAAAGCCCCGCCAGGTAGCGGCCGCCGCCCTGGGGGAAGAACGACTATCAGAGGAACAGGAAGAATATGAGCCGGCCCAGCAAGAGTGGGAACCGGCCGCCATGGTTCTAGCGTGCCTAGGGGGAAAAGACATGGTTCCGCGGCCCCCCCTACCCGCCAACACCCGGAAATATGGCCAGTGGGTGACCATTAATGGACGTCGGGCCGAGGCCTTACGTGACACAGGCGCCAGTGTGACGGCCGTCCGCTGTCACCTGGTGAAGCCCGAGCAGATCCTGCCGAACATTCTCTGCCCCGTCCGCTCAGCCGACAATTCTGAGAGTCTGTGTCAAATGGCCTGCGTCCCCTTCGAATGGGGAGGGGTCTCCGGCCTGTTGAAGGTGACGGTCCGGGATGATGCACCCGTGGACTGCCTCCTGGGGAATGACCTTGAGAGTTCCCCGTGGGCCACCGTCGAAAGAAGAGAGCACCTGGGGATTCTGGGCCTCCCGGACTGGGCCTGCGTAACCACCCGGTCCATGGCCGCCCGTGCCGTCCCCCGATCAGAAGATCCAGAATGGCCAGCACCTCCGCCCCCGGTCGCCCCAGTAGAGGACCACGACGAGACCAACCCCCCAGAACCAACGGCCGAAGGGGTCGCGCAACCCCAGGACCTTCCCGGCCTGGCTCAGTGGCGTCAAGAAGGGGGGCCCACCCAAGAGCAGTTGCGCCAGGAGCAAAAGACCTGCCCCTCCCTCGAGGGGCTCCGCCAGCAAGCCAGCGCCCAGAGCGCAGGGGACTCCACCGGAACTCATTGGGTCTATTGGGATAACGACCTGCTATACAGCGAACAAAGAATCGCAGAACTAGGGGCCAGTCGAGTGCTGGTGGTGCCTCTCCGCTTCAGAGACTTCCTACTAACTCTGGCCCACGATGTCCCCCTGGCTGGACACCTGGGCCAGGACAAAACCTACAGTCGCCTAGTGACTCACTTTTTCTGGCCGAAGATGCGGAACGACGTCCTTAACCACTGCCGGTCCTGCCCCACGTGTTAAGCCAGTGGGAAGAGCGGCCGTAAGCTGAAAGCCCCTCTGCAACCCTTCCCAGTGGTCACCACCCCGTTCGAGAGGGTAGGAATAGACATTGTGGGGCCCCTGGACCCCCGCACGGCACAAGGACATAGGTTCATCCTGGTACTGGTGGACCACGCCACCCGCTACCCCGAGGCGGTGCCCCTACGAACTGTAACAGCCCCGGTGGTTGGCCGGGCCCTAATGGGGATCTTCTCCCGAGTGGGCTTCCCCCGAGAAGTCGTCAGCGACCGAGGCACGAACTTTATCTCGAAATATATGAAGTCCCTCTGGCAACAGTGCGGGGTCACCTACCGATTCACGACCCCCTATCACCCCCAAGGGAACGGACTAGTGGAGCGATTCAACCGCACCCTCAAGGGGATGATTGGGGGATTGGAAGAGCCCCTCCGTCGCCAGTGGGATGTACTACTCCCGTGCCTCCTCTTCGCCTATCGAGAAGTTCCCCAGAAGTCCCTCGGCTTTAGCCCTTTCGAACTCCTGTACGGGCACCCTGTGCGAGGGCCCCTCAGCCTAGTCAAAGAAGGTTGGGAGATGGCCCCCCTAAAGACCCCTCCAGACGTCTTCAAGTACCTCCTGGCCCTCCGCAATCAGACCCGACGCTTCAGGGAGATGGCAAAAGCGAACCTCGAGGCCAGTCAGGAGGACATGAAAAAATGGTACGATCGCAATGCCTCCTCGGTCGAGTTCGAGCCTGGTCAACAAGTGTGGGTGATGTCCCCCACCGAACCATGTGCCTTGCAAGATAAGTGGACGGAGCCCTTCAAAGTGGTCGAGCGCAAAAGCCCCGTCACTTACCTCATCGACATGGGGACCCCCCGGAACCCCCTTCGGGTCCTCCACACCAACAGACTCAAACCACACTTTGTGCGCTCAGAACTCAGCCTCCTGATGGCTACGGACAGTGGGGCGGAGGAAGACTCCGAACCCCTCCCGGATCTCCTGAAGACTCAGGAGAACGACGGTTCCGTGGACGGGGTCCGGCTCTCCGATGCCCTCACCCCAGAGCAACGCCAGGGCTGCCGGGACCTCCTACTGCGGTTCGCTACACTGTTCTCCCTCACCCCCGGGATCACCCCTTGGTGCTTGCACGACGTGGACACCGGGGACAGCCCCCCTGTCCGACACCGGGCCTACCGCGTGCCAGATCGGGTACGGGCCTGCATCCAAGAGGAAGTTGCCAAAATGCTCACGATCGGGGTCATCGAGCCCTCGGACAGCCCCTGGGCCAGCCCAGTTGTACTGGTCCCCAAAGCCGCTGCCCCCGGCACCACGCCTGAACTGAGATTCTGCGTCGACTACCGGGGCTTGAACGCTGTCACCCGGACCGACGCTCATCCGATCCCCCGAGCAGATGAATTGATCGACCGGCTGGGGGCCGCCCGCTATCTCAGCATCTTCGACCTAACAGCGGGCTACTGGCAGATCGGTCTCACACCCCGGGCTCAGGAACGGTCTGCCTTCTCTACCCCCGATGGCCACTGCCACTTCAAGGTCATGCCCTTCGGCATGAAGAATGCCCCCGCTACTTTTCAACGTCTAGTGAATCAAGTCTTGGCGGGGCTCGAGGAGTTCAGCGCTGCCTACCTGGACGATATCGCTGTGTACAGCCGCCACTGGTCCGACCACCTCCTCTACCTCCAAGAGGTCCTGCAGGCCCTCCAGCGGGCCGGCCTCACGATTAAGGCTGGCAAATGCCAAATTGGTCAAGGGTCCGTGACCTACCTCGGGCACCAGGTGGGAAGCGGGCTGGTGGCCCCACTGCAACCTAAAATTGCTGCCATCCAGTCCTGGCAGCCCCCCGTCACCCAGACCGAGGTCCGAGCCTTCTTGGGACTCACCGGCTACTACCGGCGGTTCGTGAGGGACTACGGCAGCATTGTGGGGCCCCTCACGGGTCTCACGTCCAAAAACCAGCCGAAGCGGATTAACTGGACCACCGACTGTCAAGCGGCCTTCGAAAAGCTGAAGGCCGCCCTGTGCACCGCCCCTGTGCTCCAGGCCCCCGATTACAGTCGGGAATTCATTGTACAGACAGACCTCTCCGACCACGGCATCGGAGCGGTTCTTTCCCAACTGAACCCCGAGGGCCATGACCAGCCGGTGGCCTTCATCAGCAGACGTCTCCTGGCCCGAGAACAGCGCTGGAGCACAATCGAGAGGGAGGCCTTCGCAGTGGTGTGGGCCCTCAAAAAGCTCCGGCCCTATCTCTTCGGTACCCACTTCCGGGTACAACCCGACCATCGACCCCTGCAGTGGCTGATGCAGATGCGGGGGGAGAACCCAAAACTATTGCGCTGGTCCATCTCCCTGCAGGGAATGGACTTCACCGTGGAACACCGACCGGGCCAAGACCACGCCAACGCAGATGGCCTGTCACGCTTCTTCCGCCTCGACGAGGAGAGTCCCCAGGAAGATGGGTGACTCTCCCCGCCTTCAGCTGGGGGGGACGCATGTTGGACAGGCCACACGAAGGGCTTGCTCCCTCCCCGCATGACAGGGCCTAAGCCCCGGCCCGCCAGGCGTGACCCACACGAATCACCCGCACTCCGTCTCCCCGACGGAACTCCTGCCCCCGGACATCCATGTATCACGGGACCGAGCCACCACCGGCTCCCCCGGCCGGATCAAGCCGCCATCTTGGGCCCTGCGCCACAAGGCCGCGTGGCCTCCACCCGACCCTAACCCTGGGCCTGGCCGGCCCCGACATCCCGGCACCACCATCCACCCAGGAGGTGAGCGGACCACTTGGCAGGTCAATGGGAGAACGAAGCGTCAAGGGCTCTCCCCCGCCAGGTGCCGATCGCCGCCAGCTCCCCCAGGCGCTGGCTCCACCCCCTGCTGGGTGTCTGGACACCTTCATCCCGGACCCTCCGACCTCCAAGTGCGAGGGTCCGGACATCAAAGGGCGCCAGGCCTATAACTAGGGCAGCTCCGGAGCAGGACGGCAGTTGTATCCTGGAGTCGAGAGACACCGAGAGAACTCAGCCTTGACGGACTACTGGCGCTGCCGTAGCCCTATCTTGTGAACTATCGTCCTGCCTGCTGGCGCTGCCGCGGCCTTCTGCAACATCCATCCTCGTCGGGACCTGCTGGCGCTGCCGCGGCCCGTTGTAACGACCATCTTCACCGGGACCTGCTGGCGCTGCCGCGGACCGTGCATCGACCATCTCTCCGGGACCTGCTGGCGCTGCCGCGGACCGTGTATCAACCATCTTCACCGGGACCTGCTGGCGCTGCCGCGGCCCGTCCCAGCTGAAACACCGAGCTCGAGGATTGTGAGCCATCCACCATACCACCTCAACTACCAGACTGGTAACCAGACTGTCCCGCTACCCCCTTTCCCCATCTTGAGAGACTTGAATCGAGGGGACCCCTGAGTCCAGACCTCCTTGTACCTTCCATCGTACCGTAAGAAATTGCCTATAAAGAACGCTAAATCTTCTCCTTGTGTGGTGTCTGTCTGTGGGGGGGGGGAAGTTATTTATCTGTACGATCGCTGGAGACGGCTCTCCCCGGAGACCTCTCCCCTTGTCCTCGGCCGACCCTCCCGGTCCGTCTAACAGTTATGCACTACATTTTCATGCCCCTCCAAAATGCATCCCCCCAGCGAAGTCAAGAGTTTACCAACTACCTCTGTTGCGTCAGGAGGTTTCCACTCTCCTCCAAAAATTGGCCATAGAAAATGTTCCTTCATCACAGCGAGGAAAAGGGGTATGCTCCAGGTACTTCCTGGTGCATAAGAAGGTCAAAAAGAGAGTTTGAGGCCTATTCTGGATCTTCGTTTCCTAAACAAAAACATTCAAAAAGAGAAGTTTTGTATGCTGGTGCTTAATCAAATATATCCACATCTTCAAAAAGGGTATTGGATGTGCTCGATAGACCTCCAGGTTGCTTACTTCCATGTCCCGATTGCACCATGGCACAGAAAGTTTCTATGCTTCATGGTAGGTGCAAAACATTATCAGCACAGAGTCCTACTGTTTGGCCTGAAATCTGCACCTCGAGTATTCACAAAATGCATGGCAGTGATAGCCATGGCTTTACGTCGCCAAGGTCTGTTCGTCTACCCATATCTCGACGACTGGCTTCTGAAGGGCTCATCTCCTCAAATGGTGAAAAACCACTATCGAATATGCCTGAACTTACTGCAATGCCTGGGCCTTCATGTAAATATGGAGAAATCAATCCATCAGCCCACTTAAAGAATTCACTACCTAGGGGCTACTCTGGACTCCAGCGTAGGAAAAGTGTTTCCTTCGGAGGAGAAACTGTTATCAAATCAGCAGAAGTGCAGTCTCCTTCTTTAAGTTCATCAGCCCTTAGTTCGACAAGTTGCATCACTTCTGGAATCGATGGTATCTTGCATGTTTCTGGTTCCCAACTCCAGACTGCGTAATGTCCTATCTAGAGGAGCACAATAGCTAAACATAGAGATGTCTGCACCTCAGACATCTACATCTGTTAAAAAAGTCAAAGTCAAAAAAAGCTTTTATTCGGTTCGTATGAATACAACCATACAAGCTAGACAAAATAATATACAATAAATTATCATAACACATGATTTAGCAATTTAAAAAGCAAAAAGTTATTCCTGTACCGGCCCTAGTATTTAGCATAGAATGGTGAAACACTAATCAAAAATGCATCAATAAATATACATATTTAACATCAAATAAATTAAAATCAAACATATGTCGCTACTACATTAGTGGAAATACTCAATAGACGTTAGTTCCAACAAAGTTAATAATTCCACTTCATAATAACAAGGTAACTTATGCATAAGTGCAAAATAGGCCTTGTCGTTATAATATTGCGTCAATGTATAAGATTGCTCCAGATACAATGATTGTCGTTATATAAGGGAAAACTCCCTTGACATAATAAAGTGACATGTGCGCTATAATGAAGTGACTTGTGCGTAAAAACAGATTAAGCCATACAAAACACAATTTCACATCCATAAAAACTTTTTCCAACACAGTAAAAGGCACCATCTCATAATAATAAAGTGACCTGAGCATATGTGCAAAATAAATCGCTATCATAAAGTGACTTGTGCATAGCTACAAATTAGGTGTGGAAATATGGATTTTTATGATCAGTTATGTCCCCTATCTTGGACCCCAACGGTTTCATGTATAAATCACAAGTACATGTATGTTCCCTCCAGTTCCAGTTATGAAGACGCAAACACATGTGCGCCCACCGTCAACATGTCCTCTTTCAGATCCGCCATGAATGGGCCGGATATTCCATTCCTAAGTATGAAAGGCCACCGGCTTTATATGGTTCACTTATGCCATTTTACAGTCCAGGCGAGTAGGCCCTGATTCTGCCATCAAGCTTTTCCTGCCTTCTGCCTCTGAAAGCTCCAGTCTGAGCTCGCATCTGTATCCATGAACTTTGTCCTACTCCCTGCGCGGCTAACGGTGCCTGACATCAGCCTGTTGCCTGCCAAAAACTGTATTTCACCTTCGAAATTATCTGCTCCGCTCCCTATCCAATGCATTCCTGTCTAGTAGTTTAAGTAAACATTCTTCCAGCTACCGAGCAAAGGGCCCGGCCTCTCTGTCTTTATACAAGTAATTCATAGCCCTGTTACTATGGAAGATTTCTGCCCTCGCATCTAGTGTAGACACTTAGACGCTTGTACACGCACTAATAGTCAGTATAGTCAGTATAGAATAAGATTCTACTCTAAGAGACCCCTCTTTTTGGATAACATAGTTCTTTAAACATAGGATGTTAGATATGATTTGGGATTAGGTTGACTTGACCCCCCAGACTCCCTGTCTCCACATGTAGAGCTAAATGTCAAGTCCCCTTCAACCCCTAGTTGCACGTCAATCACACGTCATGCTGCCTGCGCGCGCATTTCTGCCAAGTATTTCTGCTGACATTGCGAAATTCTTTCATGGAACCACCCTATTATGACATCATACCTGATGACGTTCTTTAGTTACACCCAGTTACACCCACTTTTGCTACGCATGTATGTTTTATCTTTACTATCAATTGTTACGCCTCCTGCATTTGCTTCACTGTAATGCCTATTGTATAAAAATGATTACTTGTCAATAAAGTGGAGTCTTCACTTCCTGAACCTTCGTGGTGATGGAATATGGAGCTCCTCAATTCGAATTGATCTTGGAATAAAGCCCGTTCCGAACCTCTAATACCACGGATTCTGCCTCTTATTTTACTGAGCTATTATTATAGATTTTCCGCATCAAATTAAGTTCCGGTAATTAAATTATTTACCACATATATGGCGCCCGAATAGGGACACTTTCTCATCTAACGCGCCGGCGGTGCGTTGCAGGCCCGGTCTCCCGTCACAGCTGGACGGACAACAACGCGTACCCACAGGATTTCCTGTATCTCCCTCCTGCCGAGCGGGGGTAACTGAGGCTGCGATCTGTGGTAAATAATTTAATTACCGGGACTTAATTTGATACAGAAACATAATAAAAATAGCTCAGTAAAATAAGAGGCAGAATCCGTGGTATTAGAGGTTCGGAATGGGCTTTATTCCAATGGACGATTCGAATCGTTGACTCCAAGTTCCATCACCGCGGAGGTTCAGGAAGTGGAGTACATACTTTATTGATAAGTAATCACTTTTATACAATAGGCATTACAATGAAGCAAATGCAGGAGGCGTAACAATTGATAGTGAAGATAAAACATACATGCGTAGCAAAAGTAGGCGTAACTGGGTGTAACTAAAGAACGTCATCAGGTGTGATGTCATAATAGGGTGGTTCCATGAAAGGATTTCGCAATGTCAGCAGAAATACTTGGCAGAAATGCGCGCGCAGCAGCATGACGTGTGATTGACGTGCAACTAGGGGGTGAAGGGGACTTGACATTTAGCTCTACATGTGGCGACAGATGTCTGGAGGGTCAAGTCAACCTAATCCCAAATCATATCTAACATCCTATGTTTAAAGAACTATGTTATCCAAAGAGAGGTCTCTTAGAGTAGAATCTTATTCTATACTGACTATACTGACTGTTAGTGCGTGTACAAGCGTCTAAGTGTCTACACTAGATGCGAGGGCAGAAGTCTTCCATAATAATAGGGCTATGAATTACTTGCATAAAGACAGAGAAGCCGGGCCTTTGCTCGGTAGCTGGAAGAATGTTTACTTAAACTACTAGACAGGAATGCATTGGGCAGGGAGCGGAGCAGATAATTTCGAAGGTGAAATACAGTTTTTGGCAGGCAACAGGCTGATGTCAGGCATCGTGAGCCGCGCAGGGAATGAGACAAAGTTCATGGTCACAGATGCAGGCTCAGACTGGAGCTTTCAGAGGCAGAAGGCAAGAAAAGCTTGATGACAGAATCAGGGCCTACTTGCCTGGACCGTAAAATGGCATAAGTGAACCATATAAAGCCGGTGGCCTTTCATACTTAGGAATGGAATATCCAGCCTATTCATGGCGGATCTGAAAGAGGACATGTTGACGGTGGACGCACATGTGTTTGCGTCTTCATAACTGGAACTGGAGGGAACATACATGTACTTGTGATTCATACATGAAACCGTTGGGGTCCAAGATAGGGGACATAACTGATCAGAAAAATCCATATTTCCACATTCCCTCCTTGTCCCCTACTTGCCCGTTAAGAGATATCAATCTTCATCAATCCGTTGATCTGTTCATATAGCATCATTTGTTCTTCTTTTTTCTTCTGGGATGAATGAAATCTTGGTGGTGGAATACACGATGTGGCACACAGACCACAGATCGCTGGTCCACATTGTAGACATAGACAGCAACTGAATAGTATGAGAAGGCCAATACCTAGGAAGGATAGGACCCTCCATCCAAAGGTAGATAATACACTCCAAAACCAACCGGACCAAGTCCAGGTGCCTGGATTCTGGTGTATCTGGCTTACAATTTTATGAAGGCGAGTTATGGCTTTATATACAGATGGCGAATTTTCTGGTATGAAAATGCAACAACTTGATCCGATGACCCTACAAGCTCCGCCCCTATCGGCCAGGATGACGTCAAGGACAAGACGATTTTGAAGCACAACAATCCGCATAGCAGACTGCTCTTCTGTTAAATTGCCTAAGGCGGAAATAGTTTCGTTCACTACTGCTTCAAGGGTTCTAGTTAATCTACGTATCAGCTTACTATTAGTAACGGTACCTATATAGGGAAAGAGACCTTTATTAAAATCTGTGTATTTTTCCCATGCTGTTTCAGTGTAATCGACTATTGGGAGATCTCTCCTTTCTCTATTGTGTACTAAATGGGTATTTCTGTGATAATCAGGAGGAGCTAGGAAAACAGGTGGCAAAAGGAATCCGATGTAGCAGGTACCATCCCAATCTAGAGGCAAACGTACATATGCCGTCTGACCACATATGAAATAGGAATGGCGGGAAGCTCTAAAGGTAGACTTGCCTTGATCACTAATTTCTATTACAGTGGTGCATCTACTATGGCCCATATGTATGGAACCATTCTTTCTTACACATAATTCACCTTTTACTGGAAATATTGACATAGCGGGCAAAATTGGAGTAGCTTCGGATTCGACATTTAGGATCATAAGATTAAGCGTAAAATTACCTAATCCATACACTTCATTTTCTAGATCAGTTCCTGTTCTTTTGGGAAGTCCCTCCTTGTTAGGGTAGCAGACTTTAAGTAAAACTAAGTTCCAATTTCCCCATACCCAGTTGTCTTGATAAACTGCAGAATTCGAATCTAGGGAATTAATTAAACTAAACCATGCTCCACAGGAGCCGTTGTGTGTGAACGGGTATGGAAAAAGAGGTAGAATTCCTTTATAATTCTGATAGGGAGGGAGTCGGCCACATATCCAACAATTTGTAGCATTGCTAACCTGATGGGAATGATGTAACATACTAATAAACGTGTTATTGCGCAGCGCAAATCTATAAGACAACTCATGCGGAGGTAATTCACTAAAAGAATGTTCAGCAGTAACATTATAAACATGTCTAGAAATAGGATAATATATGTGCAACAATATACTTGCAGTAATTATTAAAAGACTTAAGAAAAACAAAATTAATAACGTCACTGTGCAATAACTACGCAGTGATTTACAGTACGCATGTCGTTTCAACATTTTTCGGGTTTTTTCTCTATTCAGGTCTAAGGGATACATGTCAGAGACAAATTCAACCGCTTCACCTTGGAGAGGACTTAAACAATCAAATTGTCTGACTGGTTAGACCTGAGTTTTAGTTTGTATTGTTCGTGATTACACAGTTCAACCAAAGGAAGTTTTGAGTCAATGGGTGAAGACACACGAGGTGTGGTATTTACATCCGATGGCAGTCCATGAAATTTCTTGATATGACTTGAATGTACCCAGCCTTTTCTGCCTTCGATCTTCACGGCTGTCCTTGTGGTAAGCAAGACCAATTGCGGCGACTTCCACCTAGGATCCAGCTGAGTCTTCCGATCAAAGTTCCTCACTAGAACCAGATCCCCCGGAACTACGTCATGGGGTTTCACCTCAGTGTTGTCAGGAAAGGCTGCAGCTACCTGTGAACGACAAGATTGTAGTGCAGACATCAAGGAAGCCAAGTAATCTGTCAGCATATTACAGTCAATATCAGTTATTTTGCGTGGTATAGGCGTCCCCCACATATTTGGTGGTCTGCCAAAGATCACCTCATACGGGGATAGCCCTGTTCGAGAGTGTGCTACCATTCTCATGTAAAAGAGTGCAACTGGTAACGCTACTACCCAGTCGACACCTTTCTCCCTGCATATTTTGGACAATCTAATTTTCAGGGTCTGATTATGTCTTTCCACGAGACCTGCTGCCTCGGGGTGTCGGACACAGTGGAATTTCCACTGATAGCCTAACAAAAGTGAAACGTGTTTCATTAGTTCGGATGAAAACGGCTGGCCGTTATCTGAGTAAACAACACGTGGTAAACCGTATCGTGGGAAGAATTCTCGAACCAACTGTTTGGCAGTAGTCGGGGCAGTGTAATCTGAAACCGGGTATGCCTCTGTCCAACGGGAAAGAGCACAGACAACTACGAGAACATATTTGAATCCTCGACATCGTTCCATCTGGATATAATCCATCTGGAGGACTTCAAAAGGGTGATCAGGAGGCTGAAATCCACCCTGTTCTACGGGAATGCTTTTTCCTGGGTTAAACTGACAACAGATCATACAGGTACGAACTTTTTGTTTAGCTGCTGCTCGTAAATGTTTGTTGAACCAAATGTGTTGAATGCTGTCTAGCATAGCTTTTTCTCCTAGATGCGCTGGACTATGTACAGTGTTAATAATGACTTGGACCATTGAATCAGGAAGGAACCACACAGATTTTTCCTTCGTCATCCATCCTTGATCCGTTTGGATCCCTCCTAATTCGGTCCATTTCTCTATTTCGTCTGGTGTAGCATGTGTCTGTATGTCAATTACGTCAAGAGCGGGATCTTTAACCGTCATACAATGTGTTGGCGTCGGGACTATTGTCTTTGTCATGTCGGATGTTTGAGTTTGAGCAGTCTGTTTAGCTGTTCTGTCAGCCAGATCATTGCCTTGAGAAATGATATCAGTAACTTTCGTATGAGCTTTACATTTCATAATTGATATTGCAATGGGTAGATGTATTGCATCTAATAAGGCATGAATGAGGGGTCCGTGCTGAATGTGGGCACCGTGAGAAGTTAAATAACCTCTCTCTCGCCACAGCACGCCGAAGTCATGTACAACTCCGAATGCATAACGTGAATCAGTGTATATGTTGACTTTTTTATTTGTGGCTTGAATGCAGGCTTGTGTCAGAGCGACGAGCTCTGCTGCTTGAGCTGACAAGGTATTTATGCAATTTGTTTCAATGATTTCAGTGTCTGTTGTGACTGCGTAAGCGGCCACTAACTCTCCTGTACTTGTTCTCATACATGAACCATCTACATACAACGTCAGGTCTGGGTCTGACAATGGGACATCTGTCAAGTCTTGTCTGGGTTTCGTCGTGATTGTAATAACTTCAATACAATCATGAGCTAGTGGGTCTGTTCCGATTACAGGTAAAAGTGTGGCAGGATTCAATGTGTTACAACGTCTGATTTCTATATGTGGCTGAAACAATGTTAATTCATACCCTGTAAGTCGCGCTATAGTCAAATGTTGTGTCTGCGTTCGATTCACAAGAACCTCTACTGCATGTGGTACTTGAACTGTCAATGGATGTCCTAACACTATGGCATCGCTTTGTCTGATTGCTAAAGCTGTTGCTGCCACTGATTTTAGGCATGCAGGCAAAGCCTGAGCTACGGGATCTAATGTACTAGAAAAATAAGCACATGGTTTGTGTGATCCTGCTTGTTCCTGTGTGAGTACTGACAAGGCAGTACCTTCGCGTTCTGTAACAAAGAGTGTAAACTGTTTATTGTAACATGGTGTTGCTAAAACAGGTGCTTGGCATAAGGCTTTCTTTAGGCTTTCAAAAGCTTGTGCAGTTCTTGAGTCCAAGGGAGAACAGTCGATGTGGCTGCCTCCTGTGTTGTCAATTGAATGAGTGGTTTTGCTAGAAATGCATACTGAGGGATCCACTGCCTACAATATGAAGTGAGGCCTATGAAAGCCTGCACCTCCTTTTGTGTCTTGGGTATTGGCATGTTAGCTATTAACTGAATGCGGTCGGGTGTAAGCTGCCTTCCCTCCTTGGACAGCGAGTGTCCAAGATAAACAACTCGCTGGACACAGAATTGCAGCTTAGAAGGGGACACCTTGTGCCCCTTTTCGGCTAGAAATTGTAAAACTGTCAGTGATGCTTTCTCACATTCAGGTTCGCTTCTAGCGGTGATCAGCAGATCATCGACATATTGAAGCAGGGCAGTGTTTACTGGCATGTGGATACTGTCGAGTTCTCGTTTCAGTGCTTGGCTATAGATGCTGGGGCTTTCTGTAAATCCTTGAGGTGCGCGTGTGAATTTAAAGCTACGTCCATTTAAACTAAATCCGAACAAGTATTGGCTTTCCGGGTCTATAGGGACGCTGAAAAAGGCATTCTTGAGATCAATTACAGTAAAGAATGTTGCTTCGGAATCAATAGCTGTCAGTAATGACGAGATATCTGGGACCACAGGGAATTGTGGCACAATGCATTTGTTCAATTCGCGCAGATCAATAACCAATCGATATACTGGCGGGGCCTTTGGATCTGTTCGTTTAAGAATCGGAATTATCGGAGAATTACATACATTGGAGTCTGTTTCCATAACCACTCCTTGGGCAATGAGCTCGTCAATGATTTGCAGTAAAGCCACTACAGCATCTGGTGGTAACTTGTATTGTCGTATTCGTGGTAGTACCACTCCTGCCTTTAGTGTAACTCGATATGGCGTAATATTCATGCAACCAACATCAGTAGGGCCTTGTGCCCATAAATGTGTAGGTAAAGTCTGCAGTCGGGGATCCATGTCTCGAGACACATAGTGACCTTTGAAATCACGTAAAAACAATCTTACTCCTTCCGGAGAACAACATATTATAGCTCCTAGAGCTTTCAGTGTTTTTATACCTAACAAGTTTTCTGGACATGATTTAGTAAGCAATAAATCTGTAGTTCGAGTTAAGGGTCCTATCGTAAGTGGAAGAGGCTGTGATACTTCATTAACAATAGGTTTTCCTGAAAAACCAAGGGAAATATTCTGTGAGCCTGAGAGGGGTGCCCCTGGAACTTCACTACGTTTTATGGTTGTTCGACTTGCCCCTGTATCAAGTAAAAATTTTCTATCTTGGCCTAATAATTCACTATGTACATAAGGTCCTTCTTGGTCTACAGGGACCTCGATAAGGGGTAAGTCAACTTCCCTCTCTAGGCTGGTTCATGCGTATCGTTGATAATCAGGATAGTCGTACTGTGCGGTCTGGTACAGCTGTCGTGTCGTGGTTTGTGTGGCAGCAACAGGCAGCGCTGGTGCAGCTGGCACAAACTGTATAGACTGTTGCGGAGCTGGCATGGACTGTGCATGCTGCGGGGCTCTTTGTTCATTCTGATCCTGTCTAGGTGGCCGTGGTCTTTCTTGTGTTTTACCTGTGGCGATATTACGCTTCAGGACTGGGCAATCGTGTATGTAATGACCTGGTTGTTTACAATAGTTGCATGTCCCTTTTACAGGTCCTGCTGAATCACCGGACTGTGTCGTACCCTTTTTATGACCTTCAGCTGGAACTGTCTGGGAGACTAGCATTTTCATTTTTGTGTCTTTCATGCGTCTTTGTTCATGTTCTTGTTCCTCTCTAATTCTATTGTGATGATACTGTAACATTTGTAACATTTGTGATGGGGTGTTACCTTGCCAGGTACTCTCGAATTTTAATACTCTATTCTTCACTTGGGGCAAGGAATTTTCAACTAATTTTGTCACAAACAGATGTGGGTATGATTCGCTACTTGCTTTTATGCCACTATTTATACCAAAACATTTTTCAAATCGGGCATAGAAATCACTAGTGTCTTCATCTTGCTTTTGTTTACAGGCTGAGATTGCACCCCAGTCTTCCTTTTTCGTAGTTAATAAACGTGGCAGTACCTGTACTAGTAAACCTGGTAGTGCTTTAGTTTTATCCCCAAGCCCTGCTCCTGCAGTTCGGGCCTTTTCTTCTGCTTCTAATGCTGTCCAGTCTATCTTTTGGTCTCCCACCTCCCACTCTTTTTCCTTGAGTTTTTCATAAATGCCAGCAGGCATTAATACCTTTAATATAGTCATAATGTCGGGATAGGTATACTCTCCCATGAGTAACATATCTTTAATTTCTCGGTGGAAACCCGCTGGGTCTTTGTCATGACTGGGTACCACTTTCTTCATTTGTAACAATTCTATTTTCGATATGGGCGTATATACAAATACACGTTTAAACTCATTGTCCTCGCCTTTTATTGGGTGTACTTCTCGTAAGGGATTCTGTCTGTCCATGTAATACGTCGTTCTTTCCTTAATGGGCAGTGAGACATGTTCTGGGCATACAAAAAGAATGTACTGCTTTCTTGATTCTAGTATTTCTCTAATTAACTTAGTACCTGAACCTCTCCATCTATTCGTGAGTAATTCAGTCAATATATCAGGTAAGGGACCAGGATCTGAATGTTGACTTTTATATAGTATAAGGAGTTGTTGAATCATATAAATCCCAGCTAAACGCTGTTCATCTGGGGTGAGGTTCAAAAATGTGTGTGCTACTGTATCATCACCATATTTTCCGGGACTGTCAACCCAATGAACGGCTGACCTGGCTAATTCTTGTTCATCCATAGAATCGAGTAAATGATAACCCCTTCGTTCTCGGAGTAATTTGTCAGCGGCTTGGAACGAATGCTCGGGGGACCTTATATTTATTATAGGTGTTTGGAAATTCCTGTTATTATCTGGACATATCGGACGTATCGGGTCAGAAAAACATCTAGTACCATTACAAGATCTTCCTCTACCTACATAGGCTATGGTTTCTGACTGTCCTGTGGGCAGTCCTGATCCTTCCTCCTCCTCGTTTTGTTCAAACTGGTCTACCGCTAATCTCTCTTCGTGTAGGCGTTCTATTTCTTTACGGATCTTTCGACACATGGCTATTATACATTTTTGCCTATCATGTCTCCCTTCGGATATATTCTGGCTCCATCTGGTAAGAGTTTCCATTGTTTCCGGATCTACCCCCGGTCGGTCTTGATTTCTGATCACACAATTTATGAGGAAACGTAACAGTTCCCCCTGTATCTCCACTTTCTGGTATTCCATAGCTCTGTTAATACATTCAGAATCTCGCCCTGTTTGGACAAAATGGTATATATTATCTAGATGCACAGTCATTCCTGGTAACTTCCCTAAATACACCGCAGCTCGTCTGATACGTAATGATGCCATGATCATTTCGTCCTCTTTGCCGGGCACAGGGTCATATCTACAATCTACAAGAAGTTCCTTAAGCGTGCGGGAATTTATGAGTTTGGGGGTACGTGGATGTGCTGATTCTTGAAAAGTAAGTTTATTTATTCTGGGTGGTGTAGAAAAAATGTTGGTAGCACCTCCGGTAGCCCCATCTGGGGTATCGGGCGTGAAAGGATTCGTTGAACGCGATACAGCAACTATAGGTGTGGACACAGCTGTAGAAGTAGCTGTAGGAACAGATGTGGAAACAGATGTGCTTGCCGGAACTTGTGTCAGGATTTGTGGTTGTAGAGGTACAGATACAGGATCTTGACGTTGAACCTCCCCGGCAGACGGTCTATGTGGGGCGGGGTTAGCATACTCGGGAGCTGCGTCATCTAAATATGAGGAAAGAAAAACATCTTCTGCGGTTCTAGGATGCCCCTTAGGATGTACTTTTATTGGAAATAATGGGGGTGGCAAGTCTTTTGGTATCTCCGGAGTAGCCTTAGGTAATCCCTCGGCCAGAAGGGGATACATACCCTTCATAAGGGCATTTCTTTGTCTGTCTACTTGTTCTGATTTCACTCGTGTACCTTCTTCAATTAATAGATTTTCTCGGACTTTATTTGAATTCTCCTTATTTTTCTCCTCCTGTCTGAGTGCTTTTTCTGTACGTCTATGAGATTCTTTACGCCACAACTCAACGGCATCTTTCTGTGACTGTCTGGCTTTCCTTTTCCATAACTCTTCTTCTACTTTCATGATGCACTCTGCATCCCAGGTCCCAGCTGCGGGCCACCTCTGACTTTCTGGTAATTCCTTGGTGTAGTCTACCCATAAATCAAGAAATAATATAGCGTCTAAGCCGTGTTTATGATACATGAAGTACCCTGGAGTGTCCCTAGGAGGAATAGGAACAGCTTCTTCGAGTACCCCTTTTCTAGTTGTGATCTGTCTTAATTTCGAAAAGAGCGGCATAATATTGAGAACTGACCTGATACTTGATTTTGAACAAACTTAATATAATAAACACAATAATGAACAGTCATTCACACCACAATATGCAGGACGTATTAACACATTTAACATTTAACATTTACATGAGCAACAATGATGATGACGATCTAAGGAAACTTAATCACTAAACATAATACTCGGCTTTAACTGAATTATTCTGACTTTATATACTTGATATACTAGATATACTGGTAAACAGTACAGATACACTGCTAAAACGGTGCAGACCGGATTTGTGTACCCAAACCCGTCTTGACCGGCACAACCTATGTGCACGTCAGAACGCCTCCCCAGTAATGGTACTCACCGGGTAGCTCGGAACGGAAGGCCTCGGAACGGAACTGAACTGGACCGGACTGGACTCGACTCGAAAACTTCGGACACTTCGGAACATCGGAAACCTCGGAACTTCGGAACTTCGGAACTTGGTGGGCCTCTGTATACCTCGGATCTTGCTCTCTCAGCTAGGCTCTGGTCGGGATACTTCGCACTTCTCACCGCCTCGTCTGGGTGTTGATCGCAGCCTCAGTCGCCCCCGCTTGACCGGAGGGAGATACAGGAAATCCTGCTGGTACGCGTTGTTGTCCGTCCAGCTGTGGCAGGAGACCGGGCCTGCAACGCACCGCCGGCGCGTGAGATGAGAAAGTGTCCCTGTTCGGGCGCCATTCATGTGGTAAATAATTTAATTACCGGGACTTAATTTGATACAGAAACATAATAAAAATAGCTCAGTAAAATAAGAGGCAGAATCCGTGGTATTAGAGGTTCGGAATGGGCTTTATTCCAATGGACGATTCGAATCGTTGACTCCAAGTTCCATCACCGCGGAGGTTCAGGAAGTGGAGTACATACTTTATTGATAAGTAATCACTTTTATACAATAGGCATTACAATGAAGCAAATGCAGGAGGCGTAACAATTGATAGTGAAGATAAAACATACATGCGTAGCAAAAGTAGGCGTAACTGGGTGTAACTAAAGAACGTCATCAGGTGTGATGTCATAATAGGGTGGTTCCATGAAAGGATTTCGCAATGTCAGCAGAAATACTTGGCAGAAATGCGCGCGCAGCAGCATGACGTGTGATTGACGTGCAACTAGGGGGTGAAGGGGACTTGACATTTAGCTCTACATGTGGCGACAGATGTCTGGAGGGTCAAGTCAACCTAATCCCAAATCATATCTAACATCCTATGTTTAAAGAACTATGTTATCCAAAGAGAGGTCTCTTAGAGTAGAATCTTATTCTATACTGACTATACTGACTGTTAGTGCGTGTACAAGCGTCTAAGTGTCTACACTAGATGCGAGGGCAGAAGTCTTCCATAATAATAGGGCTATGAATTACTTGCATAAAGACAGAGAAGCCGGGCCTTTGCTCGGTAGCTGGAAGAATGTTTACTTAAACTACTAGACAGGAATGCATTGGGCAGGGAGCGGAGCAGATAATTTCGAAGGTGAAATACAGTTTTTGGCAGGCAACAGGCTGATGTCAGGCATCGTGAGCCGCGCAGGGAATGAGACAAAGTTCATGGTCACAGATGCAGGCTCAGACTGGAGCTTTCAGAGGCAGAAGGCAAGAAAAGCTTGATGACAGAATCAGGGCCTACTTGCCTGGACCGTAAAATGGCATAAGTGAACCATATAAAGCCGGTGGCCTTTCATACTTAGGAATGGAATATCCAGCCTATTCATGGCGGATCTGAAAGAGGACATGTTGACGGTGGACGCACATGTGTTTGCGTCTTCATAACTGGAACTGCAGGGAACATACATGTACTTGTGATTCATACATGAAACCGTTGGGGTCCAAGATAGGGGACATAACTGATCAGAAAAATCCATATTTCCACAGATCAACACCCAGACGAGGCGGTGAGAAGTGCGAAGTATCCCGACCAGAGCCTAGCTGAGAGAGCAAGATCCGAGGTATACAGAGGCCCACCAGTTTCCGAAGTTTCCGAAGTTCCGAGTCGAGTCCAGTCCGGTTCAAGTCGAGTCCAGTTCCGAGGCCTTCCGTTCCGAGCTACCCGGTGAGTACCATTATCGGGGAGGCGTTCTGACGTGCACATAGGTTGTGCCGGTCAAGACGGGTTTGGGTACACAAATCCGGTCTGCACTGTTTCAGCAGTGTATCTGTACTGTTTAGCAGTATATCAAGTATGTCTAGTATATAATTCAGAATTATCTAAGTTAGTATCGAGTATTATGTTTAGTGACTAGTTCCCTAAGATGGCCATCATTGTTTATTTTTCATTAAATGTTAAATGTTAAATGTTAAAATGTTTTAAATACGTTCTGTACATTGTGGTGTGAATGACTGTTCATTATTGTGTTTTATGGTATTAAACGTGTTCAAAATTAGGTATCAGATCAGTTCTCAATATGCCGTTTTTTTCAAAATTAAGACAGATCAAAACTAGAAAAGGGGTGCTCGAAGAAGCTGTTCCCATTCCTCCTAGGGACACTCCAGGGTACTTCATGTATCATAAACATGGCCTAGACGCCATATTATTTCTTGATCTATGGGTAGACTACACCAAGGAATTACCAGAAAGTCAGAGGTGGCCCGTAGCTGGGACCTGGGATGCAGATTGCATCATGAAAGTAGAAGAAGAATTATGGAAAAAGAAAGCTAGACAGTCACAGAAAGATGCCATTGAGTTATGGCGTAAAGAATCATATAGACGTACAGAAAAGGCGCTCAGACAGGAAGAGAAAAGTAAGGAAAATTCAAATAAAGTTCGAGAAAATGTATTAATTGAAGAAGGTACTCGAGTGAAGTCAGAACAAACAGACAGACAAAGAAATGCCCTTGTGAATGGTATGTATCCTCTTCTGGCCGAAGGATTACCTAAGGCTACTCCGGAGATACCAAAAGACTTGCCACCCCCATTGTTTCCGATAAAAGCACATCCCAAAGGGCATCCCAGAACCGCAGAAGATGTTTTTCTTTCCTCTTATTTAGACGACGCAGCTCCCGAGTATGCTAATGCTGCGCCACATAGACCGCCTGCTGAGGGGGTTCAACGCCAAGACCCTCCTCCGTCTGTACCTCTGCAACAGCAAACTCCGACACAAGTTCCGGCAAGCACATCTGTTTCTACATCTGCATCCACACCTATGGTTGCTATATCACGTTCAACGAATCCTTTTACATCCAGCACCCCAGGTGGTGCTACCGGAGGTACATCAAGCATTTTTTCCACGCCACCCAGAACAAATAAACTTTCCTTTCAAGAATTAGCCCACCAACGTACGCCCAAACTAGTAACTCCCAACACGCTCAAGGAACTTCTAATAGATTGTAGATATGACCCTGTGCCCGGAAAAGGGGACGAAATGATGCTGGCATCATTACGTATCCGACGAGCTGCTATATATTTAGGAAAGCTACCAGGAATGACTGCACATTTAGAAAATATATATCACTTTGTTCAGTCAGGGCGAGACCCTGAGAGTATTAACAGAGCCATGGAGTACCAAAAAGTGGAAATCCAGGGGGAACTGTTACGTTTCCTCATAAACTGTGTGATCAGAAATCAAGATCAACCAGGGGTAAATCCGGAAGAAATGCAAATTCTTACCACATGGGGTAAGAATATATCAGAGGGGAGACATGATAAACGATCATGTATAGTAGCTATGAGCCGAAAGATCCGCAAAGAAATAGAACGAATACACGAAGAAAGATTAGCAGTAGACGAACCTGAACAAACCGAGGACGAGGAAGAATTAGAACTGCCCACAGGACAGTTAGAAACGATAGCCTATGTAGGTAGAGGAAGATCTTGCAATAATACTAGATGTTTTACTGATCCGATACGTCCGATACGTCCAGATAATAGCAGAGAATTCCAAACTCCTATAATAAATTTAAGGTCCCCCGAACATTCATTCCAAGCTGCTGACAAATTACTCCGAGAGCGAAGGGGTTATCATATACTTGATTCTATGGATGAACAAGAATTAGCCAGGTCAGCCGTTCACTGGGTTGATAGTCCTGGAAAATATGGTGATGATACACTAGCGCATACGTTTTTGAACCTCGCCCCAGATGAACAGCGTTTAGCTGGTATCTATATGATTCAACAACTCCTTATATTGTATAAACGCCAACACTCCGATCCTGGCCCCTTACCTGATATATTGACTGAATTACTCACGAACAAGTGGAGAGGTTCCGGTACTAAGTTAATCAGAGAAATACTAGAATCCAGAAAGCAGTACATTCTTTTTGTATGTCCTGAACATGTCTCACTGCCCATCAAGGAAAGAACGACGTATTATATGGATAGACAGAATCCCTTACGCGAAGTGCACCCGATAAAAGGTGATGACAATGAGTTTAAACGTGTGTTTGTATACACACCCATATCCAAAATAGAACTATTAGAAATGAAGAAAGTGGTACCCAGTCATGACAAAGACCCAGCGGGTTTCCACCGTGAAATTAAAGATATGTTACTCATGGGAGAATATACCTACCACGACATTATGACAATATTAAAGGTATTAATGCCTGCGGGCATTTACGAAAAACTCAAGGAAAAGGATTGGGAGGTGGGAGACCAGAAGATAGATTGGACAGCATTAGAAAACGAAGAAAAAGCTCGAGGCCCAGGTTCAGGGCTCGGGGACAAGACCAAAGCACTACCAGGTTTATTAGTACAGGTACTGCCACGTTTATTAACTACGAAAAAGGAAGACTGGGGTGCAATCTCAGCTTGTAAACAGAAATCAGATGAGGACACTAGTGATTTCTATTCCCGATTTGAAAAATGTTTTGGTATAAATAGTGGAATAAAAGCAAGTAGCGAGTCGTATCCACATCTGTTTGTGACAAAATTGGTTGAAAATGCCTTGCCTCAAGTTAAGAATAGAATATTGAAATTCGAGAGTACCTGGCAAGGTAACACTCCGTCACAAATGTTACAAATGCTACAGTACCATCACAATAGAATTAGAGAAGAACAAGAACATGAACATAGACGCATGAAAGACACGAAAATGAAAATGCTAGTTTCCCAGACAGTGCCAGCTGACGGCCATAAGAAGGGTATAACACAGTCCAGTGTTTCAACAGGTCCTGTAAAAGGGACATGCAACTATTGTAAACAGTCAGGTCATTATGTACACGATTGTCCCGTTTTAAAACATAATATCGCCATAGGTAACACAAAAGAAAGACCAAGACCACTTAGACAGGATCAGAACCAACAAGGAGCCCCGCAGCATGCACAGTCCATGCCAGCTCCGCAACAGTCTATGCCAGCTCCACCACCGCAGCCTATTGCTGCCACACAAACAACGACCCGACAGATGTATCAGACCGCACAGTATGACTACCCTGATTATCAACGATACTCATGAAACAGCCTAGAGAGGGAAGTTGGCTTACCCCTTATTGAGGTCCCTGTAGATCAAGAAGGACCTTACGTACACAGTGAACTATTAGGCCAAGATAGAAAATTCTTACTTGATACAGGGGCAAGCCGAACAACAATAAAACGTAGTGAAGTACCAGGGGCACCCCTCTCAGGCTCACAGAATATTTCCCTTGGCTTTTCAGGAAAACCTATCATTAACGAAGTATCACAGCCTCTTCCACTTACGATTGGTCCCTTGACACGAACTACAGATTTATTACTTACTAAATCATGTCCAGAAAACCTGTTAGGCATAAAAACTTTGAAAGCTCTAGGAGCTATAATATGTTGATCTCCGGAAGGAGTAAGATTGTTTTTACGTGATTTCAAAGGGCACTACGTGTCCCGTGACATGGATCACCGACTGCAGACTTTACCCACACATTTATGGGCACAAGGCCCTACAGATGTTGGTTGCATGAACATTACACCATATCGAGTCACGCTAAAGGCAGGAGTGGTACTACCCCGAATGCGACAATACAAGTTACCCCCAGATGCTGTAGTGGCTTTACTGCAAATCATTGACGAGCTTATTACCCAAGGAGTGGTTGTGGAAACTGACTCCAATGTATGTAATTCACCGATAATTCCGATTCTTAAACGAACCGATCCAACAGCCCCGCCAGTATATCGATTGGTTATTGATCTGCGCGAATTAAATAAATGCATAGTACCACAATACCCCGTAGTCCCAGACATTTCTTCATTACTGACAGCCATTGATTCCGAAGCGACATTCTTTACTGTAATTGATCTCAAGAATGCCTTCTTCAGCGTCCCGATAGATCCGGAAAGCCAATACTTGTTCGGATTTAGTTTAAATGGACGAAGTTTTAAATTCACACGCGCACCTCAAGGATTCACAGAAAGCCCCAGCATATATAGCCAAGCACTGAAACGAGAACTCGACAGTATCCACATGCCAGTCAACACTGCCCTGCTTCAATATGTCGATGATCTGCTGATCACCGCTAGAAGCGAACCTGAATGTGAAAAAGCCTCACTGACGGTTTTACAATTTTTGGCCGAAAAAGGGCACAAGGTGTCCCCTTCTAAGCTGCAATTCTGTGTCCAGCGAGTTGTTTACCTTGGTCACTCGCTGTCCAAGGAGGGAAGGCAGCTTACATCAGATCGCATCCAGTTAATTGCTAATATGCCAATACCCAAGACACAAAAGGAGGTGCGGGCTTTCATAGGCCTCACTTCATATTGTAGGCAGTGGATCCCCCAGTATGCATTTCTAGCAAAACCACTCATTCAATTGACAACACAGGAGGCAGCCACATCGACTGTTCTCCCTTGGACTCAGGAACATACACAAGCTTTTGAAAGCCTACAGAAAGCTTTATGTCAAGCACCTGTTTTGGCAACACCATGTTACAATAAACAGTTTACACTCTTCGTTACAGAACGCGAAGGTACTGCCTTGTCAGTACTCACACAGGAACAAGCAGGATCACACAAACCATGTGCTTATTTTTCTAGTACATTAGATCCCGTAGCTCAGGCTTTGCCTGCGTGCCTGAAATCAGTGGCAGCAACAGCTTTAGCAATCAGACAAAGCGATGCCATAGTACTAGGACATCCATTGACAGTACAAGTACCACATGCAGTAGAGGTTCTCTTGAACCGCACACAAACACAACACTTGACTATAGCACGACTCACTGGTTACGAATTAACATTGTTTCAGCCACATATAGAAATCAGACGTTGTAGTACATTGAATCCTGCCACACTGTTACCTGTAAATGGAACAGACCCACTTGCACATGATTGTATTGAAGTTATCACTATCACGACGAAACCCAGACAAGATTTAACAGACGTCCCATTGTCAGACCCAGACCTAACGTTGTATGTAGATGGTTCATGTATGAGAACAAGTACAGGAGAGTTAGTGGCCGCTTACGCAGTCACAACAGACACTGAAGTCATTGAAACAAACAGCATAAATACCTTGTCAGCTCAAGCAGCAGAGCTTATTGCTCTGACACAAGCCTGTATTCAAGCCACAAATAGAAAAGTCAACATATACACTGATTCACGTTATGCATTCGGAGTTGTACATGACTTCGGCGTGCTGTGGCGAGAGAGAGGTTATTTAACTTCTCACGGTGCCCACATTCAACACGGACCCCTCATTCATGCCTTATTAGATGCAATACATCTACCCACTGCAATATCAATTATGAAATGTAAAGCTCATACGAAAGTTACTGATATCATTTCTCAAGGCAATGATTTAGCTGACAGAACAGCTAAACAGACTGCTCAAACCCAAACATCCGACATGACAAAGACAATAGTCCCGACACCAACATATTGCATGACGGTTAAGGATCCCGCTCTTGACGTAATTGACATACAGACACATGCTACACCAGACGAAATAAGGAAATGGACTGAATTAGGAGGGATCCAAACGGATCAAGGATGGATGACGAAGGAAAAATCTGTGTGGTTCCTTCCTGATTCAATGGTCCAAGTCGTTATTAACACTGTACATAGTCCAGCACATCTAGGAGAAAAAGCTATGCTAGACAGCATCCAACACATTTGGTTCAACAAACATTTACGAGCAACAGCCAAACAAAAAGTTCGTACCTGTATGATCTGTTGTCAGTTTAACCCAGGTAAAAGCATTCCCGTAGAACAGGGTGGATTTCAGCCTCCTGATCACCCTTTTGAAGTCCTCCAGATGGATTATATCCAGATGGAACGATGTCGAGGATTCAAATATGTTCTCGTAGTTGTCTGTGCTCTTTCCCGTTGGACAGAGGCATACCCGGTTTCAGATTACACTGCTCCGACTACTGCCAAACAGTTGGTTCGAGAATTCTTCCCACGGTACGGTTTACCACGTGTTGTCTACTCAGATAACGGCCAGCCGTTCTCATCCGAATTAATGAAACACGTTTCACTTTTGTTAGGCTATCAGTGGAAATTTCACTGTGTCCGACACCCCGAGGCAGCAGGTCTCGTGGAAAGACATAATCAGACCCTGAAAATTAGATTGTCCAAAATATGTCGAGAGAAAGGTGTCGACTGGGTAGTAGCGTTACCAGTTGCACTCTTTTACATGAGAATGGTAGCACACTCTCGAACAGGGCTATCCCCTTATGAAGTGATCTTCGGTAGACCACCAAATATGTGGGGGACGCCTATACCATGCAAAATAACTGATATTGACTGTAATATGCTGACAGATTACTTGGCTTCCTTGATGTCTGCACTACAATCTTGTCGTTCACAGGTAGCTGCAGCCTTTCCCGACAACACCGAGGTGAAACCCCATGACGTAATTCCAGGGGACTTGGTTTTAGTGAGGAACTTTGACCGGAAGTCTCAGCTGGATCCTAGGTGGAAATCGCCTCAACTCGTATTACTAACGACGAGGACAGCCGTGAAGATCGAAGGTCGAAAAGGCTGGATACATTCAAGTCATATCAAGAAATTTCATGGACTACCGTACGACGTAAATGACACACCTCGCGTGTCTTCACCGATTGACTCAAAACTTCCTTTGGTTGAACTGAATAACAATGAACAATATAAACTAAAACTTCGGTCTAACAAGTCAGGCAATTTGATTGTTTAAGTCCTCTCCAAGGTGAATCGGTCGAATTTGTCTCTGACATGTATCCCTTAGACCTGTATAGAGAAAGAAACAGAAGGATAAAGTTGAAACAACTTGCGTACTGTAAATCACTGCGTAGTCATTGCACAGTGACGTTATTAATTTTGTTTTTCTTAAGTCTTTTAATAATTACTGCAAGTATATTGTTGCACATATATTATCCTATTTCTAGACATGTTTACAATGTTACTGCTGAACATTCTTTTAGTGAATTACCCCCGCATGAGTTGTCCTATAGATTTGCGCTGCGCAATAACACTTTTATTAGTATGTTACATCATTCCCATCAGGTTAGCAATGCTACAAATTGTTGGATATGTGGTCGACTCCCTCCCTATCAGAACTATAAAGGAATTTTTCCTCTTTTTCCATACCCATTCACACACAATGGCTCCTGTGGAGCATGGTTCAGCTTAATTAATTCCCTAGATTCGAATTCTGCAGTTTACCAGAATAACTGGGTATGGGGAAATCTGAACTTAGTTTTACTCAAAGTCTGTCACCCTAACAAGGAGGGACTTCCCAAAAGAACAGGAACTGATCTAGAAAATGAAGTATATGGATTAGGTAATTTTACGCTTAATCTCATGATCCTGAATGTCGAATCCGAAGCTACACCAATTTTGCCCGCCATGTCAGTATTTCCAGTTAAAGGTGAATTATGTGTAAGAAAGAATGGTTCCATACATATGGGCCATAGTAGATGCACCACTATAATAGAATTCAGTGATCAAGGCAAGTCTACATTTAGAGCTTCCCGCCATTCCTACTTCATATGTGGTCAGACGGCATATACACGTTTGCCTCTAGATTGGGATGGTACCTGCTACATCGGATTCCTTTTGCCACCTGTTTTCCTAGCTCCTCCTGATTATCACAGAAATACTCATTTAGTACACAATAGAGAAAGGAGAGATCTCCCAATAGTTGATTACACTGAGACAGCATGGGAAAAATACACAGATTTCAATAAAGGTCTCTTTCCCTATATAGGTACAGTTACCAATAGTAAGCTGATACGTAGATTAACCAGAACCCTTGAAGCAGTAGTGAACGAAACTATTTCCGCCTTAGGCAATTTAACAGAAGAGCAGTCTGCTATGCGGATTGTTGTGCTTCAAAATCGTCTTGTCCTTGACGTCATCCTGGCCAATAGGGGCGGAGCTTGTAGGGTCATCGGATCAAGCTGTTGCATTTTTATACCAGAAAATTCGCCATCTGTATACAAGGCCATAACTCGCCTTCATAAGATTGTAAGCCAGATACACCAGAATCCAGGCACCTGGACTTGGTCCGGTTGGTTTTGGAGTGTATTATCTACCTTTGGATGGAGGGTCCTATCCTTCCTAGGTATTGGCTTTCTCATATTATTCAGTTGCTGTCTATGCCTACAATGTGGACCAGCGATCTGTGGTCTGTGTGCCACATCGTGTATTCCACCACCAAGATTTCATTCATCACGGAAGAAGAAAGAAGAACAAATGATGCTATATGAACAGATCAACGGATTGATGAAGATTGATATCTCTTAACGGGCAAGTAGGGGACAAGGAGGGAATGTGGAAATATGGATTTTTATGATCAGTTATGTCCCCTATCTTGGACCCCAACGGTTTCATGTATAAATCACAAGTACATGTATGTTCCCTCCAGTTCCAGTTATGAAGACGCAAACACATGTGCGTCCACCGTCAACATGTCCTCTTTCAGATCCGCCATGAATGGGCCGGATATTCCATTCCTAAGTATGAAAGGCCACCGGCTTTATATGGTTCACTTATGCCATTTTACAGTCCAGGCGAGTAGGCCCTGATTCTGCCATCAAGCTTTTCCTGCCTTCTGCCTCTGAAAGCTCCAGTCTGAGCTCGCATCTGTATCCATGAACTTTGTCCTACTCCCTGCGCGGCTAACGGTGCCTGACATCAGCCTGTTGCCTGCCAAAAACTGTATTTCACCTTCGAAATTATCTGCTCCGCTCCCTATCCAATGCATTCCTGTCTAGTAGTTTAAGTAAACATTCTTCCAGCTACCGAGCAAAGGGCCCGGCCTCTCTGTCTTTATACAAGTAATTCATAGCCCTGTTACTATGGAAGATTTCTGCCCTCGCATCTAGTGTAGACACTTAGACGCTTGTACACGCACTAATAGTCAGTATAGTCAGTATAGAATAAGATTCTACTCTAAGAGACCCCTCTTTTTGGATAACATAGTTCTTTAAACATAGGATGTTAGATATGATTTGGGATTAGGTTGACTTGACCCCCCAGACTCCCTGTCTCCACATGTAGAGCTAAATGTCAAGTCCCCTTCAACCCCTAGTTGCACGTCAATCACACGTCATGCTGCCTGCGCGCGCATTTCTGCCAAGTATTTCTGCTGACATTGCGAAATTCTTTCATGGAACCACCCTATTATGACATCATACCTGATGACGTTCTTTAGTTACACCCAGTTACACCCACTTTTGCTACGCATGTATGTTTTATCTTTACTATCAATTGTTACGCCTCCTGCATTTGCTTCACTGTAATGCCTATTGTATAAAAATGATTACTTGTCAATAAAGTGGAGTCTTCACTTCCTGAACCTTCGTGGTGATGGAATATGGAGCTCCTCAATTCGAATTGATCTTGGAATAAAGCCCGTTCCGAACCTCTAATACCACGGATTCTGCCTCTTATTTTACTGAGCTATTATTATAGATTTTCCGCATCAAATTAAGTTCCGGTAATTAAATTATTTACCACAATGTGAATGGTATGTATCCTCTTCTGGCCGAAGGATTACCTAAGGCTACTCCGGAGATACCAAAAGACTTGCCACCCCCATTGTTTCCGATAAAAGCACATCCCAAAGGGCATCCCAGAACCGCAGAAGATGTTTTTCTTTCCTCTTATTTAGACGACGCAGCTCCCGAGTATGCTAATGCTGCGCCACATAGACCGCCTGCTGAGGGGGTTCAACGCCAAGACCCTCCTCCGTCTGTACCTCTGCAACAGCAAACTCCGACACAAGTTCCGGCAAGCACATCTGTTTCTACATCTGCATCCACACCTATGGTTGCTATATCACGTTCAACGAATCCTTTTACATCCAGCACCCCAGGTGGTGCTACCGGAGGTACATCAAGCATTTTTTCCACGCCACCCAGAACAAATAAACTTTCCTTTCAAGAATTAGCCCACCAACGTACGCCCAAACTAGTAACTCCCAACACGCTCAAGGAACTTCTAATAGATTGTAGATATGACCCTGTGCCCGGAAAAGGGGACGAAATGATGCTGGCATCATTACGTATCCGACGAGCTGCTATATATTTAGGAAAGCTACCAGGAATGACTGCACATTTAGAAAATATATATCACTTTGTTCAGTCAGGGCGAGACCCTGAGAGTATTAACAGAGCCATGGAGTACCAAAAAGTGGAAATCCAGGGGGAACTGTTACGTTTCCTCATAAACTGTGTGATCAGAAATCAAGATCAACCAGGGGTAAATCCGGAAGAAATGCAAATTCTTACCACATGGGGTAAGAATATATCAGAGGGGAGACATGATAAACGATTATGTATAGTAGCTATGAGCCGAAAGATCCGCAAAGAAATAGAACGAATACACGAAGAAAGATTAGCAGTAGACGAACCTGAACAAACCGAGGACGAGGAAGAATTAGAACTGCCCACAGGACAGTTAGAAACGATAGCCTATGTAGGTAGAGGAAGATCTTGCAATAATACTAGATGTTTTACTGATCCGATACGTCCGATACGTCCAGATAATAGCAGAGAATTCCAAACTCCTATAATAAATTTAAGGTCCCCCGAACATTCATTCCAAGCTGCTGACAAATTACTCCGAGAGCGAAGGGGTTATCATATACTTGATTCTATGGATGAACAAGAATTAGCCAGGTCAGCCGTTCACTGGGTTGATAGTCCTGGAAAATATGGTGATGATACACTAGCGCATACGTTTTTGAACCTCGCCCCAGATGAACAGCGTTTAGCTGGTATCTATATGATTCAACAACTCCTTATATTGTATAAACGCCAACACTCCGATCCTGGCCCCTTACCTGATATATTGACTGAATTACTCACGAACAAGTGGAGAGGTTCCGGTACTAAGTTAATCAGAGAAATACTAGAATCCAGAAAGCAGTACATTCTTTTTGTATGTCCTGAACATGTCTCACTGCCCATCAAGGAAAGAACGACGTATTATATGGATAGACAGAATCCCTTACGCGAAGTGCACCCGATAAAAGGTGATGACAATGAGTTTAAACGTGTGTTTGTATACACACCCATATCCAAAATAGAACTATTAGAAATGAAGAAAGTGGTACCCAGTCATGACAAAGACCCAGCGGGTTTCCACCGTGAAATTAAAGATATGTTACTCATGGGAGAATATACCTACCACGACATTATGACAATATTAAAGGTATTAATGCCTGCGGGCATTTACGAAAAACTCAAGGAAAAGGATTGGGAGGTGGGAGACCAGAAGATAGATTGGACAGCATTAGAAAACGAAGAAAAAGCTCGAGGCCCAGGTTCAGGGCTCGGGGACAAGACCAAAGCACTACCAGGTTTATTAGTACAGGTACTGCCACGTTTATTAACTACGAAAAAGGAAGACTGGGGTGCAATCTCAGCTTGTAAACAGAAATCAGATGAGGACACTAGTGATTTCTATTCCCGATTTGAAAAATGTTTTGGTATAAATAGTGGAATAAAAGCAAGTAGCGAGTCGTATCCACATCTGTTTGTGACAAAATTGGTTGAAAATGCCTTGCCTCAAGTTAAGAATAGAATATTGAAATTCGAGAGTACCTGGCAAGGTAACACTCCGTCACAAATGTTACAAATGCTACAGTACCATCACAATAGAATTAGAGAAGAACAAGAACATGAACATAGACGCATGAAAGACACGAAAATGAAAATGCTAGTTTCCCAGACAGTGCCAGCTGACGGCCATAAGAAGGGTATAACACAGTCCAGTGTTTCAACAGGTCCTGTAAAAGGGACATGCAACTATTGTAAACAGTCAGGTCATTATGTACACGATTGTCCCGTTTTAAAACATAATATCGCCATAGGTAACACAAAAGAAAGACCAAGACCACTTAGACAGGATCAGAACCAACAAGGAGCCCCGCAGCATGCACAGTCCATGCCAGCTCCGCAACAGTCTATGCCAGCTCCACCACCGCAGCCTATTGCTGCCACACAAACAACGACCCGACAGATGTATCAGACCGCACAGTATGACTACCCTGATTATCAACGATACTCATGAAACAGCCTAGAGAGGGAAGTTGGCTTACCCCTTATTGAGGTCCCTGTAGATCAAGAAGGACCTTACGTACACAGTGAACTATTAGGCCAAGATAGAAAATTCTTACTTGATACAGGGGCAAGCCGAACAACAATAAAACGTAGTGAAGTACCAGGGGCACCCCTCTCAGGCTCACAGAATATTTCCCTTGGCTTTTCAGGAAAACCTATCATTAACGAAGTATCACAGCCTCTTCCACTTACGATTGGTCCCTTGACACGAACTACAGATTTATTACTTACTAAATCATGTCCAGAAAACCTGTTAGGCATAAAAACTTTGAAAGCTCTAGGAGCTATAATATGTTGATCTCCGGAAGGAGTAAGATTGTTTTTACGTGATTTCAAAGGGCACTACGTGTCCCGTGACATGGATCACCGACTGCAGACTTTAACCACACATTTATGGGCACAAGGCCCTACAGATGTTGGTTGCATGAACATTACACCATATCGAGTCACGCTAAAGGCAGGAGTGGTACTACCCCGAATGCGACAATACAAGTTACCCCCAGATGCTGTAGTGGCTTTACTGCAAATCATTGACGAGCTTATTACCCAAGGAGTGGTTGTGGAAACTGACTCCAATGTATGTAATTCACCGATAATTCCGATTCTTAAACGAACCGATCCAACAGCCCCGCCAGTATATCGATTGGTTATTGATCTGCGCGAATTAAATAAATGCATAGTACCACAATACCCCGTAGTCCCAGACATTTCTTCATTACTGACAGCCATTGATTCCGAAGCGACATTCTTTACTGTAATTGATCTCAAGAATGCCTTCTTCAGCGTCCCGATAGATCCGGAAAGCCAATACTTGTTCGGATTTAGTTTAAATGGACGAAGTTTTAAATTCACACGCGCACCTCAAGGATTCACAGAAAGCCCCAGCATATATAGCCAAGCACTGAAACGAGAACTCGACAGTATCCACATGCCAGTCAACACTGCCCTGCTTCAATATGTCGATGATCTGCTGATCACCGCTAGAAGCGAACCTGAATGTGAAAAAGCCTCACTGACGGTTTTACAATTTTTGGCCGAAAAAGGGCACAAGGTGTCCCCTTCTAAGCTGCAATTCTGTGTCCAGCGAGTTGTTTACCTTGGTCACTCGCTGTCCAAGGAGGGAAGGCAGCTTACATCAGATCGCATCCAGTTAATTGCTAATATGCCAATACCCAAGACACAAAAGGAGGTGCGGGCTTTCATAGGCCTCACTTCATATTGTAGGCAGTGGATCCCCCAGTATGCATTTCTAGCAAAACCACTCATTCAATTGACAACACAGGAGGCAGCCACATCGACTGTTCTCCCTTGGACTCAGGAACATACACAAGCTTTTGAAAGCCTACAGAAAGCTTTATGTCAAGCACCTGTTTTGGCAACACCATGTTACAATAAACAGTTTACACTCTTCGTTACAGAACGCGAAGGTACTGCCTTGTCAGTACTCACACAGGAACAAGCAGGATCACACAAACCATGTGCTTATTTTTCTAGTACATTAGATCCCGTAGCTCAGGCTTTGCCTGCGTGCCTGAAATCAGTGGCAGCAACAGCTTTAGCAATCAGACAAAGCGATGCCATAGTACTAGGACATCCATTGACAGTACAAGTACCACATGCAGTAGAGGTTCTCTTGAACCGCACACAAACACAACACTTGACTATAGCACGACTCACTGGTTACGAATTAACATTGTTTCAGCCACATATAGAAATCAGACGTTGTAGTACATTGAATCCTGCCACACTGGTACCTGTAAATGGAACAGACCCACTTGCACATGATTGTATTGAAGTTATCACTATCACGACGAAACCCAGACAAGATTTAACAGACGTCCCATTGTCAGACCCAGACCTGACGTTGTATGTAGATGGTTCATGTATGAGAACAAGTACAGGAGAGTTAGTGGCCGCTTACGCAGTCACAACAGACACTGAAGTCATTGAAACAAACAGCATAAATACCTTGTCAGCTCAAGCAGCAGAGCTTATTGCTCTGACACAAGCCTGTATTCAAGCCACAAATAGAAAAGTCAACATATACACTGATTCACGTTATGCATTCGGAGTTGTACATGACTTCGGCGTGCTGTGGCGAGAGAGAGGTTATTTAACTTCTCACGGTGCCCACATTCAACACGGACCCCTCATTCATGCCTTATTAGATGCAATACATCTACCCACTGCAATATCAATTATGAAATGTAAAGCTCATACGAAAGTTACTGATATCATTTCTCAAGGCAATGATTTAGCTGACAGAACAGCTAAACAGACTGCTCAAACCCAAACATCCGACATGACAAAGACAATAGTCCCGACACCAACATATTGCATGACGGTTAAGGATCCCGCTCTTGACGTAATTGACATACAGACACATGCTACACCAGACGAAATAAGGAAATGGACTGAATTAGGAGGGATCCAAACGGATCAAGGATGGATGACGAAGGAAAAATCTGTGTGGTTCCTTCCTGATTCAATGGTCCAAGTCGTTATTAACACTGTACATAGTCCAGCACATCTAGGAGAAAAAGCTATGCTAGACAGCATCCAACACATTTGGTTCAACAAACATTTACGAGCAACAGCCAAACAAAAAGTTCGTACCTGTATGATCTGTTGTCAGTTTAACCCAGGTAAAAGCATTCCCGTAGAACAGGGTGGATTTCAGCCTCCTGATCACCCTTTTGAAGTCTTCCAGATGGATTATATCCAGATGGAACGATGTCGAGGATTCAAATATGTTCTCGTAGTTGTCTGTGCTCTTTCCCGTTGGACAGAGGCATACCCGGTTTCAGATTACACTGCTCCGACTACTGCCAAACAGTTGGTTCGAGAATTCTTCCCACGGTACGGTTTACCACGTGTTGTCTACTCAGATAACGGCCAGCCGTTCTCATCCGAATTAATGAAACACGTTTCACTTTTGTTAGGCTATCAGTGGAAATTTCACTGTGTCCGACACCCCGAGGCAGCAGGTCTCGTGGAAAGACATAATCAGACCCTGAAAATTAGATTGTCCAAAATATGTAGAGAGAAAGGTGTCGACTGGGTAGTAGCGTTACCAGTTGCACTCTTTTACATGAGAATGGTAGCACACTCTCGAACAGGGCTATCCCCTTATGAAGTGATCTTCGGTAGACCACCAAATATGTGGGGGACGCCTATACCACGCAAAATAACTGATATTGACTGTAATATGCTGACAGATTACTTGGCTTCCTTGATGTCTGCACTACAATCTTGTCGTTCACAGGTAGCTGCAGCCTTTCCCGACAACACCGAGGTGAAACCCCATGACGTAATTCCAGGGGACTTGGTTTTAGTGAGGAACTTTGACCGGAAGTCTCAGCTGGATCCTAGGTGGAAATCGCCTCAACTCGTATTACTAACGACGAGGACAGCCGTGAAGATCGAAGGTCGAAAAGGCTGGATACATTCAAGTCATATCAAGAAATTTCATGGACTACCGTCCGACGTAAATGACACACCTCGCGTGTCTTCACCGATTGACTCAAAACTTCCTTTGGTTGAACTGAATAACAATGAACAATATAAACTAAAACTTCGGTCTAACAAGTCAGGCAATTTGATTGTTTAAGTCCTCTCCAAGGTGAATCGGTCGAATTTGTCTCTGACATGTATCCCTTAGACCTGTATAGAGAAAGAAACAGAAGGATAAAGTTGAAACAACATGCGTACTGTAAATCACTGCGTAGTCATTGCACAGTGACGTTATTAATTTTGTTTTTCTTAAGTCTTTTAATAATTACTGCAAGTATATTGTTGCACATATATTATCCTATTTCTAGACATGTTTACAATGTTACTGCTGAACATTCTTTTAGTGAATTACCCCCGCATGAGTTGTCCTATAGATTTGCGCTGCGCAATAACACTTTTATTAGTATGTTACATCATTCCCATCAGGTTAGCAATGCTACAAATTGTTGGATATGTGGTCGACTCCCTCCCTATCAGAACTATAAAGGAATTTTTCCTCTTTTTCCATACCCATTCACACACAATGGCTCCTGTGGAGCATGGTTCAGCTTAATTAATTCCCTAGATTCGAATTCTGCAGTTTACCAGAATAACTGGGTATGGGGAAATCTGAACTTAGTTTTACTCAAAGTCTGTCACCCTAACAAGGAGGGACTTCCCAAAAGAACAGGAACTGATCTAGAAAATGAAGTATATGGATTAGGTAATTTTACGCTTAATCTCATGATCCTGAATGTCGAATCCGAAGCTACACCAATTTTGCCCGCCATGTCAGTATTTCCAGTTAAAGGTGAATTATGTGTAAGAAAGAATGGTTCCATACATATGGGCCATAGTAGATGCACCACTATAATAGAATTCAGTGATCAAGGCAAGTCTACATTTAGAGCTTCCCGCCATTCCTACTTCATATGTGGTCAGACGGCATATACACGTTTGCCTCTAGATTGGGATGGTACCTGCTACATCGGATTCCTTTTGCCACCTGTTTTCCTAGCTCCTCCTGATTATCACAGAAATACTCATTTAGTACACAATAGAGAAAGGAGAGATCTCCCAATAGTTGATTACACTGAGACAGCATGGGAAAAATACACAGATTTCAATAAAGGTCTCTTTCCCTATATAGGTACAGTTACCAATAGTAAGCTGATACGTAGATTAACCAGAACCCTTGAAGCAGTAGTGAACGAAACTATTTCCGCCTTAGGCAATTTAACAGAAGAGCAGTCTGCTATGCGAATTGTTGTGCTTCAAAATCGTCTTGTCCTTGACGTCATCCTGGCCGATAGGGGCGGAGCTTGTAGGGTCATCGGATCAAGCTGTTGCATTTTTATACCAGAAAATTCGCCATCTGTATACAAGGCCATAACTCGCCTTCATAAGATTGTAAGCCAGATACACCAGAATCCAGGCACCTGGACTTGGTCCGGTTGGTTTTGGAGTGTATTATCTACCTTTGGATGGAGGGTCCTATCCTTCCTAGGTATTGGCTTTCTCATATTATTCAGTTGCTGTCTATGCCTACAATGTGGACCAGCGATCTGTGGTCTGTGTGCCACATCGTGTATTCCACCACCAAGATTTCATTCATCACGGAAGAAGAAAGAAGAACAAATGATGCTATATGAACAGATCAACGGATTGATGAAGATTGATATCTCTTAACGGGCAAGTAGGGGACAAGGAGGGAATGTGGAAATATGGATTTTTATGATCAGTTATGTCCCCTATCTTGGACCCCAACGGTTTCATGTATAAATCACAAGTACATGTATGTTCCCTCCAGTTCCAGTTATGAAGACGCAAACACATGTGCGTCCACCGTCAACATGTCCTCTTTCAGATCCGCCATGAATGGGCCGGATATTCCATTCCTAAGTATGAAAGGCCACCGGCTTTATATGGTTCACTTATGCCATTTTACAGTCCAGGCGAGTAGGCCCTGATTCTGCCATCAAGCTTTTCCTGCCTTCTGCCTCTGAAAGCTCCAGTCTGAGCTCGCATCTGTATCCATGAACTTTGTCCTACTCCCTGCGCGGCTAACGGTGCCTGACATCAGCCTGTTGCCTGCCAAAAACTGTATTTCACCTTCGAAATTATCTGCTCCGCTCCCTATCCAATGCATTCCTGTCTAGTAGTTTAAGTAAACATTCTTCCAGCTACCGAGCAAAGGGCCCGGCCTCTCTGTCTTTATACAAGTAATTCATAGCCCTGTTACTATGGAAGATTTCTGCCCTCGCATCTAGTGTAGACACTTAGACGCTTGTACACGCACTAATAGTCAGTATAGTCAGTATAGAATAAGATTCTACTCTAAGAGACCCCTCTTTTTGGATAACATAGTTCTTTAAACATAGGATGTTAGATATGATTTGGGATTAGGTTGACTTGACCCCCCAGACTCCCTGTCTCCACATGTAGAGCTAAATGTCAAGTCCCCTTCAACCCCTAGTTGCACGTCAATCACACGTCATGCTGCCTGCGCGCGCATTTCTGCCAAGTATTTCTGCTGACATTGCGAAATTCTTTCATGGAACCACCCTATTATGACATCATACCTGATGACGTTCTTTAGTTACACCCAGTTACACCCACTTTTGCTACGCATGTATGTTTTATCTTTACTATCAATTGTTACGCCTCCTGCATTTGCTTCACTGTAATGCCTATTGTATAAAAATGATTACTTGTCAATAAAGTGGAGTCTTCACTTCCTGAACCTTCGTGGTGATGGAATATGGAGCTCCTCAATTCGAATTGATCTTGGAATAAAGCCCGTTCCGAACCTCTAATACCACGGATTCTGCCTCTTATTTTACTGAGCTATTATTATAGATTTTCCGCATCCCATTCTGGAGCCCTAAACCCTAGACCCTAGAACCGAGCCCTAAGCCCTAGACATCTACATCTGTTAAAAAAGTCAAAGTCAAAAAAAGCTTTTATTCGGTTCGTATGAATACAACCATACAAGCTAGACAAAATAATATACAATAAATTATCATAACACATGATTTAGCAATTTAAAAAGCAAAAAGTTATTCCTGTACCGGCCCTAGTATTTAGCATAGAATGGTGAATACATCTGTTAAAAAAGTCAAAGTCAAAAAAAGCTTTTATTCGGTTCGTATGAATACAACCATACAAGCTAGACAAAATAATATACAATAAATTATCATAACACATGATTTAGCAATTTAAAAAGCAAAAAGTTATTCCTGTACCGGCCCTAGTATTTAGCATAGAATGGTGAAACACTAATCAAAAATGCATCAATAAATATACATATTTAACATCAAATAAATTAAAATCAAACATATGTCGCTACTACATTAGTGGAAATACTCAATAGACGTTAGTTCCAACAAAGTTAATAATTCCACTTCATAATAACAAGGTAACTTATGCATAAGTGCAAAATAGGCCTTGTCGTTATAATATTGCGTCAATGTATAAGATTGCTCCAGATACAATGATTGTCGTTATATAAGGGAAAACTCCCTTGACATAATAAAGTGACATGTGCGCTATAATGAAGTGACTTGTGCGTAAAAACAGATTAAGCCATACAAAACACAATTTCACATCCATAAAAACTTTTTCCAACACAGTAAAAGGCACCATCTCATAATAATAAAGTGACCTGAGCATATGTGCAAAATAAATCGCTATCATAAAGTGACTTGTGCATAGCTACAAATTAGGTCATAACAGAACACAGTTTCACTTTATTCATATAATTATGGATTTCCTGGCGGCTCTGCATTCCAAAATGAATAGTGCAACATGGAAGCAGACGTCCGGACTCTGAAGAGAACATAACAAGTTCATGGCATCTGCTGTTAAACGGATGTTATATTTTAAAAAGATCGGTTTCAAATAACATTTCCTTAAAAATGCATAAAATTTACAAAATAGCAAAAAATGGCAACAACTTTGTTTAGAAACATTGTCACAAGGGCACTCTAGGGTAGAGCCTGCCCCAGTTACGGGGAAGGATACAAGGTGGTGTTCAATGCCCAACCTTAAACGTACTAGTGCAAATCGATGCGATTTCCTAGTCACGTCCACCAAATATGACTGGAATCCATTCTTAAGATTTAGCTGCCTATAAAATACAGAGGTCTTTTGGGTCCGGAGCAGCTTATTCCTTTCTTCCATCTTGTAAAGCAGGAATGTGTCTTTTATTTCCTTCTTAGAGAGTGGTATTATATTATCTGAATCTTTAGAGATCTTAATTCCGAACAAGGTGTTATACCAGAAGATAATGTAATTCAACCACGGAATACGGGGACAGTGGTCCAACTTAAAGCAGTCTTTAATTACAGACTGTGTAAACTAAGTTTCCTTTTTGTGCCAAATTGAACGCCATAGTAGTAAAGGGCGTAAGGCAGCCAGATCTGATATATATTTAAGACCAGTTTCTTGGTGTATTAGATCAGATGAGGCTGCGGCCGGGACACATAACAATCGTTTAAGGAAATTATTTTCATTTATTTGCAGTTGGGCCGTAGTAAAATAACCCCATAAACCAGCTCTGTATAAAGCCGAAGAGACACATCTAGCATTATATATGGTTACCATATCTTTTATTCTATGGTCCCCTATTTTTGCAGCAAAACGAAAAATACCATTGGAGTTTCTAATCACTTTGTGACCAATGTTTCCTTGCTCATTGATCCATTTACCGTTACCGTCAAAGCTGATGCCTAAATAACAGAAGGTCTTAACTGCTTGAATCTTCGAGCCTTCTAAAAAGAAGGACCGTGGTGATTTTATTTTTTTGCCACATGTATTGGTAAATGTCTTTAGTTTGTTGATCAACAATTTCCTGCCATTTATAAAATCAGTAAAAGCATCAATAAGACGTTGCAGACCCAAAGGGGTGCGTGAAATTAGGACGGCGTCGTCCGCATATAACAATACAGACACAACGGTATTATCTATTTTGGGGGCATCAGCCGGGATATTATTTAAAACCACGGCGATTTGATTTATAAAAAGGGAGAATAAAAAAGGTGCCAGTACACACCCCTGTCTGATACCTCTTTGCGCAGTGAAAAAAGGAGTTCGCTCTCCCGTAGGCCCATATCGTACACTGCAAGAAAGTTTCTCATATACCCTTGCTAGCAAAAACACAATCTCCTTTGGTGCCCCTAGTTCGAGCAATACTGACCAAATAAGCGAATGGTCCACCAGGTCGAACGCACTACTCAAGTCAGCGAAGCATAAAAACAGATTACCCCCTTTCACCACTGTGTATTTATTAATAAGTAATTCCAGGTTTAAACATTGTTCGATGGTCCCGATGCCCTTCCTAAAACCATATTGAACTGGGGTCAATATTTTTGAATCTTCGGCCCATATTTCCAATCTTTTTAAAAGCACCATACTCAACAATTTTATTGAAGAATCAAGTAATGATATTGGGCGATAGTTGCATGCTTCAGAGCGCGAACCCTTTTTATAAAGTGCAACAATTAGGGATTCGGCCCATGATATTGGGAAATTTCCCATAGCAGCAGCATTAAAAATTCTTGTAAGGATTGGTGCCCAGAGGTCCATTTCGTCCTTATATAAATCAATCGGGACACCATCTGGGCCTGGTGCCTTTCCCCCTTTGCTGTTTACCAACCCTTCACGCACCTCCTCGACACTAATTGTTAATGGTAAAGTGGGCCATGTAAAATTATTTAATAAAAGAGGATTTAAAGAAACCTTATCTGGATTAAAAATTTTAGAAAAGTGTTCAATCCATTCAGTGCAATTAACATAAGACGTCAGTTCAGGAATATGATCGTCCTTTAAAAAGAGACTATTTACAATTTCCCAAAAAAGTTTAATATTATTTGTTTCACTTGCCATGGTTAATTTGTCCCAGGCATCTAATCTCAACACCTTTTTTTGGGCCAGAACAGCTTGTTTATAATCGTTACGTAATTTACGAACAAGGATTTGGTTGCGGGGTTTAGACCTTAATACTAGTTTTAGGTTAGATAATCTCTCGGAACATTCGGAATCAAACCACTTCTTCCCATCTTGTTTGGGACCTTTGGTTTTCCTAGTTAGAATATTTCTAATCACATTATTTATATTAGCAAATTCCATACATAACTTTTCAGGGGCAGCCTCTTCACTGAGACAGTAATTAATACAGTCTCTGCATTTGCTGACCACATCCCGTTGTATCTTTTGTGGGTCCAAGCCATCCCACTTTATTCTCATGCCATTTGGTCTAATAGGGAGAATATCTGTGATTGTGTGGGCAGTGTTAGTAATTCTGTTGCCCCAGGCCAACAGAACTATGGAAATACTGTTGTGATCACTAACCACCTGTTCAGATATCCAAAGGTTCGTGTATGGACTATTCTTCGAAAATAAGATGTGGTCTATGTTACTGTTAGCTTCCCTACCAGTGAATGTTGGACATTTAATATGGCCCTTTCTCATAGTACAATCTAACAGCTCAAGATCGAATTTGGCCATTAGAGTATTAAGGGTCATACCATATTCACAATGTGGGAAATGTAACATATCATCCTTTGTCCCTGCAGCGGTCGTATAGGTCTTCATATAACCACATGAGTTAGTAAATGTAGCGGGGCATGCTTGAATATTAAAATCACCCGCCCACAAAACAACCGCCAGTTTATTTGATATATTTAGTACCCTATCTAATGGTTCCAAACAAACTCCTCTATCTTTGTGAAAATTATTATAATAATGGTTTATTAGCACCAAATCCTTACCCTGCGGGAATGATACTCGCAAAACTTGACTGTGGTTACCAATAAATGAGTAGGTTATAATTTTGCAACCAATGAATTTTGTAGAAATTAGCAACAAGAGTCCACCCTTAGCTCTACCCATTAAAGAGGGTGTCGCATTTACACAGTATGAGGTATAGCCTTCGACTGGGATGAATTCTGTGCTCCATGTTTCTTGTAGGCACATTATGTCGCTACCGCAAGTGATAAAAATCTTGCCAGAAAGGCGTACCTAGTTTATTCCCAAAACCTGCGATGTTCCAAGTTGTCAGTGTATACCCCTTTAGGGATGATGTCCCTTTAGCATTAATCAAGTTTGTAGGCACGTCCATACTCAAAATAGGCTCTACAAGTGTGCCAACTGTTGGAATAACAGGCTCATTAGTACCATTAGTACCCGGTAACTCATTTATCATGATGAGATCCTTATACAAGGGATGGGCATTACTTATTCCATTTTGCCTTGAAATTAAATTCGAGGTCACCATCTTCCCCCCATCAACGGTCCCCACTGAATTTATGTGTCAATCATTATCCTCCATTTGAGTCAGACATTGAAACCTATTGTATAGTGGTAGAGGGGATAGCACTGGATGGGTTACCAGAACCATTGGCAACCAGTTGTTATTCAAAAAATGGGCCGTAGGCTTGGTGACATGATTATTAGCTAGTGAGTATCTATAGAAATAGGCAAGTGGCAATAAAGTTGTGTTAACTTCCCAACAAGAAGGTGGAGGGGCTCTGAGTAAAACTTTATGGGCCCAAACTGGTGACCTAAAATTAACAATGATACAGTCCCCAACAAATGTTTTAATTGTGGGGCCTATCCACCCCACTCTTTGTGTGAGTATAATCTGGTCTGCATCTAATGTTGGGAAACCACAATTTTTAGTTAACCAATGAAGAGTTTTGTTTTTAAGGGTTTCATTGGTCTCAAATTGCCCTTCCCGTAGTCTGGGAACATTACAAAGAACCGTGACATATGCTCCACATTCTGGTGGTAAATTCATCACAGAAGGTACATTATTACTTTTAAAATCTTCTGGATGGCGTATGCTCTTTAACTGGTCTGATGTTTCGCCCCCATGTTTCCTAGTGCCTTCCATTAAGGTAACACCTTTTTCCAATGAAGCTTTGTCTTTTCCTTCGCTTCTTCCCCCATCGATAAGACGGCTGCTGATATTGCCAATGCTTTCAGGTAAGATACTTGGGACTGTTCGTTGTGTAACTGTCCCCCTTAACTTATCCTTGGCACCCTCAGACGTGTGTGGGACGGATGCAAACACAGCCCTATTTTGGTCGGGTTCAGGTAAGGGGACAACTGATAGGGCTTGGGTCGACTTGGTTGGATAGGGAATTAACTTTACATGTTGTTCAATAGAACCTACCCTAGCTCCGAGAACACAAATTTTCTCACTAATTGGCCCTAAGAGTGTTGATATCAGCGTCTCCATTCTTTCCCAAAATCCATCTAAGCTAACCTCATTCTTAAATCCATTAAGCTGGACATTTATAACACTTAGCTGTTCTTCGCATGATTCTCCATTACGGCCCGGCAAATTTTGTACCGTTTTATGGTGTATTCTGCTGCCTTTACCCCTATGTTTAAGTGCGTTCGGCTCCTTGTTGATGTGCTTTTGTTTACTTTTGGCCTTTTGCCCTCTTGTTCTAACTGGAGGAATTACAACATGAGACTGGGCCATACATGTAGTATTGGACGACATGATAGCATTATTACCGTCTAGATTGGTAGTATTATTAACAAGTTGGGCTTCTGCGCTCAAATCCTGCTCCTGGAGTACTGGTGAGGTAGACAGTCTGCTTGCCAGGGGGGACTGATTCAAATGCAAAATATAGTTAGTGTTAAATGTCTCAGGGTTTTTATTTGCTCCTGGCAATCCAGGTAATACAGCATATGATGTCATCAGCATAGAGTCTAAAGAATTAGCCATAACTGTAGATGAGTTAACAGGTAATATAGGTGGGGCTGAGCCAATAGGAAGTGAGAGACGTCTTTCCGTATTCTCTATCGCTGAAGCAACAACCCCAATAGTCTTTTGTAACATCCTGTCAATGGCTGTTAAACTTGGAAGAGGGTTGTTTGTAGATTTATTCTGTCTGGTATTGGGGCGAGATTGGCCGGCATCATTTTTCCCCATTTCAGTTGTGCACGCCTACAAAGAATCCGTTGCAATACCTGATGGAATTTAAAAGCTCAATTCCGAACCCGTAATCACCCCAGCATACGTTTCAATATGTAGCAACTCTTACCTCTGCAATGGGCACAAACTTCAAAAAGGCCAAAGGGAATGGCCCAGCCCTGCCTCTCCCTGCCCCGGACGGCCACAGACGGCCCGCCCTCTGCCCGGGCTCAGCCCGGCGCCGCCCGCGCGCGTCCCGCGACGCGGAGGGAGCCTGAGCTTTTGAAGCGCCTCCGGGCGCGCTGGTGGGCAGAAGTGGGCTGGTTCCGCGAAGGCTCACGGGAGCTGTAGTCTCCCCCAACTGCGGCCGATGATGTAGTTTGGCGGCAGGGGAGACATACAGCGTTGCCACCCCGTCGGAAATGCGCTGCACTGCACCCAGGTGACTGTGGTAGGGTCGAGACCTGTTCGCTGTGCTCACTGCTAGGCTGCTGGAAAAGGTAAAGTCCCCCACTCCACCGAGGGAGCCTGAGCTTTTGAAGCGCCTCCGGGCGCGCTGGTGGGCGGAAGTGGGCTGGTTCCGCTAAGGCTCACGGGAGCTGTAGTCTCCCCCAACTGCGGCTGATGATGTAGTTTGGCGGCAGGGGAGACATACAGCGTTGCCACCCCGTCGAAAATGCGCTGCACTGCACCCAGGTGACTGTGGTAGGGTCGAGACCCGTTCGCTGTGCTCACTGCTAGGCTGCTGGAAAAGGTAAAGTCCCTACATCTGTTATATTTGTGACTCTGCATCAGAGGTCCGCATCGAGGCCTTTGCTGCCATTAGTGTCTGGTCTTTCACAACAGTCATGGACGTTTTCCTTACTCCAAGTCTGCGAAAGCATCCATTCCCTGGTGGACTCATCGTAAAAATCTCTTCGTAGGAGTCCCTTTCCACCAACCTCTTCCGACACAATCCCTGATCACAGATGCCTGATATCAGGGTTGGGGAGCACAGATGGGGCTTCTACTGACTCAAGGCAGGTGGTCGAGCTAAGAACAATCATATCATTTAAACAGGCTGGAACTACGGGCAGTACATCTAGCCCTCAAGGCGTTCTACCCATTGATACAATCCAAGTCGATATTAGTACAACTGGACAACACAACCACCATGTACTATCTAAACCAGGGGTACTCACAAACTTTCTGTCGGGGGCCAAACTTACAGTGTGGCTAGTGGCCGAGGGCAGCACTGGTAAGGGGGGAGTCAGTGGGGGAGGGATCAGTGGGGGGCGGAGCTAGAGTAAAAAACAAAACCTTTCAAAACATCTGTCTCCCTCTCTGTCTCCCTCCCTCTCTGTCCCCCTCCCCCTCTCTCCCTCTCCTTCCCTCTCCGTCTCTCTCCGTCTCCCTCCGTCCTCCGTCTCCCTCCCTTTCCCTCTGTCCTCCGTCTCCCTCCCTCCTCCGTCTCCCTCCCTCCTCCGTCTCCCTCCCTCCCTCCTCCGTCTCCCTCCCTCCCTCTCTCTCTCCCTCTCTCTCTCTCTTCCTCCCTTCCTGTCTCCCTCCCTCCCTGTCTCCCTCCCTCTCTGTCTCCCTCCCTCTCTCTCCCCCTCTCTCTCTCCCTCTCTCCCCCTCTCTCCCTCTCCCTCCCTCTCCGTCTCCCTCCCTCTCCCCGTCTCCCTCCCTCTTAGTCTTCCTCCCTCTCCGTCTCCCTCTCTCTCTCCCTCTCTCTCTCCGTCTCCCTCTCTCTCTGTCTCCCTCTCTCTCTGTCTCCCTCCCTCTCCGTCTGTCTCTCCGTCTGTCTCTTTGCCTCTGTCTGTCTCTGCCTCTATCTGTCTGTCCCTGTCTCTGCCTATCTGTCTCTGTCTGTTCCTGTGTCTGTTAGTCTCTATCTCTATCTGTCTGTCTGTTTCTGTCTCTCCCTACTGCCCTCTGTCACCCTCTGTCCCCTTACCCGACTCTCACACCCTGCTGTTCTCTTGTCATTCTTTGTCACCTCTCCCCCCCCCCTCCACTTGTGTGGCAGCTGAGGCAGCTTCCCTTCCAGGGCACACACACAGCCCCACCCAAGTACTTCACAGGTCTTTAAGAGACCATTTGCATGATAACGAGGCTTTGTTGTATTTCACCTCTTAGCGCCCCAGCAGCTCCACTCGGACTATCGCTTTAATCCCCGGGTCCACACAGAGCAGAGTCTGTGTTTGCTGACACTGTTAAAAAAAAAAAAACATCGGTACGATGTCTGCAAGGTCCGCGGGCCGCCAAGAAAGGCTTGCCGGACCGCACTATGAGTACCCCTGATCTAAACAAACAAGGGTGGACTCACTCTTGCCCTCTGTCGCTGGAGGCTCAGGCATTCCGGCATTGGCTCCTGACCACACAGCTCTCTACGAAGATCAGCAAGACTGGGTATTAAACGACGAAGTGGTGGCAGACAGTTTTCTACATTGGGGTCATACAACCGTCGACTTCTTTGCGGACGAGTCAAACAAAAAAATGCCACTCCTTTGTGTCAAGGTTTTACTGACCAGGGTTGATAGGGAATGCCCTTTTTTTTTTTTTTATAAAAACTTTTTTATTTTTGCTACAAACAGAACAAGACACTTGAATAGTCATTGCGTTCACATCCTTTGACAATATGTAATGTAGGTCCCCGCCAACAGTGGCCTCTCCCATCGCCGCCCCAGAGTCCAGTGTTTCAGTCTGAATCAGAAGTGTCATCGTGTGGCGTTGGCGGTGGGTCACATATATTTCCCCTAAATTTGTTCCATGCCCCCCATAACTTATCCCACTTGCGGGGGCAACCCCGTCTGAGAAACGCTGAGCGCTCGGCAAACATGGCCACGTCCATATCTCTCCCCCATACGGTCAGTGAAGGGACCTCCCCCACCCCCTACTTTTGGGCTATGTTCCGCTTTGCTATCATTATTCCCAGCGTGGCCCAGCCCTGGCGACTGAGGTCGTTGGGCTCCCACACATTCAGCAAGCAGCGCCGGGGCTCTGGTACCAACGATACGCTGCACGCCTGCGACATTGTTCGCATCACCCGCCGCCAGAAGTCTTGGATTGCAGGACATTCCCAAATGGTATGGTAAAAAGTACCTTCCTCACCACAACCACGCAGGCAGAAGGGGTGCAGTGCTCTGCCCATTTTGTGCAACCAGTGCCTGGTATAATATGAGCGGTGTAAAATTCGGAGCTGCACCAGCCGCAGCCGCGACGGTATACCCACCTCGCGCGGCGACGCCAACACCTCGCGCCATTCCGGGTCGTCAAATTCGCCGAGCTCATCAGCCCACTTCACCCGCAAGGGCCCCATGAGGACCGGCATGTTATTGATGAGCTTGCGGTACGTGAAGGACGTAGCTTTCTTAGGCATATATTCCGTCAGCAGTCTGTCTTCTAACGGGGACGCCTCTGGAACCTCCCCGCCGGGAGCCAATTTTGCATTTAGGGCATGTTTAGTCTGAACGTACCGAAACCACTCCGAGGGAGCCAGGTCGTATTGCTGCTGCAAGCGTGCGAATGGGACGATCGCCCCCTTCGCCCACATATCGCCTATCACTGAAATTCCAATATTGTCCCAACCATCGTACCCTTTACTATCCCTTAACCGTCCCAACTGCTTCGTATCCCAGAGCGGTGTGAGGCGTGTCAGGACCCCCCGCCACCCCAATTTGGCCTGAGCCGCATGCCAGATAGACACAGTCTGCCGCAGGGGGCCAATCAACGTCGGCGCCAGTCTCCCATCATATAGCGGCGACAGCATGCCCCGCTCGCCCAATATATCCCTATCCGCCTTAAATGCTGGGTCTGACTGCGGCGCGTGAAGCCATTGATTAATGACCTTTAGCTGAGCCGCCCAGTAGTAGAGTTGAATGTCCGGGAGCGCAACTCCCCCATCGTACCACCCGCAAACTAGTTTAGACTGCGCAATTCGCGCCGGCTTGTTGCCCCATAGGAGGCTAGAGACCTGCGTCGCAATCGCACGGAAGTAGGCCGGTGGACCCGGGTACGGTGTGTTCTCCAACGCGTATAAGAATCTTGGCAGAGCCATCATTTTGAAGAGCGCTGCTCTCCCCAACAGGGTCAGCGGCAGCGCTCCCCAGAGATGTACGTCTCGCTTGAGGCGTTCCATAGGGGGACTCAGATTGCGCCGGAAAAACTCCGTCTGGTCTAGCGTAATGTGGATACCCAGGTACTTGAACAATCCGGCCGCCACGCGGAGTGGATACCCCTCCGCCAACTGCGGTGGAGGGCCATACAATACGAACAGGACTGACTTCGACCAGTTAATCGTGTAGCCTGACGCTCTACCAAAGACCTCACAGATATTAAGCAGTGCCAATATAGAACGTCTAGGGGAGGACAGATATAGCAGCACGTCGTCCGCATGCAGGGAGACGCGGTCCTCCCAGTCGTCAGACCACCTAAGACCCCGTATCATGGGCTCCCAGCGTATCCAAGCTGCAAGCGGCTCAAACACCAAGGCAAAGAGCAAAGGCGACAAAGGACAGCCCTGGCGCGTACCACGCGTCAGGGGGAAGTCCTCCGACATATGCCCATTGGCCGTGACATGGGCCACTGGGTTAGTATAGAGAAGCTGGACCCAAGCACAGAATTTGGGCCCAAAGCCCAGATGTAGCAAGACTGCGAAAAGAAAGGGCCATTCAACCATGTAGAACGCCATACACGCATCCAAAGAGAGAAGCACCGCAGGCTCACACAAGCGGTCCGCCCGGGCCAGCACTCCGTGTAGGCGCCGCAGGTTATGGGATGTACTTCTGCCGGGCATAAAGCCTGACTGATCAGGATGGACAATCTCGGACAGGTGCGGCGTCAGTCTACTGGCCAGCAGCTTCGCAAGGATCTTGGCCTCTGCGTTGATCAGCGAAATAGGACGATAGGAGGTACACTGATCGGCGGGCTTACCCACTTTCGGAATCACCACTATCGTGGCCATACGTTGGTCTAATGGGAGCTCGCCCGATTTCAAGCTATGGGCAAACATGTTTAGTAAATGAGGGGCAAGCGTCTCAGACAACCTTTTGTAGAGTTCAGTCGGTATGCCGTTAGGCACCAATGCCTTGCCGGGCTGTAAAGCACCAATAGCCATTTGTATCTCCTCTACCGAGAGGTCAGCTTCCAGGGCCTCCCGTGCCGCCGACGAGAGCGTGGGCATCTGGAGGTCTCTAATGTACGTCAGCGCCTCCTCCACTGTCATGGAGGAGGCGGAAGAGTAAACCCTCCGGAAGTGCCCAGCCAGCACCCGCACTATCTCGCGCGGATCGGATGTCTTTTGCCTCTCCTCCGTGGTAAGGTGCGCAATCCACCTATCGCCATTGTCGCGCCTGTCAAGCCACGCCAGTAATTTTCCAGTTTTGTCACCCAGGTCATACACTGTGTGCCGTGAAGCCTCCAGGCGCTGTCTGGCGCGCTCCGCGAGGTGTTCCCTATATTTTGTCTGCACCAATCGCTGGTCGTGGGAGGCCGCGGGGGACGGGTCTTGAGCCTGACAGGCCTCCGCCGCTTGAAGCTCAAGCTCCAGTGCTTGCAGGTCAGCGAGCCTCTCACGCCTGTACTCCGCAATGGAGGCCATAGCCTGTCCCCGAACGACCGGTTTGTACGCCTCCCAGAGAGTAACAGGGGAGTCAACCGAGGCGACATTTTCTTGAAAGTAAAGGCTCGTCGCCTGCGTAACTGATTTACGAATAACAGGGAGTCGCAGGCAGCTGGGATGAATCTGGTAAATGCGGCGCCGCATCAGGTGGTAGCGGGTGTACTGCAAGAGTATCGGGGAGTGATCTGATATTCCCCTGGGCCTAATTTCTATACTATCAATATTTTGGGAGCAGCCAGACGACCCCAGGAAGTAGTCAATGCGCGTTAAGCTATTGTGTACCCCAGAGTGATACGTGAATTGTTGCGTCGTCTGGTGATGCTGCCGCCACAAGTCTGTTAGCCCAAGCGCCTCCGTGAAGCTCTCGAGACGCGATACCCCCCTCCCCCCGACCGCGGAGGGCACCGATCGTGAAGGTCGTTCATCACAGCATTAAAATCGCCGCCCAACAGCACCTCCCCTTCTGGTAAGGTCAGCAGAAACTCACTGAGCACCGGGAGCGCCTCGGCATGCAGTGCAGGTGGAATATAAACAGACACTATGTTAAAGGGGCGTCCCTCCCATTGTGTATGGATTGCCGCAAACCGCCCGAGCCATCAGCTTTGGCGCCATGCACTATTAAATGGGACTGTCGGCGTACCAAGATGCCCACCCCCCTGGAGCCGGAGGTAAATTCAGAGTGGGCCTGCATCTTATAGCCCCACCTATCCATTGCTCTACAAGCGGTGCCAGTAAGGTGGGTCTCCTGAAGCAAGACCACCGCTGGGGCACATCTCTTAATACTCTGTAGGACCAGTCCCCGCTTAATGTTATCCCCCAATCCTCGCACATTCCACGTGAGGAGGGTGAGAGGTCGCACCGGGGCCACATTAGGTGCCGTGGGCGTGTTCTGCGTCAGATCTGACATTTTGGCCGGTGGGGCAAAAGGCCGCAATCACTGCGGCGAGACCGGCGTAGGACACAGGTAGAGCGGTGAGGGCGTGTATGGTGCGGTGCAAGTGTCAGTGTCATCAGCAACTCAAACATACCAACAAAAAACCAGTAAATCAGTCCCCAACCCCCAGACCCCCTCCCTGCCTCCCTGCCATACGGACCCAGAACTGCCCGCCACCCCAACTCAGCAGAGCGCTCAAACCCCTTAACCCCAAACAGTACTTGCGTGCAAAGGAGCGGGAGGTCCGAGGAAGACCACAACATCCCCTGCCCCAAGGTCCCAGAAAGTGTTCGATAATGGAGCAGGAGGCAGTCCACTCCGGTGACAGTAGTTCGCTAAGTACACCAGAGATCAGCGCGCCCAGAAAGGAGCTTCAGGAGCTGCTATTCGGCAGGACCCTCCTCCGTCTCCTCCGTCCGCCGGTCCCGACCACCAGGGTCCTCCGGCCCCCCCGGCTGTCGCCTCCTCCGGTCCGAGCGCCCAGCACCCGGGACCCGCTGCCATCCCTCCAGCCAGTCGTGCGCCTCCTCCGGCGTTTCGAAGAATCTCGTGCCATCTGCCACTACCCTCAGCCACGCCGGTAAGAGCATAGCATAGGGAAGTTCTCGAGCCCTGAGCTTTTTTTTATCGTCCAAGAAGCTCCTCCGCTGCGCCGCCACCGCCGCTGTGTAGTCCGGAAAGAAGGAGACGGTGGAGTTCTGGAGGCGGAGAATGGCGTCTCTGTCACGGAAATTGAACATGCGGGCCAGGACCGGTCGAGGAGGCGCACCAACCTTCGGTCTGTCACCAGGAACTCTGTGGGCGCGCTCCACTGAGAAAAAGGCCGAGAGGCCCCTGGGCTGCAGTTTGGACTTTATCAGGTCTTCGACATATAGGTCCATGGCAGGGTGCACCTCAGTTTTGGGAATCCCCGTGATGCGCACGTTGTTGCGACGGGAGCGGCCCTCCTGGTCGTCCAGTCTGGCCGCCATACGCTTGTTTTCGGCTTCCAGCTGGGACACTTTTTGTAGGAGATAGTCAGAGTCTTTCGCCAAGGTAGCCGTCACGTGCTCTACATCGGTGACCCCGGCTGTCATTTTTTGGAAGTCCGCACGGAGGAGGGACACGTCTGAGGAAATCGACCCCACGGTGGATTGTACCTACGTCAGAGCAGCCATAATGTCCTCCAGCGTCACCTTCTGCGCCGGTGGCTCTGCCGCCATCTTCTCAGCGCGTCCGGCGTGGTCCGGCGCTGGGCCAGAATCCCTGCTGTACGCGAATTTATCCAGCTTGCCTTGGTGACTCACTCGGGCCCCCTTTCCACTCATGTCTGCCTCGGGAAGCCCCACCAAGAAGAGCCCTCCGCTGCCACCAGGCAGTTGGCGGGGCAGGGAGCCTCGACCGGGCACCGTCCAGCCGAGAGCAGCGCGGGGCCCTTCCACCACAGCGAGCCACACCCTCGGGCACAGTACCAGCAAATAGTCGCAGCACTCCAGGCAGGCCAGGGGCCAACAGAGGACACCCCCGCAGTCCGCAGCTCACCCCCTCAATCTCAGCAGGGGGAGGGGGGGGCGCCAGAGGTCCCCAACGCTGACGTCACTCAGGGCCACCACACGCTCCCCGAGCGTCCCACGCCGGGCCAAGGCCAGCTCCGATGACAAGAACTCCTCGGGGCACTCCCCGTGCGTCACCCGCCAGTCGGCGCCTCCGCGAGGCCGTCGTCTCTCGGGCCACCCGAGCCCCGTCTCTCACTGGCACCACCAGGGTCCCAGGCAGCAGTGTAGGAAGGGAGCGGGGCGCGATCCGGACGCACCCCCACTGGGCGCAATGCGAGCTGCAGGCTCCCTCCGGAGGGCCCGTCAGGCGTATGGGTGCGCGCGGCACCCGGGAAACCTCCTTCACTCGAGGCCCTGGCGCCAAACGCCGGCACAGGCCGCAAACACCCCGGGGCACGTCAGGAGCGTTCCGGGCCATGTAGAGACTCAGGAGATGAAGCGCAGAGGGTCGCTTCCCTTGAGCTTTCGATCCAGGGACCTTGTGGGTATGATCGCACTCGGATAACTCAGCGGATGAGAGGGGAGTCGGCCTCACCCTCGGAGCTCGATCAGGCTGCGGCCATCTTGCTCGGCTGCTAGCCACGCCCCCAGGGAATGCCCTTTTGATCGACTCGTCAGGAACCTTTGTGTACGCTTTTCAACCTCTTACACTCATCCCAAAGGTAATAGCCAAACTCACACACTCCAGGATGAGAATGATTCTGATAGCACCAGACTGGGCATGGCAGTGGTGGTACCCGGACCTGATACACCTCTCAGAGTGTCCACACAGGAGGCCTCCGTGCAGACAGGACCTTCTGTCCAAAATGAATGGGAGAATTCATCATCCCAACCTTCCCTCGCTGAAATTGGCAGCATGGCTCCTGAGGTCCTCCAGTATGGACACCTAAATCCCCCTCTCGACTGTATGAACATTTTGAGGGAATCCTAAAGGCCTTCTACAAGACATTCATATTCTTTTAAATGGAAAAGATTTTATTTGTGGTGTATATGTAATGGTTTTCAGCCTACTAATGATCAAGAGGAGGTAATTTTACCAAATCAGGTCTAAAGTTTAATTCCATTAAGGTGCACATGGCTGCCATTACAGCCTACAGAAAGGCTCCAAATCAACCTTCTTTCTTCCAGCTCAAGGTGGTTGAGGATTTCCTTCAGGTTTTAAAGAAAGTGTTCCCCCCCATCAGACCTCCTCCCCCACTTGGGAGTAGAACCTGGTTCTTCCAAACTGATGGCCCCCCTTTTGAACCTATTCATGAGACGACCCTTTAGCATCTTACATGGAAAGCCTCTTCTTTGTTGGTGATTAGCTCAGCTCGTAGAGTAACTGAAAGTCAGGTGCTCTGTTCCAAAGACCCGTACACAGTTTTCCATCACAACAGAGGGGTTTTGAGGACCCACCCATCCTTCCTTCCGAAGGTAGTGTCGGATTTCCATGTCAACCAAACGATCTCGCTGCCTTCCCTTTTTCACAATCCATCTATGCCAGCAGAAAAATCTCTTGATTCCCGTGATTTTAAGAGAGTTCTGAAATTCTACTTAGATAGGTCCAAGACCATTAGAAATTCTGATCAGTTATTTCTAAACTATGGTGCCACCAGATCAGGTTTCCCAGCCTCCAAGCGTTGCATCAGGCTGGCATATCAATTGCCAAATAAACCCCTTCTGGCTTCTCCACTAGGGGAAAGGCAGCCGCCGAGTGTCACACACCTCTGTGTTGTATTCCACCAGCTAGTGCGTATGCTATGACACTCTCTAGCCCATGTGCACTGTAACACCATCCCGTGAATATGTCATGCCACACTTGCCATCGCACGGGTTATATTGGCCCATCTAACGTGCCTTCCTCGATGCGTATGTTATAACGCACAGCGCTATGCCATACATATTACAATCTGGGATCCATATCTTTGTCACAGTGCATATGCAACGTTACACTCCCCAGCACATATTTTATATTACAACTTTAGAGACTAGTTATGTTACACAACACTGCCCTGTGCATATTACACTCCAAGGCGCATATCGCATAGCATGCGCTAGTGCCTGTGCTATCTCGCGCTCTCCAATGAATCTGTCATTGCGCACAATGTATTGCATATTATATTTCACGCCCCGGTTCATCTTATATCACACTTTTTGGTGCATAGTTTATACCATATACTACATCTAGTTTTCATTTTCAATCGTGCTCTGAGGACTATGTTCTATATAACACTGCGTCCACCTACCCTTTTCACGAGCATTACATTTTGCGATGGGGGTGGAGGGTCAGGGGGTGTTTCTGCCAAGTGAGCCCGGATTCACAGTCACAAACCTCCTCTTCTTCCTGAATAAAAGTGAGATTATGCTGCATACTTGTTCATATTTTAAGTAGTTTGCACAGACACACATTTTAAAAACAATAAAGTTCCTAATACCCACCTTCTCTGAACAGTTAGCTTGCTGCCCCATCCACCTCCTCCCTATCCTCTGTTGTCTGAATCCATGGACTAGCCTCCTCCCTCCTTCCATGCATGGTCTGATGTGCTGCCACTGCCCTCCATTTAGCATGATGTACCAGTCCACTCCTCCTGCCCTCCATTGCCCAATTCTATGGCCCATCATTGACCTCCTGCTTAGCCTCTGTGCTTAGCTTGCTGCCCCTATTCTCCTTCCCCCTGCCCTCCGATGTCTTTGTGCATGCCCCTGCTCCATCCTTTTTGCCCACTATGTTCCATGGACCTGCCACTCCTATCTACTCTGGGTGTTCTGTTGAGCTGCCACTCCCCTCCCACCTGCCTAGCATTGTCAGATGACTGTAACCTGTCCCTGCCACCTCCACCCTGCCTGTCCACATGCCATGCCCCTCCCCCCTTCCTCCTGTCCTCCATGGTCCATTTTACTGCCACACCCTTCTGCCCTTCCTGATCTGTTGTGCTGCAACTGCTCCTCCTGCCTGCCCCGCGAGGTCTGTTGTGAGGCCCCTTCCCCTGAACTCTCTTGTCTGTGCCCAGGTCCTGACCCTCCCTTCTATCCTCCATGGTCCTTTGTGCATGCCCCTGCACCCTCCTTCTTGCCCATCATAGCCATTGGGCTGCCACTAACTCTCCCGCTTGCCATGCATGGTCTTCTGTGCTGCCATGGCCCCTATCACCTTCCCTGTGTAGTCAGCTAGCTGCCCCTGACCCCCTCCCACCTTCCCTCCATGGTCTGTGTGTATGCCACCATAGTCACATTGTTGCTCTCCATGGTGTATCTTGTTTCTAGTGCCCATCCTGCCTGACCTCCATGGTCATCTTGCTGCTCCTGCCCTGCCACCTTTCCCCCAGCCCTCTGTTTCCATGTGCAGACCCCCTATTCCCTCCCTCCTGGCTTGTCTGTTCCATTGTAATGCCCCTGATCCGTCCCTCCTGCCCTTTATGGTCTGTTATGCTGCAGCTTTCTCTCCTGTCTGTCCATTATGGTCAGCTAGCTACCATTGCCTCTTTCCCATCTGTTCTCTGTTGTCCATGTGCATGGTCCTGTCCCCTCCCTATTGCTTTCTATGGATTGTTGTGCTGCACTCCCGTCCCGCATGCGCTGTGTGGTGTATTGTGCTGCTGCAAACCCTGATGCCTGCCCTGTAGGGTCAGTTTGGTGCACCTCTCCATGTCCCTCCTGTCCTCTGTTATTCGAGTCCATGTCCCTACCCCAATTCCTCCTGCCTACCATGATTCAATGTACCATACTTGCGAACATTTTGAACTTGGTAAGAGGGAGATTTTGAAAAAAAACTGGGGTATTGATTTTCCCCTTTGAGTTACATTGAAAAAGAGGAGATTGTAGACAGGAGACAGATCAAATAAAGTCTATTTGAGCTTAAAACCATTGGACGTTTCCTGGCTGAAACGGGTCTGTTTGCATGTATGGTTGTACTACCACTGCCTCTTCCTTCTGCCCACAATGGTCTATTATATTGCCACAGCCTCTCTTGCCAGTCCTGCATTGTTGGTTTGTTGCCCCTGCCCCCCTTTCCACTGCCCTCCATAGTCTGTTGTGCTGCCACTGCCCTTCCTGCCTGCCCAGTGTGGTCAAATTGTTGCCTCTGCACTCTCCTAACTGCCTTCAATTTTCAGAGTCCGTGCCCCTGGCCTCTGCCTCTCAACAGTATCCCAATGAACAACTAGATTGCTAACATTCTATATTTATTACAAAAGTGTGGAACGCCTGATCAAAACTGTAATACCTAGAGTATTTCCTTTGGAAATTACATATGTGAGAGGGTCTTATTTGCATCAAAATTATGGTTAGTGCTCTAAAAAACTAAAATGAGGACATATTTTCTGAGTTTTCAAATAGCGACAAAGAACTTTTAAATTATTTGTAATCTTTATGTTTTTTTATCCAGTTGACCACTTGATTAAATATTGCACCTTGGCGAGAGGATGTGGTGTTACTTCCAGAGCTGCAGACTTTGCAACTGGGGAACCAGGTTGGAGTTTCTGCTTCAGCTCAACATTCTGTGATTGTGGTCAAATCACTTAATCTCCCCATGTCTACAACCAAAATGAATTTGATCTTGTGTGATGTAACCAATGCTCATGTAAAGCATTCCAATACCTGACAAGTCTGCACTATATAAAACTGCAAATACACAAAAAATAAGTGTTTTGCACACTTCTGTCATTGGGCTACATCTGGGTGATATTTGTGCTGCATTTAGGCTCTATTGTGTCTGGTGGCCATCTTGGGAGATTTATTTGTTATGAAGTTTCCTAATTTCCTCATTTACTGCAGTCTCCTCAGTAGGAAATGCTTTCAGTTTTTTACTTTGATTCCATCAAGAAGGTATTCAGATATGTCACACATTTGCCATAAATTCTGAATGTTAGCACTCTAGTTGCTCATTAGATCACTGTAGTAAAGCTTCTGCTCACCACGGAAGTCTGCTGCTGGTATTAAAAGTGCATGTTTCAGTCTGCATATCAGAATTTCTTAATGAAATAGAAGAGGATTTGAGAAGTCACTCAAAATGTGCCCTAATTTTTCTTTCTTCAGCACTAATCATAATTTCTATGGCAAAATGAACCTCCTCATTGTGTTCCTTTTTAAATTAAATGTTTTAAGTGTTACCAGTTTATTCCAATCAAGATGGCTTCAGGTGTGCCATACTTTTGTCATCAGACAGTAAGCGCTCTAGCTGTTCTTAAGAACACTCTGGGGCATTCTGTCATTAGGCTATACTTGGGCTACATCTGGGTGATATTTGGGCTACATTTGGGCTCTTTTGTCTCTGGTTGCCATCTTGGGAGATTTATTTGTTATGAAGTTTCCTAATTTCCTCATTTACTGCAGTCTTCTCAGTGGGAATACTTTCAGTTTTTTATTTTGGTTCCATCAAGAAGGCATTCAGATGTGTCACACATTTGCCATAAATTCTGAATGTTAGCACTCTAGTTGCTCATTAGATCACTGTAGTAAAACTACTGCTCACCAGGGAAGTCTGCTGCTGGTATTCAAAGTGCATGTTTCAGTCTGCATGTCAGAATTTGTTTATGAAATAGAAGAGGATTTGAGAAGACAAAATGTGCCCTAATTTTTCTTTCTGCAGAACTAATCATAATTTCTATGGCAAAATGAACCCCCTCATTTTGTTCCTTTGTAAATTAAATGTTTTAAGTGTTACCACTTTATTCTAATCAAGATGGCTTCAGGTGTGCCATACTTTTGTCATAAGTAAGACTGTTAGCGCTCTAGTTGTTCGTTAGAACACTCTGGGACATTCTGTCATTGGGCTATACTTGGGCTACATCTGGGTGATATTTGGGCTACATTAGGGCTCTTTTGTCTCTGGTGGCCATTTTGGGAGACTTATTTGTTATGATGTTTCCTAATTTCCTCATTTACTACAATCTCCTCAGTAGGAAATACTTTCAGTTTTTTACTTTGATTCCATCAAGAAGGCATTCAGATGTGTCACAAATTTGCCATAAATTCAGAATGTTAGCACTCTATTTGCTTATTAGATCACTGTAGTACAGCTACTGCTCACCAGGGAAGTCTGCTGCTGGTATTGAAAGTGCATGTTTCAGTCTGCATGTCAGAATTTTTTAATGAAATAGAAGAGGATTTGAGAAGCCACTCAAAATGTGCCCTAATTTTTCTTTCTGCAGCACTAATCATACTTTCTATGGCAAAATGAACCCCCTCATTTTGTTCCTTTTTAAAGTAAATGTTTTAAGAATTACCACTTTATTCCAACCAAGATGGCTTCAGGTGTGCCATACGTTTGTCATAAGTAGGACTGTTAGCGCTCTAGTTGTTCTTTAGAACACTCTGGGAAGCTGCAGTAGAACACAAAGGAATCAACTGACAGTCTCTGCCCTTGTTGGATGAACATGTTTTACTGAGAATGTCAGACTTCATTCTCACATGACTGAGAAAGATAATGTGAATTTACAGAAAATATGCTCTCAGTTAGCTTATAGATCACCTTCCAAACCTCTGTGGGAAAAGCATGAGAACATAGTTTTCTCTCAAACATGATTCATGATATCACAGCAGAAGTTTTTTTCACTTGGTAAAATCACCTTAGAACACACCACAATTCCTAAAATGAGTATGGTACCATCAACAAATAATTATGTAACTAAAGTCTTAAAACCTTCTATTAACTGCAAGGCTTTTTAATGAGGTGCTATCATGTATATTGGTCCCAAGATGGCTGCCAACACTTCTTGTATGAAGTGCTGACAGCCAATCAGATCTCACAATGAGATGTGTGGTTAGGCTCCGCCCAGATATATATGCAATTTTACTTTTGATTTGCTCAGGAACTACTGAACGGATTTACACCATTTAAGCAAAAGGCACATGCCTGACCTGAGGACTACCTCTTTGCCAAATTTCAAGTAATTCTGTTCAGCCGTTCGGGCTGTACATTCGACTAAAGGTCCTATGGGAAAATGCATGGGGAAAACGTGTTTTGGGACCCCCCTTTTTTCTCAGCCCCCGCTTGACGAATCACTCCGAGACTTTCAGGGTAGGAGCTCAGCGGAGCGCCCCATTAGTTTTGAAAATTTCACGAAGATAAGTCAACCGGCGCCAAAGTTATTCAAAATAGAATTTTCAGATTTCCTATGGGAGCTCGGTCCTAACTATAACTATCTACTGGCGACCGCCAGTAGATAATATGTACATACATATATATATATGAGTGCAAATCGCCGCTTGCCACTGCCTCACTCGGGCAGAAAATGACGAAGAGTGGACCCAGAAGATGGTGCCAATCAGAATATTTTTATTTACTTGCCCAGCCTGACCGCCATTACGCGTTTCGACCCCCACTCGGATCTTGATCACATGACGCGTTGCTATGGGAATAAGCGGCATTTAAAGGTATCGTATCAGGAAATGGCATCGACGTAATATCACATTGGGCATAGAAAGCAATGAGTTACTCTCGGCAGCCTGAGGAAGAAGTACTGTGCAAACATTCATGCAAGATGTTGGAAGCATCACTCAATAAATATATATAAATATACAAATAAATATATAAATATGAGTATAAATATCAATAAATATACATATCTATACAAATTAAAAAATGATACTGTCGAAATACATAGCCCAATGCTACTATAGGCTGGAAACAGTACCAAACATAACTGTACGCCTATGGGATTTCTAAACAGAATTTCCTCAATTCAGTACATTCCTTAATATTCTCAGTTCAGCTCATGATTATACAGTCTTCATGCCCAAGTGGGCTTTATCCAACCTATGCCCATCACAAATAATGTCCTGTAATTATACCTTAAAAATATCGCTTCAAAAAATATGGGCAAAATAGTGCCAAATTATCTAAAAAAATACAGTGAATAGGGAGACCTGTTACCCGCAAAGATAGTGTACCAGATATCCATTTGTTTTAAAAATAATTGTTCCTTAATTTTCCAACGTAATAAGTCAAGTTATTCTATTTATTACTTATTCTCTTTTTTTATTTTTTTTTATATATAATATAGCTGTATATATATGTTTTCGTATATCATTTGTATATATTTTCCAGGGTCCCTGCGTATGGGTGAGAAAATTCAAGTGCTTATGACTTTGATGAGGATACCCCTGGAGGGGAACTAGGATTACAGGTAAGTATCTTATCCATATCACCAAACTGACATCACTCAGTGATAACATCCTAGTACCCCCTGAAAATATGGTAGATGTACAAGAGCTCACGGACCACTATACTAGCCCCATGAAGAAAATTCCTGATTCATCTGTACTTTTACAACTAAGGGGCCGATTCCGATCCGGGTCGGAAGGGCACAGAACGCGATCCAGCCGGAAAAACTACGCGCCGTACGCGTGTTTTCCGCCCGACTCGTACAGCTGTACGAGCGAGCAAGTACGATGCGAGCTACATGAAATTCACCAACCGACTCGTTTCTGGGTCCGAACCGCTCCGTACGTCTCGGTCGGAAGCTAACCATGGCGTGCAATGGATGCGATTCACGACCGAGCCAGTACGATGCACGCGTCGGACAGCCTGTGCGAGCCAGAGTGTCCGGCTCGCAAATCGTCTGGGTGGTTGCCTTTAGGGGTCCACGTCGGACCCCCTGTCACCCGCAGCCCTACGACTCGGACACAGGGGGAGACCCATGGGTCTCCCCAACACAGGCATGTACGGTGCGGATGGCACCAACGCGTACTCACTGTAGGGGGCGCACTTGTCCGCGACGTACCCATTCAGTCAATGGGAGCCCATGTACGCGCCGTACGAATGGCTCCCATTGACTTCTATGGGAGTCCGACTGAACCGAGTCCGACAATATACGGCCGCATCGTACTCGCTCGGTCGGGCTGAAGGACTCCGGATCCATCTCGGTCGGAGTGCTTTCCGACCCGGATCGGAATCAGCCCCTAAAAAGACGATCCACCAATGACTCGCAACAATAGTACAATGATAGCCTCAATACTGAAAGACGCAACCTTAGATTAGCCGAGCAAAAGTGGAGATCCTCTCCAACTGTGGAACACAACAAAAAGCTAAGATCTCTCAGGAATACCTGTCACAAAAGCATCATTAATGCCAAAGGGCATTTCTTCAGAAACCAACTGACCAAGCCAAAGTCTGCCCCCCCAAAAAATATTTCACCTGGTCAAGCAGCAATCCAAGGGCCTACCCAATCTCCCCCCAAATGGACCCAGTCCACTCCCCTATAGTGAAGGAAAAGACAAATAACTTGAAAGCTGACCAACAGATATCACGACATCAATATCATCAATAACTTGACACCAGAATCTCCCCTACTATTATAAGCAAACTCACGCTCCTTCCGGAACGCATCCTCAAAAACAAGGCCTCCTGGAGTTCATTTGAAACATTTGAGCAAAACGCAATTCTAAAAATGCTTACAGATTTGAAACCCCCAAATGACTTAATTAATCCGCTTCTCTGCACCCACTTCAATGACATCAAAATGTCTATAATCCCACTTTGGACTTGGATTGTAAATGCTTCTCTATGCCAGGGTTAAATACCGGACTGCCTAAAATCAAATCAAAATAAACAGGTCACCCCCATTTTTTCCCCATTTTCAACATTCTGACACTGGCGAAGGTTTTTGAAAAATGTGTTCATGTCCAACTATGTAACCACATCAACTAATTCTGTCACTTTGACTGGCACCAATATGGTTTCCGCTCTCGGCACAGCACCTAACCCTCCCGACACATTGTGGACGATGTCTAAAAATGTTGGCTTGAAACAAATCATGCCTACTAATCCTCTTGGACCTCTCTTCGGCCTTTGATTCGGTAAATCTTGATTACTTACTCGATTTACTAGAGCACAGGATTAGAATATCAGGATCTGTCTTAAATTGGTTTACTTCATATCTTCAAAACAGAACGCAAAAAGTCATGGTAAATCAATCCCTTTCTATGATTGCTCTGATCACACTTGGGGTCCAACAAGGCTCCTCTCTTTCACCCGCTCTCTTCAACCCATTTATGGAACCACTAACAGAAATGCTACGGGCATCCAACATTCACTCTCATCTCAATGTGGATGACATCCAACTATACCGGAAAATCTCATGCCCTGAAGGCATCCGATCTGTCAGTCCCATTCTTCAAAATACCCAAAATTGGCTGTAATGTAACCACCTCAAAATTAACACTAAAAAAACTAAATTCCTCCTAATCACCCCATCCAATCAGATTCAAGTCAAGTCATGAATACTTTAGTCAGCCAATAAAAGCCATAAAAGCAGACGATTTAAAACATTTAAAGGAATTCAATAGCTTAAAAAAAGTGACACATAACCATTAAAAGAGGCCCAAATTAGACAGGTGGCTGTAAGTAGAGTTAATTATAAAAACAAATAAAGATTAAAACTCATGACTAAGAATCAGGCGACGAATGCCAAAGAAAACATGGAATACAAAAGATAAAGTGCTGCTTAATAAGAAGGCTACCTAATTACACCATGAAAAGCACAATATGGTGCATGTGATAGCCTGGACGTGTTTAAATGGGAACTGCATAAATACTGTAGCGACATCCTCTTCCTGAGTTTTAAATCCCCTGACAAGAAACCTGCAACCCTAAAGCACAACATAGGGGAGGAAAGCATTTGTAGATATATTAATGCGGGCCTTGCTTGGACAAATTGGGCTTTTATAAGTAGCGGCTGTATGAATATTTTGGGCAGGGGGGTTCATAACATTCACAAAAAATAAATAAAATGCAAGGTATCCTGCTCAGAGAAGTTGTCACAAGGGCATGGCTTTAGGGCGCCAGGCTTCGGGTAACACTTGGGAATGGCTAATAACCAGGGTACCAGATTTAGCCGGCGAATGGTTAAGACAAAGCAATGTTGCTCATTGGGAATCAGTAACAAATAAGACTGTATCTGTGAACTCAGAATCAGTGTGACATACCGTCTCATTGAGGGCTTAGCTAGTTCAATGCCCTCTCTTATCACCTGCTGCTTGTTCCGAAAGTATGGAGCAATTTCATTTGCTCCATACTGTATTTTAACCAGGGGATACAAAGGGCCCCCTCATGGCTGGTACAGACCTCTACAACAATTTGGTTCAAAGTGGTGGTAGGAATAGACCAAATTCTTTTTTTTTTAAACATACTTTATTGAATTTCTTTTCCATTTGCATCACAACAATGTGTACAGCTTGTACCGTCTTTTATATCCAATCATGGTTACATATGTCCGCTGCAGTTCTCCACTACATCCCAGGTACATATAATATCTTAATGCTGCTATTTAACAGTCTGTGAATGAACTACAAGAGATTGATCATTTGCGACAATCATATTTCCACCGTATTATTTCTAACTGTCCCCAACTCCCCTCTCCCCACCCTCCCCGGTCTCACGCGTACTTCTCTTTCCTGCCTTGCAAGCATAAGAATCAGTCTAGGCTTGTTACATGGTCGCTTGCATATATCTTAATACATCCTATGTATGTTTCGTTGGCAGGGCATGGTTATCCTTCTGTGCACTAGGTAATGGCACTCATAGCGGGACTTAAACTTCGGCTATGGACTTTGTGGCTTCTAGCAGAGCATCCCACTCCAATGCTAGTGGTACTTTTCGTAACCCTTTGAGCTCTTCCTTACGTAGTGTTGCACTCTCTACAGTGCCCCAGCGTATAAGTTCCGTGTGCCATGTTAATACATCCGGGGATTTCTGTGACTTCCATCTCATTGTAATGTTTCGTATAGCTAGTATAAGTACTAGATCCATAAAACGGTATTGCACTTTATATTTGGACTTTTGTTTATGCAGCCCTAAAATGCACTCCTCCACCCTGTCCTGCACTTCACGGTTTGCCGCTTCTCCTATTCTATGCCTTATGGTGTCCCAGTATACCCGTGATCTTGGACATGCCCATAACATATGAATTAGGTCTGCGCTTTCTAACAAACATCTCGGACAGTGATGCTGTGTTTGAGGGAACATTCTGTCTAGTCTGTGTGGAGTAAGGTAGGCCCTGTGTAGTACCATAGTCTGTATAAATTTGAATTTCGTGTTCCTCGATGTCTTCCTTGGGTGTTCTAATACCCTTATCCATTCCTTATCTGTGAAGTTCCTGCCTATGTCCCCCTCCCATACAGCTTTCAGCGTGTCCAAAGGGGCCGCAGTATGTGAGCTAATGCCAGTATAGAGCCATCTGATAAGGTGCCGACCCCTTCCCATATAATGTACCATTTTAACCAGGTCATTAGTGGGAGGCTCCTGCCTGCGCGGGGCCCAATGTGTTTTAACGTGTCAGTGCAGCGTGCACAAGATACAACTGTGCCGGGGCCCCAGTTTCGTTAATAAATGAGTCATGATCAAGTAGTATCCCATCCCCGAACAAATCCGACGTCGTGTTAATCCCCGCATTTGACCATGGCATCAATTTGCGCTTCGTAAGTCTGCCACCCACCAGGGGGATCCCCACTAAAGGGATGTTACCCGCGTATGCCTTGGTCGTTTGTGTATACTGCAGCGCAGCCTTCCAGCATCGAAGCGCCGTGGCTAGTAGCGGGGGGAGGGTCTCTCGGGGGTCTGCTACCAGGCAGCAGCAGTGCATGTAGTTTACCATTATCTGTGTCTGCCTCTGTGAACCCTATTTCCTGCAAGTTGCGGCCCGTCGTCCAGTAAGATAGCCACTGCAATTGACTGGCATAATAATATGCTCGTAAGTCTGGGATTCCCAGTCCATCCATACTTGTACCTACTTGCAGCTTTTTAAGGCTGATGCGGCATCTGCCACCACCCCAGACTAGGTCAATGAGCATCCTGTTCAATAATTTGAATGTGGTGTACGGTACCATTAATGGTAAATTAGTAAAGTAATATAAAAGTCTCGGTAGGACCACCATTTTTGCAAGGGCCGGCCCTTCCCATCACAGACAGTGGCAGTGCCTTCCAGAACACAACGCTGGAACGCAGGGCGCGGATTGCTTTGTGTAGGTTACCATCTAGCATATTTGCATGTGTCCTGTAAATTTGTATACCTAGGTATTTAAAGGTATCCAGGGCCACCTCTATGTGTGTCTCCAAAGTCCATGTGTGCAGTCCCTGCATGCTCTGTAAAAAAGAAAGCATGTGATTTCCTTATGTTGATGGCTAATCCTGACACCGTGGTGAATCGACGGAACATGTCGTGTATTGCAGCTAGAGGCATATTGAGATCGTGCAGATATAAAAGAATGTCGTCTGCGTATGCCGAGAAAAGGTGCTGTATGTGTCCCAGTAATATGCCCTGCATTGGGAACTCTTTCCGCAGAGTTATGGCCAGTGGTTCCAAAGCCAGTATAAATATAAGAGGTGACAGGGGGCAGCCCTGCCTAGTCCCTTTATGTATTGTGTATTCTTTTGAGATGTGGTTACCCGTGCGGGCTCTTGCTACAGGGGCCTTATATAGTAGACGTAGCCACGCGATATATCCCTCCGGTATCCCAAATTTCCCCAGGGCTTGAAACATGTATTCCCAATTTATGGAGTCAAAAGCTTGTCTTAGGTCAAGCGAGAGACAGTCCGCGTGTGGGTATTGGCTTGGGGCTTCCGACATCAGATGTTGCAATTTCCTGATATTCAAGGACGTGATGCGTGACGGTAAAAACCCGGTTTGATCAATATGTATGAGCTTAGACAGGGAGGGCAGTAACCTGTTAGCCAGCACTTTACTTAAGATCTTGTATTCCATGTTTAGTAGGGACAACGGTCGGTAGTTGGCCATATCAGTAGAGTCTCTTCCCGTCTACGGGAGTGATATAACTAACGCTTGCGCTGTTGTGGGCGGTAGGGCTCCCTCCTTCCACGCAGTTTTGTACAACACTTCCAGGTGAGGGACTAGTAAATCCGCGTATGTACTATAAAATTCTATTGGGAGCCCGCCAGGGGTTTTATTTCATGGGAGGCTCTTTATAGCGGTTCGTATCTCAGATTGTGTAATGGGCCCGGTAAGGCCTTTCTGCGCCTCCGCTGTAAGCCTTGGGTATGTCAAATTAGAAAGGAAGACTATTGTTTGGGACTCCAGGTCGTGATCCGTTGCACTGTACAATGTGGCATAATAATGGCAGAAAGCTGCATTAATGTCTTCTTGGGTATGTACCTTATCCCCTTCCAATGTCATAATCTCATGTATAACCACTGTAGGGGGTGCTTCTCGGATCAACTTGGCAAGCAATGCGCCAGACCTGTCCGCTTCCGTGTGGGCTCTCTTCGTGTATGCTTGGTAGTCAATGACCCGCAGCGTCTCTAGTGTTTCTGCATGTTTTATTCTCGCATCCTGCAACTGGCCTGTACGGTCAGCGCGTGTGACTGCTTCCTGCTCTAGCTTTCCCATCTCATCTTCTATCTCCTTTAATTTCTTATGTATTTCCTGCCTGACACCCACTGTCGTACTGATTGCTTTCCCCCGTATCACTGTTTTAAAAGCATCCCATTCTATCAGTCTGCTTGTCGCCGTATTGCTGTTTACTGCGAAGTAATGGTCAATGGTCCCGGAAAGGTCACTGCGGAACACTGGGTCTTCCAGCATCTGTGGCCATAGCCGCCATGTGGGGACCGGCGTGGGTACCCTCCCCCAGGCCACAATGACCTCTAGTGGTTTATGGTCTGAGAAAGTTTTTGGCAATTATATGGCGTGGAGCGTCTGCATTGCTATTCTGGTGGAGCAGTATATCCTGTCTAGTCTTGTGTGTAGGTCGTGCACTGTGGAGTAATAGGAATATTCTCGGTGTGTGGGGTGTCTCATCCTCCATACATCGCACAGTTCCCATCCCTTTGCCCATCTATCCAGCGTCTCAGCTTGCCTAAACACACCTGCTCCATGCAGCGGCGGATGTGACCTATCTAGTGCCACATTGTCAAGATACCAACAACCTCCACAGGAGTCGACGATGGTCCCAACGCCCCACCGCCAGTACCCCCACCAGCAAGACAATCCTGGTGATGGCAACAGCAGGGGGGAAAGGGGAAGTGGACAGAAAGAGAGACTGCCTTGGAGGATATGTTCACTGGACACCGCCTGCGCCTCAGCTTCACTGCGCGGGACTAGATATACTGCATCTGCATAGGGAAGAAACAGAGTCATGCAACAAACATTCTATCAATTCCCTCTAACTGCTTGTTACTAATCATTTAACTTTCATACCCCACAGTCCAAGGCCTTTGCTTCTCTCTTGTAGAAGAGGTATCCTCTATAAGTCTCTTGGAATACCTCTTATTAGTAGCTTGAACTATACTCAATTTCAGTCTTGTAGCTGTATAGACTTTGCACAAATTTTCTTGTAAATAAAGTCTTGTAATACCAAAGAATAGTTTCTAGCTTCCAGCAACTGAGTCCATAAAATAATGACTAGTCCTTGAATTACTAATAACAGTACCTTATTTTCCAGCTGAATCCACTGGGTACAGGCTTACCCAAACGATGTATTCAACTCCTTTGCGGACTCTTAGTTGTAAAGCACATTAACACCAACACATGCTAAAATGCTCTCTTGTCAAAATACCTTCTGAAGAGAGAAAAAGGGGTGTTACGCGCTTGCAGGGAAAAATGCCAAGTGACTCCTTCGTCAGCGCATAGTTTAGAATATAGCTGCATTCGTCGCGCATACGTTAATTCCGACTGCTTGTGCTGGCACCCAAAGGAAGAAAAAATGCTGCCCAGCCGGGCTCCCAACTGTGGAACTCCCTTACGCAACAAACCAAATCTCCTCAGACGACAAACTCTGAAGTAAGACGCAGCGCGTCTCACGCTACAGTTGAAGTGCGCTTTTCCTCGCTCAAACAAGCGCGTTTGAATCTCCTGGCTCTCGCGCGCTGAGAAACACTAGAGCTCTGACCCAGGATTGTCATATCTAATCCTCTGACTGTCTCCTGCGCCATTTGCAAGTTCTTGACTAAGCTGGCTAACAATCTCTTGCTTGAAGCGTGATGTCTTCTCCAATGAGGGTATTTAACTGATGCCTGAAAACGCTTACTCGCGTTTCTGTATTTCCCACACATACAGGCACTCACCCCCACTGTCCTGACAGTACCTCCCTCCAAAAGGGTGTCTCCCATCTTTGGTTTCTTTGGATTCTCTCTATGAAATTGCCTTAGTAGTCTAGGGGCGTGAATGTGAGAGGAAGGTTCCCAGGATCTCTCATTTGGCCCATATCCCCTCCCCTCAACCAGATAATACAATTTACCCCTAGTCACTTTTGAATCTAAAAATTTTACTAATTTCAAACTCATCTTCTGATGCCACAACCACTGGTGGGGAATTTCTTTTTAGTCTGACATTAGGAGGACTTTTCTTCAAAAGGGAGACTTGAAAGACTGGATGAACTTTAATTTGATTTGGAAGTTGTAATTTAACCACAACTGGGTTAGTTATCTTTTTTACCTTAAAAGGACCAATAAAACAGGGCTGAAATTTTTTATTTCCTTTCAGTCTAAGGTGACGGGTGGATAACCAGACTTGATCCCCCTCAACATACTCTGGTCCCTGCCTCCTTTTCTTATCAGCGTGTTTCTTGTATGACTTCTTGTCTTTGACAAATTTTCTTGAACCTTTTTATATCAATCAATCTTTATCTTTATTTCGACAATCAGTCATAAATGTATATATACAATTAAGAATAAAAACACAGTAAAATTGATAAAAATATAAAAGAACAAACAACCCTTTGCAAAAGTGGAGGATAATACAATTATATATGTATCAATTATTACAACAGCAACAGAGGCAGCAACGCCCATTGAACATACCAATAGTGATGAGGACTTTAGTGTGACTCCATTAAAAACCAGCTCAAATCAGTTGTCACATTTTAGTGGGAGGGTATGATTTCAAACAGAATTTTCACAGATCCTTCTTTTCCTCCACACAGCTGCAAGGAATGATGACACAGCGAAAACAGTTACAATTGATGGATCTGTTTTAAAAATTCGATAAGCATCCATGCAGTGCGTAAAACCCAAGTTTTTACTAAGTGGAACGATCCAGCACCTCCTAAGCTTTTTGTAAGCTGGGCAGAAAAATAATGGGGCAGATTTATAATAACTGGCGCATGCCTGCATATCAGCAGGGATGCGCCAGTTATTTTGCGCCCCAGCTCCGCCATCATGAATGCGCCGCATTTATAATGCGGCGCACCATGGGGCAAAAACGGCACAGATGCGTCACGCATCTGTGCCGTAAAAGTGGCGCATTGCTGGAGTTGCGTCGCAAGCGCGACGCAGCTCCAGCAATGCTCTGGGGGGCCCGATCTGCACAATGCTGCGTCAATCCTTACGCCTGCTTCAAGCAGGCGCAGGGTTTTGACGCAGCATGGGCTCAAAAGTGACTGAGTGAAATCTTGTAGATTTCACTCAGCCACTTTTAGGAGGCGTTCCTGCGCCGGAACGCCCCCACCTGCCCTGGAACGCCTACATGTGGCGCAGGGCTTTACAACGTGACGCATCTCCCAGATGCGTCACGTTGTAAATACCCCGCACCATGGCGCAGGATTTGCGCCGCTGCTGCGTCACAAAAGTGACGCAACGGCGGCGCAAAAGTGGCGCAAGTGCAACATAAATCTGCCCCAATATATGAAGTTCATCTTCCTGTTCCGCATCACAGCCAGGACAATTTTTTGGGACGAGCGGAGACCATTTACTTCTGAAAGCTCTTATAGGTAAGGTGCCGTATCTCCATTGGAGATATAAGGGCATATTATCGAGCCAGGCGATAAAATTATCGCGTCTTTAGCGGCAGAAAACTGCTGCTAAAACGGTGATAATCGGCTTGATAATATGCTCTATGGAATTCCAATTGAAGCCCATGTTAGATGTGAAGGACATCTCACATGGGCTTCAATTGGAATTCCATAGAGCATATTATCAAGCCCATTATCGCCGTCTTAGTGGCAGTTTTCTGCCGCTAAAGACGCGATAATTTTATCGCCTGGCTTGATAATATGGCCCATAGTTTCCTTGTAAGTTGTGGTCTAATATCAGTTAAAACATGCTCAAACTGATAATGATCTTTGAACATTAAAAATGATTGTGTTAAAATGGAAGATTGAGATTTCTGTATTAGGGCAGTTAATTTACTTTCATAGTACGAGTTAGCCAGGTACTTTCGTGAGACGCTAATGCATGCTGTCGCCGGATTGTACCACAGCTGTGGAAGACATATTCTCTCCAGTTCCTCTCTTACGTACCTCAGCCAACAATGTTTCCCTGCATTAGGTAATCCCAAAATTTCCATAATCTCTTTTCTATAGCCCTCTAGTTCTGGGGTAATCCAGATCCTCCGCCAAAATGTTAGGGGTTTAAGGCCCAGTTCCTCATCTATAGATCTGAGGCCCAAGTCAAATCTCAATGGCAATAAGGGTGTTCTAGTGGGGAGGGCCAACAATTGCCTTAAGAATTTGTTCTCTGTGACTGTGATCTCTGGACGGCAATGAAAGCCCCAGAGTTCACCGCCATAGATTACACCACCCCTTGCCTGGAGTTTATATATTTCCAGGGGTGGGGCAATTGGTTTGGCACATGATTTATTTATAAGTCTTATAATCCCCCCGGTTTCTGGGCTAGTTTCAATTGGGCCTTAATTTGATGTGGTACCCACGTCATTTTTTCATTTAAGGTGAGCCCCAGGTACTCAAAGGTCTGAACCCTTTCTAAGATAGCTCTCCCTATGGTCGGGTTAGGACGTGTCATTGGTGGTGGGTTAAAGATCATATATTTTGTCTTAAGTGTGTTTATTTCTAGGCCCCGCTCAAGGCAGAATGTCTCGAAACCATCCAACACCCGTTGAATGCCCATCGGGGACTTAGAAAGCAGAAGGGTGTCATCTGCGAACATAATCGCGGGAACCCGAGAACCAGCAAGCTTTGGGGCATCGCTATTTATGACCTTGTTCAGATGTGTGAATACTCCGTTTACGTAGAGGCAGAAAAGGGTGGGGGCCAACACACACCCCTGTCTGACTCCCCTGTCAACCGGGAATCTAGAAGTTAGGACACTATTTTTCCCACACCTGACCTGTGCGAAATTACCTTTATGCAAACGAATTATCATGTTCAGTAAAGGTACAGGTATGCCCATCTGCAGAAGGACAGACCATAATTATTGACTGGGGACCAAATCAAAAGCCGCACGGAGGTCCACGAAAACAGTATACAATGAACCCCCCTCGACTTTAACGGTTTTCCAGAGTAGCAGTGTCATACGAAAAATCTGGTCAATAGTAGACACCTTCTTCCTGAACCCTGCCTGATATGCGCTCAGGATAGAAAATTCTTGCATCCAGTCCCTAAGGCAGTCCAGAATCAGCCTTGCAAAATTTTTTTGGGGTACATCAATAAGGCTAATAGGCCTATAATTGGCTGGGAGAAGAGGAGAGCCCTTCTTTAAAATTGGGACTATCTCAGCTCCCAGCCAAGTAATAGGTATCGCCATCCCTTTCTGTACTGCATTATACAAAGCCGTTAGGTAGGGAGCCCAAACCTTAGGTTCATGTTTAAAAAGATCTCCAGGGAGCTTATCAAGCCCAGGGGCTTTGCCAGCTGGAAGTTTAGAAATTATAGCTAAAACCTCTTGTTCCCTGAACTCATCCTCATAGGGATCAGAGGTAACTAAGACCTCTTGTTCACTAGACTTATCCTCATATGGGTCAGAAATGGAATTGAACAATACTGGCCCCTGATCTCTATCGGGGATAGAATGATCACTTTCATAAAGGGTTGAGAAAAACTCTTCCCAAATACTGGCAGCGATGATTGGCACAATCGCCGGTAAAGGGTCAGACGACCCTGTGTTGACAATTTGACAGAATTTCCTGGAATCTTTTGTTTTTAGTGCCAAGGTTAGGTTGGCCCAGTTGTCGCTGTCCCACTCCATCTTGGCATGATGTATTAACTGCCTGTATTCTAGTCTTTTTTTCCTTATTAGCGCTTTGTTGTTATTAAGCTTAACAGCCTTAAGGAGTTCTGATTTAGATTTCCTGCAGGCAGTATTATACCAGGAAGGTCTATTACCGGTCCTTCATTTTTTAGGCGCTATAGGATTGAGGACATTAGCCAAGACCGTGGTCAATTCCAAATTTAAGTCACTAAATTTTTGATATGTTTCAGGTTCAGGGCGCTGTAATGGAAGGGAACCGATTGCTTCCAGTAGCGGAATTGCCTGCTTATACAATTCCGCCACTGAATCTGGATGGGTAACTAATTTTTCCCACCTAACCTTACGCCTGTTGCTCGATAAGAGGCACCTATCATCTAGGTCATCATTTAAGCTAGCAGAACCAGCAAAGTTGGCCGGGGAAAGAAATACCAGGATCAGTGGATTATGATCACTGTCTTCCCTATCTTCTATCCTAAAGTCAACGACCTTGTCCCATGCGCGACTTTCAACAAATATATAGTCTAAACGAGACTCTTGGCCTGGTTTGTTGTAAGTGCACTTAGATGGGGCATCTGATAATGTGCGGCCATTACATGCCCTGATTGAGTGCTTTAAAGTTAGGGCCATGATTTGGACAGCCAAAGGAGCCCAGGACCTCGGGGTGAACAACCTTTACAACGCAACTTTTACACCGCACTACCATTACAACGAAACTATTACAACGCAAAATCTGTTACAACGCATGCCATTACAACGCATGCTATTACAACGAAATGCACTAGATGGCGTGCTAACATTAGAAATAGTGTAGTTTTACTATCCAAACACCTTCCCTACTGCAACGTGGACTGGAGTTAGAATAGTAAATTATACATTTCTAATGTCAGCACTCCATCTAGTGTACGTTGTTATAAAAGCATGCGTTGTAAAGGCTGGCGTTGTAACAGATCTTGCGGTGTAAAAAATGCGTTGTAACGGCATGCGGTGTAAAAGCATGCGTTGTAACGTCATACATCCGGACCTCGGTGAAGGGCCCACTACTTGGGGAGTTTTCCAGTGTTCATCCTCCTCCATGAAACCACTATCCGTCAGTCCCAGAAGCGGCTCAAAATGACAGTTATGTAAATGTAAATTTGATACTTGTATAGCGCACTACTCACCTGCAAGGGTCTCAAGGCGCTTGTACGAATACCGCTGTGGAACCCATCCTGGCTTTCCCTGTGAGGCGTCCACTCCTGGGCACCCCCAAGGTGGAGGCCAGGCATCCTTAGCGTTGTGGGGGCCGTTGTGGAGATTAAGCAAGCTATTGCCCAGAGTTGCAGAGTGGGACTCCATGATTGGAATAGGCACCGAGGAGAGAATTATCAGGTCCGTGGAATTTTTGAGCCCAAGACCCGCCGAGGCGGGGAATTGAACCCTGGTCCCGGGCTAGACCTCTCCATCAGGGTCTGCCGCTCCAATCATTGAGCCACACTTCTCCACAACAGTTGAAATCACCCCCTATAATGAGAGTGGTACCCTGGGGAATTGTATTTAAGAATACAGAAAGTTCTTCAATTGCACCAGCCTCTGATGTAATATTTACAGGTCTTGAGTAAATATTAATCACAGCAAGCCTGTAGTCATTCGGCCACTCTAGAATGACACACTGTAAATCTTCTGATGCCGTGTTCAGAACCCTGGGTCGGCATCCCAAATGGGTGCGGACCCAGATAAGAAGCCCCCAGAAGGTCTACCCTTACCGCTCCACCTTGCCGGGACTGAAAAAGAAGCATAACCACTCCGGTGGTGTTCTACCCTAGCCCATGTTTCCTGAAAGAGGCATATGTCATTTGTATCTATAAAGGAACCCCATTCAGGACACATTATTTTGTTGGCTAGTCCTGCTAAATTCCATGACAAAATAGTTAATGTAGCTGAGATCGGTATAGCTTTCAATGTTAGTTCAGCATTGCCCTCGGAAATCATTTTATTCTCCGCCATACCTCCTTCTGCTGCAATCCCAGATTGGTCATCGGAAATGGGAGTATCAATATTAGCCCCTAGCTGGACCCTCTGTATACTGTGCGTTCTCCCTGGTCCACCTCTTTCCATGTCTGACACTGAGTGATCGTGCAAAACAAATTTGCTCGTAGTAGTGCCACTCACCCTCACATAACACCCTATGTTGGAATTATTAGGTAGTCAGTCAACCCCTTCCAGGCAGGTAAACCGATTATAGTCCAGGTATTGGGGTGTCCTGTTAGAATAATAGGGGATGTTTCTGTTCCCTCTGTTATAGCTTTCACGTCCCACCCTTGTCCAACCCTCTTCCAGTCGAGTGTCCGAACAGTTAACATGGGATGGATAGAAGAAGGACAATGGGAGTGTCCGAATTGTGGAGTCCTCCCCGAGAAACGGACTGGTAAGAATATGGGAAACTATCCCTGGGTCCCTAAAATTGACCACAATACAGTCACCTCTGGAATTTTTCTTGGTTGTTCCCAGCCATGAGACCCTTCTAACCATCAGAATTTCTGTAGAAATCTGTGGGGGGAGAGGTCTGTACTTATTTAGCCAACTTGTTACTTTATTTTTAAGTGAAGGAAGTGATTCAGGTCTTATATTATTGAGTTCAAGGACTCCTACCAGAACCACTACCAAAGGGGCAGCTTCAGGGGGAGATTTATTACCAAACCATTGTTCAATCTGTTTTCCTCCGAGATTTGATGTTCAACATTTGCGATAGGTTTTTTTGTCAGCAGCTCGGAGGAAGAAGGAAGGGTAGAATGAATGTTCCCTTTTACAGTGGCCTGGGCTTGAGAGGGGGAATTTGTCGATAATAATGATGGTGTTAAGGAAGGGGAATTAGCTAATTGTACCCTTCTTACATTGACATCCCTCCCGCTTTCATTATTTTCCAGAATTTGAGGGTGGTCTACCTTAGACTCGATGGCCTTTTCTATGTTTGCCAGCCTAAGATCAATTTGAGCAAGTCTGGCAATCATAGGATCAATCAAAACCTTGTAATTGAGAATCAGCCAATACCTGCGCGTCATCACTAATGATCATAGTGGGAGACTGCGCTGCTGGGGGGCTCCGTACAAAGGAGTTGGTACGATCATTGACTGCAGAGGAGATCATATTAGCTTTTGCCCTATCTTTAGGGATGGGAAGGGGTGCGGAATTAGATAGTCTTGCCTTCTTCCCACCCCCAGCCTGTGTCCCTCGCTTTCTTTTTGGGACAGCCCCCTCCCTTTTGCCACATGATTGAGATGAACTAGGCACAGGACCAATAAGAGACGGGACTTTTACTATAGTAGGTGGCTCTAAAGCGGTAAGAGCCGATAGAGAAGGACTATTCGGAGCGGGACAGGCCCCAAGATCAGGCAGCATAATTGATTCAGAATGGTCCTCGTTAGAAACAACATTGGGCAGTGGAGTGCATCTATCAGGCGTTCTCACATTCGCTATATGGCCCAGCGGCGATCTTTTAACATTGTCAATGCCCTGGGAAAGACGACGTTCCAAAATGGTGATCTCGTTTGATAACAAAGAGTTAGCTCTGACCAGAAAACAATCCAGGGTACCCGCCATAGACGACTGAGCTTTACTTCTTGTCTCCCTGCCCGACATTGGCCTAAATATTCACAATACTGTCACCCTGGAAAACCAAACAGTTACACAAATACCTCCGTTAACAACAGCCCAAGAGGGATGGCCCGGTCTCGCACGGTCTTTGACGGGCTAGAACGGGGCCGCCCTTGTCCCGTGCTGCGTTAGCCCCTTGCTGTATTTGAGGGCTCCAGGCGCCCTCTGGTGACGCCGGTTCACAGCACGAGTCCGGGCCTTCTGGGAGTTGTAGTACCCATTGATGATACTGATCTCCTCACGGAGGTGTAGCAGTCACTACAGTCACTACAGCCGAGCTGAGCCTGATATCGGCCGTTTACCTCACGGCAACCAAGGAAATTGTAAGCGCGTCCCGGTGCACCCGCTCAACAATGAAGATGGGGAAGAGTTCAACTGCGGGGAGTGCTTTCACAATCCACCTGTCCAGGAAGAGTTACTGCTCCTTCCCCCCGATCCCCCTCTGGAACCCCCACAGGACGCTCCTCAAGTTCCACTTTACCCTCTGTAGGGCACCTCACCTCAGAGGGAGACCGCCATCCGATCGCTGCTTCCTGTCCCTAGGAGCTCCGGCTGCCGTACACCGCAAGGGCAAGGGATTCCTTCTTCCTCACTCCCTGGAGCTTCTGAGAGCTCCAGTATCTCCGGACTTTGCCTCCCAGAGGACGTCTGTTCCTCGGCCTCAACCACCACACCTGCGCAGCTGATCTGGACTTCGGGGCTCCTCTCAGCAGGAACGCCGTCACTCCATTCATAGGGCCCGATCAGACCCTCCTAATTGCAAGTCTCTCGCGCCCGCCTCATAATATCACAGGCGGGACGGCAGGGCACCACAGGATCGTCCTGTCCACAGCTACAGATCACTCCGGACTTCGGCCGCCACAGCCACACACCCCCACACCGTCCCGGATCTCTGGGGTCAGAGGGAGCCGCCCTCAAGTCCCGCAGCCTCTGCGCTCAGGGAATCCGGAGCAGCCGACAGCTATACAAATGCAGAGTCCAGCCGCCGCCACCGCTGCTGCTCGTCTCTGCTACGAGTCCAGCGTTCGGTCCACTGAGCTTCAAACTCTGCACTGGATAACGTTTGCCAGACACTTTCAGTAAGCGGTGTCAACTGTTAATAAGTCTTGAAGATTCTTTTAGACCAATGTAAATGGGACCGGGTTGGGAGACTTCTGCTGCTACGAGCCACCCGGCCTCTTCCCTGCAATCACGAGCTGCACCTGGCAGCAGTCCCAGTTTTATATGTTTTCTCTAAATTCTTAACTAGTTTTTTAACGGCTGGCACCGATTCATCACTCTTGCCAATCATGATACATGGATGTCTACCAGAATTTAAATAGAAGGGGGTATAACCGGTGGAATCATGAACTGCGTTATTGTATGCAAACTCTGCAGTCCAAAGCAATTCTGGCCAGTCACCTTCCTGTTCCAATGAATACATTCTAAAATATTGCTCCAATTCCTGATTTACCCGCTCAGTTTGACCATCCGTCTCCGGATGATAACTGGTGGAAAATCGTGTGTCTATTCCAGAGTTGTGCATAAAATTCTTCCAGAATCTCGAGACAAACTGGGAACCTCTGTCTGAAATGACTATTTGTGGTACACCATGAGCCCTAACGACATGATTATTAAATAGGTGGACTAACTGAATGGCTGTAGGGACTCCTTTGAATGGAACAAAATGGCTCATTTTAGAAAACGAGTCCACTAAAACTAAAATTGTGTTATACCCTTGACTGATTGGAAGGTCTACTATTAAGTCCAGGGTTACAGTATGCCATGGATGAGGAGCATTGTGCAAATGTTGCAGATAACCCTGAGGGGCATGTCTACAAGGTTTTCCTTTGATACACAGCTCACAAGTCGCCACGTACTGTCTCACCCGAGCGGCCATGTTGGGCCACCAAAAATGTCTTTTTAACAATTTCAAGGTCTTTTTCACACCCTTATGACACGCCAACCGGTCATCATGACAATTCTTTAAAGCTTTTTCCTGTAAATCCAGAGTGGGCAGATACAATGCATTATCATGGTATGGAACGCCTTCTTTAATCTTTCTTTTCGGATCAGCTTTCGCCCATTCTTCAAGTTCTTGTAGTGAATTCGATTCCTGTATTGGACCAAGAAATTCTTCCAAATGAGTAATCCCTATAATTTTGTTGGACGGTATGATTAGATCCACTGGAGATACTCTCAATTCGTCTGGTGCATACATTCTGGATAAGGCATCCGCCTTTTTATTTTTATTTGCAGTTGAATTTCCAAAAATATAACGACCACCTCAAATGACGGGGAGTGAGTGTTTTTGCCGATTTCAAAAACTGAAGATTACGGTGATCGGTGAAGACGGTCACACAATGCTTGGCTCCCAATAAATAATGTCTCCAATCCTGGAAGGCTTCTTTCACCGCTAATAATTCTTTATCAGCTATTGAATAATTCATCTCAGGATCAGATAACTTTCTGGATTGGTAGGCAACCGGATGTAATTGTCCAGTCTGCTTGCTTCGTTTGAAAGAATGCCGCCTGTAGCAAAATCCGTTGCATCGGTTTCAACAAAAAAGGCTTTCTCCAGGTCTGGATGCATTACAATAGGAGCGGAGGTAAACGCCCTTTTTAAAAACTGAAAGGCTGACTCGGCCTCCTCTGACCACAGAAACTTTCTTCCTTTCTTTAACAATTGAGTGATGAGACTTACTTTGGCAGAGAAGTTGGGAATGAATCGTCTATAAAATGTGCAAATCCGAAAAAACTCTGGATTTCTTTGACATTTTTGGGAGTGGACCATTCCATAATGACCTCTATCTTCCTTGGATCCATTTCAACTCCATCTTCAGATAAAACAAATCCCAAGAACTCTACCTTTTTGGCGTGGAAGGAACATTTTTCTAATTTTACAAAGAGGTGGTTATCCAGAAGTTTATGTAAGATAGCTCTGACATGCTTCACATGATCTTCAACATTTTCGGAATAAATTAGGATGTCGTCTAAATAGACTACTGCCAATCTATCCAGGAATTCACGTAGAACGTCATTTACCAGATGTTGAAAGGCCGCCGGAGCATTGCACAATCCGTATGGCATGACCTGGTATTCAAAAAGGCCATACTTGGTCCGAAAGGCAGTCTTCCACTCATCACCTTCGGCAACTCTCACCAGATGGTAAGCCCCTCTTAAGTCTAGTTTTGTATACACCTTAGCACCCTTGACCTGATCTAACAATTGTGAAATCAACGGCAGAGGGTACCGGTTCATGACTGTTACTTGATTGAGAGCACGATCGTCAATACAAGGGCGTAGACTTCCATCCTTCTTCGGAATAAAAAACAAAGGTGAAGATGCCGGAGATTGAGAGGGGCGGATAAATCCATTTTTTAAGTACTCATCCAAATAAGTTTTGAGATATTGATTTTCCGCCTCAGTGAGTGCATACATCCGACTACATGGAAGTATAGCTCCTGGCTTCGATCTTACAGTCGTAATCACGATGGGGTGGCAATTTTTCTGCGTTCTTTTTGTCGAAAACACTTGTCAGATCTTGATATTCATCTGGAATTTCAGTTAAGTTCATTACACAAATGTTGTTTGATATCTGAGCCAACTCTGTTGCGGGAGACTTTTCTGATGAGACCCTTTCATCATGAAAACAATTTCTGGAACAGTATTCCGAAGTCATCTCTACAGTTCGAGTTTCCCAATTGATCTTAGGGTTATGCTCAGTTAACCAGGGCAAACCCAGAATCAACTGAAATTGAGGAGCATCAATTAAGTTGAACCTCAGAAATTCACGATGACTCTGCAACCCTGTTAATTCAATGGTTTCTGTTTCTTCAGTGATATGGCCTGAAGTGAGATTTGACCCATCAACAATTTTCAAATGCTTCTTCTTAATCGCCTGAATTCCTCTTTCTCTCGCATACTTCAGATCACAGAAGTTGCCCGTGGCTCCTGAATCGATCATGACCGACACACCCTGAATTTCTGTAGAACCAAACCTAGCCGATAGAGAAACTGTGAGATGTGGAGCTGCAGACTGCAGCGTATTTACAACTAATTGAGTTTCGGGGGTTGTCTCTTTTTCTGATCCCACCAGGGCAACCCCTCCTACTGATGGGATTTATCTTTTAACCCAAGATTCAATTTTGGCTTCTTGGTACAATCTTTTAAAAAATGCCCTGAAGCTCCACAATACATGCATAAATTCTTCGCTTTTCTTTTTTCTTATGGATCCAATTTGCATTGGTTCTTCACCAGAAGTTGAGTCAGTTTTATTGACCTCCGACCTAACTCTATCAAATCATGGCACAAAAGAACGAAACTCCTTCTTTCTTTCAGATTTCCTCACAAATAAACGATGGTCAATTTGTAGCACCAAATCAATAAGTTCTGAGATGTCTTGTGGTCAATTCGGAATTTGAGCTAAGGCATCTTTTAGCTCATCTTTGAGTCCTCGGTAAAAGACGGCCGATCTTTTACACTCTGGCCATTCAGTTTCCACGATTAACTTATTGAACTGTGCAATGTATGCTACGAGGTCTCGATTTCTTTGTTTTAGATCTAATAATTCGTTGTCAATGGCTTGGTTGGCAGCTCGCCTATCAAAAATTCTCAAAAATTATTTTTTGAAAAGTTCAAAATCATACAGCACGGGATCATTTCGAGAAATCAAGGGCATAGACCAAGCGGCTGCATCACCACTCAAATAAGACAGCACGAAGGCGACTTTAGTTTGATCTTCAGCAAATATTACAGATCTACATAAAAAATGCAAAGAGCACTGTGTGAGAAACACTTGAGCCTTATAGGGATTCCCCGTGTACCTCTCTGGATTGGCCAAGGGAACTATGGGTGAGACAGAATGAATGACCTGAGTGGCTACCTCAGCATCAGTCTATTTTCTAATTCCCTGACCTGGAAGTGAAGATGAGCCTGCAATTAATTGGTCCATTTTTTGTCTAAGGATATGTGATTCTTGTTGGGATCTTTTGACCTCTTCTCTTAAGTTTTTATTTTCCTCAACCGTTTGAGTTAACTGGGTCTGTAAACTCTCTAATATACTAGCCAATGTCTTCATGTCTAACCCCTCCGTCATCCTCGACTCAGGTGGAAAGTGCGGTACTTCAATCTGTCAAGATACCAACAACCTCCACAGGAGTCAACAATGGTCCCAACGCCCCACCTCCAGTACCCCCACCAGCAAGACAATCCTGGTGATGGCAACAGAAGGGGGGAAAGGGGAACTGGACAGAAAGAGAGACTGCCTTGGAGGATATGTTCACTGGACACCGCCTGCGCCTCAGCTTCACTGCGCGGGACTAGATATACTGCATCTGCATAGGGAAGAAACAGAGTCATGCAACAAACATTCTATCAATTCCCTCTAACTGCTTGTTACTAATCATTTAACTTTCATACCCCACAGTCCAAGGCCTTTGCTTCTCTCTTGTAGAAGAGGTATCCTCTATAAATCTCTTGGAATACCTCTTATTAGTAGCCTGAACTATACTCAATTTCAGTCTTGTAGCTGTATAGACTTAGCACAAATTTTCTTGTAAATAAAGTCTTGTAATACCAAAGAATAGTTTCTAGCTTCCTGCAACTGAGTCCATAAAATAATGACTAGTCCTTGAATTACTAATAACAGTACCTTATTTTCCAGCTGAATCCACTGGATACAGGCTTACCCAAACGATGTATTCAACTCCTTTGCGGACTCTTACTTGTGAAGCACATTAACACCAACTCATGCGAAAATGCTCTCTTGTCAAAATACCTTCTGAAGAGAGAAAAAAGGGTGTTACGCGCTTGCAGGGAAAAATGCCAAGTGACTCCTTCGTCAGCGCATAGTCTAAAATATAGCTGCATTCGTCGCGCATACATTAATTCCGACTGCTTGTGCTGGCACCCAAAGGAAGAAAAAATGCTGCCCAGCTGGGCTCCGAACTGTGGAACTCCCTCACGCACCAAACCAAATCTCCTCAGATGACAAACTCTGAAGTGAGACGCAGCGCGTCTCACGATACAGTTGAAGTGCGCTTTTCCTCGCTCAAACAAGCGCGTTTGAATCTCCTGGATCTCGCGCGCTGGGAAACACTAGAGTGCTGACCCAGGATTGTCATATCTAATCCTCTGACTGTCTCCTGCGCCATTTGCAAGTTCTTGACTAAGCTGGTTAACAATCTCTTGCTTGAAGCGTGCTGTCTTCTCCAATAAGGGTATTTAACTGATGCCTGAAAACGCTTACTCGCTTTTCTGTATTTCCCACACATACAGGCACTCACCACCACAGTCCTGACACACATCCATCACCGCATTGCAGTCCCCTCCCAATATCCATGCCTGTGATTCCCATCTCGCCAGCACCCCGCTCACCACATCCCAGTACTTATCTTGTTCCAAATTCGGAGCATACACCGTGCCAAGCACTACAGATTGACCATCAAGTGTGCCTTTCACAAATATGTATCTGCCGAGCTTATCCACCCTTTGTTCCGTAGCTTGAAATGGTACTCCATGCCTCACCCAAATAGTGGTTCCCCTGGCATAGCTGGAGTAGGAGGTGGAGAAGATTTGTCCCCTCCAATTTTTGCACAGCTTCACCGCTTCGCTATCCATCATATGGGATTCTTGCAGATATACTATTTGTGCTTTGCGGCGTTGTAGCTGCGCATGTATCCTATGCCTCTTCTGCACTGTTCCCATGCCCCCTATATTCCACGTTATTATGGTGTAGTTACCCTGCGATGTCATTGCTATACCTTTGTGTCTGTGGGAAGATTAACGCGACTCGCAGGTGCAATAGCCCACCCAGCCGTTTCCGTACCGTGAGACCGTCCCGCCCCCCTAGCAACCCAATACTCGGTCTGGTCGCCCAACTATACCGGACCATACAACTTAACTGAAACAATAAAAAAAACTCAGTGGTCATGCATAGTGCCTTTGCCATATGCTCCACATGTGGCGTACTCCCCTACAGCAATACTGTTAAGCTTACTACGGAACCTGGGCCAACTTAATAAAGGATAATGTGAGTAGACCCGCCAATATCGCGGACATGATACAGAAAACCATTCTACAGTTACAGAAGATATACTTGCGGGTACAATCAGCCATATAAGTCTTTGATGACTTGCGGGGTCGCAGATGGGAACAGTGCAACGCTGGTTTCAGAGTCTGATTCGTGCGTAGCTTCTTCTGAGGAGGGCCGAGCCGTCGCCTCTAGGGTGTTCGTGAGGGTGGCCGCGGCTACTAGTGCCTTTGCTTTGGTCTGTTCCATCTGCTGTTTCGTGATATATTGCCTCACAGGAGTCCTGTTCACTCTTCGCCGTCTTTTTCCAGGTGAGGTCGCCGTGCTGTTCCTGCTTTTCTCCGAGATCTGTGAGCCGGTCGGTGCAGCGTTCGTTAGTTCCATCACTTCCAACCAGTCATCCACGTCTCCTGGGCTTTCAGAAAAATAGGGTTTTTGTTCATGTAGGATTTTTAACCGCGCCGGAAAAAGCAGGACATATTTCAGGCCCAGGTCTCTAAGCTTTTTCTTGACTGCCAGGAAGGAGGAACGCTGTCTCTGAACCATCATTGTGTAGTCTGGGTATAGTGAGATTTCTGTGTTTTCAAAATTTATCGGAGATGATTCACGGGCTTTCTGCAGAAAAAGGTCCCTGTCTCGAAAGTTCAACAATTTCACTATTAACGGTCAAGGTGGAGCTACCGGTTTTGGGCGACCCATAGGTATCCTGTGCGCGCGCTCTATACAATATTGCGTGGAGAGCCCTTCGTTGGTGACATGATCCCGGAACCACTGTTCCATATATGTTGACGCGTCATTCCCTTCACTTTTTTCTGGCAGGCCAATGACTCGTATGTTGTTCCTCCGGGCTCTTCCTTCAGCATCCTCCACTCTATCCAACAGGGTGGCTACTTGTTCTTGCAGCTGTGTAACCTTAGTTTCATTCTGTGCTTGTCTCGGGGCGACATCCTCCAGCGTTGCAGTATTTACCTTCACCTTGTCTGCCAGTTTAGTATGGTCTGCCCGAAGCAAGCCAAGGCCAGTAGACAGTGTCCCTATTTGTAGCTCTATCGCCTTTCTGGAGTCGCGTACTTCTTGTAGAATGAGATCCAGTTTATCCACAGGGACAGACATCGCAGATGACACCGCGCACTCAGGTCCGGCCTTGTTACCGGTAGCATCCGCCGTATCCGGGACATAGTCCTGTCCTCCCTGGTCGTGCTGCCTTAGTCCCTTAGGCCCCATCCTGCAGACCGATTCAGCAACAGGTAGCTTGAGTGCCCGCGATCCCGCGTTTCAGCGTGCTTCTCCTGCGTCACTAGCACTCTCCATAGTGTCCTTCTCAGCATTTCCACTACAGCATCGCTGCTTCTATATGGGTCCGGCACCGGTTCATGTCGTTCAGGCCGGCTGCTGACTCTTGTCCCCTATGCCTGCATATATCCTGCACGCAATACTGTCATCCCCTCAGCCGGGCGGGGCCCCGATGTGTCCGTTCTTTGCCATGTGGCGGTAGTAGGCGCCGTAATCCTTGCGTTAGTCCACACAGAGTGCCAATTCAACGGCCTCGGGTTACATCCACCGTGGTTGTTGAGAATTAAGCTGTCGCCCACAACGTTTGGTGGGCCTCTCGTCGTACGGCCTCCTTCCGATCTTTTGCACGCCACCCCCTTGCAATCTCGTCGCATCGGCGTAGTTGGGCCCGTGATGTCGTCTCGTGCCAGCCGGGAATCTTCACCAGGTGATATTAGCTGCCCTCTTCACTGCTGCGGGCCATGTACATGCTGTTCCACCCTTGGTGGTCTCACAGGCTCTCCCCCTTCTATGCAAGAGCCTCGGGCACCGCCATTTTTCAAAGCATTGCCCAGTACATTTTCTTGCTGCACCATTTCACTCCCAGCACACCACCTCCGAGCCGGCGTCTCCCGCACTCACCCGGTAGAGCTCAGTGGCCCAACAAGGCTCGCCGCTTTGTTGCTCGCTACGCTGCGAAGCAGCAGGCCGCCCGCATCCCTGAGCTTGCGTAGCTTCTGGCCCCGCTTGCCTGCTTCCACCTCTTGCACAGCTCCTCAATCACGGTGTCTACCGCCTCCGCTCTCCTTGGATTCTTCCCACAGCAAAGCTGCTTGGGCTGCGCGGTCCCGCGCCATTTGCAGTGAAGTGTGGCACCTCTTCCAGGCGCAGGCTGGTGTCCTGACTCAGCCCTCCGCTCCCCGCTGCCCTTTGCTCCGCCTGGCCTCCGGGGATGTAACCACCTCCGACCCCGGCTCTTCCGGTATGCCGGCCGCACTGAGTCCTCCCGCTCGCCACCGCAGCCTTTTCCGCTCTTTGGAGGCTGCCCTGCGGCGGTTAGCGGGTACGATTCAGGATGATATGCGCCCAGGTCCGGAGCCTTCTAAACAACGACCGCCATGCTTGGCTGCCAGCCACGCCCCCTCCGAATAGACCAAATTCTTAACCAACATATCAGAGGCGCAACAGTATTAAGGTCAGAGATGTACCCCAGACCAAGCTCCTCATGCAAAACAAAAGCCCAAGTACTGGGGAGGACGGCAAGGAGATCACGCATACATTTGTTTTCACCCTCCCTGAATGGCCCTCACATCCTTGTAGCCCCATACATCACACCCATATATGGCCATAGGAATACATTTTTCTCTATACACCTTAAGCAGGGAAGATATGGGTTTTGACCCTAGACTTTTTGCAAAGACCACCGTAGCCCCTACTACTCTTGCTAAAACATTCTTTTTGAGCAATCTTTGCACAGCCAAGGTCACCTGATCATCAAACAGCACCCCCAAGTAAGGGGAAGTGGACACTCTTGTTAGTTCTGCCCCTCTATAGAAAAACTTGCACTTAGCAGCCTTTTTAGTGCCTATCGTTATGGTGTATGATTTTGAAAAATTAGTGGCTAAATCGAGTGAATCCATGAAATCAATAAAAGCATTTAAACATTTTTGAAGGCCTACAGCAGTCCTGGCAAACAATACCCCGTCATTTGCATACAAGAGTGCAGGAATCAATTTGGAACCAGCTCTCAGGATATATTTGCTGCTGGCTGAGAGGAGGTCCCCTAGCTGGTTAATGTAAAGAGTGAACAGCAGAGAGGCCAAGGTGCACCCCTGCCGGACCCCTCTCCTGACCTCTCAGGGGACCGTCATGCTACCATCCTCCTTGTACCTTACCGCTGCAGTGGTGTTATTATGGCCAAAATGTAGTAAGGCCACCAAATCCGACACCATACCCAGCTCCCCAAGAGTCTGCCACAGTTTGGATCTATTTACGTGTTCAAATGCCGATGTTAAGTCCATAAAAGCCATATGCAGAGTGCCCATCTTGGCTATTGTGTATTTCTCGATCACCAAGTGCAAATTGATATATTGGTCGAGCGTCCCTCTGCCTTGGCTAAAACCATACTGTAAATCACTAATAACATTAAAATTATCTAGCCACGATGACAAACAATTCAAGATCACCTTCCCCATGATTTTAGTAGCTGAATCTTAAAGCAAAAGGGGTTGATAACAGGCAGGATCGTCCCTTGAGCCCTTTTTAAAAATAGGAATAATAATGGCCTTGGCCCAAGAGGGAAACCACAGATACCAGCCGCGTTAAAAACCTGTGCCAATATCCTAGCCCAGACCAGAGGGTCAGCCTTATAGAAGTCTGCTGGAACCCCATCTGGGCCCGGTGCCTTCCCCCAAATATTGCCAGGATATCTCCTAAGACCTCGTCTGCTATAAAGTGAAGTGGTGTACTAGTTAAACTGGGGTTCTGTTGTGCCTCAGACCCTTCCAGGTCATCGCCACTGTACATTTCCCCAAAGTTCTGAACCCAGCGCTCTGGAGCTATAGTACAATCTATGCTAGCATTTACTGTGTCCGAAAAAGAAGGGGCTGTTAACCACAGCCCAAAAAGTAACTGAGAGTCTACTTGCTTTCCCAAGATCCTCCCCGGCGTGTTCTCTGATGGATTTCTTCCTCTCTTGGATTGCATACTTGTAAGCTCTCCTACAGGTCCTAACCTCGTTCTCATCTCTTGGGGTTTCTTTAAGTGCCAAAAATAGCTTCCTATGGGCATTGGAGCAGGTACCATTAAACCACCTCTTGACCTTGAGGCCCTTACCCCTACATGGGGTAGTTAAACTGATATCGTTCTGCTTGGTTAGCCTTCCAAAAGCATCTAGAACAACGCTGTCCTCCACCCTGATGTCCATACATGCTGAAATCTCTACTGCACACTCCACATACAGGTTATTCAGAAACCTTTCCAGTATCACCTTCTCCCACTTCAACCTACGTAATTGATCTTTAGTACTGATATAGGAGTTAGGGAACTCCTACTCTCCTCTCCGTGTAAAGCGGAAGAGTACAATAGTTCGATCATGAGGAGGTTATGATCGCTGTGACTGCTCCAGAGAATGCACAATTTATAAACTGCTGGGACTATTTTTGCAGAGAGCATTATAAAATCAATAATACTAGAGCAGCTCCTACCTATATAAATGGGAATAGGGGTGTTCCCTCCCATTTGCTCTAAACAGCACAAGTTGTTAGCGGACATAAACCCGTCTGCGTTAATACTTGACTTAAAGTCACCTAGAATTATAGTCTTATAATAAGAGTGTTTTCTCTCCCTTTAATGTTCGAGAAAACCCTCTAGGGCAACTAAGTGTTCTATCTCAGAAAATCTAGTAAAAGAGTTGTAAAAATTGAATACTAACAAGGGAAAATGATTCTTAAACGGCAACTCTACTGCTAACAAATGGGGAGACTGGCACTCTATGAGGTTCATTCTACATACGAGATTAAGTAAGAACAGTAAGAGAAGACCCCCCCACCCTCCCGGCTCGACCGGCTGTCAAGGGAATTTCATTCTTAAAAAATGAGCTATCCCAAAAAAGGAAATCTCACTGTTGTCCCAAGTTTCTTGCAAGGCAATAAAATGGCAACCCATAAGGGGCCTCTGCCCTGAGGCATCGCCTCTTTTTTACCTTAAGCCTGTGCTATTCCAGGAAAAATAAGTACAAGGGGTAAAAATCCTGAAGGGGACAATCCAAATCAATGTTTTGGAGCTACTCCTAAGCTCACACTCAATGAGCACTTTAGCTTGGGCAAGATGCCTCACCTTAACTGTAACACAGTCACACTTTTTTCCCCAGCCTGCATCCCACCCATCCCTCTCATCTGGCCATAGGGGAAACAGCCTTTACAACGCGGTCATTACATTGAGTTCCCTTTACAACGCGGTCGTTACAACGTCCGCGTTGTTACAATGCAATGCCTTTACATCACAAGTCATTAGATCGACTTGCTCTAGATGGCACTCCAACCTAAGTAATAGTATAATTTACTATTCCAACACCTTCCCTACTGTTGCGCAGGCTGGAGTTGGAATAGTATATAATACTATTCCTAAGTCCAGCGCGCCCCCTACAGCAAGTCGATCTAATGACTTGTGTTATAAAGGTATCACGTTCTAACAATGCGGTTGTTGTAACAACTGAGTTGTAAAGGAACGCGATGCAATAGCATGCATTGTAACATGCTATATTCGGCCATAGTAATGTCCGTGAATAAATGATGACCGTTGACAATGTCAGTGTTACACCAGTAAACGACGCATGAATATGGTCCAATGTCGACTCCTTAGTACCCTGTATAGTTGGAGGAACTCCCAATAAAATGACAGCCAAAGGTGCTGATTCTGGGGCAGGTCTATGATACTCTGACTGCCAGCTTGGGTCATGGCGGGTGTGTGTAAGATGGATATAACCAGATAAACACCCCTCTGGTAATAATACCCCTTGAGGTGGAACCATGTGTGCACCTGAGCCTAAGGAGGCAGGTTGCTGGTCGCGGGTCGCGGGTCGCGCAGGTATTCCTCTGCCCCTCGATTACCCCCTGACACTGTGGCCCAGTGTTTTGTGTTTCCTGAGACGCCTGGATTAGGCTACCAGTCGCAATGGAAAATCCCCCTGTGCCTTGTGCCCCTCTGCCAAGCGGTTGTATGATAGTGGTCCTAGCAGGGCTGATAACCCCCCGCAGGCTGCCGGCTGCCTAGCGATAGAACAGCAGGGTGCTGTCAGGAAAAGGTATCAAACCTCGCCTCTATACACTCCAGCTTTTGCTGTATGAGCGCTAAAAATCTATCAAGCATGGACTCCAGCCTAGGCAAGAGTAAGTCAAAAAATTGTTCCGAGCCAGTACTAGCTGGTGCAGTAATCTTTTTAGATGAGGTAATCCAGAGGGCTCTTTTACAACCTGTCTTCTTCCTCCCTTTAATAGGGGGGGCTAGCCGGGACTGAATCATCTTCCACCATTGTCAGGTCCATCTCAGCATTAGGGGCCACCAAAGAAAAAGTAGCGGGAAGTGAAAAAGCCAGCCCGGGACTTGTCCCTTCTGCTCCATGGTCATCCGTTACAATTGGGTCCGGAGCAAATTTTCCTGTCTCCAAAGAAAGCCTCCTTTCAGTCAGAGCTATCTCCTTCAAAATAACATTAGCCGCCCTGGTAAAAAAGGAATCAATGGTCGATGTAGTATTGTCCCCTGACCCTCCAGCCATCGTTTTCCTTTTAACCATAGTTAGTTACTCTGGGATGAACTGCTTTTAATAAAAAAGCCCAGACCAATCCAATGCCCAGCGATACAAACTCCTAGAGTAGTCCACAAGGAGGAGAGTACTCTTCCCTTGACTATGGTTAGCTCTCAATAAAGTACAAATCAAGTAAAGAGAAAATCAAAGGGAAGATAAAAAGTAACAATACCTTATCCCTTGTGTCAGTCCAAAGGACCAAGTGACCTGGCCGAGTCCAGCCTGAGCCGGCCGTTGACGGGTGCCCTTGGCTTCACAGTACATCAGTACAGCATCAGCTAAGGGAGTCCTCTCCCCTCTTGTGAACAGTTGGTCTCCAGGCTCCCCTCGCCGCAGGAGCGGCAATGTTAATTTATGCACATCCAGGTGCGGCAATACAATCCTTTCCCTCTCCCCTCTTGTGAACAGCCAGTCTCGAGGCTCCATGGAGTCAATATGGAAAGGCGCACCTTTTAAAGACGTGTTCTGAGAAAATGTTAACCTTGGCACTTCTTAGGACGAAACGGAGGAGGTGGGCCCCTCAGGACTGCTTCGAGTTCGAAGTTTGATTCTCTGTGTATTAGTCATGAGCGGGTGATGGGTTTCTGCAGTAGGGCAGTGGGACAGCCACGGGCGGACCGGTCTTCGGTGAGATGCTCTGTTATGCTTTTTGCTTGAAGGAGGCTAATCCTAAGTGAAGTGTTTTCGCTCCAAGGCAGACTGCTGATGAACAGACGAGATATGTGCATCAGCACTGGAAGGACTGCTCTTCACCTAGTGATGGGCTTTCAATCGAGACGGATGCATGTTACAGGTGCTGTTTTTTGTCAGTTTTTTCCCATGCGTCCCTAACGGGCCCTGAGTGGGGTTGCGGTGTTGGTGCGGGGTCTTCCGATCAGTCCGTGCTATGGGTATGGGGCTCTAGGCTTACACTTGTCCTCTGCAATGTCAGTTCTTGTGTCTACGTCAATCAGACTCACACTACTACCGAATGGATGAAGCAATTAACAGCATTCAACTGCATACCACAAATCATTGAGTCAGCAAGATCGCTTGGAATAATCCTTGATAAAAAGCTTAATAATGAGTAGCATATTGGTGCCACCACTCAGAGGAGTTAAAAAAAACTACAAATGAGCATACTACGGAAACTAAAACCTTTCCTCTCGCATAATGACTTCAAGTATGCAGTGCAAGCACCTGTGATTCCCACCCTCTCAGGCCTGCCAAGACACACAACTGCCCCATCAATGGCCTCACTTAACTCTGTGGCAAGACTCATCACGGGGTCAAAAGGTATAATCACATCTCCTTGACTTAAAATCCCTCAACTTGATTCCTTATGAAGCAAGAATTCAACTAAAATGTGCTTGTATGAAACACAAAGCTCTGTATTTCAACACCCTAAGTTATCTCACCAATAAGCTTGAGCTGTCTGAAGGTTCTCAAGACTGACCTCCCTCCACTACCCCCTTCAAGAAAAATGTTAACCTCCTATTTATGAACACGTTTCTGGTACAGATCATCAGAATTCTGCTTCTGGAACTTATTGTTCTCCTATCACGTATGCACTTTTGCTATGATAAAAGATTTGTATGGCATTGCCTCAATTACATGTAAAGCGCTCTGATATCCGCAAGGGTCATGTTCGCACTATATAAAACTTTTCAAATCAAACAAACAAGAGAGAAAAAAGACAAATGAAATCATCCGTAATTAAACTATTAGAAAAAATAGCCTCCTAATTCAAGTTTAGTTACATCTTTGGGTAATCACAAAATATGACTATCCGACTAAGAATGGAAAGAGAAGAGAGGAAAAAAAAGAAACCAACTTTTTGCAGAACATTAGTCGTAAGCCAGACAATGTCCCCCTAGCCCTTAAACCACACAGGCATGGCCCGCAAGTTCATTAAAAAAACTTTTTAACTTTGATTTCCGAGGTGAACACAAAGGTCTGATTATAAAAAATGATTTTAAGACGTGCAGTGTTCATCAGATAGGCGTTTACTTCCTTGTCCTAACATGGCTTTATGAGCTGTCTTAATCTCCATCAACGTGCAACAGTTACATGGCACAAGTACGGCCTTGTGAAGAAAGAGTTCCCTTTTAAAGTTTCAATTGGAAACAGAGCGTGCTTTTACGAAGACAGCCTGTCTCAGAAGAAGGTTCCCAAAATACACTATGGCAGCCCTTGGCCTAGAAATGACATCCCTTTGTAGCTGGCTCTGTTTTTTTAACATGAGCGGGAACCGGTGGACTCTCTGTAGCTTCTGTTCCCAGTTCCAGGATTCCAGTTCAGGAAAGGGTCCATTGAATACCTTAACCACAAAGGACCTAATATCATTGCCCTCGACCCCCTCCTCTAGGCCCAAAACTCACAAATTATATTGTCATTGTCTGTTTTCAAAGTCCTCAAGTTTCCACTTGAACCTTCAATTTACTTTCGTGGCCCATTAGGTCTGTCTCTAGTATTGAAGTCTGGGTTTACACCGCCATAATTCTTTCTCCAGTTTCTGTACAAGCCTTAGAGATTTTTACCACTTCACCCTACAGTCTTCTTGCTTGTTGCCATCCTTGCCTTGCATCCTTCAAAGCGAGTTTCTTCCTGATGCTGTTTGATAGATTGGTGTATGTGCTCCAGCGTTGCCTGCCCCAGGAGACCCAACAGGTGTGTAGTGAGGGATTCTGCTGCAAGTTAGGTAGATCATCGAACACCTGCTAAGTTGCAGAATAATCCTATTTCACTGCAGGGACATTTAGCTATTTGCTGGCTTATAGAACTCCTGTGGCGCCTTACATGTGTGGATGCCATTGCTGGACTCAGCTCTTCTGATGACCCACTCGCATTTTTAAGTGAAGGTGATTAAAAGTCTTCATCTTCAATACAGAGGAGGAGTCTGAGCCTTCCGTTAATGAGCAGAATCTATCAACTGGCTCTGGAGGTTCTTCCAGCGTCTTCTATATATTTCTCAACTGTCCTCGGTAACCCGTGTACCATTATTATATACCTTGGTCAGTGAAAGAGAGTCTGTCTCAACTATTTCTGCCGCAACCCTAGATAGCTTTGAGGATGCTGCCACCTCCAGAAAGGGCAAATGGTGATGCAGTGGCTACTTCTGACACTGAATTTATAGAGGGCCCAATTTTTGGCACATTTTTAATGTTAGACACATTAGTGGAAGACAATGTAACCACAGGGTGCAACCACTCTGATAAGGTCGCCTCCTCTGTCTGCAAACAAGTGGGCACTGTCCCACCTCCATTACATGATGGGAGGTTTCATTAACCTGGCTCCCAGTCCCCAAAAGGAGCCTGCTAAGTTGCTGGGGCAGTAGATCCACTGAAGAACTTGAGGGGAGCAGCATCAATCCGAGCAGAGGGGTATGCATCCCCTTGCAAACGCAAGAGGTCGCTGCCACTGTTTGCACCCCTATAGTCAGGAATATGCATATTTCAAGTCTATCACTTGCAGTCTTAACTTTGTTCTTCTGCGGGTCCTATAGGCCTGAAGGCACCCGTCCACTATAGAGGGCCATGAGCCACTGCATAATTTGAAACCTTCCCCAAGGTAGCGTCTTTCCCTGATATCCCAGGCTCACATTTCTGTAGCAACTTCCTCGTAGTACTGCTGCTTCGTTCCATTTTTAGGCAGGCTGAACTATTGTCTTGTGAGAATGCTGACATGCTTTCCTGCTCAGTTCCAGCAGTAGACGCTGACTCTAGGGCGGCATACATGAACCGGGGAAAAAACACTTTCCAAGCGACCGGACAGTGTGAAGCAAGCAACGCCACCAAGGCTGCTTGATATGATTATGGCACGTCATATTGTGCAACCTGAAACCACCTCCAAAGGCAAGAGACAGCATCTCCGAAGCGGTGTCTGCACAGCTACAACTTCAGCGATATTTACCCAAAACTTGAGGACCTCCTCCACTGTCTGGCAGAACTAGCCAGGAAGGAGCAGAACTGAGCACATGCTCAGCTGCTCCCACAGGCATCATCAGGTTCCCTTACCACGTACCTGCTAATGCATTCTAACTAATGTTCCATCTCCACTCTTAGCCATCAAGTAAAATTCAGATTGTAAACAAGTCATGGTAAAGGCACAAAATGTTGGAATTCATTTAACAACGTGAATCTCATGTTGTAGCTTTAACCATACTTTTTTGACACCAGACTACTATATAGCGTGTTCTGTGTTTATCTATTTTAAAATGTGAAACGCCGGACGGCACATACAAAAATGACTATTTCCCAGAATCTTTACTACTTTCATTCCCTCTTCCCATTCCTTAGTTTGTGTCTGGATCTCCAGAAACAAGCCTTTTGTTGTCTAACCAAAACATTGAAAAATAGTCCTTTCTAAGAGCATGAAGGATATTTTTAGATGGTAGAACCTATGAAGGAAAACCTTTCTCAGAATGCCACAGCTACTCTTGCAACCAGAAGAGACACATTTCATACGTATGAGGAAAGGATGTTTGTTCTGATTCTGCGTTGTAGAATCTTCAGTGGTAGTCATAAACATTTAGAATAATTCCCCACTTCTATCTAAAGTATTACATTTGTGACAAACCACCTCCTAAATTTATAGCCGGTGACGTTTTCTAAATATTTTGACTGCATGATATACTAATAGGTTAACTATATATTACATCTAGGAAGAATGTCTGTTGCTTAATATATCCAAATAGTAAATAACAGTGTCCCCTTCAAGAGTCCAGGGACGTCAATCTCCCATTGTGCTGTTTACTGGCATTTGTTGCACAGGGTCAGTGCTTGTTTTCTAACTCAGGATCTTGGAACACTTTAGGAGGTTTCATACTGTAAGTTCAGTTCAGTTCAATAACTTTCTTCGGGTAAATTAATACCCATAAAAGTACAGCATATTAATAAAGAACATAAACAAAGAATTAGCAATACACAATACACAAATATTTGCACAAATATCACTAAAACAATTCGTAGCAAGTTAAAAGGAACTTCATTGGTGATAAAATAATTTGTTATAGATAAAACTGTATGCCAATAACAATAGTGCAAGGTGATCCATCCGATAGGGACTCAGAGATCGGACATGGTATTGCGTGCTCTAATTGTGAATTTTAAAAAAGTGCTAGTGCGAAAAATCAGTTCCTCATCTGCCAGAGAGACTAAACAAATGTAGGCATTATCCAGACTAATTGGCCTTTTTAAAAAAAAAAAATGGGTTTAATAACCACTTTGTATAATTAATATAGTATTTACAAAAAAATAAAAAGTGTAAGATTGATTGGCCACTCACCCCGTCACAAGGGCATGGTACAAGGTCAAGGTTATGTTGATAGCCAAGAGGGAAACATAGTGCATATTTGATAGTTCCTGCTCTTAGGCGAAATAGTAGGCTCCTTTCCCAGTGGCTCATGTGTAGGGTGAGATATAAGGGTAAGGAATAAAAGTCCTGTGCGATGGACATATATCTGAGAACCGAAGGTTTCTTAGATTCCAGGCCAGTCCTTTCTTCGTTGTATAAAAAATACAACGCATCTCTGAGCACCTTTTTTGGCACAGTGTCAGCTATAGTTGGTTTTAGAAAAATGTTTCCTTTATTGACACTACATAGGCTTTGATATACTCCACTTAACCAGGGAATTTCCAAGATATGGAAAGGTACATGTACTTGTCAATTTCTGATTGCCCACTGCAATAGAGCTTAACTGGCACTTCCCAGGGCCACAAGACATTAAAAATGATTTATTAAAATTAACACGTACATCCAAACTATCCATATACTCAACAAAGGAGCATACTAGTCTCCGTAGAGAGTTCCGAGTGCGGGCTAAAAGAACCGCATCATCTGCGTATAATAGCACGGGGAGGCTTTTGCCATTGATCAAGGGAACATCATGGGTCGAGGTTTTGAGCGAGTTGTTCAGCCCATTGATATAGATAATAAAAAGGAGGGGGGCCAAGACACAACCCTGCCTGACCCCTCTTTCAAGCTTAATCAGCCCCGAGACAGCGCCATTCGTACCAATCCGCACCTGCGCCTGGAGATCTTTATGAAGGTGGGCTAAAAAGTATACCAGAGGTTCATCTAAACCATAGGCCAATAAAATTGCCCAGAGTTTGGATCTATTGACAAGGTCGAACACTGAGGACAGGTCCATAAAGGCCATATAGACCGGGGATTTCCGTGCAATAGTATATTTCCCGATGACCAGGTTAAGATTAAGACATTACTCAGTGGTGCACACCTTGCTACGGAAACCCAACTGACAATGCTCTAAAATATTGCTTTCCTCTGCCCATAGTGAAATTTTTTGTACAGCACTCTTCCTAGTATTTTTAAGGTGTTATCAATTAAAGAGATCTGCCTGTAATTACAGGGTTGGGACCGATCTCCCTTTTTAAAAATTGGGACAATAATACTCTTGGCCCATGTGTCCGGTATGCTAGCATGTGTTGTACTGTTAAAAACATTTAGGAGTAATGGGGCCCAAAAATCTGGTATCCATTTTATTAAGTCAATTGGTAGCCCGTCAGGGCCAGGTGCTTTATTCCCGATACTCTGTTGAATAGCCTCTTCTATATCCGAGATAGTCAACTTAATGGCAGTAAAAGGGCCATAGTCCTGTTGATCAGGCGCTGTTTCTGGGGCTGCGTAGATTTGTGAGAGGTGATTTACCCAAGTCTCACTTGATATATTGCAATTGATAGGAGTTAGTAGCTGGTCCATTGATCGGAGCTCCCTAACCGCAGACCAAAAAATATTGCCCTTTTTTAAACTAGCGGCCTGGGATAAGGTTTCCCATCGTTCATTCAGAAGGGTTCCCTTCCTTTCACGGGTTGCAATATTATAAGCCCTCCTGGCCAGTTGCACATCTGCGGCACACCTTGGGTTAGAGGACAGTGCCCTACGGAGACTTCTATTGGCCCGTGCGCACTCATGATCAAACCATTTGGGATTAGTTGCTACCAATGGGGTGGGTTTCAGCAAGAGTGTTTTTGTGGCTAAGCACAATTTTGAGAAATCTTGGACTATCTCAGAGTGTGCAGCATGCGGTGATAGACAGGAGGTAATAAGATGCATATTACTTCTGACTAACATTTTGAAAAGTTCCCCGCTATCGACACCCTTCCAGACTAATCTCAGATTATCAGTCGAGGGTATAAGATTTTTTGCTCCGCATTCGACAGAAAACACGGGCCGAGATGCAAAACTCAACATTATTCTGATGGGGTTGTGATCCCCATAGTCCGTTTCAATTATTTCGGCGGCCATTAGTTGGTCTTCAAGGCAGGGGGAGATAAATATAAAATCAATAGTTGACGCACAGCCCCTTCCCCTAAATGTTGGCAATTTTCTATTAGTTGTGTTCACGCTGCTCACCAGGTCCATTACATTGGTCAGGTTATTTGATTTTAGCAGCAAAGCCAACTCCGCTTCCCTGCGGTACGAGGGCCCATGATTATTTATGCCTTTAACATACGTTGCACCATTAATTGCAGCGTTAAAATCTCCACCCAAAAGAATCCCGGTAGTTCTCCCCATATTTTGTTGAGTATCTAAGTTAGTGATAAATTCGAAAAGTCCAATGAAGTTCCTATTAGGGATTGAATAAAAGTCGTTATTATAGAAATTTACCAAGTATATACTAATTTTCCTTTTGAAAAGGATAACTTGAAAATTTCTACTATTGGTTGAAAGGACCTTGAAACTGCCACCTGCGGCCACATTAATCCAAATAAATAGGCCCCCAGATGGTCTTCCTAGTTTAGGGGTAGGGGCTACAATACTGAAACAGTGAAACCCTTCAATGTGGATGTCTTCGGTGGCCCATGTCTCCTGAAACATGACTATGTCTAGGTCCCTTACTAGACGTAACCAGTTTTGTTCCCCGAGCCTAGATTGAAGCCCCGCCACGTTCCAGCTAAGAATGCTAAGATTAGCTCCCATGTTTGCCATAGATAATACCAGATCAGCATTAAAAGGTGGGGGTATGATGTCTAAATAATCCCCCTCATGGGCCTGCAGATTGGTTGGCAGCAATTGTTGTCAGTCCTGGGCATCCAAGTTGGAAAGTGCGTGGAACCTATTGGCTGCCAGGGGTATTACATGGGTATCTCTTAGCGGAAAGGCTGATGGTTTATAAAAATAGCCTAAAGGAAGTGCGCAGATATCGGTATGGGGTAAAAAGGATTGCTCATATATTCTAAGTAGGTGGCGAACCATATATGGTTTGCGGAAATTAAGAACGATACAATCTCCACTGATATTCTTCACCGAGGGACCAAACCATCCTACTCTGCTTGCCATGATGATTTCAGCCATTGAGGAGGGGTGGAAATTTTTATGTTTGCATAGCCAGTCTACAGATTTGTTACGGAGATCTGACCAAGATTCCCTCTGTCCCTTGACAAGATTGGGAATACCAGCCAGTACTAACACATAGGGGCTGGAGGCTGGTGGCAGGCTCAACACATCTGTATTAGGGCTCAGATGTGGATCTCTAGGGTGAGCCATAGCCACAATATCTTGGTCGATCCCACTAGTTCCCTGCTGGGGCAAATTACAATGCACACTGCCTGATGTTGTATTAACGTCATTAATGTTACACATATGAGATATGCCCGAACCTCCGATCTGGGTAGTGAATGCATTTGGCCCTAGTGGATTCTTTTGATTGCAAGGGGGAGCATTAGGGTTTGTAACGGGAGATTTAGCTATGGGGACAGGAGTAACATCCATACATTGCATGGCAAGCCCATGTTTATTAACCGCTAAAAGGGCATTATTTCCTCGTCCTGTTTCTTCACAACCTTTATTCAGCCTCCCGCCTCTTCGCCTATCCACAGTGCAATCTAACTGGTTGAGTTTCTCCCACAACAGTTCAAAGTTTTTATCAAACACGTCCTTTAGAGAAGCCAATGCGGACTCTATGGCTGCCACATCAATCCCTGTTTGTGTGCCCCCCATCACTTATATTAGTCCCATAATGCATGGGTTCAAAACTGTCGACTGTCTGAGTTGCAACTGAGTTCATAATGGTAGCCCCCGCAAGACGTGTATTCCCGGTTGTTTGAGAGCTTTTAGCATTTTTAGGGTTGGGCTTTGAAAAAGCAGCATGTTTTTTCTTATGGGGCTGAACTTTTGATTTGGTAGGCCTTTGTGCCTTAGCTGCGTTGCCTCTGGTGTTAATACGGGGCACGTCTAGAACAGGCGTTACGAGCATGTTGGGAAAATCTTCAGATGATAAAGATGTGTTAGGGAGGGCAAGGACCGATCTTGCCATAGATGTATTAGGTGAGGTATTTAATGTTTGCGAACATGTTGTGTGAACATCAGCAGGGCCAGCCAAAGACAGTCATGATTGTAGCGTGGTAGGGTCCAAAGACAGCCTTCTTTTAGTCAGATGAATTTCGTGGGACAAAAGTGACTCAGCTCTTATAATGAAAGCATCCAGGGTGCCAGCTACGCCTTTCAATTTACTCATTGTGCAACACAAGTTATGGGTACCCAATTGCACAGGTATGTGGCCACCAATAGACAGCTAAATACAATCCACAGCAAAAGTCCTCACATTACCTTAGCAGCAGGTAGCCATTGATACTCAGACGATGCACAAATAGCAACCCCCGGGACCAAATAACAAGGCCCAACCCGGCCTCCTTCGGTCTCGGACGGCCGCAGACGGTCCCACCCTTGTCCCGGGCTTCTCCCGGCGCGTCCCGCGCGGCGAGGGACTGAGCCAACCTTTAAGCGCCTCCTGGCGCGTGGTGTACTGACGTCCTGCCCCTGGGGATCCTGGGTGTTGTGGTCCTCCGGCGGAGCCAAGCCCGGCCAGCCCTTTGATGCAGGCAGGGAGGGGCGGAGCAAAGCCCGGCCACGGGAACGACAGGAATGCAAGCAGGTGGGCAGCGTCTTTGCAAGGCGAGTTCAGGGAAAAATGGAAAGGGAAACGAAGTGCTCCGCACTGAGCCAACCTTTAAGCGCCTCCTGGGACGCGGTGTACTGACGTCCTGCCCCTGGGGATCCTGGGTGTTGTGGTCCTCCCGCGGAGCCAAGCCCGGCCGGCCCTTTGATGCAGGCAGGGAGGGGGGGAGCAAAGCCCGGCCACGGGAACGACAGGAATGCAAGCAGGTGCGCAGCGTCTTTGCAAGGCGAGTTCAGGGAAAAATGGAAAGGGAAACGAAGGGCTCCGCACTGAGCCAACCTTTAAGCGACTCCTTGCGCGTGGTGTACTGATGTGCTGCCACTGGGGATCCTGGGTGTTGTGGTCCTCCGGCGGAGCCAAGCCCGGCCGGCCCTTTGATGCAGTCAGGGGGAAGGGGAGCAAAGCCCGGCCACGGGAACGACAGGAATGCAAGCAGGTGGGCAGCGTCTTTGCAAGGCGAGTTCAGGGAAAAATGGAAAGGGAAACGAAGGGCTCCGCACTGAGCCAACCTTTAAGCGCCTCCTGGCGCGTGGCTTACTGACGTCCTGCCCCTGGGGATCCTGGGTGTTGTGGTCCTCCGGCGGAGCCAAGCCCGGCCGGCCCTCTGATGCAGGCAGGGGGGGGGCGGAGCAAAGCCCGGCCACGGGAACGACAGGAATGCAAGCAGGTGGGCAGCGTCTTTGCAAGGCGAGTTCAGGGAAAAATGGAAGAAGGTAGGATCATTGTAGCATGATTACCCCCCTTTTTGCCTAGTGTCAGTGTATGTTTGAGTTGGTCTGACTGGGATCCTAGTAATCCGGACCCCAGTCACTCTGCTTTCTCCCTAAATTGGCCATGGTAAGTACTTCTGTACCTCCACAGTTGGCTACTGGTGTACCCTTGTAAGTCCATAGTATATGGTACTAAGGTACCCAGGGCATAGGTACACCTGGGGTCTCCCATGGGCTGCAGCATGTATTGTGCCACCCATGGGAGATCACTTAAACTGTGACTACAAGCCTACCATTACAGCCTGTGTGAGTTGGTGCTTGCACCTCTCACAACAGACATAAGGTTCTTTATATCTGGGGTCCCTGCACTTAATACCTATAAGTCACCCCTATGGCACGCTCTTCAGTCCTGAAGGCAGGGTGCTTGGTTATAAATGTGAGGGTGCCCTTACTTGAGAAGGACTCCCCTACAAACCCTGGAGTCAATTCTCCAGGCTTTGTAAGTGCGGTCAGCCATTTTAATACATATAGCGGGCATCAGTCTTTACAAGATGTCTAACTATATAGCGGTTGCTCCGAACCCATTTATATTGGGTATCAAACATGTTGGAATCAGATCCCAAAACCAATTCCAGTGTTGGAAGTATCATCCCCTTGTGCTTGGGGCTCCCTTGGGGTACCCCCCTGTACTACCGGTAACAGCCTTTCAGGGGATGACAACAAGCTAGTGCTGCCGATCACAGATATAATTCTGCCCTCCTTCTACTGAGCCACACCGAAGCAGGGGAAGGTAGAACAATAGGCTTCCTGTCACAGGGAGGTGTGACCACCTCCCAGACAGGACTTTGTTTATTGGGCTGGGGTGTTTTGACTGTCCTCCTTGCATACTTAAGTTTGAGTAAGTTCAGGGAGTCCTTAGCTCCCGCTCTGCAGTGAAACTGGACAAACAACTTGGGAGTATCCTCCCCTTTGTCCAGTGCCTCCTCTGGGTGGGACCTCTGAGTCGTTCCAGCCCTTTCCCTAGGGTACTTAAGGGCTTACCTGTGGGTGGTTCCTTAGATTCGTTGTGGGACGAGACTCAAGCCTGGACACTTGGACTTTGCCTGGAACCAAGACTGCATTAAGGAAGACTCCTGCTGTGCCTGGTCTCTCTGTTCTACAAGTCTTTTTTGTCACCTGTGTCTGTGCTTCTTCCAGGATCTTCAACAGACCTGTGGAGTGAAGAAGTCACTCAGCGCAACAAAGCTGACTGGTCTGCTCCTCCAGACGCCCCACAGGCCTTGAAAGGCTCAGCAACACCGGCAACGGCCCTGAAACTTCAAGTATCAAAATAAGAGGGAGGGGTCCTGCTCACCTAAGGGACAGGACACCAAAAATAGACACTTCTGTCAGAGACCAGATCCCTTTGGGCTCTTTTTAAGCATACAAGAGCACAGTGCTATCACGCATACACATTACTGTCAAACATACACTATTTAGTTCACCAACACCAAGTAGAAACCAAAACAATAATATAAAAAATATGCAGTATTCTTTAATATTGGCTTTTATTCCATTAACTGGGGGAAGTTGGAGCACGTCAGGAGACTCGTTTGGTCCCGGCATTTTGCTCCTAAAATCTAAAAGCCTGGCTGAGCGGTGTTCAAGCTACTGAGAAGCAATACCAAAATAAGGAACTTGTCGCCTTTTGTGCCATAGCTCCAGTGGCCTCAAATTCACAAATGTTAACGAAGGGCACGGCTGAAGTTTGGTCCATTTTACTTACACTGTCTGTTCAACCTCTGATGTGAACTAGAGAAGAATCCTTAGAGGCAGAGTGGGAGGACGCTTTTGGCGCCTATTTCCCTTAAACTGCAGGGCCTTGAGAAAAAAGCAGCCACCGCAAGTAGAGGAGAAGACAGTTTCCCTTACGTATACCAACACCCAATTTCGCTCAACCTATGGGGCCTTGAGAAATAAGTAGCCACCGCAATTTGATGAGGAGACAGTTCCCCTTATTTATACAGACGTTCTATTTTTTTGGATTGTGTTGGGAGACACTGAATTAAATACATAAGCCTGAAGATGGTGGTGAATCATACTAGACCACCGAAACGCGTCGCTCTGTGTCGATTGAGCACCCAAGCTTCGCCGTGTTCGATTGTAACAAAATCGCGATCAAGTGATCAACCTTGGCTATCAACTGTAAAAGATACAGACTTGGTGTGCCGGTTTGACTTAACAAGACTTTGATGTCTCTACTGTTTTGTTATATGCTCCCAGATCATTCTTAAGACAAGCTTTTAACTAGTGTGATTATTTGAAGAGCAATAATTGATGTATATGTGTTTTAACGCTTTTCATTGGAAAAAATGTTTTTAAATTTTGAATCCTATTAGAATCCTAAATATTAAAGAATACTGCATATTTTTTATATTATTGTTTTGGTTTCTACTTGGTGTTGGTGAACTAAATAGTGCATGTTTGACAGTAATGTGTATGCGTGATAGCATTGTATTCTTGTATGCTTAAAAAGAGCCCAAAGGGATCTTGTCTCTGACAGAAGTGTCTGGAACTTCAAGGTCTTAACTGTCCTCTCTGCAACTTTGAGGCCAGTATCCATCGTTGGAACTGCTGGGACCAAACTCCTGGGCACCGTGTTGACTTGCCGTTGGCAAGGCTTGTTGGCTATACACTCCAGAGAGCTTTGGGCTACAAGAATCTCCAGCCCCCATCATCTCATCCTTCCAAGTACAGCATCCTCACTGCATCCTCTACACTATGGACTTTCCTTTTTGGTGAGCTGCCCGAGGTCCTCATGCGACTCCTGTGCTGTTGGCCTGTGGGTCCTCCTGAGGGCCTTCTCCTGCTTCAGTGGGCTCTCCTGTTTGTTCGGGCCCGCTCTGACACTCCTGCTTGTGGTGAGTCCCTTTGGCCTTGCTGGTTCCAATGTTGCTCCTTCTTCTCTCTCCACACCAGTTGCAGCTGCCAAGACTTGTTGGTGCACCTGCTGGACATTGACCCCTAGGTTCTCGACTTCTGACGTGGGCTGCCCGTACATGGCTCCTGGTCTTCCTCAGTGTCACCTGATCCTCACAACTGCAGTGACAAGTTCATCATTAACACTTCTAAACCATCGGACATCAGTGGGCATTGCTCTTCCGTGCCTCCTGGTCACCTCCGAGTGGCATAGACTCTGTCCCTCCACTTGCAGGTTCTCCTCTTCAAGAATCCACCCTTGGATTCCACCGAACTCTTGAACAGTCTTTTCCAGCGGCATCTTCTTCGAAGTCCTCCATTGTTGTCTACAGAGGTTTCTTATGTCACTTCACACCTTTGTACCAGCTTACCTGGTGTAGATATCCTGGTTCCTAGCGTATCCACTTCGGTCGCAGTTAGTATTCAACTATTGTAGTATATGGTTTGGTCTCCCCCTGTTTAACGTACACTACATGATTAAACTGGTAAAACCAGCTGCTTAACACTTCTCTCAAGATAAGCCTGTAGGCTGCTCTTCACAGCTACCACTTAGAGAGCTTTCTAAGATTGTCTGAGATCACTAAAACCACCATCAGAGTTGTCTGGATTAGTGCAGGGTGTTACACTTACATAAGTGAGCACCATATAATAAGCCTTCGACACCGGCGAAGCCCAGTCACTCAGCACACCAGTGGCTGGTAGGTTTTCAAGGGTCACCTCTTAAGGTGCCCTCTGGGTGTGGGTTCATTACTATGATATGCTTGATACCAAACACCCCTATTTTAAGTGAAACCATCAGGTAGCCGGGGAAACTCGTTTTCACCAGTGTCCCGCACATATTTTTAAAATGGCTCCCCTGATCACTTGTACTGGCAGTAATGGAACTGACCAGCACTGGGGCATATCTGCTCAGGCAGTTACGCCCTCAAATGCGTATAATGCACCCTGCTTTAGGCCGGTAAGACCTGCTGTAGGGTTGACTTCCTTATACTGCATGCAGTGTCTGCAGATATGGCACACAAGCTGTGTACCATGTCATGTTTTCACTTATTTCTGCACCAGGACAAGCAGCCTGCAGTGGCAGCTGGCATAGACTTAGTGAGAGGTCCCTTAGAGTGGCACAATTCATGCTCCAGCCCTTGGGGGCCCCACTTAGTACCTCAGGCCCCAGGTACTGGGGGTACCATTTACTAGAGCACTAAAGGTATCACCAATGTGGGAAAACAATTGCACAGTTTTGGGAAAGAGATCTGGCTCTGGGGACCTGGTTAGCCGGACCCAAGGACACTTCCAGTCGAAATCCCACCATATACCGGGCAAAAGATGGGGGCAACCCGCTGAAAAAGGACACTTTCTTTTTTGAGGGCAAGTCCCAAACCTGATTGTTGTTATGTTTGCAGTTCACCAAAATCTTTGTTCAGCACAGGAAACCTAAACACTGCCGGACAGGGAGCGCCAGTGAATGGAAGTCACAGGAAAAAAAGATGTGTGAAACCTCTGTTGCTTGCAAAAGACTTAACCTTGAGACTTCGAAGAAGAGATTAGTAAAAGGCGACCTCTGTCCAACGAGGTTGTCCGCACTGCATTAGATCTATTCTGTTTGGTAAACACACTGAAGAAAAGATGCAGAGAGTGAAAGAGGAGGTCTTCAAGAGAGGTGGATTTTTCATTTTGTAATGAGGACAGAGAGATTCTAGGTACTAATCTTGTCATAGGGTTCAGTTCCCACATCGGTCCCACCCACAGCAGCAAAATCAGCAGAATCACCAAGGCCGAAGGTACCTGGCCCATCAGAGAAGAGAATCAAGAAAGTCACCTCCAATTCAGCCCTCTGGCTTACTATGGCGACTGCCCTCAAACACCAAGTGATGACTGCTTCTTCCTCCAACTCCATGATATACTCCAGTGGGAGGGTGCCTTCAGACATCTCAAAGAGCCTCCACAAAGCACAGACATCTGATGGGTGCTTCCTCCTCCATCTCCATCATATACTCCAGTGGGAGGGGCCTTCAGACATCTACAAGAGCCTCCACAAAGCACAGACATCTGATGACTGCTTCCTCCTCCATCTCCATCATATACTCCAGTGGGAGGGGGGCTTAAGACATCTCAAAGGGCCTCCATAAATCACAGACATCTGATGAGTGCTTCCTCCTCCATCTCCATCATATACTCCAGTGGGAGGGGCCTTCAGACATCTACAAGAGCCTCCACAAAGCACAGACATCTGATGACTGCTTCCTCCTCCATCTCCATCATATACTCCAGTGGGAGGGGCCTTCAGAAATCTCCAAGAGCCTCCACAAAGCACAGACATCTGATGACTGCTTCCTCCTCCATCTCCATCATATACTCCAGTGGGAGGGTGCCTTAAGACATCTCAAAGAGCCTCCACAAAGCACAGACATCTGATGACTGCTTCCTCCTCCATCTCCATCATATACTCCAGTGGGAGGGGCCTTCAGAAATCTCCAAGAGCCTCAAATGAAACTTGATGGTAATTAGCAAAAATTGAATTGAAGTTTTTCAATTTCAAGGTTACAGACACTCATGCCCATGGGGCATGTGTGTGCACAACATGTGTTTACAATTTCAGGGGTGCCACAGGGTGTCCTTTTGGCACCGTAGCACCCTTGAAATTGCATGCCCATTTTTCGAGTACCTATTGGGTACTCGCAAATTGTGCTTGCAATTCCCATTCTTTCCTATGGGCCTCTGGGCCCTAGGAATGAATGTGAAGCAATTTGCAAGTCGCAATTAAGGAATTTGTAGGAATCGCTAATTTATTTGCGATTCCTACATGCATAGCCAATAGCAAATCTTTAATGGCGATTCCTTGAAAATCGCACTCAAGGATTCGCTATTGGCTATTTTGATGTATGTGCACCTCAGTCTTTCAAATTTAGAATATTTTGCTGTGCCAACAGAGATGTCACAATCCCATACCTTTAATATAATCATGCAAGTGTAAAGAACCTTGCTTCGGAGCAACCTACCCTTGCGGCTGATGCTGATAATTCTAAGAAATGATCGCAATAAATCAACAATTTGCCATATTATAATTCTCAATTGAAAAGAACTATTACATAAACATCACAATATGTAGAATGACATTTTAATCATTGTTTAAGTCACAATTGTGTCGTATTCATTAACAATAATACATAGATCTGTTGTTGATCAGATTCATGCTTGCCCAATGCATTTCGGGCCTTTTAGCGGCCCTTCTTCAGGGGCAGTGATCTAGAAACGAATATAGATAATACAAACATTTAAACATGTCCGTGCAGGAAACTTCTATTCACAACAACATCGTGTCCCTTTAAATAAATGACAATGGTATAGGTGGATAAACGAAATGCTCAACAAAATGAATAATAGAGTACCATAACATGATGATTTATTAGAAAAAGACACCCTTAAGAAACCAATCACCCTGTGTGCTGAAATTGTACACTAAGCATGTATGCAAAAGTCGTGAGAAAAACGCAAAACAGAAGCAATACCTGATTGCTATGTACTTGAGCTTTCTGAAATAGAAAAATGCACAACCATGACTTAAAAAGCACTGCGAAAATCATGGCATACTTAAACAAAAAAACGAGTATAACCGAAAGACTAACCTCCTATCTTAAGCCGATCCACGTATGCTGATATTGCCTAGTGGAACCACGGTTGTGAACTTGATAGCTGAAAAGAAATTAAAAAGACGAGTTACCGTCCCCGTCATTAAACACAAAGACTCTAGAAAAACAAAGATTTGCAAAATAAACTTGCGCTCACCTTTCACCAGACCCTTCAGCTTGCACAAATGGTAACGACAGTAAATTCGACAAGTCCTCCTGTATCGGTGTGGAAACCTCTTCCGCGTCTACCATATACGGGAATAGCGCCACCATGGTCAAAAACGGACTAAAATCACGTGATACTCGTAACTGCACATCCGCCATATTAGAAAGGGGAAACTCGACGAACTTAAACACAAAATCTAGGAAACTGAGGAAGGCCTGATCAATAAAGCCAAATGCAAAAATGAAACGAAAAAAGATACCGCACTACTGTGAGTGTGTGAAGAAGTACTGTAGAGGTGTAGAAGGTGATAAAAGTTGAAGAAAATAAAAAAGAAATCAAAAAGCACTCTATTTATTCATAACAAAGTGAACATTTCACATATAATGAGTCGACATGCCTTCAACAATGCGCTGAATATCAGACTATAAGAAACATCCTAGGTCTACTTTGTCATTGATCCCATGAGGATCTTGAGTATTTAACCTCCTTATCCAAAAGATCTTTCTTTGTAGAAGTGTTTTAGTTAAATTTCTGCCAGAGGTCGGGCCATTTTCTCTATAATCTGAAATTTTAGTTGGGATATGGAATGTTTATATGTTTTCCAATAAACCGCTAGACTGCTTTTCGTGTTGGCATTTTGAATCGTACTCTTATGTTCTGAGATTCGGGTTTTTATCTTCCTCTCCGTTTTGCCTATGTAGAGAAATCCACACAGGCATTTTATGTCATAAATCAGGTTTGTCGATTCACAAGTTGAGTTGTGTCATAATTTGATAGTTTCTCCCGTAGAGGGGTGATGTACTTCATTACCACAAATTACGTTATTGCAATGTACGCAATTTAAACAGCGTTGCGTGCCTTTGAATTCAGTATAATCAATCTTGGAAGTGATAGAGAGAATTTCTTTCATGTTTCTCGACCTTTTGTAAGCAAACAATGGTTTTTCATTAAATAGATCCTTGAAATCTTCTTTGTTTTGTAACATTTCCCATCGATTCATTACAATCTTTTTAATTTGCCTGGAACATGTCGAGTATGTAGACACAAAAACTTGTCTGGTAGGTATTTTTTTGGGTTGTTTCTGCAATAGATTTTCTCTGTTTCTTTGTTTGGTTTTTTGAATAGCTTCTCTGAGAATGTTTTCCGGATACCCTTTGGATGAATATCTATTCGTCATGCTATAGATGTTTTCCTGAAATGTTTGTTCAGTGGAACAAATTCTTTTGGCACGTAGGAATTGAGAAAATGGAAGATTATGCAACGGATTCTGTGGGTGAAAACTTGTGAATAATAACGCATTATTCTTGTCTGTAGGTTTATGGTAAATTTCTGTATGAATGGTACCATCAGTTATTTTGACTAATACGTCCAAGAATGGTAAATAATTCTTATCAATGGTTCTTGTAAGTTGGATATGTTCATCCTTCTGATTCAGTTGACATATCTTTCTCTCCAAAAATTCAAAACTGTTTTTCCACATAATGAAAATATCATCGATGTATCGCACATACATCAAAAGATTCTCCATCCATTCGTCGTCACTGTAAATGTGCTGATCTTCGAAATGAGCCATGTAAGTATTCGCGTACGCAGGTGCCCCCGCAAAACCCATGGATGTACCTTTTAGTTGTAATATACTGGTTATTCCACTCAAAGTAGCTGTGGTGTAAATAAAAATGCAACACTTCTAACAAAAAAACGTTATCCGCCCTCAGAGTAGGTTGTTTCAATAATGCCCATTCTACTGCTTCCATCCCTCCAGAATGGGGGATGGAGGTGTATAAAGATTTCACATCCAAAGTGCAAAGTAAAGTATCTTTGGTGATCTTTACATTTTGCAATTTTTGCAGAAAATGGGTGGTGTCTTTAATATAGGATGTCCACTCTTGGACAAAAAGTTGTAGAAAATGGCCAATGTATTGTCCAATTGGTTCAAAAATGGTCCCGCAACCTGTGACTATAGGCCTAAATGGTGGATCCAAAAGATCTTTATGGATCTTCGGTAGCATGTATAATCCAGGTTTATTCGGATTTTCTTTGGTTAGAAACAAACGGGTGTTGTTCGTAATCCATCCCATGTCTATAGCTTTTGTAAGAATGGTATTCAAAGTAGCTGACAATTGATCCGTAGGATCTCCATCCAGTAGGAGATACGTGATAGAATCAGAAATATGTTCTAGTACCTTCCTATTGTAGAAAGACTGATCCATGAAAACAATAGCTCCACCCTTATCTGCTTTTTTGATGGTAATATCCGCGTCGTTTGTAAGGGTTCTCAAAATAGATATAGATATAGTATTTCAATCGTAAAACCCGCATAAACCTGAAAAGCATTATCTCATTTTCTAATGCATTGGTCTGGTATGTAGGTACAAACCCCAATCCTTTGTTTAAAATCCTGATTTGGTGACTGGATAAGTCTTTGGGGGAAATGTTAACAACTAAGTTGTTTTCTGGCTCCTCAAATTTTGTCTTGATCTTTCTTTTGCTTCTCCTTGTTTTCCTGCTGTTCTTCCAGGTGGTAAGTTGCTGTCCATGGCCTGGGCTAAAAAACACCTTGATGTTGAAGGATGTATGTCAGTTCCTTCTGAGGATGTTACCTGAGTTTTATCATGGGATTTTTCTGTGTTTGGCGGTGGTCTATTGGTGTTAGTGTCCATGTCAGTTGCCAGGCTTTCTTCTGATGAAACATTAGGATTTTTCTTAAAGAACACTCTTCTTTGGGCATATACTTCCGCCCACGTGTATACCTCGTTGAGTTTGTAATCCAACGTATCCCTTTTATATTTTCTCAGTTTGCCCTCTTGTACTTCTTTGGAGTAATTGTCCAATTTGTTATTCATTTCTTCCAAGACCTTCTTCCAATCTTCGACATCCATTCTAGCTTCAATATCAATACGAATGACTTTTATTTCTTCCGTGATTTTTTGAATTACCACCGCTAGTTCCTCTACCAATAATAAAATGAGATCCAATGAACACTTATTTAACACTGCGTACCATCGATCCATGAATTCCTTCTTTAGATGAAATCTAAAAAGCATAGGCTTAATAGAGAGTCTTAATCCTCTGGGGATTCTTTTGGCACGATGATATTGCACAAGCGTGGAGGCATGAAGACGTTGATTTAATTGTCTCCTGGTTAAAAATTCTAATTGTTTTAATTGCTGTTGAAGAGTGTTACCCTGCACGTCGAACGTTTTCACTTCTTGTATGAGAGAATATATTTCCGATGCTTGTTCATTTGTATATGCCAGAATGCTGGCTCGGTTATCCGTTAGGCTGGTGATTGTATCAAAAGACATTTTTTAGGTGCTCTTTCTGATTCAGACAGAATTTACTTGAAACAATATAAATGTGAGAAAGGCACTCTCTTAAATTATACAGTTTAGTATGTTATTTCCAGGGGTGCTTTCGAGAAAGGCTAGCTGTCTGAGCATGCCCGTAAATTTAATATAATCATGCAAGTGTAAAGAACCTTGCAGTGTTAAATAAGTGTTCATTGGATCTCATTTTATTATTGGTAGAGGAACTAGCGGTGGTAATTCAAGAAATCACGGAAGAAATAAAAGTAATTCGTATTGATATTGAAGCTAGAATGGATGTCGAAGATCGGAAGAAGGTCTAGGAAGAAATGAATAACAAATTGGACAATTACTCCAAAGAAGTACAAGAGGGCAAACTGAGAAAATATAAAAGGGATACGTTGGATTAAAAACTCAACGAGGTATACACGTGGGCGGAAGTATATGCCCAAAGAAGAGTGTTCTTTAAGAAAAATCCTAATGTTTCATCAGAAGAAAGCCTGGCAACTGACATGGACACTAACACCAATAGACCACCGCCAAACACAGAAAAATCCCATGATAAAACTCAGGTAACATCCTCAGAAGGAACTGACATACATCCTTCAACATCAAGGTCTTTTTTAGCCCAGGCCACGGACAGCAACTTACCACCTGGAAGAACAGCAGGAAAACAAGGAGAAGCAAAAGAAAGATCAAGACAAAATTTGAGGAGCCAGAAAACAACTTAGTTGTTAATATTTCCTCCAAAGAATTATCCAGTCACCAAATCAGGATTTTAAACAAAGGATTGGGGTTTGTACCTACATACCAGACCAATGCATTAGAAAATGAGATAATGCTGTTCAGGTTTATGCGGGTTTTACGATTGAAATACTTTCTTTCAACGCTCACCACTGCCGAGTTGAATTATCCTGAAAGGGAATTCGAGGAGTGTAAACGCAAATCTACGTTTCAAGCACCAGTATCGCACAAGATTCTAGATGCTTTTGAAAAACAAGTAAAGAATGATCTCTCCAGGATCAATGTCAAACGACAGACCATGACTAATCTTACCAGACAAGAGCAATCTATTTTGAGAACCCTTGCAAACGACGCGGATATTAACATCAAAAAAGCAGATAAGGGTGGAGCTATTGTTATCATGGATCAGTCTTTCTAAGATAGGAAGGTACTAGAACATATTTCTGATTCTATCACGTATCTCCTACTGGATGGAGATCCTACGGATCAATTGTCAGCTACTTTGAATACCATTCTTACCAAAGCTATAGACATGGGATGGATTACGAACAACATCCGTTTTTTCTAACCAAAGAAAATCCGAATAAACCTGGATTATACATGCTACCGAAGATCCATAAAGATCTTTTGGATCCACCATTTAGGCCTATAGTCACAGGTTGCGGGACCATTTTTGAACCAATTGGACAATACATTGACCATTTTCTACAACCTTTTGTTCAAGAGTGGACATCCTATATTAAAGACACCACCCAATTTTCTGCAAAAATTGCAAAATGTAAAGATCACCAAAGATACTTTACTTTGCACTTTGGACGTGAAATCTTTATACACCTCCATCTCCCATTCTGGAGGGATGGAAGCAGTAGAATGGGCATTATTGAAACAAACTACTCTGAGGGTGGATAAAGTTTTTTTGTTAGAAGTGTTGCATTTTTGTTTACACCACAGCTACTTTGAGTGGAATAACCAGTATTATTTACAACTAAAAGGTACATCCATAGGTTTTGCGGGGGCACCTGCGTACGCGAATACTTACATGGCTCATTTCGAAGATCAGCACATTTACAGTGACGACGAATGGATGGAGAATCTTTTGATGTATGTGCGATACATCGACGATATTTTCATTATGTGGAAAAACAGTTTTGAATTTTTGGAGAGAAAGATATGTCAACTGAATCAGAAGGATGAACATATCCAACTTACAAGAACCATTGATAAGAATTATTTACCATTCTTGGACGTATTAGTCAAAATAACTGATGGTACCATCCATACAGAAATTTACCATAAACCTACAGACAAGAATAATGCGTTATTATTCACAAGTTTTCACCCACAGAATCTGTTGCATAATATTCAATTTTCTCAATTCCTACGTGCCAAAAGAATTTGTTCCACTGAACAAACATTTCAGGAAAACATCTATAGCATGACGAATAGATATTCATCCAAAGGGTATCCGGAAAACATTCTCAGAGAAGCTATTCAAAAAACCAAACAAAGAAACAGAGAAAATCTATTGCAGAAACAACCCAAAAAAATACCTACCAGACAAGTTTTTGTGTCTACATACTCGACATGTTCCAGGCAAATTAAAAAGATTGTAATGAATCGATGGGAAATGTTACAAAACGAAGAAGATTTCAAGGATCTATTTAATGAAAAACCATTGTTTGCTTACAAAAGGTCGAGAAACATGAAAGAAATTCTCTCTATCACTTCCAAGATAGATTATACTGAATTCAAAGGCACGCAACGCTGTTTAAATTGCGTACATTGCAATAACGTAATTTGTGGTAATGAAGTACATCACCCCTCTACGGGAGAAACTATCAAATTACGACACAACTCAACTTGTGATTCGACAAACCTGATTTATGCCATAAAATGCCCGTGTGGATTTCTCTACATAGGCAAAAAGGAGAGGAAGATAAAAACCCGAATCTCAAAACATAAGAGTACGATTCGAAATGCCAACACGAAAAGCAGTCTAGCGGTTCATTGGACAACATATAAACATTCCATATCCCAACTAAAATTTCAGGTTATAGAGAAAATGGCCCCGACCCCTGGCAGAAATTTAACTAAAACACTTCTACAAAGGGAGATCTTTTGGATAAGGAGGTTAAATACTCAAGATCCTCATGGGATCAATGACAAAGTAGACCTAGGATGTTTCTTATAGTCTGATATTCAGCGCATTGTTGAAGGCATGTCGACTCATTATATGTGAAAGTTCACTTCGTTATGAATAAATAGAGTGCTTTTTGATTTCTTTTTTATTTTCTTCAACTTTTATCACCTTCTACACCTCTACAGTACTTCTTCACACACTCACAGTAGTGCGGCATCTTTTTTCGTTTCATATTTGCATTTGGCTTTATTGATCAGGCCTTACTCAGTTTCCTAGATTTTGTATTTAAGTTCGTCGAGTTTCCCCTTTCTAATATGGCGGATGTGCAGTTACGAGTATCACGTGATTTTAGTCCGTTTTTGACTATGGTGGCGCTATTCCCGTATATGGTAGACGCCGAAGAGGTTTCCACACCGATACAGGAGGACTTGTCGAATTTAGTGTTGTTACCATTTGTGCAAGCTGAAGGGTCTGGTGAAAGGTGAGCGCGAGTTTATTTTGCAAATCTTTGTTTTTCTAGATTCTTTGTGTTTAATGATGGGGACGGTAACTCGTCTTTTTAATTTTTGTTTTCAGCTATCAAGTTCACGACCGTGGTTCCACTAGGCAGTATCAGCATACGTGGATCGGCTTAAGATAGGAGGTTAGTCTTTCGGTTATACTAGTTTTTTTGTTTAAGTATGCCATGATTTTCGCAGTGCTTTTTAAGTCATGGTTGTGCATTTTTCTATTTCAGAAAGCTCAAGTACATAGCAATCAGGTATTCCTTCTGTTTTGCGTTTTTCTCACGACTTTTGCATACACGCTTAGTGTACAATTTCAGCACACAGGGTTATTGGTTTCTTAAGGGTGTCTTTTTCTAATAAATCATCATGTTATGGTATTCTAATATTCAATTTTTTGAGCATTTCGTTTATCCACCAATACCATTGTCATTTATTTAAAGGGACACGATGTTGTGAATAGAAGTTTCCTGCACGGACATGTTTAAATGTTTGTATTATCTATATTCGTTTCTAGATCACTGCCCCTGAAGAAGGGCCGCAAAGAGGCCCGAAATGCATTGGGCAAGCATAAATCTGATCAACAACTGGTCTATGTATTATTGTTAATGAATATGACACAATTGTGACTTAAACAATGATTAAAATGTCATTCTACATATTGTGATATGTAATAGTTCTTTTCAATTGAGAATTATAATATGGCAAATTGTTGATTTATTGCGATCCATTCTTAGAATTATCAGCATCAGCCGCAAGGGTAGTTTGCTCCGAAGCAAGGTTCTTTACACTTGCATGATTATATTAAATTTACGGGCCTGCTCAGACAGCTAGCCTTTCTTGGAAGCACCCCTGGAAATAACATACTAAACTGTATAATTTAAGAGAGTGCCTTTCTCACATTTATATTGTTACAATCCCATACCTTGCCAAGAAGTGATTTGTTACATATCACTCATGCCAAATTACAGTTCTCGTCAAAATTCATATGATGGTTAATGAAGCATATAGAAAAAGTAATCTTCAGATGTCTTTTTTTCAAGATTCCCACCTAAAGTTCTTTACTCCTCCTAACTTCCCATCACCTCTTTGGGGGTTTAACTTGGTGTTCTCAGAAGTTATGGAGTCTATTCAGAAGGCTTCATTGCTGTATCTCCCTTATCAACAGCTTTCTTTTTAGTGGCTATCATTGCTTCTCATAGGGTTAGTGAGATGCAAGCCCTTTCGGCCCTAGAATCCTGTATCGTGTTCCCCTCTAATAGGGTAGTCACACGAAGGCATCTATTGTGCAAAGCAGCCGTTTGGAAGCCAGCCCACCCTTGCACAAGACATTCTTTTCTTGATTCTCACACTGGAGCTCACTCTAGTGCAGGCCGCGCTGTTTTGACAAATCTCCGGGCCATGATCCATGTAGCCGACACTCTAGTCATAGTGACTTGTGGGAGCTCTGTGCTGTATGGCCAAGAGTCTCTGCTAAGATGTTTTTCAAGCTTGCTACTCAAGACCAACATTTATGACTATCACTGAAGATTCTTCAAAGCAGAAGGTATGATCACTTCTAGTCCTCTTCTCTGTCATTGGCATCTTCATTCAAGTCATAAACACCCCGCCCTCGTCCCCAACTTTCATCCTGGATATACAGCATAAATGTTCGTAGAATGTATCCTGTTTTCTTTCTCTCATACTTGTCAAAAGGAACCGACGTTTTGAGGCAGCTGCCAGTAAAAGGCTATCAGACTAGTTACCTTTTCATTCAGACATTTTAGGTAGCAGGCTCTTGTCCTGCAATGTAGTTTGGGGAAAGACGTCCTAACTTATTTATACCGTACATCTAGCCTACATATTTAGGAAATATTGGAGGAATAGGCTTTTTAGAGGTGAATCATTGCATTAAATTATGTTGAACGTTTCACAATCTCACAATTTCATATCTTAAATGTCGGTGTTCTGGAGCAACAAGGAATGTACCATTTAGTATCTCTGTAGGAGGCTGGCTTAGTGTATGGTGTTCTCTTATGTAAGTGTACCACCTGCACTTATCCATACAACCCTTATGGTGATTTTAGTGGTCTTAGACAACCTTAGAAAGCTCTTTAAATGGTAGCTGTTGAGAGGAGCCTTCAGGCTTAGCACAGAAGGAGTGTAAAGCAGCTTGTTTTACCAGTACTCAATTTTATGGTATAGGTTAAGTGAAAAAGAAGCACACATTGTAGTCATAAAAATATATATATTTATTATAAACACTCACTAACACATTGCAATATCTCCTACCCGGAGATATAACCACAATACACACAATATTTTGGAAATAGAACATTTAAGAAGCACAAATACACATTAGTCTCCAGGGGGAGACCAAACCATATACTAAAACAGTGGAATGCGAACCACGACCTAAGTCAAGAATGGACACATAAAACATAGAAGAGCTGGGGACCCAAGAAACCATTTAAGGTGAGTATCTAGGAACCCCATGGACACGACTGTCAATCAATCAATCAATCAATCATGGCATTTGTAAAGTGCACTACATACCCGCAAGGGTCTCAAGGCACTGGCGTGGGGAGCTGCTACTGTTCGAAGAGCCAGGTCTTGAGAAGTCTCCTGAAGGTCAGAAGGTCTTCGGTCGGCTGTAGGCGGATGGGGAGGGTGTTCCATGTCTTGGCGGCGAGGTGGGAGAATGATCTGCTGCTGGCGGTCACTCTTCGGATGCGGGGGATGGTGGCGAAAGCGGTCTGCAGAGCGGAGCTCGCGGTGGGGGTGTAGAGGCTGAGCCAGCTGTTGAGGTACGCTGGTCCGGTGTTGTGGAGTGCCTTGTGTGTGTGGGTGAGGAGTTTGAAGGTTATCCTCTTGTTGACAGGGAGCCAGTGCAGGTCTCTCAGTTGGGGTGGGATGTGGCTGCGGCGAGGGATGTCAAGGATCAGGCATGAGGAGGCGTTCTGGATGTGTTGGAGCCGTTTCAGGAGTTCGGCCGGGGCTCCTGAGTAGAGTGCGTTGCCGTAGTCCAGTCTACTGCTGACGAGGGCCTGGGTGACCGTCCTTGTTTCGGTGGGGATCCACTTGAAGATACTGCGAAGCATGCGGAGGGTGTTGAAGCAGGAGGAGGAGACGGCATTGACTTGCTTCGTCATGGAGAGTGTGGAGTCGAGGATGACCCCTAGGTTGCGTGCGTGGTCGGTGGGTGTTGGGGGTGTTCCTAGTGCAGTCGGCCATCAGGAGTCGTCCCAGGCCGACTGCACTGTGTGCTCAATACAAGCTAATGGGTAAGTAACGGTTGCAGTTTTAAAGAAGGACCCTTCCCAGAGGACCCTGAAGAAACCCCGTGGCAGATGGAAGGTTGGAGAGTCACCCAACCCGTGGATACCCTAGGAACCAGGATACCTACACCAGGGAAGCAGGCTGCATAGGTGAGAAGTGACTTTGGAAACTGATGTAGACCACAATGGAGGACTTCAGTAAAGATGCCACTGGCGAAGAAGGTGAAAGAGTCTGGTGAAACCCAAAGGTGAATTCAAGATGAGGGGTACATGCAAGCAGAGGGTACAGTCTATGCCACTCAGGGGTGACCAGGAGGCATGAAAGATGAATACTCACTGATGTCGGAGATGCAGGAGAGTTGACATTGCCCTTGAAGTTGCAGCTGTGCTGGCCAGGCGATGCTGTAGAAGACTAGGAGCCATTAACAAGCAGTCCCACGTCGGATGTCAAGAGCCAAGGGGTTAGTGTCCGACAGTGGTACCAACAAGCCTGGGGAATGGCAACCAATGTAGTTGTCAAAGAAGGTGCAGTGTAGGGACCAGCAGGGTCCAAGTGACTCACCACAAGCAGATAATTCAGAATAGGCCCAAAGCAAGCAGGGAAGCCCACTGGAGCCAAAGAAGACCCTCAAGAGGAACCACAGGCCTGGAGGCATATGAGTCGCAAGAGGACCTCGGCCAGCTCTCCAAAGGATGAAGGCCCATGGTGCATAGGATGCGGTCCAGGCAAAGATCTTGGCTTCAGGAGATGCTTGAGGCTGGAGCTTCTTGGAGCCCGAAGATCTTTGGAGGAGAGAGTCAACAATACTTGGCAACGGCAAGTCAACACAGTGCACTGGGGTGCTGCTCCAGCAGTTCCAACAAGGGATAATGGCTTCAAACTTGCTGTGAATATAGTGCAGGCCTCGAGGGAGTTGCAGAGCCACCACCTGTGTTGCTGAACCTTTCGGAGTCTGTAGGAGCTCAGGAAAAGCAGACCTTGACTCCAAGGGAGATTCCTTTGGGTGCCTTGGATGTCCACATGCCTTGTGAAGAACCTATACGAAGCACAGGCACAGACGACGCAGAAGACTGGCAGGATGATGAGACCAGGAGCAGCAGGAGTCTTCCCAGTTGCAGTCTTGGTTCCCAAATCGAAGTCCAAATTGCCCAAATGGTTGAAGTTGAAGTGGTTTCGGATCTGAATCTTGTCCCACGACAAAGCCAGGGACCCACCCACAGGTAAGCCCTTAAGTACACTAAGGAGAGGGTTTGGACGGATCATTTGTCCCTCCCAGAGGAGGGACTGGACAGTGGGGAGGATACTCCCATGTCTTTTGTCCATTTTCACACCAGAGAAGTAGCCAAGGGCTCCCTGAACTGGTTTTCAACTGGAGTATGCAAGGAGAGCACCAAATGTGACCATAAAACAGTCTAGTGGTGCTGGCAAGCACCCCCACCCTGTTCCAAAAGACAAAGTCCTGTCTGGGAGGTGGTCACACCTCCCGTGACATGAAACCTATTGTCCTGCCTTACCCTGCTCGAGCTTGACTCAGTAGCAGGAGGGCATAATCATATCTCTGGTCAGAAGCAAAAGACACACAATTGATGGACGAGGAGGACCTGGCCTGGCAGTTCGGTCTGGACTGTTCCCATGGGGCATAGAGTCAAGACTGATTTGCATATGGCTGGGTGCAAACTTGGGTGGCGTAGTGGGCAAAAGAACAATGGATTTAACCCAGATCTTTTGACTGGGAGCGAATGTTTGCATTGTCAGCATTCCATCCATCATTTGTTTGCTGTAACACTTTTCGCCCTAAGTGGTATGGGTATGCCCAGACATGGGTCCCTTGCTCACTGTGCCACTGGATTCAAGCTAGCCTGGCTGAAGAAGAGTGACATACCCTGAAACCGGTCCTAGGATGCTTGTTTCTTGTCCAGGGAGGACCTGGCCTGGCAGTTCGGTCTGGACTGTTCCAGTGGGGCACAGGGTCAAGACTGATTTGCATATGGCTGGATCCAAACTGGGGTAGCATAGTGGGCAAAAGAACGATGGATTTAACCCAGATCTTTTGACTGGGAGAGAATGTTTGCGTTGTCAGCATTTCGTCCATCATCCAAACTGAGGTGGCGTAGTGGGCAAAAAAAACAATGGATTTAGCTTCAAATCTTTTGACTGGGAGAGGACCTGGCCTGGTAGTTCGGTCTGGACTGTTCCCATGGGGCACAGGGTGAAGACTGATTTGCATATGGCTGGGTCGAAACTGGGGTGGCGTAGTGGGCAAAAGAACGATGGATTTAACCCAGATCTTTTTACTGGGAGAGAATGTTTGCATTGTCAGCATTCCATCCATCATTTGTTTGCTGTAACACTTTTCGCCCTAAGTGGGATGGGTATGCCCAGACGTGGGTCCCTTGCTCACTGTGCCACTGGATTCAAGCTAGCCTGGCTGAAGAAGGGTGACATACCCTGAAACTAGTCCCAGGATGCTTGTTTCCGGTTCAGGGAGGACCTGGCCTGGCAGTTCGGTCTGATCTGTTCCCATTGGGCAAAGGGTCAAGACTGATTTGCATATGGCGGGCCACCAGGAGTCATCCCAGGCTGAGGAGGTGGGTCCCAGGATGAGTACTTTGCTCTTGTCCCAGTTGAGCTTGAGGCAGCTGTCTTTCATCCAGATGGCAACGGCCTTCATCCCGCTGTGAAAGTTGATTCTGGTGGCTGTGAGTTCACTGGTGAGGAGGAGGATCAGTTTGGTGTTGTCGGTGTAGAAGACTATGTTGAGTCCGAGGTTTCTGACGATAGCCACAAAGGATCTCTATAGGTTCTGGGGGTAGTCTGACTCACTGTGTTTGGCCAGGTAAGGAAGGGATGGATCCAGTCCAGGGCCTTGTCGTGGATGCCGGCATTGTGGAGTTAATGATTAGGGTGCAATAGAAGACAATAGGACGAGGGCTGCGGTTTTGCCATGATCAAGAAGGGAGCGGATGTAGCTGGTGGCGGCGTGGAGTGCGGTCTGTTGCTGTGGTTACTTTGAAAGCCGGATTGAGAGATGTCCAGGACGTGGTTCTCTTCATTGAACTGGGAGAGTTGGGCGTTGATGGTCTTCTTGATGACCTTTGCTGGGAGATGGGTCTGAAGTTCTTGAGGTCTGTCGTGTCGGCAGATGGCTTCTTCAACAGGGGGTGTTGCAAGGATTCTGCCCCAAAATATTACTATGCGTAGGATTCTGGGACCTGGGTGTATAGGGACTGAGTCATCCTAACTCCTTAGCACCCACGAGCCCAGGACCGACTAGCTATAGTGCCTCGCTTGCTCTCCTACTAACTCACTGGGAAGCAAAGGATTAGACACCCCAGAACACAACACTCCCGGATCTCTCAGAATGACACGCCCTTTCGCTATAAGATCTGACAGAGACAGAAACGAGTTTTAAATGTTTATTTTAACTAACGTGCTCTAATATGCAGTATACATGGCACAACAAGCAGAAAAATGCATATTACAAATACGTCCAGCATAGCAGTTAGTCCATAAATCATGAAAGGAGATGTCATTATGAAGACAGCATAGCCTAACCTCCCTCCCCGTACATAAGAGGAGTATTATTCTATATTAAAAGATCTCTGGGATTTGTCTGCAGACCCCATACCTTAGCCTACAGATGGTAGACCTACATCATGGGTCTCCCTGGAAATGTCCCTCTCCAAGTCTGTGCTACCTATTTGTGTATTCTAATAAGATCAATGCAACCAGTTGCAAAAAATAAAGTCTAGTAGTAACGTACGCAAAGCAGTGGGCAATCTGCAGCATGCTCATGCTAACTTAGAGAAGACGACGATGTCCCGATGGGCCATGTGACACCCTACCCTTGGTCAGGCCGGTAGCTCCAGGCTAAAACAGAAGTCAAAGGTAAGCAGAGGCAAAGCGTCTAAATGAAAAGCAAAAATGAAAACATATGGTGAGATTTGATAAACACCCCTTTTCCTTTCTTTTCTTGTTGGTATCCAATATGTTATCCATTTGCAGCGTATTGTCTGAGTCAAATATTTAGCAGGAGAACTGGAATGCCATAAGCTCCAATAAGCTGCCAGAACCTTCAATAATAAAAAGATACACCATCCAATTAAGCAACTAAGGGGCACATGCATCAACAATGCCATTTGCGATTCCTTATTAGTGAAAAATAAGGAATCGCTAATAAGGAATAGCAAAAGGCTATGCATGTAGGAATCGCTATACAAATAGCGATTCCTTAACTTTCCTTAATTGCTACTAGCAAATTGCGAGTAGCAATTATGGAAGGCCAGCCCAATCATTCCTATGGGCCTCCAGGCCCATAGGAATGAATTGGAGATTGCATGAGTGTTGGAAACGCCCACTCCCACTCCGCAGGGTGGTGGTGGACTCCCCGAACACACTGTGGTAGCTTGGCTCGAGTGGTCAGGAAACAGGCGCAGTGCTAAGCATACAATATACCCATACAATAACCATGCGTGCATCCGTTCCAAAAACGACTCTACACCGTAAAAATTATGAAAATATTCTTTCTTTATCTTTTTCTCTTAGTTGCTGATTGGAAAAATAAATAAGACAATCACAATATACAAGTTTCAATTAGTGCAGGTCAAATAAATATTGGCTGTTTGATGAAATAAATAGGGGTGATCATAAATAACAGGGCATAAATACAAGTGCAATATATACAGACAATTAAATACTTTGAGGCAATAAATACTGTACCAATAAATATTGTACACCAACAAGTCCTGTGGACCTATAAATATAGTGCAGCAATAAATAGGTAAAAACTCAATAAATACAGTACCCCCAATAAATAATTAAAAGTATACAGCAACCCTCATATAATCAGATGACACTTCAATTCTTAAGGGCTGATATGGCCCAGGCACAGCTTGTAGGGTTGTGGAAGGCTTGAGGGGGGGCTACTCCCTGGCTGGGACAAGGCTGAGGCCTAATCTGAGGTAGATCAAAGGGGGGAATACCAGTGCCCTGGCTTTCTCTCTCCACACAACCTCTCTAGGTTAGTCCCAGTTCACCCCTTGCACAGTCAGGTTGGTTTCAGCACCTCCCTAGCCCCTTAGAGCAGTCTCTCAGGTCTCCACAGGGCCTTAGGCGCCCTCTACTCCACTTACTGCCCTTTTTCTGATGTTCCGACGCCGCTGGAGTCGTGTCGACGCCGTGAGGCGGTTCCGGTTCGGTCTCGGCGGCCTCGGCACAATGTCAGTTCTTTGACGACGCCGGCAGGCGGTTCCGGTCCGATGTCGGTGGCCTCGGTTCGATCTCGACCTCCGATTCGACGGCGTCGGGCAGTCTCTTCACGATGTCGACTTCGGGCGGCTCCGGTCCGATGGCGCTCTCGGCTCCGATGACGTCGGCCGGCCTGGCCTCGATGTCGACTTCCGGCGACTCCGGGGTGCGATCCTCACCCCCGACCTCCGGTGCTCCTCCTCACAGGCTCCGGGCGACTCCGGAGTGCGATCCTCACTCCCGACCTCCGGTGCTCCTCTACCTCGGTCTCCGACGACTCCGGAGGGCGGACTTCACTCCTCCGATGACGCCGCTCGCTCGACCTCGGTTCACTTCCTCCTCGACCTCTGGTATTCCTCACGACCTCCGTCGGCGCCCTCTCACGACCTCAGGCGGCTCCGGGTACGACGTCTGCTACTTCAGTCAGCGCCGCTTCTCCACCTCGGGCTCCAGGTCTTCAGGCTACTCGACGCCGGACTCCAGGGAAACCAGTTCTCAGGTCAGAATCTTGCTGTTTTCTTGGTTCTAAGGCCTGTTCCTGCTGTCCAGGTCCTTAGGATAAGTTTCTTCTGTCTTCTTCCCACACAGGGCTATAGGCTGGGATCCATCAGTAGGGACAAGTATCAAGGGTGGGTTTATGGACCCCACTCCAGGCACAAGTTTCCACCCCTGCTGCTTCACTCCTTCCTCCTTCACTGTTGTGCTCCTCTCTCTTCACCAGTCAGGTGCCAACTGCCAGCTCCAACTGCCAACTGCCTCTCTTATCCTCCCAACATTCTAAGCGGTCTCCAACTGTCACAGAGTCCTGGAATCTCCTGGAATGTTCTGGAAGGTGCTGGTAGGTTCCAGTGGATGCTGGTGATGTCACAGGTGGCCACCATCTTGTGCTCCAGGCCCTCAGACAGAAGTTTCAGGGGTAGCTAAAATGGCTCCCTGAATCTGCAGCAACACGAAAAAGTCTGGTGGTTCCCAAAAAGGAAAAATTCAAACAGGGTTTGAGGCAAAAGTGGGACAAAATAAATAATGATGAGGAGGGACCACCCAAAGGGCTGACAGGTCTAACACGCGTCCCCCCCAGCTGAAAGTGGGGAGAGCTACCCAACCCCTTGGGAGTTCTCATCACTAAGGCGGAAATACCTTGAGAGACCGTCTGCATTGGCGTGGTCCACTCCAGGCCGATGTTCCACCTGAAAGTCCATCCCCTGTAGGGAAATAGACCACCTCAACAACTTGGGATTCTCCCCCTTCATCTGCATCAGCCAGCGAAGGGGTCTGTGGTCGGTCTGAACCAGGAAGTGCGAGCCAAACAGGTATGGCCGCAACTTCTTCAGAGCCCATACCACTGCAAAGGCTTCACGCTCTATTGCACTCCACTTCTGTTCCCTGGGAAGTAGTCTCCGGGATAGGAAGACCACGGGTTGATCCAGACCCTCTTCGTTGAGTTGCGATAACACTGCCCCAATGCCATGTTCTGATGCATCTGTCTGGACAATGAACTTCTTGGAAAAGTCTGGGGCCCTTAAGACCGGGGCCTCGCACATGGCTTTCTTCAATTTCTCAAAGGCTTGCTGACAAGCCTCCGTCCAGACTACCCGTCGAGGTTGTTTCTTGGACGTGAGCTCCGTGAGGGGGGCTACGATGGTACCGTACCCCTTCACGAAGCGGCGGTAGTATCCCGTGAGGCCCAAAAATGCTCGGACCTCAGTCTGTGTCTTGGGGGGTTCCCAGGCCATGATGGCCTCGATCTTCGCCTGGAGGGGTTGCACCGTTCCCCTACCCACCAAGTGTCCAAGGTACACTACCGACCCCTGCCCGATCTGGCACTTGCTGGCCTTGATCGTCAATCCAGCTTGTCTCAGGGCCTGGAGAACAGCTTGCAGGTGACGCAAGTGATCCTCCCAGCTGTTACTGAAGACGGCTATGTCATCCAGATAAGCAGCAGAGAAACTCTCCATCCCGGTGAGGATCTGGTTTACCAGGCGCTGAAACGTGGCAGGTGCGTTCTTGAGCCCAAAGGGCATCACACAGAACTGGTAGTGGCCATTGGGCGTGGAGAAGGCTGACCTTTCCCTTGCTCCATCAGTCAAAGAGATCTGCCAGTACCCCGAAGTAAGGTCAAAGGTACTTAGATATTGGGCAGCTCCCAGCCGGTCAATTAATTCATCCGCCCTAGGGATCGGATGTGCATCAGTCTTTGTCACTGAATTCAGTCCCCGGTAGTCCACACAGAACCTCAGTTCTGGTTGGGCACCCGGTGGTGCGGCTTTCGGTACTAACACCACCGGACTGGACCAGGGGCTGCTAGAAGGTTCAATCACTCCTAGCTCCAGCATCTTAGTGACTTCACTATGAATGCTGGCCTTCACCTTGTCTGACATCCGGTAGATCTTGGACTTCACAGGTGGGCTGTCTCCTGTGTCCACGTCATGGACGCACAGGTGAGTCCTACCCGGGACAAGGGAGAACAACGCAGAGTACTGCCCCAGGGCCTGGCGACAGTCCTCCTGCTGTTCAGGAGTTAGAGATGGGGAGAGAATCACTCCCTCCACCGACCCATCCTTTTCCTGAGACGCAAACAGATCAGGGAGAGGCTCGCTTTCCACGTCCTCTCCTCCGTCAGTCACCATCATCAAGATGACTTCGGGCCTCTCGTGGTGGGGTTTGAGGCGGTTGGCATGCAGCACCCGCAGGGGCTGACGAGGGGTCTTCAGGTCCACCAAGTAGGTAGCCTTACCCTTCTTCTCCAACACCTCAAAGGGTCCTGACCAGCGATCCTGGAGGGCACTAAGCTCTCCTGGTTCGATCACCCACACCTTCTGGCCAGGCTCCAACTCCACCGGGTGAGCGTTGTGGTCATACCACGCCTTCATTACTGCTTGGCTGGCTTCCAAGTTGTCAGAAGCTTGCTTCCACAACTTAGCCATTTGGCTCCGGAAGGCCAGCATGTAGCTCACCACATCCTGGGGGAGCTTTCTGGGAGTTCTTTCCCATCCGTCTCTCACCAGGTTAAGAGGTCCACGTACAGGGTGCCCATACAGAAGCTCGAAGGGGCTGAAGCCCACTCCCTTCTGTGGCACTTCCCTGTAGGAAAAAAGTAAACAGGGTAGGAGGACGTCCCATTTCCTCCGCAGGCTTTCAGGCAGACTTCTGATCATGCCTTTTAAGGTTTTGTTAAACCTTTCCACTAGACCATTTGTCTGGGGGTGGTAAGGAGTGGTGAACCGGTAGGTCACTCCACACTCCTTCCACATTGCCCGCATATATGCTGACATGAAGTTGGTCCCCCTGTCGGACACAACTTCCTTGGGAAAACCCACTCGGGTAAAGATTCCCATCAGGGCCCTAGCCACAACAGGTGCTGTTATGGTCCTCAGAGGTATTGCCTCTGGGTACCGTGTGGCATGATCCACCAGAACCAGGATAAACCTGTGACCAGCTGTAGTTGGTGGATCTAATGGACCCACAATGTCGATGCCCACCCTTTCAAAGGGGGTGCTAACGACAGGAAGTGGTTCCAGGGGAGCTTTCAGCTTCACCCCTGTTTTTCCACTGGCTTGGCAAGACACACATGTCCGGCAGTAGGTATCGGACGACACTTTCATCTGAGGCCAATAAAAGTGTGGGACAAGACGGGCGAAGGTCTTGTCTTGCCCCAGGTGTCCTGCCAATGGTATCTCGTGAGCCAACTCCAGAAGGAAGGCTCGATAACGTTGAGGAACTACCAAGGCTCGTGACGATCCATGTAGGGGTGCCTTGGGTTCACTGTAGAGGAGGCCATCCTCCCAGTAAACACTGTAGTTCCCTTCAACGTTCCCTGCTGCCTGGACTTCGGCCTGTCGCCTCAGCCCCTCAAGGGTAGGGCACTCCCTCTGGCCCTGGCAGAATTCCTCCCTGGACGGGCCTCCCTCCACGTGCCACTCGGCCGGGATGGGTAAGTCCTCCAGGTTGGTAACGTCCCCCTCCGCAGACTCCTGGCCCACCACCTCCGGTGGCCTATCCGTCCTACGGGGTGGAGACGCCGAGGCAGGCTCCTCCTGTCCTTGGTTCTTCCCTTGACTGGCAGCTGGCTGGGCCTTTGTTCCAGGCTCCAGCCGAAATGAACTCCCTCTTCGGGTAGTCTCGGACCTTGTGCTAACACAGGCCCAGTCAGGTGTACCCAGCATCTCGGTGTGAGTCCGGTATTCCACCTCCTTCCAAGCGTTGTGCTCCATGTCATTGCCCAGCAGACAATCGACTGGCACGGCAGGGCTTACGGCAACTCGAAGTGAACCTGCAACCCCCCCCCCATTCAAAGGGAACCTCGGCCACGGGATAGTGGCCTGTTCGGCCGTCAGCCATCGCGGCTGGGTGGAGTACATCGGGAATTACCTGCTCTGGAGACACCAGCTGGCTACGCACCATAGTCATACTGGCTCCTGTGTCTCTCAGAGCCTCCCCTCTTTGGCCGTTGATGGTGATCCACTGCCCATACTTTGCGGTATTTGCGGGCACCTGGATCTTAGGAACCATCTCCCGTTCTCCCAGGGACACTAGAGTGACACCCGCCCACTCCCTTCCCTTAGTTAAGGGCATCTCCTCCCCGAGCACTACACTAGCTACTCCGGGGGGCTTTCCTCCAGTGGGAGGGGGTGATCGTTTCTGACACTTCGGATCTCCTTTATAGTGTCCAACGCCACCGCACTCATAGCAATGGACAACCCTTGGCTGCTGACTCTGGCCAGGATTAGGGTTTCTGGGTGGGTTAGCCTTAGAGGTGAATCCTGTTCCCTTCCCTTGGAAGTTATTTTGGGGGCCTTTGGAGAACTCCTTTTTCTTTTCCCCTCCTTCTTTCTTCTGGGGGGCGCCCTGTCCGGCCTTTTGAGTATCCCCTCCAGTCCCCCTTGTGGACACCCGGGTACTAGCCCAAATGTCCGCCTCCTCAGCAAGCTTCCGGGGGCTGGTCAGCTTGCTATCCACCAGGTGTTGCCGCAGTTCAGGGAAACATTTCTCGAGTAGGTGTTCCTTCAGTACTAGGTCAAACAGCTCCTCGTAGTTCCTTACTTCACTGCCCTGAATCCAACCTTCCAGTGCCTTCTTTGCATAGTCCAGGAAGTCCACCCAATTCTGTGTGCCCAGTTTGTGACTACCCCTGAACTTCTGTCTGTACTTTTCAGGTGTTAGTCCAAACTTTCTGATGAGCGCCAGTTTCATGGTGGGGTAGTGGTGTTGAATACAAGCCCCAGCTAGGCCCGCAAGAGACAAGGGTTCGCTCTTCTGTAACGCAATCTACAAGGAAGTTGGCACGGAAACTGCAAAGTACAAAGACAATGTTTATTAACCCTTAAGGGTGGTCCTACAATCCACACAACACTCTTCAGTATTGCAAGGAGTAGCACAAAGAACTTACATACACAGTCCCCTTATATACACAACAGAGGGGCTCATGAGTGGGTGGATAGCACATGAAGTCGAAGAACATTACCATTTAGGGTCATTCTCGATTCTAAATCAATACATGGGCGGAGCTAACACACTCCTTGAGCCCGCGAAAACACATGGTCAAGCAGAACTAATTATAACAGACGTGGTCAGTTCTGGGCATGCGCCAAATGGACAAGAGGACTATTTATAAACTGTTGCTAGGCAGATTACAAGAGCAACTAACACAGAGGTCGGACTCTCCTCATGGCGAACACGTGGGAGCACGTCAATACAAAATGGAGTCCAGACTTCGGCCAACATACTGAAGAGAACACGATAAAGGGAAACATTAATGTTTTCAGTGAATGCTTAATCACGATCTGCCTTAATTTACAACAGACGACCCTTTCAGCATTTACTGAAGACATCCGGCTTCCAGGAATAATCATCGTATATATCAATTATCATCATTCCTTTAACCTCTTTAGCTAGACCCTTCTGGCGAGCAACTTCAGCAATAGCTTTCTTATCTGGAATGCAGAATGAAATGCATACAGAACAGCATAATGGTCCACATTGAATACACATACAGAGAAAAAACAGAATTGCTATGATAATACAGAGGCCAGTTAGAACCTTCCAACCCCAGGCAGTAACCAACGCCCAAAACCATCCAGAAAAGGACCATGTGCCGTTTTCCGTGTGGATTTCGGCGGCTATTTTATGCAACTTATTGATGGCGCTATAAACAGATGGCGTATGATCAGGGATAAACACACAGCAGCTACTTCCAATAATTTTACAAGCTCCTCCTCGATCAGCTAACATCACATCCAATACCATACGATTCTGTAATGCAACTATTCTGGTGATTTGCAGTTCTTCCGTAAGATTCCCAAGAGCAGCAGCAGTCTGATTAGTCACAGCCTCTACTACTCTCGTTAACCTTCGGATTTTCCTACTGTTCAGAGCAGCTCCAACAAAGAAGAACAGTCCCAAGTTGAAATCAATATACTGTTGCAAGCTAGTGTCCGTCTGATCTACTTCATTAATCGATAAAGTACGTTTATATCTATTTACAGTCACATTATTCAGCAATTTCAGATCTTTGTGATACGATGCAGGTGCTAGGAATACAGGGGGTAATAGGAATGATACATAACATACCCCAGACCACCCAGCTGGCAAACGGTAATAACCTTTATTCCCGCACACAAAGTAGGTATTATGGGATGCTAGGAAGGTGCTGTTGTTCAGCCCGTCAATATTTAATACCTTTATACAATCACTGACACCAACAGGAATAAAACCCACACTCTGGACACATAGGTCCGCTTGGGCTTGTGCCACTTGGATTACAAACTTATCCTTCCCCACAGTGTCTCTAGTGTTTGTGAAGATATAGGGAATGGATTCATTGTCCGGTCGGTACTCTTCCCATTCCCAAATTGTTCCGTTTGCTTGTGGATATCCATTTCTGTCCTGGTGACATTCTTTATTAAGTCTGAACAGCAATCGTCCCACTGTTGGTTTCCGAGTAGCAAACAACAAAGTGTACCATGCTCTACAAGAGCCATTGTGAGAGAAAGGAAGTGGTATGAATGGCGTACCTCCTTTCTTCTGATGAGCTGGCATCATCCCACATATCCAACAGTTCGTAGCATTTGTAGCAACGTGGGTATGATGCAGCATCTGGATAAAAGTGTTATTCAAATAAGATTGTCGATGCTTCAACTCCTGATATGGCAATGTGTAAAAGTAGTGCTCCGCAGGCACTGGAGTCGTCAACACAAGTGTCTCTCGGGCTGGAGTGGCCTCCTCCACAAACCATGTTGTTATGCCAACAATAGCTATTGTTAGCATGAACCCCAACGCACAAAAGATTTTCTTCTTCTCCATGTCAAAAAGAAACAATACTCTGATGTCTTCCTGAAACTAAAAAGTCTGTCAGAACTCTTTTCCCTTGGGCAGCGGTTGATTTCTTCACCAACGGGCCAAGACGGGTGTCGCTACACTAATGCAGGGCTGATCCCCCCCCCTTGCCACAGCGGCTCTCCGTTTCACTAACCCAAGGGCCGTTCTGACAGTATGTCCCGGTACTAAAAATCTCACTTCCTTGGTCGCAGATGATATCGTCTTCCTCCAGAAGTCGTGTGGTCCGAAAAGAGCTCCTCAGTTTCGTTTGGCTTTGCAGCACGGCCTGTCTCTGCTGCCAGGACTTCTCGTTGATCGGTCAGCACGGCAGTCTCCACCAATCCGGGCGGCACCTTCCGACAGTGCAGGGAATGGATCCAGTTCTTTTTGTTCGAGACTCGTACTGCCGTCCTCGTCGCAAGAAGAACTTGCTCAGGTCCGGTCCATCGGGGCTCCAGACTATTCGACCTGTCGAAGACCTTGATCATCACCTGGTCTCCGGGCCGCAGACCATGTCCTTCGCCAGTAGACCGATCAGGGAGCGCCTCTCGGACCTGTTGATGAATAGAAACCAAGTTATCCGTTAACTGTGCCAGATAATCACTCATCATCACACAAGGTACATCATACACAGCCTTAGGCCTTGGTGGACCCCAAATGTTCATTGGTCGTCCAAATACAATCTCGTAGGGCGTAAGGCCGGTTCGAGAGTGTGGCACCGACCTAATTGACAATAATGCCAGTGGTAAGGCGTCTGGCCAAGTCAAAGATGTTGAAGCTTGAATTTTGGCAATCTTAAGCTTCAGTGTACCATTATACTTCTCGACCAGTCCTGCAGACTGAGGGTGGAACACGGCATGGAACTTCTGAGTGATGCCTAGGCCCTTCAAGACATACTTTATAACATCCGCTACAAAGTGAGGGCCATTATCACTCCACAGAAGCCTACAGACGCCATATCGAGGGAAAAACTCTTTCAGTAATAGCTTCGCTGTAGTCATCGCAGTATTGTCTTTCGCAGGGTACGCCTCAACCCATTTACTAAAGGCGCACACCACTACTAGAACATACTTCAAATTATTACAGCGCTCAAGCTGGATGTAATCCATCTGCAGAACCTCAAAGGGTGCAGTGGGCGTCGCAAATCCTCCTGCTGGAGTTCGCGTGCCTTTCCCTGGGTTATACTGCAGACAGATCATACAGGTCTGTACCACCCTCTTTGCTGTGCTAGCAATCTCTGGATGCTCCCAGACTTGGGTAAGCAATTTCACAATTGCGGAAGCTCCAACATGTGCTAGCCCATGTGCCATTTGAACCATAGGTTGTACGAAAGCCGTGGGTAACTTCCATCTATCCATCTGTTTATTTCTCCAACAACCCTCGTCATCCAACTCTCCCTCGCTAGCCCATTGCTCCCGCTCCTTTTCAGAAGCGGTCCTTTGTATTTCTCGCACTTCTTCCTTTGCATCACGCCATCTCTCCATCTGTGATTTCACTACATACATGGCAGTAGCACCAGGCTGCATCGCAGTCTCCCGTGCCACTCGGTCTGCTAACGCATTCCCTTCTCCAACTTTATCAACTACTTTCCTATGGGCGCTACATTTAACAATAGCAATTTTCTTCGGGTACGTCAATACAGTTAAAAGATTGTGAACTAACTCTCCATGCATTATCTGTACCCCATGTGACGTTAGAAACCCTCTCTCCTTCCAGAGTAGACCGAAGTCGTGTGCTACTCCGAAGGCATAGCGGCTGTCTGTGTACACATTCACACACAATCCTGTACTGAGCTCACATGCTCGTGTTAACGCTATTAGTTCTGCTGCTTGAGCTGACTTCTGTGGTATGCATGCTGTCTCCACTATCGTTTGTAACGTAGTAATTGCATACGCTGCTGAAGTCGTACCATCTGGTAGCTTCAGACATGACCCATCTACCCATAGTTCTCCATCTACCTCTGAAAAGGGCGTATCCTGGAGATCGATACGACCCTTTGTCTGTTCCTCAGTCACAAGAATACAATCATGCGCTTTCTGCGCCTCCGGCTGGGTCTCGGGGTATGGCAACAATGTGGCCGGGTTTAATGTCACGCACCTTTTCAACGTAATATGAGGAGCCAAAAGCGTCAACTCATATCCCGTTAAACGGGCACTGGTCAAATGCTGCGTCTTTGTTTGGTTAAGCAGGGCATCAACAGCATGGGGGACTAACACCAACAGTTTATGGGACAACACAATTCCTTCACTCTGCCGTATTGACACAGCTGTCGCCGCAACCGAGCGAAAACACCCCGGCAATGCGCGGGCGACAGGATCAAGTACAGCCGAAAAGTATGCACAAGGGCGCTGCTTATCACCATGCATTTGCACTAAAACTGATAATGCACATCCATCTTTCTCATGCACATATAATGAAAAGGGTTTTGCATAATCAGGGGTCCCTAACACTGGTGCGGAACAAAGGGCCTGTCGCAATTGCTGAAAAGCAGCCTCACACTCATCTGACCAAGGGATTGGGATGGGCGTATCTTTTGTTAGGAGAGCTAGTAATGGCTTAGCCGTATGTGAAAACCCCAATATCCACTGTCTACAAAAAGAAACGAGACCCAAAAATGCACGCACATCCTTCTGCGTGGATGGTCTCGGTGTGTCCAAGATCACTTGGATACGGTCTGGTGTGAGTGCACGCCCCTCCTTAGACAAAAGGTGACCTAGATAAGTCACCTTTGGTCTACAGAATTGCAATTTCTTCCTAGAGACCTTATGATTATGGGAGGCTAAAAAGGAAAGTAAGGATAGTGTGCTTTTCTCGCACAACTCCAGGGTGTCAGCCGCCAGCAAGATGTCATCGACATATTGAATGAGGGCGACCCCCTCGAGTAAAGCAAAGGAATCCAACTGTCGCTTCAAAGCCTGACTGTAAATACTAGGGCTTTCTGTGTAGCCCTGGGGAATTCTACAAAAGCGATAAGATCTATTGTTTAATGTGAACCCAAAAAGAAATCGGCTATCAGGGTGGATGGGAATAGAAAAGAAGGCATTTTTCAAATCAATCACTGAGAACACGGTCGCCGTAGGCGGGACCAGGGTGAGCAACGTCGTGATATCGGAAACCACCGGGTACTGAGGTATCACGATCTTGTTAACCTCTCTCAAATCAATAATGAACCGATAGACCTTGGCATCCGTGTCCTTTTTCAGAATAGGGAGAATCGGACTGTTACAGATATTGTAGGGAACCTCTTCCACTACTCCTACTGCGATCAAATCTTGCACAATCTGTATGAGAGCTTCCTCGCCCTCCTGGGAAATGCGATACTGCGGGAGGCGTGGTAGCACCGCCCCCTCCTGAACACTAATGTGGACCGGAGGAATCACCATTTGTCCCACATCCGTGTCCGAAGTCGCCCATAAAGCGCGGGGGAGGGTAGCCAACAAGGCCTCCTCTGAGATCGTACACATCCGCTCGGATCGGGGGTAATTGTCATTCAGAATCACTCTCACACCCTCAGGGGAACAACGAATCGTAGCCCTAAAGTGTTTTAACATGTCAAGGCCCATAATGTTATCCGGTGTATACGGGGCAAGCAAAAACGAACAGGGTGCAGAGAGACAATCAACCTGAAATGCAAGGGGCTGCGAAAGAGGGCTGCGGGAGAGCGCACCGTCAAACCCTACCGATGTAACCATTGAGCCGGATGGGGGAGCCCCTGGAGCCAGGTACCTAGATAATGCACTACGTGTCGCTCCTGTATCCACTAGGAACTGATCAGTAGAACCTAAAACCTCAGCCGATACATAAGGACCCGTCTGATCGACCGGCACCTCAACTGCTTCAGACCCCCATCCAACGCATTCCTATGCATGCTGAGAATCATGATACCCCGAATGTTCGGCGTCTGATACATGATACTGGTGCTGACGATCGAACACATTTGAGCTATCCCGGTGCTGCCCCGCAGTGTCGAAACGGACATTATCATTAGAATTTCCTCTAAAGTTTGAGAAACCCCCTCTACCTCTCTGGCCACCCGGGGTGTGCCCCTGCCGCGAAGCATGCAACGCTGGGCACTCCCTGGCCCAATGGCCCAACTGCTTACAGTACGCACATTGGTTTCTATTCAAATCAGATCGGCCCGAAGGGGGACCATAAGATCCGCCCCTTCCCCTATTATTAGTATTACCCCGGCGGGGCGGGCCATATACTTGTGCTAACATTACTTTTGTTTTGAGATCTTTCGATTTCTTCTCCTCCTGGCCCTTCGCCTCTTGCTCCTGACGCTCATAATACTGGGCGATGGTCAGAAGGGCCGTCGGTGTCGCGGAGGACCAAGAACTCTCACTCGCTTTTAACCGGGCCGCAACTGCCGGCAGCAGATTAGCCACATATTTGTCCGCAAAAAGGTGGCGGCCTGTGTCGTCGGTAAGCGACTGACCGCTAAAGTCATGGAACGTTTCTTCAAAGCGCGTGAAGAAATCCGCCACTGACTCATCACCCTTCTGCTTACATGCCGCCAACATATTCCAATCAATCTTTTTAGGGGGGATTATGGTTTTTAATTTAGCGACAATAGCAGCCGGAAGATCTAGAATATTCTGGGGTGGTTTCTGTGCGGGCTTCCGCTCCCTATCCTCATCCTCAAGGTCAGACCACCGGGCCTTAAAAGCAACTATATCATCCACCTTTCGGACAGATCGCCACGTGTCTGGTGGTAGAATAAGGCCAAAGAACAGATCTATATCCGCTAGGGTCATAATGCAGGAATTCAAGGCCCCCTCAACTTCTTCATAGAAGGCCGCTGGATTCTTGCGGGGGTCAGGCAATGCATTCTTTAATGCCATAACATCGGCCCTATGCCAAGGGGTATAAACCCAGTTATACACAAAATATCCCTTAGCATCGGCGGAGTTAATATCGGAACTAGTCCCCGCTCCTTTAGGAGGAACGTACAAAGGCGCCGCTTCTCGCATTGGTTTAACATGCACAACAACATCCTTATCTGACTGGGAGGTGGATGAATGGCCCCCTGCTGCAACCGAATCCTGCTGCTCCTCCTCAGCTCGGTGACGTGCTTTCTCTCTAAGCGCCAGCACCTCGTCCCGTAAGGCGAACAGTCGTCGAGCCGCCTCTGGAGCCTTAGGGGGAGAAAAAACACCGTCATGTAATGCTTTAACCTCCGAGGTCACCTCTGCAGGCTCAAAAACACCGGAATATTTTCGGAAAGCAGCAATTACGTCGTCAGCAAAATGAGACAAAAAATACACCCTCTCTCTATCTTGCCATGACCCCCAAGTTTGAAATAAGTCCTCTATGGACATCCTGCCCTTGAATGCACGAAAGGAAAGTTTCCGAAGGTCAGCCATGTTCTCGGCCGATAGCATGGACCGCGTGTCTACCTTACCCGAGGCTGGGCCAGAATCTTGCGGCCGTGGAGCAGATGCGCCAACATAAGGGGGCGGAGAGCGATCTAGTAGATAAAAATCATCATCAGGATTATTAAGGACAGGATAAAGCGGCTGGCGAACGACATATTGACCCGAAACTTGGAGCCTACGCTCTTTCTCTTGTTTCTCCGCCTGCTCTTTGTCCTCCCGACTCTTCGCTTCTTCCGCTCGCACATGATCATTCTTTCGTTGCTCTTTATCAAACAGCGCTTTCTCACGTTTCTCTCGCTCACGCACTTCTTTCACCCATAACCGCACACACTCAAACATATCCTGACGAGCACGACGCTTACACAGACACTGTTCCACATACTCAATCTTACGCATATCAAACGATCCATACAACGGCCATCGCAACTCAGGATCCTTCCTGGTATATTTCCTCCACAATGTGCTGTACATTATGGAAGAAAGACCATGTTTCACATACATATCCCTATTAGGAGTCCCCTCTGGGGGGGCTGGAGCAGATTCCTCGAGGTTCAACCGGTTTCCAAAGCAGCAACACCACTTACGGAGTGCGCTAAAAGCAGGCATGCTAAAAATAATGCAAAATATGCAATATTATCAAAATAAAATGGCACTTAATCGTTGCGCCGTTCCAAGTTTACACAGCTCCGGAGAAATTTCTCCACATTACCTGCCTATATGTGTTGCAACGCATATATTTCACAAAGACAAATTCAAAATATGACTAGTCATCACAAATCAAACTCAAATAGCCAACCCAGGCTTCAAAACTCGGAGCAAGTACCGTACAACGGTTCTTACCAATCAAGAGTCCAGGTTCCAACTGCCAAGCTCCACAATCGCCCAAACGGCTCTCACGGCAGGACCGACAGAAGAGGTCTCAGTCGATGACCGGCGCCACCCAGACGGTCAGCTCGGAAGGGAAGGAAGAAAAACCTCGGGATGCCAGGGCTAAGACGCCGCTGGCAGTGATCACGTCCCCGGCCAAATTCCTCACCTTCGTCGCGACCAGTCCTTCGAGCATCCGAGTCGCCGATGAGCCCCACGTGACGGGCGCCAATTGTTGAATACAAGCCCCAGCTAGGCCCGCAAGAGACAAGGGTTCGCTCTTCTGTAACGCAATCTACAAGGAAGTTGGCACGGAAACTGCAAAGTACAAAGACAATGTTTATTAACCCTTAAGGGTGGTCCTACAATCCACACAACACTCTTCAGTATTGCAAGGAGTAGCACAAAGAACTTACATACACAGTCCCCTTATATACACAACAGAGGGGCTCATGAGTGGGTGGATAGCACATGAAGTCGAAGAACATTACCATTTAGGGTCATTCTCGATTCTAAATCAATACATGGGCGGAGCTAACACACTCCTTGAGCCCGCGAAAACACATGGTCAAGCAGAACTAATTATAACAGACGTGGTCAGTTCTGGGCATGCGCCAAATGGACAAGAGGACTATTTATAAACTGTTGCTAGGCAGATTACAAGAGCAACTAACACAGAGGTCGGACTCTCCTCATGGCGAACACGTGGGAGCACGTCAATACAAAATGGAGTCCAGACTTCGGCCAACATACTGAAGAGAACACGATAAAGGGAAACATTAATGTTTTCAGTGAATGCTTAATCACGATCTGCCTTAATTTACAACAGTGGGTCTGCTCATCCTCTTCGAGGGCCAATAAAGCATCCCTACCAGCTGGAGGCATGTACCTATACAATCCTCCTCCCCAATACTTCACTGGAACCCCATGGGCCCTCAACGAGACCTCATAGGCTGCTAGCCACTTGGCGATGTCGTCACCCGCCCCATAGCTAGCTACTATGTCCTTTGGCAGGTAAGGTTTGGATTCCCTGGTGGTTTCTTGGTCTTTGCTGCCACCATTAGGAACAGTTGGTGCTCCAATTCTTAGGATCTGAAGCTCTATCTCTTTCAGTCTTATCTCATGAGCCATCCTCTCTTTCTCCGTCTCATGAGCCAACCTCTGTTCCTCCTTCTCCTTCTCCAGCTTTGCTAAATCCCATGTGAGCTGTCTTTTCTCTCTCCGATCTGCTAACTCCACGCTGGATAAGCCCCCGCTAGAGACAGTGCTGCCCTTCCTAGAAAGTGTCCTGGGCCCTGCTGACAGGTTCCCCACCTCAGGTTGGTACATCTCAGCCCCCTCGGGGTCAGGCTCTCCATCCCTGTCTTCCTCCTCAGCCTTGCTTTCTCGGCGTGCCTCCCCCCAAGCCCTTAAGCTGGTTTGGAGTGCACCCTTCTTTGCTCCTGGGGGACAGTACACCCCCTCCCGCTGGCAAAACTCCCTGAGTTGGGCCACAGTGTACGTTTCTAGATTCTCTAGTACAAACTCCATCTTGCCCACTCAGGTTAGAGGACAGGTTTTGTGCAGTAACAATGCAGGGGGGTACCTTTAATAATACCTCCTCCCACCACCAGAGTAAATTTGGAAAAAACAAAAACCCACAATTAGGAAGGCCGCTGTGAGAAAACTCCCGGTGTAGGCCTATGGACTACCCACAGTTATTGTTGAGTATATGTAGGCACAGCTCTATCCCACCACTGAACACCAATTTATGTTGGAAACGCCCACTCCCACTCCGCAGGGTGGTGGTGGACTCCCCGAACACACTGTGGTAGCTTGGCTCGAGTGGTCAGGAAACAGGCGCAGTGCTAAGCATACAATATACCCATACAATAACCATGCGTGCATCCGTTCCAAAAACGACTCTACACCGTAAAAATTATGAAAATATTCTTTCTTTATCTTTTTCTCTTAGTTGCTGATTGGAAAAATAAATAAGACAATCACAATATACAAGTTTCAATTAGTGCAGGTCAAATAAATATTGGCTGTTTGATGAAATAAATAGGGGTGATCATAAATAACAGGGCATAAATACAAGTGCAATATATACAGACAATTAAATACTTTGAGGCAATAAATACTGTACCAATAAATATTGTACACCAACAAGTCCTGTGGACCTATAAATATAGTGCAGCAATAAATAGGTAAAAACTCAATAAATACAGTACCCCCAATAAATAATTAAAAGTATACAGCAACCCTCATATAATCAGATGACACTTCAATTCTTAAGGGCTGATATGGCCCAGGCACAGCTTGTAGGGTTGTGGAAGGCTTGAGGGGGGGCTACTCCCTGGCTGGGACAAGGCTGAGGCCTAATCTGAGGTAGATCAAAGGGGGGAATACCAGTGCCCTGGCTTTCTCTCTCCACACAACCTCTCTAGGTTAGTCCCAGTTCACCCCTTGCACAGTCAGGTTGGTTTCAGCACCTCCCTAGCCCCTTAGAGCAGTCTCTCAGGTCTCCACAGGGCCTTAGGCGCCCTCTACTCCACTTACTGCCCTTTTTCTGATGTTCCGACGCCGCTGGAGTCGTGTCGACGCCGTGAGGCGGTTCCGGTTCGGTCTCGGCGGCCTCGGCACAATGTCAGTTCTTTGACGACGCCGGCAGGCGGTTCCGGTCCGATGTCGGTGGCCTCGGTTCGATCTCGACCTCCGATTCGACGGCGTCGGGCAGTCTCTTCACGATGTCGACTTCGGGCGGCTCCGGTCCGATGGCGCTCTCGGCTCCGATGACGTCGGCCGGCCTGGCCTCGATGTCGACTTCCGGCGACTCCGGGGTGCGATCCTCACCCCCGACCTCCGGTGCTCCTCCTCACAGGCTCCGGGCGACTCCGGAGTGCGATCCTCACTCCCGACCTCCGGTGCTCCTCTACCTCGGTCTCCGACGTCTCCGGAGGGCGGACTTCACTCCTCCGATGACGCCGCTCGCTCGACCTCGGTTCACTTCCTCCTCGACCTCTGGTATTCCTCACGACCTCCGTCGGCGCCCTCTCACGACCTCAGGCGGCTCCGGGTACGACGTCTGCTACTTCAGTCAGCGCCGCTTCTCCACCTCGGGCTCCAGGTCTTCAGGCTACTCGACGCCGGACTCCAGGGAAACCAGTTCTCAGGTCAGAATCTTGCTGTTTTCTTGGTTCTAAGGCCTGTTCCTGCTGTCCAGGTCCTTAGGATAAGTTTCTTCTGTCTTCTTCCCACACAGGGCTATAGGCTGGGATCCATCAGTAGGGACAAGTATCAAGGGTGGGTTTATGGACCCCACTCCAGGCACAAGTTTCCACCCCTGCTGCTTCACTCCTTCCTCCTTCACTGTTGTGCTCCTCTCTCTTCACCAGTCAGGTGCCAACTGCCAGCTCCAACTGCCAACTGCCTCTCTTATCCTCCCAACATTCTAAGCGGTCTCCAACTGTCACAGAGTCCTGGAATCTCCTGGAATGTTCTGGAAGGTGCTGGTAGGTTCCAGTGGATGCTGGTGATGTCACAGGTGGCCACCATCTTGTGCTCCAGGCCCTCAGACAGAAGTTTCAGGGGTAGCTAAAATGGCTCCCTGAATCTGCAGCAACACGAAAAAGTCTGGTGGTTCCCAAAAAGGAAAAATTCAAACAGGGTTTGAGGCAAAAGTGGGACAAAATAAATAATGATGAGGAGGGACCACCCAAAGGGCTGACAGGTCTAACAATGAGCAAATAGCGAGTACCAGTAGGTTCTCGCAAATTGCTCATGCAATTTTAAGGGTGCAAGGGTGTCAAAATGACACCCTATTGCACCCCTGAAATTGATATGTGCACATATGTTGCACACACACATGCTCTAAGGGCATGTGTGTGCGCAACATGAAACTTTGAAAAATGCACAAAAGTGCATTTTTCAAACTTTTAGCAAATTACCATGCAGTTCATCTTCATGGTAATTTGCTCCCCCTATTAGCGAATTCGCTAATTTTTTAACTTTCATGCATTGCATTTAAGGAATCCCAAATTGAGATTCCTTAAATTAAGGAATCTCAATTTGGGATTCCTTAAATGCTATCGCTATTTAAGGAATCGCTATTTAAGGATTCCTTAAATAGCGATTTTTGCTTTTGGGTTGATGCATTGGGATTGGGTATTTTTAACTCAATACCGGGAGCTATTAGCGAATCGGTATTTTACCGACTGGATTTTGGCTTGATGCATGAGGCTGTAAGCAACTCCAGCGAGCACGCATTCTCCTCATATACAGAGGCAGTCAGGAGAATGTCAACTTCAATGAAGCTTTGATCCAAGAGGCGCTGTGCACAAGCACAGGTACTCAAGTCTGCCGTAGGTCCAAGTATGGGACCGCACACCAGGTGCCTGCCCACGGAACAGTCCTGGTCCTGGGCCTTCCACTGACCCATCAACAGTTCATAATCCAAGGCAGCGTGTGATGTATTGGAGAGGCCGACATCCAGGGCCCGTTGAAAAGGGCACCGGAGGCAGCAGTACACAGGTTGCACACAGGTGAAGTAGGCATAACAGTAGGTCAGCCAACAGTCGATGTTAAGAGCTTCTAATGTCATTACACCCAAAAGCTGCTGCTTCCAACCACTGTACAGCTGCAACTGGTCCCAGCTTGGCAGCTCCACAGATCCAGCAGCCATTACGGAGCAGCAGTCGAAGCACAAGTAAGCCGCAAATCAAAAGGAGCAGGAAGAGAAACCCTTCGAAGGTGCTGGAAATAATAGAATGGATAACAGCTGGGATTACTCCAAAAATAGTCTGAAAGGAAGTGACAAGGCCAGAACCCACAAATTTAATAAAGTGGGCCATGCTCTCTGTATCTACGCATCAAATATTTGGTGAATTAATTCTCCAAAATGTAGGGGGAGATTCGTATTTAGCAGTGACTGAATCTCACTCGCAGTTCTCACCACCTGGAATTCGCAGGTCTCACAAGCTGAAGTGAGAGCCACTTCTTCTTGAAAAATATCCCTTTGAGTCTGCTTAGCTTACTGAAATCTGTTTTCAAAGTTGTAATGGAAGGCCACAGCGAACTATCTGCAATCCTGTGTGGGGGCGCAAAGAGTACATTGCTGCAACATGTCACCCATTGTGAAACTGTTACTATATACGGGATGCCTGCCCAGTAACTGCAGCAGTTGTGGTTATTTAGGATATGATAACTGCTGTTAGAAAGCAGGGTCGGTATGTGAATAATAGCAGGGACTGGGGTCCCCTTTTAAAAAACAAGCTAAATAAGGGGCCGCAACGTTGCAGGCACTGTCAAATTTTACTTGTTTCCAGACTAGGGAGTGTCCTACTGTAGAATCACAAACCTCCCCTGAAAGGAATACCTCCTTATCTGCTCGTTGACAACGAAACGCGAAAGGCAAGGACCAGAATTCATGAATATAGCTGTGAGAAGTTGGCCTGGCATATGCTGTCCACTAGTTATAGTGGCACCTTGCACCAGTCCAAACAACCCTTATTGATGATTAGGTTATAAACGACCTTTATAGAAAGCTATCCTAGTGGTAGCTATGGAGAGCAGCCTTCAGGCTAAGTCTCAAAGGAATGTGAAGCAGCTTGTTTTACCAGTCTATAATCTCTTAAATGGCTAAATGAAAGACAACCACACCAGGTATATATATATAAATAAATATATGTATTTATTACTAAACACTCTCTAGTAACCTTTTTATGAGATTAGAAGACAAGATACACAATATAAAAGCACTAGAACGACAGTAAATAGCTCAATATACAATGGGCCGCAGGGGGAGACCAAACCATATATTAAGAAAGTGGTATAAGAACTACGACTTGACTAGACACTGTGCCTAGAGCACGAAAAATTGCTGGGACTCCAAGGAACCACCCAAGGTAGTGACACAGGGGACCCACGGGGGACGCGTGCAGTGTGAGAACACAGCCGCGAGCTCCGTACAATCCTATGGGAAAGTCACGGTTGGAATTTTAAAGATTAAGGACACTTAGGAGAGGACTTTGAGCAAACCCTTTCAAACTTAGAAGGTTCTAAGGCCAGCACCCATGTGAGCACCGGAGTACTCGTGTTACCTAACCCAGGTAAGCCGGGTGCATAGGTGTCAAATGGTGTTGGGAATCTTCGTTGTTTTCTATGGCGAGATGCTGCAAAGTGCTGCTGCTGTGAAGAGGAGAAGTGTCCTGTGTGATCCAAGCCTGGATCGGAGATGTGAAGAACCTGAAAGCAGAGGGGACAGAGTCTGGGTCACTTCAGGGTGACCAGGGGCACGGTAGACCAATGCCCACCAATGTCGGGTGTTTCAGGTGCGAAGAGGTGAAGCTTGACTTCGCTGCTACGGAGACCAGGAGAAGTCGACGATGACCAGAGTCCACAGATGAGCTGTTCCACAAAGGCTGTTGAGTGCTGGGGGGGTCTGCGTCTGGATTGGAGATCAATAAACCTTGGCAACTGCAACCCACGCGGTGAGAGTAAAAAGGCTTCGGTGTCGACCAACAAGGTCCTGTGGACTCCCCAAGCGATGGAGAGTCAGGGCACATCTGAAGCAACCAGGAAAGCCCACTGAAAGTTAAAGTACCCATCTCAGGGACCCACTAGTCGACGTACAAGGAATTGCGAAGGGACCTCAAGAGGAATCACTAAATACCAGCCCACGGGACACTTGTGGAGTGTAGGTCAGTAATCTTTAGTGGAATCACTGCTCGGGGTCTGGACTACAAGTAGTCCAAAGCACAGCCTCCGAGATTGCCAAGAAGCATATGCTGCTGCAAATGTGCACGGTGTCCAGGGGTTCGGGTTGCACAGTCCCCACGAGGGTTTTGGATCTAAGAGTTGCAGACAGCACGAATTGGTCTCGGGGAAGCTTGGAAACCCACCTCCTGTGTTGCAAAGTCTTCGGAGTCCTTCAGGAGCTGCATTGTTGCAAACCAGACAGATGCGTCTTTGGTGCCTGCCTTGCAGGGGAGTAACTCCCTCACTCCAAGGGAGATACTTCGGTCATCCAACGTCGTGTAGATAGTTGAAGTTCTGGGATTCTGTAGCAGAGTTTTGTCCAGGTAACATGGTAGGGAGGGACATTCTTGCTCAGGTTCCTGTTATCAAAGGAATGTTCCTTAACTCTAGGGACACTGTTGCTGCCAACATGAGACTCTAGTCCCAACTTTTCTCTAGGTCTCTGGACTTCTAGGGACTCTTTATCCAGGGCTAATTGCTGTTGTCTGAGCCTAAGCTTAGCTTTCTCAAATTCCAGAAATTGGTACTCCCTGCCATAAGAGTGGTCCCTCTTGCTAGATACAACGGTTTCCACAGACTGTCCTTAGTGATTAGACTCTGCAGAGGGATATCTGGATCTCCTTGGTAAACTCTGCACTCTTCCAGGAGGGGTGAAGACGGGGCCTTCTTGGCCTTCTCCATCACCTCCCTGAAGATCTGAGTTATCCAGGTGGGACCCATGTTGGTCCTCCTGGCCAGGGTTTGAGTCTAGGCCATAAAAGGTGTCGCCTCCTGACCTGTCCTCATTCCCTGTCACACCCACTCTCTCCTGCTCATCTGACCCAGGGTCTTCCTAAGGTCATCAAGGAGTAGCGTCTCTATTAGGCGTTGAGTGTTGGCACTTCTCCCTGTCTTCAGCATTCTAGAGACACACAGGGCTTTCAGGTCATGGAACGAAATCTCACTGTATCTAGAAGGCAGAGAGCCACTGGCATCTCCTTCAGTGGACATACTAAGTGTGGTGAGGTGTTGCACCTACCTAGCCTAGTGGGAACTAAATTCGCTGAGGTTGGAGAAAGGGTGTGCTAGACTCTTGACTTACCCAACCCTAAGTTCTGTAGAACTTACTTATTCTAAGCTAGCTTTATATGTAGCTAGTACTTAGGGGTTTTTAGTTAATCAATACAGAGATTATCTGGTAAAACAATGCATGCTTGAATCCCGACCGCTGCACACCAATGTGAGAAGTTGGCCTGGTATATGCTGTGCACTATTTAAAGTGGGCACCCTGTACCAGTCCAAACAACCCTTATGGTGAGTTAAGAGGACACAGATAACCTTAGAAAGCTATCCAAGTGGTAACTGTGGAGAGCAGCCTTCAGGCTTAGTCTTGAAGGAATGTTAAGCAGCTTGTTTTACCAGAAAGCAACCTTTTTGTATTGGTTGACTGAAAGGAGAACCATACAGTAGTTATAAAAATATGTATTCACTATTATAATATACTCTAAATACCTCATAGTATCTGCTTCACGAAGATAAACACAAAGCACACAATACTGTAGCACAGAAACAGTTGTATGTAGCACTAATACACAGTGGGCTCTAGGGGGAGACCAAACCATATACTAAACTAGTGGTATAAGAACAACGATTCAAGTCAAGACAGTGTGTAGAGGATGTAGGATCGCTGGGACCCAAAGGAACCACCCAAGGTGAGTAAGTAGGGACCCCACGGAGGACGGGTGCAGTGTGGGAACACAACCTCGTGCTACGTACAATTCAATAGGAGAGTCGCGGTTGAAGTTTTAAAGTTTAAAGACCTTTCCCAGTGGATTACGAGGAGTCCCTTTGAATCATGGGAGGTTGAAGAACCACCCCACCCATGGATACTGTAGTACCAGAGTTACCTATCCCAGGTGCAATAGGGCTGAAGTGGTGTCGGAAACCGTCGTCGATCTCAATGAAGGACTTCCAGTAAAGGCCACTGTGGGAAAGAAGAAAAGTGTCCTATGGAATCTAAAGGTGTATTCTAGATGAAGAGTACCTGAAACCAGAGGGCACAGAGTATGGGTCACTCAGGAGTGACCAGAGGCTCGGTAGACGAACGTCTAGCGATGTCGGGTGCTTCAGGTGCGTTGAGGGGGGTCTTGACTCTGTAGCCACCGGGACCAGGAGACGTCGAGGATGACCTGGAGCTGGATACGAACTGTCCCACAAAGGATGTCGAGTGCTGAAAGTTCAGTGTCTGGCTGGAGCACCAACAAGCCATGGCAGCGGCAACCCATGAAGATGGTCAAAAAAAGGTCACGGTTCGGACCAGCAAGGTCCAGGAGATTCACAAAACACAGGAGAGTCAGGGCAAAATTAGAGCAGCCAGGGGAAACCAAGAAATGCAGTGTTCACCCTCAAGAGGACCCACAGGCCAGAGGCACAGGAGCCGCAGGGAGACCTTGAGCAGATTTACAAAGCAACAGCCCTCGGAGCACTCAGTGTGAGGAGGCTGACGTTCTTTGGTGGAAATGATGCCAGAGGTCATGGCTACTCGGATCCCAGTGCAATTATTTTGGGGACGCCAACAAGCATATGCACTTGCAAAAGTATGTATTGCACAGGGGTATGAGTTATGCACCCTCTGCAAGGGATTCTGACCCCAAACTTGGTGAGAGGGCAGGTCAGACGTCATGGGACTTTGTAACCCACCGCCTGTGTTGCTGGAGCCTTTTGAGTCTGTAGGAGCTCAGGAGCAGCAGACCGGTCAATCGCAATGTGGTGCCTTCGGATGCAGGGGAGTGACTCCTTCACTCCAAGGGACAGCCCACTGATGCCAGAGAGAGCACAAGCACGCACACTTATGCTGAGGCTGTCACTGGTTTTGAGCCGGCGAGTCGGCGTGTCGGTGAGACGGCAGAGAGTGGTGTCCGGGTCCGGGTCCTGTGCCTGTGCCGGTGTTTGGATTGATGAGCGGTGGGCGATCCTCCTGACAATCCGGAGCACATAGGGGGCCGGCAACACCAACACCAGGCAACACCAGGCCGATAACATCAGGTGGTGGCAGCGTTCTTTCAGCATGCAGAGCTTAGCGAATGTGCAGCGAGCGCGGCCGCCATTAGGCATGGCCGCAGAGTGTGAGCCCTGCGAAACCCGCAGAGGTGACCCAAATAGATTGGGTGCGGATGTGGCTCGCTAGAGTGCCCTGCTCCGTTCAGCCTCCCGGTCTCCCTCTTACCACTCGCCATTGCCTCTGCCCGTTTCTGTCTTGCCTCTGCCAGCCGCCTTACGCCACTTACCTTTGCCCAGCACCTGCTGCTCCCTCATTCTAACGCCGCCATCGACATTGGACAGGCTTTCATTCACAGAGCTCTACATAAGCAGTAACAGCGGCACAAGCGGCAGTAGCTATTAGAAGTTAGAAGACTGCCGTAACTGGGACTGCTGAGGCTGAGGTGGGGGTGGAGTATGTGAGAGTGTGCGCAGCTCTCTGTCCGCCGTTCTCTGCCCTTTGCCCGCTGTTCAACACGCCCTGCACGCCCAGCACGCATTAGTGAGACCTGGTGGCCAAAGCGCGTTTTGGAAAGTTCCTGCAACACAACGCGAGGTGCAAGAAAGTAGGGGAGCACCGGAGGTCTTGGAGTATTTTCCATCATGAGGTCCGGTAGGAAAAGGTAGGAAAAGGGGCCAGCCGGTGGTCCCTGTGCGTAGAGCCAAACAAATGGGGAAGACAAAACCAAGTATTATAAATTTGGTTACGCCGTCCGAGGAAGCAGAGGCCCCCTGCGGCCTCTCTGGCCTAGCACTGCAGCGATCAGGAGGTCACCCACCACACCTCTACAAACCCAAAATTTCCTCAAAATTTCAATTATTAAAGGACCCAGCATTGTCTATATTTTCCTCCAGTGGCACAATTCAGGGCCGTCAAGATCCTCTACTCCCCTTACAACTATCCACTACACCAGTCATGGTACAAGCCACAGAGGGAACTCTAGCAGTCCATCCTTAGTTTGCCCCGCAAGTACCAGACAAAACTTCGGGATGCAAAAAAAGCAGCTCCACTGAACCACAAGCGGGGGAAGGAAGAATGAGAGTAGAGGAGCATTCCACCTTTGCACATTTGCACCCTCACCTGTACTGCCACAACCACTACAACTGTAACAACTGACCATAATAAGCAGAATGAAGTGCAACTATCACAAGTGACAACGACAAACAATGGTAAGGGCACAAATTTAGGGCAGAATGAGTTAAGCAGACCCCAATTGAATTGCTCTCCCTGTGGTACTTTGAAATTTGGGACCGCGTGGGAGGCAGGGCCCTACTCCTGTCTATTCCGGTATCAGCGAACCGCGAATGACCAATGCGGTATATACAAGTGCTTTGTATAGCGTTTTATCGATTAATACACTGTGTATATGATATTATACATTGACTTCGTGGGTTCCATCTTGGAGCGGTGGCCATCTTATGGTTGCCCTCACATAGGCTATACATTACGAACAAATACGGGCCTTTAGAACACATGTGCCTTCCTTTGACTTCTCTGTGACCTGTGCAGCTTGGCTCCGCTGCCCCAGGTCAGTCCGGTCTCACGAGCTCCCCGTCCTACGGCCACCTGTGATTAGCATCAGGGTTTGACACACCATAAAGCCTTTTCATCCCACACAAGCCTCCAGCTAATCTCTTTCACACCTGACTCTTCCTGCTTTATGGCTTGTTTTCCAAACAGGAGATGCCCGTGTTTATTGGGGTCTGTTGATATCTGATGTGGGATCTGAGCCTTGCTGGGTAAATAATTGTGGGCTGGCTAAACTGGAATGTGGGATGGTCATCATGACTCTGCCTTTTCGTTTGTAATGAATACATGTAAATGACCATATCGTAAAACAAGGAATGTGTGCCTGAAGCATGATATTTTGTATATAAGGAGAAGGCCGTTTCTGTAATTTTAAGCAGTCTTCTGAGAACATACATTGTGTTGTACTTCTCGGATACCTGTAATTGGTCTGCAGCCAATAAATCGATCTTTGACTTCATCCAGAAGACTCTGTGTTTCTGTAGGTCTGAAACAGGAAGAACCCGAAGTCTTAGGGTGTGTTCCCCTGCACCGCTGGGCTTTAAATTCCCAGTACTTCAGTTGGCGTCCAACTCGGGGCCATTTCAGCGGTACTGGTCCAAGCCAGTGGTTCGTGAGGAGCTTCGTGTGGAAATTCCGGAGGAAGGCCGCCACTTCATCGACCCCTGCATGTCGACGTGGTCCGAAAGTCTTTTCTGCGAGGTTCTCCGTGTCCCGACGGCTACGAAGGACTGCTGCCCTGATTAATCGCCCTGTTTTGGACCCTTGACGATTTTGGTAGAGCGAAACAATTGAGAGAGTCTTCTGGTGACGCCATCGATCATCGATCATCGATATTCAGTTAAGTATAAGTGGAGCGTCCTTGTTTGGTATCCTTCGGGATTTTTGGTATCCTTCGGGATCGTTTTGATTTGGAGCTTGCAAGTGCCAAAGCCAGAGGACTCGTGTCGTATCGATAATCCTTTGAAGTTTGAAACTAGACTAGTGAGCGAAGATGCCTGGTTCTAGTGTATTTGGAAGATTGTTTTGTTTGGGTTGTAAAAGGGATTCCCAATTGGAGGATTCGTGTCCGGTTCCTCCAATTGGAACTCCAACTTATGAGCTTTATGTAAAACATGGCGTGGGCCCCATTGCATATAATGAAGTATGGATCCGATACACCAGAAAGGACGGTGTTTTAAAATGGCCCCAAAATGGTAGTTTCGATACCGATATTTTAGATAATTTGGAAGTTAAGTTGTTTAAAAAGAAAGCCCGGCCGGCGATGTTAGATTCTTTCCGCCAATGGCGAAAGGAAGCCAAACAGAAGGAAATTAAGCTAGCGAAAAGGAATAAGAGAGAAAAAGGTATGTCAATGATGCAAGCAGCTGTGCAATTTAACGATAATGAGGAGGAACAAATGAATGAGCAGCTACATAGACAGCGCAAACTAGGGATCGCTAAATGTTACCCTGTTTTGTCACCCCTTGTGCAAGATGAAACAAAAGAGAAAGAGAAAGATTCCCTAATGACCCATTTGCTAAGTTCGCCACCCCCGTATGCGCAAAATGCCACAGCGCCTCCACAGCTCGTGAATGTGCAGCCTCCAGTTAATATGCCGCAAGCCTTCCCACAGCCGCCAGCTCCTCCTCAGCTGGCTCCTATCCCTGCAGTGCAGCCCTCTCAAGGGCCGCCAGTTTTGCTACCTGTTGCCCCTGCGCTTCCTGCGACTTTGCCTAGTATGTCAGCTGCCTCCCCTGGTGCTCCTTCTTACACTACCCAGGTACCTGTATCTGAATCCGCTTTTCTTCCCTCTGTCTATCCCCCCGTTTTCGCCTCAACTTCCCCTTCAGCACGACAACGTCTAGCTAATGTAGTTACTAGTTTAATGTCGCCTCTCTTTGGGTCATCTAGTGTGACCCCTGGCTTACAACGTAAGCAATTGCGTAGTCAGATGCCTGGTCCTGACGAGAAAGAGGTGTTAGATCATCTGGCGCGTAGGTGGATTGGTTTCCCTTCACTCTATAATGTGGAATCAGTTGTTAACGTTTTCCAGCAATGGGATGCCCCAAAACAGAGGTATGTCTTTGACAAAATGTGTGAATTCCTCTGTGAGAAATTGGAGGATCATGGTTCAAACCCAAACCCGCAGGAGTTGTGTCGAGTGCGGTTTGATTTTGAAACAGGTACAATTGTGGGTCCCGATGTAGATAAAGCGGTTGCGACTTTACTGTCCTTCAGGAATAGCGATTGTCAGCAATCATTGTTCGAACAGGAATTCCCTGTGGGGAAAAAGGGAAAAGCGCGACAATACCCTATGAGAGAAGTCCCTCCGGTATGGAAGGAAGCCGTTGCGGCTGATGCCGCTCGAGGTATTGTTGCTGCTCCAGCACATTTTCAGCGTGTTTGGGTACATGTCCCATGGAAGCGTTCTGAGGTGTTAGCGCTTAAGCAGACATTGCCTGACCCCCGTAAAAACCCTACAGGATATTATAAGGAGTTATCACAAACTGCAGAATCGTGTGTAATGAATCTAGCTGACATAGATATGTTGTTCGGGAATGTTGTTCCACAGCCTTTATGGGGATCCATCCGTAATACGGATCACGCTGCACTGCAGAACTAGGGGGCACATGGGCTAATATTATTGCTGCGGACGCTGGCCAAGTTGGTGGTGCGAAGCCTGACCCGTTAGTAGCAGACCTCCCTGGTAGAATTATTACATACATGAAAACTTTAATGCCCGCGATGCGCGTGAATTGGGATAAACTATCCGCATGTAAGCAGAAGAAAGATGAGACAGTGTCCGATTTCTTTACAAGGTTTGAAGAAACGTTTATCGACCACAGTGGTCAAGACATGAGTACTGAAGGTGGCCAACGGTTATTTGTGGATACATTTGTGCAGAATCTACTTCCCGAGTTGTGTAAGAAATTAAAAGATTCAGAGAGTTCTTGGGCTGTTTCCTCTTCAGCGCAAATACTGCCTACTGCACAGTATTATGAAAATAGAGATAAAGACGAGAAGGATAGAACAGATAAGAAAACGAAGGAATTGAAAACGAAGGTCCTTTTACAGCAGGCCTATCCGCCACGTGGAGGACAGAATAATTATAGGCAAACCCAAGGTATCTATCAGCAACCCCAACAGTTTCAGAATAACCAGCAAATGAATGGGTATTATCAACCACGTATCCCTATAGGTCCCAATCAATGTTCATATTGCAAAGAATAAGGTCATTTCAAGTATAGTTGTCCTAAATTAATGCAGCGTACTAATAATGCGTATGGCGCAAGAGGTAGAGGTGGTCAGCAAGCTCCTAGAGGTAGAGGGCGTGGAAATGTTCCCCAGAACGCGCGTCCTCTTCCGCCTCAAAATACGATAAATAGCTTTGATCAGCAAGCCAATGCAACTGGTAATACAGCTCAGTACTATAATAATGATTATTATGCAGAAGACGACAATGTGGAAGGTAATGATTACTAGGACAGCCATAGACAGAGAGAGGGAGTTGTTTCAGTACCAGTGGATAAGAGTGGACCATATGTTAAAGTAACTACAGCGGGTGTAACAGAGCCCTTTCTGCTGGATACTGGTGCTGCAAAGAGTTCAATTATGCATTCAAAACTCCCTGGCGCGCCTTTGTCTGGCGAAATGAATGTTTCAGTAGGTTTTTCTGGCGCCCCAGTTAGGAACCCGATTTCTAGTCCTATGCCACTTTCTGTTGGACCTTGTGAGCTAAAAGCACCCCTCATCCTAACGACAGGTTGTGGTGAAAATCTGTTAGGGTTGGATTTGTTAAAAAGATTGCATGCAACGCTATATTGTTCTCCCTCAGGAGTACAACTTACATTGGGTAAGGAAGTGATTTCCCCTATGTATTTGTCTAAGAATGCAATGCCACCCGAATTGTCATCCCTTCCGGATGTCCTTTGGGCTACTGGTCCCAATGATGTGGGTCTCTTGGAAATACCGCCATATGTGGTCACTTTAAAAGCCAATGTCAGATTGCCACGTATTCCCCAGTACAAGATCTCCAATGAAGGTCAGAAAGCGTTGTTAGCAATTGTCAGTGATTTGATTAAAAAGGGTGTAATTGAAGAAACAAGAGGCAACGTTTGCAATAGTCCTGTTTTACCCGTCTTAAAATGAACGGACCCTTCACAGCCACCTGTTTACGGATTTGTGATTGATCTTAGAGAGGTAAATAAGATTGTTGTGCCACAGTTTCCAGTTGTCCCTGATATAACTGCCTTGTTAACTATGATTCCAGCCTCCGCTGCATGGTTCTCAGTGATCGATTTAAAGAATGCTTTCATTAGCATCCCAATTGCAGAGGAGAGCAGGGACATTTTTGGCTTCAGTTTAGGAGGTCGAAGCTTCCGCTTTAAACGCGCTCCCCAGGGCTACTGTGAAAGTCCATCAATATACAGTCAAGCTTTAAAAGCGCAGCTTGATGCACTTGTTTTACCTAGTGGCGCTATCCTCATTCAGTATGTTGATGATTTGTTAATCGCCGCGGATACTGAAAAGATTTGCAAAGAAGCTACATTGTCATTGTTGCGTCATTTGTCTGCCTTCCATCACAAAGTGTCTCTCTCAAAACTGCAATATTGTCGACAAGAAGTGACCTACTTAGGTCATCTCTTATCGAAGGAGGGAAGGAAACTGACCCCAGAAAGAATTCAAGCCATTGCACAATTGAGCGTGCCAAGAACACAGAGAGAGGTGCGTGCTTTCTTGGGCATTACAAATCAACAACAGAAGAGGAAGGGTAATAACACGACTAGTCCCCTCAAGGGAAAGGTTACAAGCCAACGAAGTCAGTGTAGTGTCAACAAGGCACTTACCATCCAAAAGGCACGGGTCTCCAGAATCGGAACCTGCCCAATATGTTATAGGGAGGAACACAGACCTAAGGAGGTAATACAAGTTATGTATGAAAGCCCTCACTCACCAACCTGGTTGGTGACATGCTTCATCATCGGGCTCCACTGGGTATGGCCGAATGCCATCCCAGTGTGCTGCAACGCCAGGTTACTGCGGAGCGGGATTTTGTGAGGTGACAGAGAATTTAAAATTCCCAATTGAGTCAAAAAAATAATTTAATAGTTTTGCTAATTGGAAAAAATTAAAAATTAAAAAGGAGTGAGGGTCAAAAAATAACAGACCGGGTTCACTCCATGGCGGTCAACATGTTTCTGCCTTTATGTGTTTTCGACAGGCTTTCATCAGGACCAGAGTGGAAGTGTGGGAGCCCCGGTGGTATGAACGCGCTAAGGTTCACCCTACCGTGGGCTGCTGTGTGAAAAAATATATAAACACAGTTCAAAATCCGCCAAGTGATATAGTGGTGGAGAGAAACGAGTTTACTTGTGAGGCAAGACCGTTCGTCGCCTCAGGGATCCCGGGGTGAGGGTGCGAGCAATATGGCACACCGCCCTCGCAGCTCGGCACCGGTTAGGAACCTGCAATGCCTCAAGCCACGGCTTGAGGCATTGCAGGTTCCTAACCGGTTCCTAACCGGTGCCGAGCTGCGAGGGCGGTGTGCCATATTGCTCGCACCCTCACCCCGGGATCCCTGAGGCGACGAACGGTCTTGCCTCACAAGTAAACTCGTTTCTCTCCACCACTATATCACTTGGCGGATTTTGAACTGTGTTTATATATTTTTTCACACAGCAGCCCACGGTAGGGTGAACCTTAGCGCGTTCATACCACCGGGGCTCCCACACTTCCACTCTGGTCCTGATGAAAGCCTGTCGAACACACATAAAGGCAGAAACATGTTGACCGCCATGGAGTGAACCCGGTCTGTTATTTTTTGACCCTCACTCCTTTTTAATTTTTAATTTTTTCCAATTAGCAAAACTATTAAATTATTTTTTTGACTCAATTGGGAATTTTAAATTCACTGTCACCTCACAAAATCCCGCTCCGCAGTAACCTGGCGTTGCAGCACACTGGGATGACATTCGGCCATACCCAGTGGAGCCCGATGATGAAGCATGTCACCAACCAGGTTGGTGAGTGAGGGCTTTCATACATAACTTGTATTACCTCCTTAGGTCTGTGTTCCTCCCTATAACATATTGGGCAGGTTCCGATTCTGGAGACCCGTGCCTTTTGGATGGTAAGTGCCTTCTTGGGCATTACTTCATACTGTAAGCACTGGATACCGAATTTTTCTTTGCTGGCAAAACCTTTGTTAGCACTAACATGTAAAGACACACCGAATCCTATCCCATGGTCTGAAGAGTGTCAGAAACGTTTTTTGGAATTGCGTAATGCATTATGTTCAGCTCCTGTGTTGGGTACCCCTGACTACAGCAAGCCGTTTACATTGTATGTTCATGAAAAAGATGGTTGCGCATTATCAGTATTAACACAGCCTTTTGGCGACAGACCGCGTCCATGCGCATATTTTTCGTCAACCTTGGACCCGGTAGCTAGGGCATTGCCAAGTTGTTTGAGAGCTACAGCCGCAGCAGCTATGTCTATTCGACAGTCTGCGGGACTGGTAATGGATAATACATTGATTGTTATGGTTCCACATGCTGTGGACACATTGTTAAACAGGACCAAGACACACCACTTAACTAGTGCGCGATTGTCAGGATATGAATTGACACTGTTAGCAAATCATATACACATAAAGAGATGCAACACGTTGAATCCAGCTACATTATTGCCGATTCCAGCAGACCTAGATGAGATTGAACAACATGATTGTCTGTTCAGAACAGAAGAAGAGACGAAAGGGAGAGTGGATCTTAAAGATACTCCCCTGACTGAGTGTGATGGTACCTTATGGGTGGTCGGTTCGTGCTTTAAGCTTCCGAATGGTGATACAACTGCTGCATATGCTATCACGACTTTGCACACGATTGTTGAAACTGCACGAGTGCCACATAATTCGGCTCAGGCAGCAGAATTAATTGCGCTTACAAGCGCATGCGTGTTGTCTGAAGGAATGAAAGTGAACATATATACTGACAGCCAGTACGCCTTTGGTGTGGCCCATAGTTTTGGGCGCCTATGGAAGGAACATGGGTTCCTGACTTCGCATGGAGCTAAAATTCAGAATGGCAAGTTGGTGAATGATCTCCTTGAGTCACTGACCCTACCGTTACAAGTTGCGATTATGAAATGCAGTGCGCACAAGAAAATCACTGATGATGTTGGTCGTGGTAATGCGTTTGCTGATGAAATCGCGAAAGAAACAGCAAAAGATGTGAAGACTCGAATGTATGTTGCAGGCCCTGCAAGATGGGTTAATGATGTTGGAATGTGTGAAAACACGATAGAGAGTGTGAAGTCCCTTCAAGCTGAAGCCACAGAGAAAGAGTTGAGCAAGTGGAGAGAAAGCACGGGTAAATTGGATGAGAATGGTTGTTGGATTGATTTGTCAGAACATCGGCGATGGTTGTTACCTGATGCATATGTGCTTCCAGTGGTTACTATGGCACATGGAATGGCACATATCAGTATGAAAGGAATCTGTAAGTTGCTGGCTCCAGTATGGCAGAATGCTGGAATTCCCAAGTGTGCAGAGAATGTGGTCAAGAATTGTATGGTATGTTTGAAATACAACCCTGGTAGAGGAACCCCAACTCCAGCTGGTCATTTTGCGCCTCCATCGTATCCATTTGAGGTTTTGAAGCTAGATTTTATCCACATGGAGAGGTGCAACAACTTGAAATATGTACTGGTTGTTGTTTGCGCTTTTTCAAAATGGATAGAAGCATATCCCCTAAAAGACAACACTGCTTTATCCACAGCCAAAGCCCTTATGAAAGAATTTTTTCCTAGGTTTGGAATGCCAAGAATGGTGTGGAGTGATAATGGGAGTGAATTTGTGGGTCGAGTGATGAAGAATGTGTGTGAGGGATTAGGGATAAAGCAAAAATTTCACGCTGCAAATCACCCCCAATCAGCTGGATTAGTAGAGTGCTACAACGGCACTCTAAAGCTCAAACTAGCCAAAATCCAGGCGAGCTCCGGTCTTAAATGGCCTGACGCTCTGCCTTTAGCACTCCTATCCACCAGAATGACCGTACACTCACGAGTGGGACTTAGCCCATATGAAATCATTTTTGGCCGCCCGGCCAATGTATGGGGTGTGCCAAGACCGACAAAATTCAGCGAAATCGAACATCCAGTACTGCTTGACTATCTGTATGAATTGACGGCTAAATTGCGTGTTTTACACCAACAGGTGCATGATACTCTCCCCCAGGCCTCTGAAGCTCCAGGACACCCTATCGACCCTGGCACGTGGGTTCTTGTGAGGAACTTCCAGCGAAAGAGCAACGATGAGCCCCGTTGGATTGGCCCTCACCTCGTACTTCTGTCGACAAGGTCAGCGGTTCGAGTAAAAGGGAAAAAGAATTGGATTCACGGCGCCCACTGCAAGCAGATCCCTTTGCCCCTACCAGACGACCAGTGGGTCCAGGAGGGTATTGCTCATTCTGAAACAGACACGGTACCCCGTTTTGTAACATTTAGTGATGCACGCGTAAGAGGCACAACTTCAGAACAAGAGAGTGACGATATTTTGCAAGAGGCTGTGCCACCGTTGATTCGATTGGACACCACAGAGCCTGAACTCTTGTTTCAAGACCAGACAGTGGCTGGTAGAAACAGCTACAACCTGAGACCAAGGCCTATGGACAAATAAATATTGCCTTCCCTTACTATTTTTTTTGATATTATAGCTCTCCCATCTGAAGAACTTCTTGATTTTTGTTTTTCGAACCACCATCCCGGTTCAGCCGCAGGGTCGCGGTGACAAGACTTTGGGGTACAGGCCGAAGACATTAGGTCAACGGTTCTGGTTGGTCTAGGGCGTTCCCTGGACCGACAGGCATACTCCTTAGCAGAAGATACTCACCCGCCGCGAGCGGCACGATTAGAGGATGGAGTTTTTCAAGATGGAGAGACTCGCTGAGGAAATGAACTTTAAAGCGAAAATATGTAAAATAATGAAGAGCAAACGTTTTGTATTATTATGTTTGTTTATACTATGTAGTATGATGGTGTTTACTGTAGGATTTGTATTCTTCTCCTCTCAAGAGCCCATTGCACCCACTGTACAGCCTATACCTCCTCCTACTGCTTCCTTGCACTCTTTCCACCCTCTGCCTGAACACAAACAAGCTAGACGATCAGAGTTTGTAAACAACTCGTTTATTCAGCTTCTGCACCAGCACCAACTAGTCATGAATACAACCAATTGCTGGGTGTGTGGATTAATGCCACATACCATTAACAAGGGTATTCCTTATCTAGTGCTGCCGTTTAGTTACAATGGATCGTCATGGGCATTCCAGACCATGTTTCTCTTTGCATTAGATGCCTACTCCCCGCGACAACCGCGTTCCATCAGACCTAGCACAAATAATAAAGCTTTAATGAAAGGAGTTGCTGATATGAGCAGAGATATCGACGCATACTCATCTATTCCCAAGGATGAATTGCGAGCTTATGTAGGGTGGAACGCGACGGGGTATTTTATTAGTCTGGGTGAAAGGCAGCGAAAAATCTCATCCCCAATTTGGGTCGTACCCCACATGGGTCGGTTCTGTTTACAAGGTAATGGTCAGAATCCAAGAGCTCAACTGGGGAAAAGTGACTGTACTGAAACGTACACTTTTCCAGCACAGTTTTCCCCTGCGTTTTTGGCTGCCAAGGGTACATATTTTCTCTGCAATGACCGAGCATATACATGGTTGCCCCCTGATTTCTCGGGCACATGTTATATTGCAAATCTGCTACCACCGACATTTACTGCTGCCTCTGACTATCACAAGACCAGAGTTGTGAGAGGCGTGATTAGTAAGGAGGATACTGCCGGTCAGGAAGCGGGAGACTTCTTTTTGGGTTTCCTGCCGTTTTGGGGACCGATGGTCAATAGTAGGAACCTGAGACAACTGACTCGTGTGGTTGAATCCACTGTTAATGTTACGGCTGGTGCCCTTGGTAATTTGACAGCCGAGCTCCAAGCGGATCGCCTCATGACTTTGCAGAACCGCATGGTTCTAGACGTCATACTTGCAGACCGCGGTGGGGTATGTAAGGTTATCCAATCTAGCTGTTGCATTTTCATACCAGATAACGCTCCAACAGTTTATCAGGCCAGCTCCAAACTGCATAAAATATCTGAATCCATACATGGGGATAAAGGAGATTGGTCACTGGTGGGGTGGTTCTGGGAACTGATATCTGCCTGGGGTTGGAAGATTCTGATGGTCATTGGAATGATCTTAGCCATCCTTTTCCTGTTCTGTCTGTGCATACAGTGTGCTCCTGCGATATGTGGCCTCTGTGCTACATTATGTGTAAGGAAACCTGTATCGAGGGACGAGCTAAGTAATAGGATGATGCTACAGCAACATCTCCATGACTTCGTGAATATTGACCTAGACTCGGATTGATGTGAGTATAGTTATTGCCTATGTAAGGGCAAAAGGAGGGTCTGTGGTACTTACCCCTGTCTATTCCGGTATCAGCGAACCGTGAATGACCAATGCGGTATATACAAGTGCTTTGTATAGCGTTTTATCGATTAATACACTGTGTATACGATATTATACATTGACTTCGTGGGTTCCATCTTGGAGCGGTGGCCATCTTATGGTTGCCCTCACATAGGCTATACATTACGAACAAATACGGGCCTTTAGAACACATGTGCCTTCCTTTGACTTCTCTGTGACCTGTGCAGCTTGGCTCCGCTGCCCCAGGTCAGTCCGGTCTCACGAGCTCCCCGTCCTACGGCCACCTGTGATTAGCATCAGGGTTTGACACACCATAAAGCCTTTTCATCCCACACAAGCCTCCAGCTAATCTCTTTCACACCTGACTCTTCCTGCTTTATGGCTTGTTTTCCAAACAGGAGATGCCCGTGTTTATTGGGGTCTGTTGATATCTGATGTGGGATCTGAGCCTTGCTGGGTAAATAATTGTGGGCTGGCTAAACTGGAATGTGGGATGGTCATCATGACTCTGCCTTTTCGTTTGTAATGAATACATGTAAATGACCATATCGTAAAACAAGGAATGTGTGCCTGAAGCATGATATTTTGTATATAAGGAGAAGGCCGTTTCTGTAATTTTAAGCAGTCTCCTGAGAACATACATTGTGTTGTACTTCTCGGATACCTGTAATTGGTCTGCAGCCAATAAATCGATCTTTGACTTCATCCAGAAGACTCTGTGTTTCTGTAGGTCTGAAACAGGAAGAAACCGAAGTCTTAGAGTGTGTTCCCCTGCACCGCTGGGCTTTAAATTCCCAGTACTTCATCCCGAACATCAGTACAAGATCCAACCTCAAAAAGATTCTCAAAAATCCACTCAATACATCCTGAGGCCATCAAGCTCATTTGTCTCCAGAAGTGGAAATAGGGGGAGGGCTGAAAAAAACAAAGAGACCTCCGAAATCTCACCAGATTCCAGGGGAGGTGGGTTTAGTCGCCTCCTAGGCCCTCTCATACCTAGTATCACAGGAGTGGGCAGATTTACTCGCCTCCTATGCCTTGGATACTCCGGAAAAACGACCTCTGCTTACAGTTGGAACTGGCACCAATCAAGGCGGCAAACAAGGCAGCGATTAACAACTCAATCTCACACTAAAGCCCCCCATCTCTATTTCTACCTCAGGGTCATCATGTCAAGCCGGGAAGCAGGCACAGAACACATGGGACATCCTATCAAACACAATGCAATGAACCGTCGATGTGTTACACTATCAGTCAGACAAAATGGACCTGCAGCTAACCTTACTAGACACTCTGGCTCTTTTTGTGGGGGGGATAGACCAGAAACTGGGTCAACTAAACCTTCTAATTAGTAGAGCCCAGCAGGAAGTGAAACTGAATTGCAGCTGTGATCCTGTCATCGACAAACTATCGTCACTTCCCTCAATCATATCGACTCTTATCGAGGGCCTGCCAAAGGTCTCAAACCAAGAGAAATTAATGGTCAATCCACATAAAGTAGCGCTCAACAAGTTATCGAATACAGATCCCGCTGTTCAGAACTTCACTGGGATAAATCTTCTGAGCCGTCATGAGGGCAGCTCGGCCCTTGGGACCCTTTCATCACCCAAGGAGCAAACCCTAACTCAGAATGCAAAGCGATGCCGTCAACTTAGCAGAAAAGGACGTAACAAAACCTCTTCCTCGAGCCTTACAAAAGTTTACCCTCTTTTCGCAACAAAACCACCACAGCAGTTAGCGCCAGTGCAAGTTACTTCAACACACGCCCCTGTAGCTAACGGAAGAACTAACCAGCTAAAGGAAACCCACTGTAAGGAAAATAAGTATGCGGCACAAGCACCAATATTATCCCCTGGGTCAGCCTTGTCACCACCTAGCAGCCAAATTAACACCCAAGACAATAGAAAAACTAAAGCCGGACAGAAAAAGGATGATAGCACAACCAGCCGACCATCACAATCAACTGAAGACAGGGAGCCATTTCTCATGCATGGTTCAAACTAGGCATTGGCTTCTACCTCAAACTTACTTTTGCCACTCCCACAGGACGCCAATCTCAAAACATCAACCATGCTAAATGAGCCTCCAACGTACAGGATTAGTCAGGCTTCGACCCAGCCACCAGGAGCAGTGAATCGACATTTGATAACACCATAAAGCCTACAATGAGGCAGAGGTAGCCCTTTATGAGCCGATGACAATAACAACTGGGCATCTGGGCCCCTCTGTAATGCAAAATCTAAATAAAGACCTAGATTGTGGCTCAGAAGCATCCACAGGCCCTAGGTGTCCAGATCCCTTAATTCCTGACAATCTCGGTGGGCCAACTCAGCAGCCCATCAACATAATCGTAGATAATCACTTGGGGTTAAACTCTGCAACAGCCCCTTTAGCCCATCAAGCTAGGAACTCTACTATTACCCTCTTTATGCCAGAATATGACTCGAAAGCCTCACTCGACATACTGAATAGTGGGAATATCCTCCAACTCCTAGGTGCAATACCAACACTAAAAGGCATCCGCTCAACTGACCTTTTCTCAATAGAATTCATAAAGTTGGACAAAGCACCTGGAGGTCCATTGACATCGGCAATCTGGAAGAACAAGAAACCTTTACAGCTTGTGGGATACAATCCTCTGTGTATCACAACATAGAATATCCACTGCTTGTTAGATCACGAGAAGGAATGTCCTGATACAGAGACAAAACACCCCCGGTACTCCGGGAGCCGGAGGATGGTCACCTCATAGAGAACAGGCGCCGAACCCACAAATGAGCACATTAGACAACAATCCCGTTGCTTCTGACCATCAACATATCCAGCCACCAACAATGACAGAGCAACTCAACGAGGAATCGTGGAAATCCTGATGAATCACCTCTGAGGTTATGTTCATGGAACATAGAAGGCGGGAGTTGCCGAGTTCCTTAATTATTTAAAATCTTTTGACTTCCTTTTCCTGCCGGAAACATGGCCAGAGGAGCCATTGCAAACAGAGGGATACATTTGCTTCCTCACTCCTGCCCTAACGAAATGTAAATATGGCCGTCTATCAGGCGGTCTAGCTACTTACATTAAAATAACAAAAATCCATAGTGCGCAGGAATCGCCTTCTCTCCTCCCAACTGTAAACACCATAAAGGCTCAACTAAACCTCAGAGGAAAAAAGGAGGAGGTGCTGCTGATCAACTTATATTTAAATCTGAAACGGAAAAAACAGGAATCAAAAATTTTAATTGAACATCTGCTTCAACAAATGAGTTCGCATACAACACTAAACCTCATTCTGTCTGGCGACTTTAATCAACATATCCTAGGCAGCATTCCAAATGAAGATATTCAGGTCCAGTCTTTTCATTGAAATATTCCAACTCAAACTCATAGTGACTACGGAAGAACCTTCAAGAGTGGTTTAGAGCTGCTAGAAGATCTGGGGCATATTGGCCTAAGGGTGCTAGACAGAAGATTTGTTGATGACTCTCCGCCGGCTGCCTCATTTCACACGGGACATGTGACCTCCACAATTGACTATACCCTAGTGTCTCTCTCATTTTTTCAAATTATAATAGGCTACTGCCAAGGAGATAAAGGGATAGCGATCGTCAGCCCCAGGAAGTCTTAATTCAAGCACTCCCAGATAAATCAATTCCAAACCCAGCAGGTGTGCACACATGCCATACCATAAATTTAAAAAGAATTGTCATCAGTAGCAAACTCTAGGGAGGTGCTCTTGACAGCAAAACAACAGCTAAATGAGCTTGACTATCCAACTGGAAATCCTACATTTATATGGGAAACTTTCACGGCTTTGTTTGCAAACTCAACTGACAACCGAAAACCACACCACCTACAAGGACGCCATGACGGACTACCACAACCAGATCAGATCCACCAAGAGGAACTTCATCCAAAACAAAATCCTGGCCAACTCCAAGGAACTTTTCAGTGTCATTCAAGAATTCACCATCCTACGCAGCGAAGCCACAGACATCATCCCATGCCAAGACCTCTGCGACAAGCTTGGAACCTATTTCCACCTCAAGATCAAAAACCTTAACGACAAATTCATCGACCATCCACCAGGTGCCACAGATGGCTCCCCGGCCCCCAGAAACACTAGCCAGCCCACCATCTCCAACTGGACACCGATCACAGCCAAAGACACCGCCTCAACCATGAAAAGCATCCACTCTGGGGCCTCCACCAACCCCTGCCACCCTCACATCTACCACAGAGCTGCAGCCGCTATCGCACCCAAACTACAACGCACCATTAACACCACCTTCAAAACAGGCACCTTTCCAGATGACTGGAAGCGCGCAGAAGTCAGACCTCTGTTCAAGAAGCCCACAGCTGACCCCACGGACCTCAAGAACTATCGGCCTATCTCGCTCCTTCCCTTCGCAGCCAAAGTTGCAGAGAAAACAGGAAACTGACACGATTCATTGAAGAGAACGCCGTCCTCAACCCGTCCCAATCCGGATTCCGAAGCAACCACAGCACAGAGACTACCCTACACGCCGCCACAGACGACATCCATACCCTCCTGGACCAAGGCCACTCCACAGCCCTCATCCAACTCGACCTTTCAGCGGCCTTCGGCACCGTCTCCCACCGCACACTAGTCGGCAGACTACACGACTCAGTCATACAAGGAACAGCCCTGGACTGGATCCGATCATTCCTTACCGGAAGAAGCCAAAGGATCAGACTCCCACCCTTCCTCTACGACCCCACGAAAATCACCTGCGGAGTCCCACAGGGTTCATCCCTGAGCCCCACCTGGTGGCTGACCTCCCTCGGTAGCCCACATACCCCCTCAGACCACGTCAAGAACTTTAGCAACATACTCGACTCATCACTCACCATGAACCGACTGCTTCAACACCCTCCGCATCCTCCGCAAGACCTTCAAGTGGATCCCCCCTGAGTCAAGGAAGACAGTCACCCACGCACTCATCACCAGCAGACTGGACTATGGAAACGCACTCTACGCGGGCATCAACAAGTCCCTACTCCGCAAACTCCAGACAATACAGAACACCGCCTCCAGCCTCGTCCTCGGCATACCCCGACACAAACACATCAGTCAACACCTACAAAGTCTCCACTGGCTCCCCGAGGAGAAAAGAGTCACTTTCAAAATCCTCACTCATGCCTACAAATGCCTACACAACAACGGACCCAAATACCTCAACGACAGAATCAAGTTCCACGTGCCCAAAAGAAGCCTCTGTTCTTCCAACCTCGCACTGGCCGAAACCCCGCACATCCACAGAGCCAGAGCAGGCGGAATATCCTTCTCTCACTTTGCCGCCAAGACCTGGAATGAGCTACTGGCAGACACCTACACGCCCCTTCCCTGAACACCTTCAGGTAGACCCTCAAGACCTGGCTCTTCGGCTAAACAGATCTGCTGAACCCCCTCAGTGCCTTGAGACCCTCACGAGTGAGTAGCGCACTTACAATTCTCTGATTGATTGATTGTACATCAAGTACTGGCATAAAATCAAGAATTCGTCCAGGAATACACTGATCCACCAACTCTGGCAGGAACTGTGCAGCACATCCATCTCACCGGCCAAAGCCTACTTGGAGGAATCACTGCCCATCACCAGATTATCCGATTTATGGGAAAAATTCCAACAACGCACTCACACTTTAAGGATATTGTAAATAAGGTGATTGAGAAACTTTCCCTCACAGAAGACAAAGCTACCTTTTCACACAGGAGCCATGCATGGGCCTCAGGCATACTTCGAACTGGGGTACTCCAGGAAGTCAAAAGAATCCTTTTTAAAATACGGGTTAGGAATCCTTCCAGCCATACCTCATCTTCCACCGTGGCTGAGAGAGAATTGCAGGACATTATGCAGGCTATGCGTGGTCGGAAATGAGGATTTTGAACATTTAATATGCTCCTGCATTAAGCTAAAAGAGGCAAGGGCTGACCTCCTAAAAATCCACTTTCATGAACGAGGAATACGTACCCGGAGACAAGCAGTACTTGCCTGCTTTAATCCAAGGGACCTGCAATTAAATGGGAAGCTAGTCAAGTTCCTGCTACTAGAAGCATCTGAGCAGGGCCCAGTGGCACCCTGTGGGAGCGTAAAAACAAAAAAAAACTCTAATCCTTCACAACTGTAACCTGTGTATAGACTCCAGAGGCTTAGAGCATAATGGAAATACTGGGAACTCTGCTTTTTCGGAACATTTCTGAATTTTTTAATACATAAGAATTTTAATAGAGTACTGATTGAAAAGGCTAATTAACCAAAAAATGTTTTATCAGAGTATTTTTGTAATGGTTTCAATTAAACAAAAACAATATTTTTTTTACTTACTTACTCGCTCCAAGGGAGATATCTTCAGTTGTCCTTGATGCTCCACAGTTCCTGCACGGAGCCTGTATGGTGCACGGGCACAGACGATGCTTTGGACGGAGTGGGAGATGAAGCCGGGCCCAAACGAATTCCAGCAAGTGTCCAGATGGTCGAAGGTCAGTGGTTTCTTGTTCAGAATCTTGTCCACGTTGAATCTAGGGTCCTACAGCCAGGTAAGCCCTTTTGTACCCACGGGAGAGGTTTGGACAGATTCAGGTGACCCTTCCCAGGGGAGGGTTTGGACAGTGGGGAGGATACTCCCATGTCCTTTATCCAGTTTTGTGCAAGAGCAGGAGTCAACGGCTCCCAGGAGGGGTTTGAACACCAAATGTGCCCCTCATGCAGACTTTCGGTCACTGGCAAGCACGCCCACCCAGGCCTAATACACTAAATCCTGTCTGGGAGAGGGTCACACCTCCCTGTGATAGGATGCCTATTGTTCTGCCTTCCCCTGCTTGAGCTTGACGCAGCAGCAGGAGGACAGAAATGTGTCGTTGGTCGACAGCAACCATTTTGGGCTGCCCAGGGCTAGAAGGCTGGTACCGGGAACACCAGGGACCTCTCAAAGCTCGTTTCTGAAGGGTGGAATAAAACCTCCCACACCGGTTACCAGTGTGAGGTATGATTCCACTATGTTTGATACCAAACACAATAGAGTTACTTTCAGCCGTTGTAAAGTTGGTCATCACGCGGTCGGGTAATGCCACTCTATATGTCGTAAATGGCTGCAGCACTAACAACTCGGGAGAATGTACTCCGTAGGCTGCAGGGATGTCATGCTCATGCAGTGCACCCTCTCACTTAGAACCAAGCACCCTGCCTTCAGGATTGGTAAGGCCTCCTATAAGGGTGACTCATAGGTTTTACGTGTAGTGACCTCAGATATACTAAACCTATATCTTAAGTAAGTGGTGCAAGCACCAACTTATACAGGCTGCAATGGCAGGCCTGTAGATCCATTTTGCATGGCATTTCATGGGTGGCATAATACATGCTTCAGTCCATGGGAGGCCTCTGGTGTACCTATGCCCTGTGTACATGGGTACCATATACTAGGGACTGACAACGGTACCCCAGTAGCCAATCTGGAGTGTACCAAAGTACATGACATAACAGGTTAGGGAGAAAGCAGATAGACTGGGGTCCTGATTAGCAGGATCCCAGTCAGACTAGTGGGGGTAACAATAAGAAGCCGATCCTACTTTCCTACAGTCATCCATTAAATGAATGAATGAATGAATGAATAAAGGCATTTATATAGCGCACAGCTACTCAGAAGAGTGTCCCGGCGCATCAAAAAGGCCTTGCCTGCAACCGCCCACACAACCCCAAATACAAATGAGAAAAGAGAATAAATGAAGCAATATTCTAGCGACAGCCACCAGATTCATAGAGGAGGATCTCGAAGTGCTAGATGGAGCATAATGGGTAATCCTTCTGCAAAGGTACCTTGCACCTCTCCCATGGAAGGCCTTAAAGAATAACACCAGTGAAGGACTGGGCTATTCTAAGGCCCAGCGGTGCCAGGGGACAACACCTGAAACCTTCGTGGGTTACCTGTTCCGGCGTACAAAACACAGAGACACGGGACACTTCCGGCGGCGTCAAAGATCAGCGTTTATTTACTGCAGGGATACAGAAGTCGCAAGAAGTACACAACGTGTAGGTTCTGGGAGACTGCTTCGAATTGCAAAAGTGGATCGCTCCTTTTATACACATTTTGGTCATAGCACAACATGGCAAACAAAGGTTACAACTCAGTTCCCACAATAAACTTCAAAGCGTCGCATTCATGTTTCAGAGGCCCGGAACATAATTACAGCAACATTGCCGGTTCCCAACTGTAAAAGCACATCCTCCCCACATTAAGCACATTCCATTCTGATTGTAAACGAATTAGGAGAAGAGACAGGGACAGATGTAAAGGAAAAACAAGGATGCACAACAGATTGGAAAAGAGTGTAGAGAGTAATAACAGAAACTTGATTGCGGGATCAAAGACCTCGTGCCTAATGCATGCATGACTGAAACAATAGACTGGCACGGCAAGATGAGCCTTGAGCGGGGCCATCTGCCTTTGCCGTGTCATTTCCCCTATCATAAAAGACACCCTCAAAGAAACACGTGTCCTTCGTGAAAGCTTGGGAATCCCAGGGTCACAGAGCGGACAAGGTCCGTTCGCTGGCTACTTGAGGGCAAGAAACAAAATGGATGCCGCGTCTAAAATGGAACCCGAGGGTTCGGATGGACATACCTAGGAATGAGACGATCCGTCCATAGTAGCGTAGCGAAAACGCGTACACCCACTAAACTCGTCATTTGCGGTTCGTAGATACCAAACTCGTCCATATTCGAACACACCCAAAAAGTGTCGTTCCGATTCACACGGAACCTCACCAGGGCCTTGAATCTGGAACTGGAAGCCAATGAAGAGCTCTAAGATGAGTGGACATATGAGTCCTCGATTTCAACATGAGAATAGCTCTGGCCACAGCATTTTGGGCCACCTGCAAGCGCTTAAGTAGGTATTCTGGGAGGCCGAGTTTAAGCACATTCACATAGTCCAATCTGGATGTAATCACTGCCTGTACCACTGATTTCCTGCAGTCCAAAGACAGGAGTGGAAGGAACTTCCTCAGCATACTAAGGAGGCCAAGCACGTTCCCATCACCGACTGGACTTGGGCTTTCATAGATAGGCAATTGTCTATCTTGACGCCCAAGTTCTTTACCGTTTGTTGTGCGGCGAGAGGAGGTGAGATACCTTCAGGCCACCAAAGTCTCCAATCGTCAGACAGAGGGGCACCAAAGAAAATAATTTCCAACTTTTCAGGATTGCATTTCAGCTGGTTAATTCTTAACCATGTAAACACTTTTGAAAGGCAGGTTTTTAATCTTGGCTCCTTCAAAGCTCTTACCTTTTTCACAAGTGAATAGGAGCTGAGTGTCGTCTGCATAAGGTATAATTTCCCCTCCATATGCCTGGGCGTCAAAATGGACCCCTGAGGAACCCCCAGCTCCATACCAGGGATTCCAGCCGCAAAGGGAGGAGTCCAGACCTCTTGATCCCCATCTTCCAAAAAGCAGGTGAACCATTTTAAAACAGAGCCACCAATACCGAGTCTGGATCCTGTTCAAAAGCCTATCATGAGGAACGGTTTCGAAGGCTGCTGACATGTCTAACAGGATCAAGATGGCTTTTCCTCCCCCATCAAGTCTTTCCTTAATGTGTTCGGAGACCTCTAATAGAGCAGACTCTGTACTAAGTTTGACTCTGAAGCCAGACTGACTAATGTGGTGGAGATTGTTGGTTTCCACATAGTCGGTAACCACCATATTAACATATTTCTCCAGAGCCTTGAAGAAAGCTGGAAGCAGAGAAATAGGCCTAAAATTTGCTGGGATTTTAGGATCAGCGGAGAGCTTTTTGAGCAAAGGCAGAATTTTAGCCTGCTTCCACACAGAAGGCATGTGTCCAGTGTCTAATGAGGTATTACATTTTTTATTAACAACCGGATTAGTTGCCCATGCGACGGATGCTAGCACTTTAGCTGGACAGGGGTCGGTAGGGGAGCCTGAGTTCAGGCTTTGGATAGTGGCTAGGGAAACTTCCAGTGATAGAGGGGGAAGGGCCGCAACGTGGGGGCAGCTCCCGGCCTGGGTTTACTCATTTGGAGTAAATACAACAAAAAAGTTTTTCTTACCAAAAAAATGCAACTACACAAAACTGCAGAACAACAACTGTCGAAACCGGAAACAGGAATCAAAAGCTTTAGACTAGAATAAATAGGAGAAAAAAACATTAATATCACATATGCAAATAATGCACCAGTCCACACACAATCCACCAACAAAGATAAGGGGTAGGTGGACCTAAGAGTATAAATTAAGTATTCACTCCCGTAAAAGGTGAGCAACCCTTGCGGCCACTCCCCAACACAAACATTTTAAAAACGCTGGTGTCTACTGGCTTCTGTCCCCCTTGGGGGCAGATGGGCCTAAAAACATACAGCTATCCTTCCACCCAAAGAGTGCAGAAATGGCCAAGGGCCGCTCCCCCAAACAACAACTACAATAGGAAATTAAAGATCTGCCTTCCCCGGGGGGCAGACACATCCACTCACGATCTCTCCATCCTAAGCACTACTCTTGAATCCATTCAAAACTGGATGTTAACTCATCAACTGATTCTGAATGCCTCCAAAACTGAATTCCTCCTCCTCTCCTCCTCACTTTCTCCTCCCCCGGTTCTACCATGGCTGGATCAGATGAATCTATTTAACACAAAACCCATCATTGTCGACAGCGCAAAATCCCTTGGTGTCATACTAGACAAAAAACTCAATCTACTCTCCCACATCAATTCCTGCACCTTCTTTGGGGGATTTGTCCACTACTGCAATTCTCTTCTTACTGGCCTCCACAAATCCCACTTGTCCCCCATTAAATATGTTCTCAATTCAGCAGCACGTTTCATATATGGGGCCAAAAGTAGCGACCACATCACACCCATTTTATCCACCCTCCGTTGGCTTCCCATCGAGGCAAGATCTATCTACAAGAATGCCTGTATCACCCACAACGCCTTGCACTCCTCCTCTCCTTGCTACCTGGCGAATAAACTGAAACTCTCTGGAGGCTCTAGACCATCACGTAATGCGCAATATTTATTGCTTGAACCTCCCACTTTCAAGAAGGAAAGATCGATGGCCCAATCCTATACAGGCAACACGGTGAGAATTTGGAACTCACTTCAGAGCTCTCCTCCTTCAAAGGCACTTCCAAATTTAATTCACGCCCTCTCTATTATCTGAAGGAAGTCTTTCCATTATAGGAAATTCTGTTCTCCATGCCTATAGAAGTGCCTTCCCAGTGTGTTCCTGTGTTTTGAGTGTCTGCCATTTATTGCAGTTTTATACCTCTACTTATACTTTGTACTCTTTTGTAACATGCACACATGTCACTTTTCCTCTTGTAACGTATCATTTGCTACCTCTTAAATTTTGTTTGCTTTTCATACATGCACAATTGTCACTATTGACACATGTAACGAAATGTTTGCTTTTCTAAAATGCTAAGTTGTACTTTTGTAAATATATTTCATTACTGTTCGTAATGGGAATCGGTCTGAGGACTTTAAAATGACAACAAATAATGTGGCCATAAGGGGAGCGACCCTTGCCTAAGGGACCGC